>NW_026575049.1:54588500-55291500 GCF_905146905.1 Nyctereutes procyonoides
CAATGTGCTTTGGTCAGAGATACTGTGTCTTAGAAGCACAATTTTCCATTGCTGAACAAGAAATAAGAATTTTATTTCAAATATTGCATGGCAATTTCTTCCTTCCATATACTTAATACAATCAGAAAAGTTGAAATTACTTTTCGAGCCATTTGTAAACAATTTCAGTATCTTTGAATCACATTCTGGTACATTCTATTTACAATGATTTCAGAGACTAAATATAAGAAGACTGACTCTCCTGAGGTATATAAGCAATTTTATAATTTAATCTCTTGCTCTTAAACCACAAATAAATGGTATTTTTATGCACTATCTGTGAATCAGCATTTACTTAAATTCAAAGAAAGATCTATAATCCAAGAATTACACTTTTTACTGTGTTAAAATTTTATCTGAAATGAAATCCTCAAGAAAAGGGACAGGAAATAGATTTGTTCAGAAGGGAGTTCTATGTGGTGCTGGTGCGTTTGGATTTCACCGCCTAACTTTACCTGGTCTAAAGGTGAAAACTAGCATCGAATCCCATCTTTGTAACCTTTTGTGCTCAGTATTATCCCAATTTCTCCCAGGGTAATCAGGAAATCATTAGTCATCATTCAAACTCCCAGGAATAGACACTTCACAAATTTCACTGTTTACTCATTTTATTTATATAGAAGCTTTTATACTGGCAGTAACTCCACAGGATAGAAAAGCAAACACAGACCACCCCCAAAAAAAATCCCTTTAGAGTATAATTATGATCAAAGTCTATTAAATTGTCTTAGCAGCACTCTAACTCCTGCAGAACAGCTTTCCAATCATTAAAATCTTCTGCATTCCTAGCTATTCAACTTCTGTCCATCACATTCTCAAATTCTACAAACTGTCTTCAATGGATGCGGTGGGGAAAATCGACATATCTTGATCTTTATGAAAATACAGATTCTAGAATTCAAGAGAGAGAATTTCAAGCTAGTACCACTCATTCAAGATAAGTCAAACAGAACCAAGATTCAGTGTTTGTTTGTTTGTTTCCCTCTCCAGCTCTCTCTTTGCTCTATTAAATATGTATTAATTTTTTCATCGTGTCACGTCATATAGGCTTTGCTGGCTTTTCCATTCCTTTTTTCCCTTCTCTGTGTCTAATTTGGGATATTTCCTACTGACTAAGTTTCCTAATTATATGCTTTTGAATCATAGTTACTAACTCCATCTGTGGTATTCTTAATTTTGTGTTTTCATATTTTAATAAGAATTAATTTTTATTTTCACTTACAGAATATACATTTGATTTCTTCTAAATTGCAGAACTCTCTAAACATTATCAGTTTTCCTTTATTTTTTGAATATAGTGATCTTTAAGTTCCAGTCTGCAAATGCCAAATCATCTGTGTCACCATTGGTTAGTTTATGCTGCTGTTTTTCTCTTAGCTTTGGGGCATTTGGTCCTGTTTCTCAAAATGCCACATGCGTCAGTTATCAGTATACTACCTATCATCTCCATATGTACCCTTCATTGCTTTGTTTGTGATACTGAAAAATTTCTCCTTTGCCAGGTGGCATAATTTTAAACTTTGTTAGTAGGGGGCATTAGAGGAATACTGAAAAGAGAAGGGGAACGTCGTGGTTTCTCTGGGCACTCTTTTGATAGACTCCTGCATCAAGTAGGAGTCATCAGTACATTTCACCTCCCCATGGGCAGCATCCCCCACAAATCCCAGAAAGAATCCTCTCATGGTACTGCTACTGATTCAGTGAGTTTCATGCATGCCATTTCCCTGTAGACAACTCCCTTCAACACCCCAATAGTGGCCAGTGGATTCTAGGTACAGCATCTCCCTACTGATGACATATTCCGGCACCCAGAGGTAGATTCCTCACCACTTCTATAACACAGAAGCTTTATGTGATTGGTTTTCTCAAATCCTGAAGTTGGGATTCCTAGAGATTTCCATTAGCGCTACAACTCAAAGAAGGTCTTTATTGTCTTATGGCTTCCTAGAGATTTCCATTAGTGCTACAACTCAGAGAAGGTCTTTACTGTCTCATGGATAATAGCTGTACCATCTCTCAGGAGGTCTGGAAGGGGAGAACTCTTATAGAGGTCTTCCTTAAAGTTTGCTTCACTTTAACCCTAAGAGTGATGACTTCTTTTTATATCTGATTCCCTTTTTCTTTTAGAATTCTCTTTAAATGTTGGCAGCTAGCACACCATTACTGTGATTCCCTGTTATATTAATAATTCTTCATAAAAATATTTCTGCATTCAAATAGCTCTCTGGTTTGTGGCTGCTGATTAGCTCCTGACCAATACAGACTTGGTATTGGGAAGATGGGATTTGATCATGACTTTGGCGTCAGCATAGTTCTGAAATCCTTTTCAATTGGAAATGTGTTGCTGGTAGCAAATGACATAAAGTGACAGTACAAATAATCAAACTATAAACTATGGTTGTAATGAAATGCCCACTGAAGCAAGTTTCTTGGGAGCCCAGTTGGATGCCACATTTGACCTTGTGGCAGTAGTGATGACTACCAGGACTATGGTGTACAAGGCATCAACTGAGTACATGGTGAATAGGATCACTTACAGAAAGAAAATGACAAGATCTTTTAGTCTCAATTTCAGAAACTAATAACAAGAGAACTTCCATGACAGCCCTAAATTAATCTCTTATTTCTTCCACCCATGAGGCTAATATTGCTGAAAAGTCAAATATAAAATCCAATTGTACTGGTTGTTGAATTATGTTGTCAGTTGAATTCAGTCTTCAGAGTGTCTGTGTGAAGGATAGCACATTCATTCTGAAAGAGAGGGATCTTGAAACCTTGAAACAATCCTGAACCGTCAAATCACTTTGATACTCTCTTACCACTGGAACTTACTTGTTTTCTGAGTTAACTAGCTTTCCTTTGCTCAAAATTCTGTAGAATATCACCTATGGCAGATGCTTATCTTACCCCTGGTTTAACTCATTTGGCCTTTGCAGGCATTGGATAGGTCTCAAAATAACTGTGGACTATTAATAACTTAAGAGATAGTGACTCCAATTGCTGCCATTCTTCCAAATGTAAAACCTCTACTGGAATAAATAATGTCTTTTCACCCATCACATTTTTTTCAAGGATTACCAAAAACAGTTTGCTATCACTTGACCAGACCAATATGAAACCTTCAGTCTTGCCACAGATACCACAAATTTCCCTGTTCTTTTTAAATATATATATATATATATATATATATATATATTTAATTAATTTATTTATTTGAGAGAGAGAGAACATGAGAGAGTAAGTGAGTGAGCATGAGCAGGGGTAGAGACAGAAGTAGAGGGAGAAGCAGACTCCCCAATGAGCAGGGAGCCCAATGCGGGGTTCAATCCTAGGACCCCAAGATCATGACCTGAGCTGAAGGCAGACACTTAACTGATTGAGCCACACAGGTGCCCCATAAATTTCCCTATCCGAAACCATAATATAATCTACCGAGGTCTTGATAATTTTTTCATTCCATAAAACATCACACTGATCTTCTACATTAATAATATTATACTGATTGGATCTGATGAACAAGAAATGGCATGTATCTTAAATGCTTTATTAAGACCTGTAAAGATTATGAGATGAATGAGAAATCCTGTAAACTTTCAGAGGACTCCCATCTGACTCAAGTTTCCCACAATCTCCCATCACTGTCTCCCATCTAAATTTGGTGTTTTAGCATGTTGAGCATGCTGAGATGTTGAGCATGTTGAGATGTCTCTTACATAGTAAAAGACAAACTGCTGCTTCTTATGCCTCCTCCCACAATAGTAGGCAAATTACAGACTTCTTTTTGGATTTTAGGGACAATATATATATGATACTTGAGTATGAGATTTAGATCTATGTAGGATGACACAAATGCCTTCCAGCTTCAAGTAAGAACAGAGAAAGTGGAGACTCTGGAGTAAGTTCAGGCTGTACTTCAAACCACTGTACTACTTGGGCCTTAGGATCCAACAGATCCAATGATAATGTCTTTGGTGAATAGGAATGTTACATTGTACTTGCACAGTAAGAGAATCATAGCACAGTTCTCTGATTAAAAACAGAGGACAGCCCGGGTGGCTCAGCGGTTTAGTGCTGCTTCCAGTCCAGGGCATGATTGCGGAGACCCGGGATCGAGTCCCACATCTGGCTCCCTGCATGGAGCCTGCTCTTCCCTCTACCTGCATCTCTGCCTCTGCGTGTGTGTGTGTGTGTGTGTGTGTGTGTGTGTGTGTATCTCATGAATAAATAAATAAAATCTTTAAAAAAAAAAACAGATTGGGCAGGTCCAAATGGTAAAATTAATATGCATAAGAAGTTAGCTCAGACTCCTTTGATATTAATTCTTTTGACATTGATTTAGCTTCCTCAGCTATATCCATTGGCTCTTGGCATTAGAGGTAAGACCAGTTGACTGAGAGGAAATAGAAAAACTCAAGCCAGGTTGGGAGATGGCTCAATATGACATATCAGTATTACCCAGAAGTGGTCAGATGAACAGATAAAACACCATAGTCCCATTGAGGGATAATCCTTAAGGAGTGTGGTAATAATGATAATATTATTATTAATTATTATTACTATTATTTTATGTAAAATAAATCCTCCCAGTGGAAAAAACTTCAAATAGTATATTTACATTTGGTTGTCTACTTTGAGTAAGAGCCAGAAGCATGAATCCACACTAATTCATGAAGGAGTTACTAACAGATTGTGTAGATGGTCAAAGACCTGAACAGAATAGAAAATTAGTAACAGAAAATATTGAGAAGAAGAATGGATGACTCTTTCAGAATAGACACAGGCTATGAAGAAATTTGCATCTCATGTTAAAGTCAACAGAAAGCATCCCCTCTAGGGTAGGCTCTTCATAATCAATTGGACAAAATGGCACACTCGATGTATGTCAGTCATACTCTTTGCCAATCTTCCTAGTTTTTGAACAGCAAACCTATGAACAAAGAGCCATATGGACAGAAACAGAGGCGATGCTTGGGCCCAACAACTATGTACTTTCTTTTGTCAAGATGGCCTGGGTAATGATACTGCTGAATATCTTATTTTCCAACAGTTGAACTCTGAGCTCTAAATTTGTCATTATTGCCTGGATGTAAAAGCCAGTCACCTGTGGCAATTTATTTACATTAGATTTACTTCATCACGGATTGGGAAGTTTTTCTTTCTTACTGGGATTAGACACATATTCTGGATCTAGATTTTCCTTCCTTCTTGTAATGTTCCTGCAGCACTACCAATCAAAAACTTAGTGAATGCTTTGTAAGCCACCATGGAATTCCACGTAGCATTTCTTTTGATCAAGGAACTTATTTTACCAATTTAAGTGTAGCAATGTGCTAATGTCAGCGAAATTCAATGAGCTTAAAACACACCACACTGCTTGCGAGCAGTTGGACTGATTGAAAGGTGGAAAAATGGCTTGCTGCTGTCCCCTTTGTAGCACTAATTGGTAGAAACATCCTGAGAGGATGGGTTCTGTCTTATAGGATGCATTATTGCCTTTGAATCAGGTATCATTATATGATGATCTCTTATAACAGTCAAAGTATACAGGTTTGGTAATCATGAAATGGAAATGGCTCTTTTCACTATCATATGTAGTAATCTACCAGAATATTTGTTTCCTGTAATAGAAATCTTTAACTTTGCTGGTGTGGAGGTCTCAATTCTCAAGGAAGAAATACATTAACCATTGAACACAGCAATGGTGGTTATTGGTAAATCAGACTGATACCTAACCACTTTGGATCCTTGTACCACTGAAAGACCAGACAGGATAGAAGCTTCCTCTATCAGCTGAAGAGATCATTTTCAATTACAAAGGAAAAATAGAATTACCGCTATATAATGGTGACAAGGAAAACAATGTCTGCAATCCAGAGGGTTTTCTAGAGTCCCTGTTAGTACTCATATCCATTAGTAAAGGTTAAGGGAAAATCACAGCAACTGAAAAAAAGGTCCAGCAATTTAAGAATACAGAACCTTTTGGAATAAAGTTTTGAGTCATTCAAACAAGTAAGGAATCTAAACCAAGCTCCTGGCTAAGGCTGGGGGAAGGAATCTCTCAATATCAACTGCAATTTTTTGGCTAAGTAAAGAAATGAACACTGTAATAGCTTTGCAGTTTTTCTCTTTGTTTATAATATGCATGTGTTTACTTGCATATGCCTTCTTTTGTCTTATTTACATTATAATTCAATATATAGTTTTTGACAATTAGCTTTACAAGTTAATGTTCACGCAGCAGAATATTTAGTGGTACTGCAACTCAAGTTGTAGATACAGTGACTGTTGGGATGGTTCATTTGGAAAAAAAAAATTGGGAAATTTTTCATTTGCAAAAAGGTAGCTGTTAATCTTGCTAGTAGAAAACCTAGCACGGTTTTATTGTTTCAAGAAATTCAGTTGTATCAGAAGAGTGTATATGAAGGTAAGCAACCAAGGGGATGGACTATACCATTTAACAAATATATTGCCTCTAGGTTCCAAATTCCCTTTTAATTGCTGTTCTCATAATACTGGCACATTTCCCTCCCGTCATCAAGAATAAAATTAACCATTGTCAGCAAAGAATATTCAGTGGACCTGGAAGGAAAAGGTTCTCTTCTTCTTACTTCCTGTTTATGCTCTTTTTTAAACTTATTGTCTATGGTAGTCAGCAATGTGCTCCGATGGGAGCTTCCCCCAACATGCTAGATCAGAGCCTCTTAATGCACCAGCACAGTGAGTGATGCGTTCTCTTTATACTACTTCCTTTTTGACAGCTGTCCCTTGCAATTTAGAGAGTGATTTCCACAGCACAACAGCTCCCCACATATGGCATCTCCATCATTTCCAAGGTAGAATCCCAGAAAGTTCCACAAGCACAGATCCTCCACAGAACTTCCCTGCCTTTCTATTGGCTTTCACTTTGCTCTCTCTGTTGAAGTCTGGATGCCAGGCCTTGGAGGCAGGACCCCTCTCTCAGATTTCCTTTTTGTTCTCTTAGTCCTAAGGGGTAGTGGCTGTTCACAATATCGGCTCCTATTGCATTCTTCAGAGTTCTCTTTATAACTTGATAGCCTATATCACATTATGCTAACCTCCTGTCATAGTTCTTAACTTTTTAATTATTAAAATGTATAAATTATTGTGTTGCTATGTCTCCTGACTGCATCCTCAGAAATTCATCTGGTACTTTCTTATTGATTGTCAGATGTATGTATCAAAAATTATAGAGATTTGGGAAGCTGTTATCTTTCTTCAGAGAGGTATTAATGTTCTCCTGGAAGGCATATAGTGTAGGGAAGGGTTGTATAATAAACCTAAAAAATATATAACAAAATGTCGGTAGTGCTAAGAGATATGAGGGAAAATTAAGTAGGACAGGGAGATATAAGAAACAGCGTGACTTGTTGGATGGGCTTGTCAAGTAATGCTTCTCTAAGGAGCGTCAAAACAGCAGATACCTGAATGATGGAGCAATAATGTTCCTGAAAAAAAAAAAAAAATGGAAAAGCCCTGAAGAAGAAAATACACGGATAACATAAGATACAATAAACAAGGGAGAAAGATATAAACAATAAGATCAGAAAAGCAGGTGGGCCCCAGATCATGCAGAGTATATTAGGCCATATTGAAACCCCTTTTAAGGGCAGCCCAGGTGGCTCAGTGGTTTGGCGCCTGCCTTCAGCCCAGGGCCTGATCCTGGAGACCCGGGATGGAGTCCCACGTGGGGCTCCCTGCATGGAGCCTGCTTCTCCTTCTGCCCACCCCCCCGCCCCACCGCCTTTCTTTCTGTGTGTCTCTCATGAATAAATAAATAAAATCTTTTTTAAAAAAAGAAAAGAAACCTCTCTTAACTATCTTAGGGTTCCTGCCAATCTCTCTGTAACTACCCTTCTGTTTTGTTTTGCTTTTTGTAATGTAAAATTAATATGCAATCAGAAGGAGCATTTACAAGTAATTAGTGCTAGACCTTCAAGTACCAAAAACATACAGTAAAATTCTGCTATTACAGTGTCTTAGTTTGAGTCTCTGCCAAGTTAGAGCCTGAAACAAAGGCTTGGGAGCAGATAGTTTATTTAAGCAGCTGGTACCTAACAGCAAGAGTGAGAAAACTGAAGAATAAAACAAGTAAGAAATAAGAGAAAATAAAGTGTTGTTACAGAGCTACTTACTTATATGGACACCTGGGATTCAGTTCCACTGGGGAACCACTGCAGGATAAGGGTTTATATTAGGAGATTATATACTAGCTTTGCCCACGAGTGCCTCCCAACCTCCCACTCCCCTCCACCCACCCATATCCCCAGTGTGTTAAATCTCATGAACTTCTATATTGCCTTTTATGGATTTGAGCAAGATCTCATGGTTTTGGGAAAACTCTGAGGCAAAAAAAAAAAAAAAAAAAAAAAAAGGAGGAGGGATTCGGTAGGCTTTTAAAGTGAAATGCTCTCACCCTGCATAGAAATGGCTCAACAGTGGCAAGTAAAATGAATGTTGGACAAACATACATGAGAAGTAGAGTTCATCACAAAGTCAGTGAAATCCACCAGCGAAACTTCTTTAAGTTGCTGACTGGAAATTCCCAGGCCAAAGCATTTGGCTAAGCTATTTAAATAGCAGTCCTGCCTGCATTTGAGAGCTACCTGGTAGTCTGTTTGGAGTTAAATATGAATAGAATGATTGTGAGTTTTCTCTGAGACTTGAAGAAGAGTAGCATCATCCCTTTGAAATCTTGATTTCAAACCTTTGGCCTTACGTAGGGATATCAAGCCTAGAAAATACTGGAGACATGGAAATCTACTTCCTGTCCCTCTCTGTTGACTGTCTTAGTCTCACCTCCCCTCCTTCTCCACTAGTGCCCACCCATCCCCCAAAAGCATAGCAGAAGGTATTTAGAAGAGTAGGGAGTGAATTCCAGCCAAATCAATTATATCCAAATGGTACTTACAAGACATACTATGTTGGTTTTCTACTATAGTTTACATTGAAATCTCTCTAAAATTTCCTTTGAAAATTGAGAACAGTAAACATTTCTTTATATGTGCTTGGTAATCTGAGATCATCACAATTAAATTCACATGTTATTTTTTTATGTCACTTGATGACTGTATTATATAATATTTGGGCTCAGTTGTATTTTTTAATTTTTAAAATGTTTATTTTCAAATTTATAATTTTTTGTCTTCTCTATCAATTTCTAGTTTTGCTTTTTGTTCCTCAAGCTATATTCTTTATTGTGAGACTCTTTTTAGGTTGTCCTTGCTAAGTTTTTTGAGGTGAGAAGCAGATGAACAATAAATAAAACCTGTTCTAAGGATATAAATGAAAGCATTTTTTTTAAAGATTTTACTTATTTATTCATGAGAGACACAGAGAGAGAGAGAGTGAGAGAGGCAGAGACACAGGCAGAGGGACAAGCAGGCTCCATGCAGGGAGCCTGACATGGGATTCCATCCTGGGACTCCAGGATCACACCCTGGGCCGAAGGTGGTACTAAACCTGCTGAGCCACTCAGGGGTCCCTAAATGAAAGCATTTTAACAGATATCGTACTCACTAGCAAATTTTTATTTTGGTAATTTATTATTATTGTTCCTGGTTCCATATCTTTTTGTTTTGTTAACCAGGATTCCTGAGAAAAATAAAACCTGGATAAATTTTTATAGTTCAAACTTTTATCCCCTTAGTTATTTTTTTTAACACACCTTCATTTTTTTGGGTGTTTTCTCTTTCTAACATTGCCATCTTCCAAGAACATACATATATATACACACATTCACACACAATTTACTCCTACAAATAATGCTGTGTGAAGATACTTATTCTTTTAGGTAAAACTAGTATTATCAAAATTATTTACAACAAATAATGTACCTTTATACTGTTTCATGACCAAGCATGTTAAATTATTGTTCCCAGGGAAATAATAATTTCCTATAATCCATCAGATAAATATAAGTTATCCACGATTTAGATCCAAGTAGGATAACAGCACCTCACATTTATAAAATGCTTCCACATATATTTCTGCCTTTCAAGTTTTCACCACAAGCCTGAAAAGTGAGGATTAGAGAAGTTAAGTAACTTGCCCATGTTCACATACTTATTTAGTGACTTGTGTAGCCAAAATCAATTGAGTGCATTTCTAATCAAACTTAAACTTTTTACATTCTCTTAAAGAACTATGTCTTTACATACCATATATATATATACACACAGTTACAGCCTCTTCCATTTGACTTCCAAAATAAGTGTCATAGAAGTGTGAAACATTGCCTTCTTACAGTAATGTATCAAATGTTGTGAATGGTCTCATTTGCAGGGAAAATTTAATTTTTTTAAAACACACCTCCATTGGTTCTTTTCATTTAATTACATCTGATATAAATTATCTTATTTCTTATTCCAGTCAATTCTGCTTCCAACAAGTGCTAATGTAGTGCATAAATCAAACTTCGAAAATAATGACTGTGAGGTTAGGTCCTTTAACAAGGAAAAACTGCCTACTTCTTTAAGCTCCCGATGACCAACAAAATTTAAAAAATTAAAAAAAAAAACCAAACTTCTTTTTGCTAATGTAATACAAAACAAAATAAAAGCAAAGTAGTTGGACTAAATTTAATTCCTTTGAAATTCATTTGCATGTACTGAAGAGGCATACATGCAAAATCCAGCAACAACAGAATTAACAGGCTCCAAAAAACACATTCTCAGCATCTATTTAAGGGCATGATTTTATATGTATACTACATATACATATAAAATATATATGCAACTTTGAAAACACTTGAAAAATGATATAATTTTAAAATATTGTTTTGAAGGTTACATGATCAAAAATTTTCAAGGTAGCTGCTCTTCAGTACCATATATTGATTTTTTCCTGTCCAGTAAAGCCAGATGGAATTAAAGATCTGTAACTATTTTCTATTATCCATTAGCAAAATCCCTTATTTGGAATAAGTGACAGGGACGCCTGGGTGGCTTAGCGGTTGAGCAATCTTCCTTGGGCTCAGGGGTGATATCGGGGGTCCCAGGATAGAGTCCCATATTGGGCTCCCCACATGGAGCCTGCTTCTTCCCCTGCCTATGTCTCTGCCTCTCTCTCTCTCTCTCTCTCTCTCTCTCTCTCTCTCTCTGTCTCTCATGAATAAATAAAATCTTTAAAAAAAGGAAAGAGTGACCAAAATAAATAGCATATACAAATCTTCCTTTCTTAAATTGTTTAAAAATAATCTGCACTTGATTTTTGTTTCAATAAAATAGAAGAGGTTGTTAATTTGGAAATATCCACACATGTATAATTCATACCTTTGCTAAATGAGTCAAAGTGATGGAAAAATTAACTTAGGCTTCAACAGAGAATTGACTACAAGGTACTAGGAATTCTGTGGATTCTTTTTTCAGGCTCGGGGCAAGAATTGCTGGAAAGTTCTCACATTTTGTGTTTGCTAAGGGAGTATTGGTTCAGAAACCACTTTTTACTTGTCAGCTGTCCCTAGTGTTCTAGAGTTGTTTCTATGTTTGTTTGATTTGTTATGAAATACTTGAAATACACAAAACATGAGAATAACATAATGAATTCCCATGTGCCTGTCACCCAGATTTAAGAAATGTTAACATTGTGCTGTTTTTGTATATTATTCTTATAGAAATAAAAGATTTATCAACAAAATTTATACCTACTTGGTCTCCTTGCACAAACATTACCTTCCCTTTCTCCTCAGAGAGAATTGGCACCTATTTATATATTAATATATTTACTGCATATGTACAAACATATAAAATATGGAATACCTGGAGACTTTAGGTTTTGCATAAAATGCATCATACTATGCTGTTTTTCCCTATTTTCTTTCTCTCAACAGTATACATTCAAGCAGAACTATTTTAGAATTAACATAACTGTTTCATTTTATCTACTGAGTACTATTCTATTTTATGAATTAATAAATCACAATTTTATTTTTCCATTCTTTTTCTTTATAGATATTTAAGTTTTTCCCCATCTTTATGTTTGTTTCTTGTTTAATATTGGTATTACAAATTATGTTATAATGAATACTGCTACCAAATAAAAACAAATTCAGACTTGGAAAGGAGAGGTATTACTCCAAAGAAAGACAATTACCACAGGAAGAATACACTATTCTCAGAAATTTGCAAGCATCATACAGTCAAACAAACAAAAAACTTTCTAATTTTATAGGGTAAACAAGAAAGAAGAGAGAAGGAAAAACTTGTAAGGGGAACTAGACATGTAAGGACAAATGACCAATAGGGTCTGACAAGGAAAGGGGCTTGCTGTGGTCAGTTGAGTCCCAGGAGAAGCTGATAAGAGGCTAAAACTTTTTTTAGTGTTTGCCTGGGCCTGGGGCATACAGAGTTCAGGGACCTGTAGGAAGGAGAGAATCCTGATCAACACTGGGTCAAAACAAAGCAGAGGATAAGAAATGGGCAATTGTGAACATTTTGTCAATTATCTCAACTGCTTAAGAGACAAAATTTGAAAAAAATAAAAAGAGACAAAATTTGTCCTTAGACACTGTTAGGAATGGAATAAGAGTCCTTGTGAGGTTGAGGTTGGTCTATATAATTTTCAGGGGTCAACCACCCTTCACATTCTGTTCTGAAGGACTAGCTATGTTAATTAGTGAGTGTGGTATCAGATTGAGAGTGGTTGGAGAGATATATAATGAGAGATAGATCTAGGAATAAAATAAAAAGAATACGTATTTAAGTTTGAACAACTGAATAAAACCAAGACAAGACTTGGAGTTTCCAACTGAGAAGATCCCAAGATGTTAGGTCTAAAACATATTCATTCAGTTGGCAGAATGAGGTTAGCGTAGGCAATCTGACAAATTTCCCAATTGACAATATGAATATTTTTGGTGATAGCATAGGACATCAGAGAATATTCTAAAATATGCACAGCAGTGTCTCCCAAGCACTGTGTAAATACCCCCTCAGAAGGCCAGGCCACATGTGATGCTGGACAGTTAAGGGCCACTGGTTGGGGTCCATGTAGTCAGTCAGTAGTGATGTTGGAACTTCTGATAATAGTGTCATGGATATTTCCTGGAGTACAGCAAAGAAGATGTAAGAGTTTTGGCAAACTTCCCAAGTGGTCCACAAAATAATAGTTCCAGACACAGGTTATCTGTCATGATCTACAGCAGCAGTCAAGTCTTCTAGAATTGCTATCAATCTCCTAACCTGTTCTTTTTTTTTTTTTTTTTTTCCCTAACCTGTTCTTCTAAGGCTTCTTGAGAACCTTGTGAGAAGTTCACAGCCTCCTTATAGGACTGGTACAATGTGTCTAAGTTTGTAGTTAATGTGGTTGTGCAGAGTTTTGGTCTCATCTAGTACCTAGAAAGCTAACAGATACAGGTAATCTCATTTTTCAAAAGTTCAAATTATGCCACTCATCTTCTATGAAAGACTTACATTAGTACCTGTTTTCAATAATCAAAAGAAATCCAGAAGGCTTTCACTTTTCCAAAAAAAGACAAAAGCAAAAATAGTATTTAGTGTGTTTGTTTTTGCAGTGAGCTGTTACAGAGTCAATGTGTACCAGAGCAGCTACAGGGGCACCACCAAGCTCCTTCTTCAGGAACTACACTCATCATCTCATCATAGCTTTGAACTGTGTCTGTGAGCATCAATGCTTGATCTCAATTTATTTTGTGCATCTGTTAGCAAGATGTGTCCTAAAGTGTCAGAAAAACCCAGGAGAGGTTATTTTTGGGGTCTGTGAATGTTAAAAATTTTTCCATATAAATTAATTGCAATTGCCTTTTTACTCTGCACTGTTCAGCTTATGAAAGGTTTTAGGGGAATGCTGTATTTTCAGATAGCAGAGGAAGCCTGTCGTGGAATAGTTAAGGTGAGAAATGAGGGCAGTATGACTAAAAATTTGATAAGTACTAATTAGATTAGCTAGATAACAGAATCTAGTTCAATTAGCAGGCAGATGCCAATTGGCACCACTGTACCTCATTAGGGGCTATCCAGGGTTCATGAAATAAATGTCTCATGGGTTTGTATCTTGGGATTCATGTGAAGTCTTTTAATAGACTTGTCTCATCAACTCATCAAACTGGGAAGAGGAAACTGATAAGGTTGTTGCTTACAGAATAGACAATTCCAAGCATACTAGGTAAAATTTTGTTTAGTATCATCTCTGTCTATTAGATTCATATGACAAGGCAAGAAACATGTATTTTTGCTTTCCATAGTAATAGTGTAGGTATTTGTGTGGATGGCAAAGTACTGTGATTGCACATGCTTAGGCTCATGGAGGGCCCTTAGTTATATTACAGTAGAAGCATAAATTGCCTTGTTGGAAGAATCTTGAAATTGTACGAGGTTCTGTTTGAATCTGGAGTAGAAAACAAAAGGTTCCTTAGTGATAACCAAAGAATTCCCCAAAATCTGAGACAGTTAGGACTTCATGGGAAACCAGAAGCTTCCAAAGGAAAGGAAATATATAAACAGCAATCAAAAGTAGAGTTGCAATATTAATTATGGTAGAAAAAAAATTTAAAAGAAGAAAGGTTGTGAGATTGTGTTATAAACTAAGTAAAATGATGCCATAGATTCTGGGGCCCTTGCAGGAATGGAGGAATTTTTAAAGGAGGGATAGGTAGTATGAGAAGGAGGGGACTAAATAATATAATCCATACTATTGAGTATGGATAACAAAGGTGCAGGTACAGATAAAGAAGGATAAAGAAGGATGAAGCCAAGGAGGACCATAAAAGTCATGAGAAGAGGAAGTAGTTAAGGAATGCTAGAAGGCCACATTCTGACATCTGGGATGGAAACAGACCACTTCATGATGTCATCAGCTTATCTTAGAGATATCTACTGTGTTGCTTCATCTGCTTCTAGGGACTCTTGGAGAGCCTCAGTTTAAGGTTTCCATTCAGACTAGACTTTCATTCAGAGTACCATTTATACCTTTTCCATTGAAGAACGTGAATCCAGGTTTGGACCACCTAAATTTGGCAGCATTGCTAGTGGTAGGGAAGATGACATAAGGGTCCTTCCAATGGGGTGAAATATTAATTTCCAGTAGATGTCAGCTCCAGAGAACTAAGTCCCTAATTTCTAGAATGTAGAGTGTTTTGGATAGAAGAACTTGAGGAATAGCAATTTCAGCCCTTTGATGAAAAATGTGGTTATATTTAATAAGTCCCTTGCAGTATTTTAGGTTGTGTGAATTGATGAGGATAGAATTTTTGAGAGCCCAGACAGAAAAATGAACAATTATAGATCATCAATTATTACTTCATATTGGGACAGTCCTGCTGATCCAGCAGGAGAGACCTAGAAGGCAATAAGTGCTGAGGGTGAAACCTTAAGCCATAGGAGATTGAGTTATTTTATCAGTTTTTCAAGCTTTAATTTTAATAATCCATTAATTTTCTGTGTCATTCCAGATGACTGGGAATGATAGAGACAATGTCATTTTGAGGATAAGGGAAGAACTTATTGAATTGCTTAGATGACTTTACCATTGAAATGGATCCCTTGGTCATTTGAAGAAGCCAATGGAATTCTGATGCAGGGAATACTAGTTCCAACAACAGTTTAGTGATGGTAGTGGCAGTAATCTTTTTACAGGGAAAGCTTCAATCCAGTGAGAGAACATGCTTATGACAATAAGAATATATTCATATCCATGAGATTTAGGGAACTCAATAACTAATTTCCAGTGAAGAAAAAGTCTTGCTGAGGAGTTTTTTTTCTTGCCCCAACTTTGTAGCTTTATCAGGATTATATTTTTGAGAGATGAGACAAGACTCTACCCAGCGCTTGTTCCAGATAGGGAGTTGAAGTTTCCTTAGCAATGTTGGCAATGGAGTTGATTTAGTTTTTTCTGCCTTGGTGAGTATTTTATTAAGTTTGAAAAGTAAATTTCTGGTGAGGAGCTGAGGACAGACCAAGTGATTATCTGAGTATTTCCAAAGTTCAACCAGTTACATAAGACATCCAATTTGTTTTCAACTAGCCTTTTAATATTCAAGGGTTTTTGAATTAGATTTTAAGTATCATAATTAGAGGATCAAGTGTAATCACAGTAGATTTAGGATCTTATCTGATTGAGGTGTAGCAGCTTTATGACAATTTAGTATATATATCAAGCATGAATTTCCTTTTGCTTTAGGAGTTTCGTGACCCATAAGAGCTTCTATCTTAAGCATGAGTATCTTCTTTGGCAGTAATAAAGCTTCTAAAAAGTCAGACAACTGACACCATTTTCCATAAGTATCCTGGTTGTTGATTGAAATCTGCTGACTTTCCACAATATACCCAAATAATGTGCTACCCAAAAACATGTCTATTGTCTATACAGATCCAAATTTCTTATCTGAGCCAGAGAAGGATTTTGTGAGAACCACAAGGTCAGAGATCTGAGCTGATTTTGCACCAAGAAGAGACCTACACTCAATGGAATTTTGAAAATCTGGAATTGCATATTCTAGTTGAAAATTTCCTTCTGAGTTATAGATATGAGCCATCAACAAAGAGGATAAGGTCTGGATTTGCAAGGGATTTCTAAGAGGTCAGAATGATAGAGAATTGAGGCTTGAGTGTCCATAATATAATCATGTAGTTTTCCTTCAGCTGGGAGAGGGAGCAGAATGGCGGACTGAGATTTTGACATCAGTGGATAGTGATGTGAGAAAGAGCATAAGAATTTCACAACAGGTGAACCTGAGAGATCAAAGACTCAAGGATAAGATCCTAACCTCATGAGGGACATAAATGTTCAGGGTATGACCTAGCGCAAGGTCAGCTGTGATTTGAACTGATTTTGCACTTGCCACTACTGCCAGCAAGTAAGGACGAAAAGCTTGAGTGGCAGGATCTAGGCTAAGACTGCAATATCTGATTGAACTCTGATTTCCATATGTCTGAGATAGAACTCATAAGACATGTCCTTCTCTTCCAGGAACAAACAGAAAAGCAAAGAGTAGTCAAGAAGCCCTAAGTGAAATAAAAGAAAGGGATTCAAATGATGTGACTGAAGACAAGTCTCATATTGGACATTCAGACAGTTTCTTTAGTCATGTCATCTAAAGGGGACAATACAGCAGAGAAGTCAGGGATCTGAATTCTACAGTGGCCAGTCAGTTCCAGGAAACCTTGAATTTATCTCTTGGTTTCAAATAGGAGGTTGTTAAATATTATCTTGATGTGATCTGAGGATCAGATGTTTCCCTCAAGGTGAAGATCATGATCTAAATAGTGGACTTGGGGGCCATAGTACTGAACTTTTTCTCTTGAAACCTTTTGGCTCTTTTGAACTAAGTCCTTTAGTAAGTGTTAGATTTCATGAAAAGAGTTGCTGAATGTCTTTGAACAAAGGAAGTCATCTACATACCGAATGAAGTTTGAATCACAAGGGAAAACCTTTAGATTTGCACTTAATGTTCAGGAAAATTTTGTAAAGAATTCTGTAAGTTCCTGGGACCTGACTGTCCAGTGTGTTGCTGATTTTCCCATGTAAACGTAAGTAGATATTGGGAGTTAGGATAAAAAGATATGCTGAAGAAAGCAAGATATAAAGCAACAATAATAAGTGACATCAGAGGAGAGATTGGAAGAGAGAATAGAATTAGAGAGAGGCATAGCCGGGTATACTCCACCATTAAGGACTCTGCCTCACAAATAAGTCCCAAGTTTTTCTGTAGCCTCAAGGGAATCAGAAATGTGAGTGAACGTGTCTTGAATGTGGGGTTTGTCAAGGGCTTGGGAGCTTTGAAAGGAGCAAGAAGACTGGGGTCATTTATTAGAGCTAGCAGAGAACAAAGCTGAGTGGGAGGGGAATCCTGAATTTCAAGGGTTTGTACCTCAAGTGAACATAAAATATTATCATTCTAATTAGGAAGTATATCTCTGCATATTAGATGAACTGAATCATAGAATTTAATAAAAAGCCATGTGGGGTATGATGAGACCCTAGAGATATAGAAAGAGGTTTAAAAGGGGGCAACACGTAGTAAGTTATCTACCTGCAACACAGAGATTGTTTGTACACTCTGAGGGATTATGGTGGAAAATTGTGAGGTGTCACATGTGGAGCAAGTGGCTCTGGTGTCTACTGGAAAGGTGGTGGGATGCCCATTGACAGGGATTATTATTTCCCCAGTGTTCTTAAGGGTATCTAGGGCAGATATGAGCCAGTCTCTGAGAGGAGAGTCATCGAGACTCTGAGGTTTGTGTCTTAGGACATTTTTAGCATAGTGTCCTTTTTCCTTGCAAGGGCCACAAGTGTCTCTACCAAAGATTTTGGTAAATTTGAAGAGCATTAAGGTCTTAGAATAATTTTCCTCAAGTTGTTTAATTTGGAGAGTCATGAGTTTGTATCATGTATACTTAGTTTATCAACCCATATATCCTCACAGTGCTGTGTTAAAGCATGGATTTCAGAAACAGGGACATTTTTCCAATTAATCTAATATCCTTGAATAGTCTCCCTTAGTTCTACATGGAATCCATTACTAACAAAACTGATAAAGCAGATACCATGTGGCCATCTAGAGTTGGATCTAAATAATATTTCTAGATATTATCAAGGAGCCTAAAAGCTTTTTCCCTCATTTCCTTAGTTCTGTTATAGCTCTCTGGATTATTTTGATTCCTTTGTAGATCCTTGTTAAGTCTGACCAATTTAGATTTTTTGTTCTTTTTTTTTTCTTTTTAAAGATTGTATTTGTTAATAAGAGACACAGAGAGAGAGGCAGAGACACAGGCAGAGGGAGAACCAGACTCCATCAGGGGAGCCTGATGCAAGACTCAATTCTGGGACCCAATCCTGGGACCCTGGGATCATGCCCTGAGCCAGAAGCAAACGTTCAACTACTGAGCCACCCAGGTGTCCCTGACCAATTTAGATTTTTTTAACTGCAATAAGGTGTCTCCAACCTAAAAGGAATTGAGCCAATTGGTAGAGATGAGTCCCAGAGATTATGCCCTTAAAATTAATGTGAATTGTATAGAAACATCTCTATTTTTACATGGGTTAAGAAAAATTTTCAGTATAGCATTACAGATCAGCTTGAGACCAATGTTAAAAAAAAAAAAAATCTGCTGGGGAGTGGGTAATTGATCCTTGTAGTTTCTTGTTCTTGGAGTCTTAACATTGTAGGAGTATGGTCAGAACATTATGGGGAATCAAGAAGCTGATAACCTTAGGGTCAAGGAATAGAGGATAAACACAAAATGAATGAGAACGTGGTTGTGAGAGAGACTGATACAAATTTGGAGGAGCAGAAGGGAAAGGAGTAGAAAGTGTTGAGGGTGCAAGTGTCTTAGAGAAGAGGTAAAAAGTAGTAACATTGGAGAAAAACAGCTGTTCTCCCAAGAGATTGAGTAGCATAGCTTCTGATAAAATAGATTGAGATTGTTGAAGGGTGTGATTGAGAGTTGATTGGGAGGACAGATTTTTTTTTTTTTTTTTTGGAGGGCGTGGGGGGGGGGGGGCGCTTTTTCAAACCAGAAAAAGAAAACAGATCATTGAGGGGAGAGTATTTTAGATACCCAGGAATCAAAGGCTCCCTGAAGGTATACTAGATTAGAGAGGTCTCCAAAACTCCAATGTGTCCATTGCAATTCCAAGTCATCCTTAGGAAAACCTTGCCATTTTTGAATGTATTGGCAAAATTAGTAGGGGTGAAACATAGAGTCAGGTGGAGTTAATCTACTCTCTGAGAAATCTAACCTGGGAGATTGAGAATCACCCATGGGAGCAGCAGGATCAGGTAGAAAGAGGAGACAGATAATAACAAATCACTTCTATGCACACTCCTCACTTGAGAGCCAAAGTGGTCCCTTGTGCAATCTTTAAAGAGCTGAAAGACTAGCTTTGTGCAGTTTCCTGAACATAGAATCAGGAAAAGCAGAGAAGCATCACAAAAAAGCTGAGAATTTCCCTCCATAAAGTCAAGTTGTAGATCTTCACTCAAAAAAAAAAAAAAAAACAAAACAAAACAAAAAAACAAAACAAAACAAAAAAACCCATCTAGTAACAGTCTCACTAGAACAAAAAAGACCCAGCAAAAATCCTAGTCAAACATAAAAGAATCAGGAAGTCCTACTCAAATAGAAAAGAACTGGTAAGAGCTCAATTTAATAGTTTAAAGCAACTCCCTATTATGTTATTACAGGAAAAAAAAAATGTCTTAAAGCATTGGATTAGGAGTTGTGGCCCACCATAGATCCTGATTTCCCTAGCCAGGAAGGACCCAGGGGTTTACGAAGCCAGCACGAATTCCTAGGTAAAGACAGCAAGGTGTGATTGTCAGTCAGCACACTCCATCCATGTCATGGCACCAGGAACTATCAAATTAAAAACAAATTTAAAAAAAACAAACAATGAAGTCCAGATTTAGAGACTTTATTCAGGAAAAAAAAATACTACTGCAAGAGGGAGAATGCTCCAATTTCAGAAATGTGCAAGCATTTCACAACTCAACAGAACAATTTTTTGTTCATAGGATCAAGGAGGGGCAAGCAGATATAAGCAGAATCTTTTAAGGAGCTGCTGGACAAGCAAAGGGAAATGACTAGTGAGGGTCTGCCAAGGAAAGGGTCTTGTGATCTGTTGATTCTCTGGAGAAGCTGATAAGAAGAGCAGATTGCAGTTTTTTAGTGCTTGCTCATGCTTGGGAGCATGCAGAGTTCCTTCTGTAGAAAGGAGAGAAGTTTAAACTGGAGTTTAGTCAAGAAAATTGGAGGGTAAAAAATGACCATTGCAAATACTTGGTCCTCCATAAACATTTCTCCTTCTGTTTGTGTGGGAGAAGTTCTCTAGAGCAAGGATCAGAAAGTATTTTTTTTGTAAAAGAGAAGATAGTAAATAATTTAGCTTTGTGACTGTAGGGTCTCTGTCGCAACTCAGCCATTGTGGCTTGAAAGCAGCCATAAACATATTAAAAGGAATGGGCAGGTTTAGGCTCTAGCATTACTTTACAAAACAGGTACCTGGCAAGATGTGGCCATTGGAGCCTACTTTGCCCACCCATCACCTAACAAGATTTATTAGGAATTAAATACCCTGAAATGTGGGGGAAAAAAAAAACACAAGTAATAGTAGCTTGAACCTCCCTCCTAATAACATCAGCCTGTTTCTGATTGGCCAGATCATTTCATAAAGCCACATCTATCCATAAGGGAGCTTGAGAGAGATTCATACTGAACATGACATATCACTCCCAGATAAATTGTGATTAAGAAAGAAAAACAATCAACTTCTTATTTGAGTTTGTTTTGCCTTCTGTAGTGCATCTTTGATGTTCAGTAAAAAAAAAAATAATAATAATAATAATTAGAAGAAGAACCTATTTTATGAAAGTTGACCTAACTTTATAATGACCAGTCATATTTAACTCAAGTTTAGGTTAAGAGTGGGACCCCTGGGTGGCTCAGGGGTTGAGTGTCTGCCTTTGGCTCAGGGTGTGATTCTGGAGTCTGGGATTGAATCCCATATCGGACTCCTTGCAGGGAACCTGCTTCTCCCTCTGCCTATGTCTCTGTCTCTCTCTCTCTCTCTCTCTCTTTCTCTCTCTTTCTCTCACTCTCTCTCTCTCTCTCTCTCTCTCTCTGTATGTCTTTCATGAATACATAGAAAAAATCTTAAAAGAGCAGAGAACAATTAATCTTAACATATCCTATCTTAAAATAGAAACATAAAATATCCCTAGAAGTCTTTTTTTTATTTTGATTTATTTATTATAGCATTTAGCACAGTCTAAGAGAACTAGAGCTAATATAATGATTTAAAAAAAAAAAGTCTTCCCCAAATTACAATGATCAAAGATAAGTAAGCCTAAAACACACAGGGAGTTTCAAATCCAGAGGATTTTGCATGATATGCTAGAACTAAGACAGTCAGCATTTATAAACTGCTTTTCAAATTAATTTGGACTTGGAGAACATTTAAAGTTTCCATGAAATCATAATTCAGGGCATAAAAAGGGCAACATATGTCTGTTTTCCTTACTAAGAATAAGACTGTTTGGAATTTCACTGGTTTCACCTCCTAAAGCCATCTCCTTTGCTGATTTACACATTTCTGCATGAAGACAATTCATTCTCTGGATGTTAAAGTCCCCAATTCTTAGCTAGTTTAGCCATTTGTATGCTGGTCATTGTCAGGAAGAGAGAAATCCCCCTTGAGCACTCTTCTAGTCTTTCCAAGGCCAATCTTTACAAACTTTCCTAATCTGCTTTACCATCCTGCCCTGGAGAAGATGGATTTGATATATATACATTTATATTTTTAAGTTAAATATTGTGTTTGGTGTAAAACAGCACACTAAAATAAGGCTATCCTGTTTAATCCTGTGTTTTCACATGTTTAAATCTTTTGAGTCCTTTCTCATGTTCATCTTTTATATTTCTGTGTTTCCTATCTTATGACTTTGTTCTTTTTCTCTTTATTAAGCATATTTCATGTTTAGAATTTACACATCAGTGATTGAGATTTGTTTTGGACTAATTTTTAAAAATGATTCAGTAATTATCAGCAACTTTTTTTTTCCTTTTACCAATTATGTCTTTCATTTTATAGGTTTGTATGTAGACTCATTTCTTTTATCTTTTGTTATTTAAAACCATTCCATATCTAATTGTCACCAATAACCTATTTAAATCACTATTTTAATAAAAATGTACTATCCATAGTGGGCAATAAGAAGATTTCCATTTTACCTTGGTTCTCTGGCCATAATCTGGACTGAAAATAAATAAATAAGGACAAAGCACTGAGCTGCAGCATTTAATGTGTTCATGTTATTGATTTGTGTTAGTTGCCCAGTCTTCTACAGCTTCTACAAAAGTATTTCTATGTAATGACTTCAGAAGGTCTTGGTGATTTTTCTACAATTTCATATTTCTATTAACATCATATCAAGGACTGCAAAAATCCCCCAGAATACCGCAACTTTCAAACATCCAACTAAAAGAAAAAAGAAAAAAAAAAGTCTTATTACATTTTCATTTACAAACATGATTGAGTTTCTAAAGGTTTTTTTTTTTTTTTAATTTATTCATGAGAGACGCAGAGAGAGAGAGTCAGAGACACAGGCAGAGGGAAAAGCAGGCTCCATGCAGGGAGCCCGACATGGGACTCGATCCCAGGTCTCCAGGATCACATCTTGGGCTGATGGTGATGCTAAACCACCGAGCCACCCGGGCTACCCATGATTGGGTTTCTATATTATGTTATCAAACAGTAAGATACTAATTTATTTAAATTTTGAGCTTACATAATTTAAAAGTTCTCCAAAATATCTGCCTCTACCTCATCTATAATTCCATTTTCTTATACCTAAGGAATAATATATCTCAAAAGAAATAGAAATACAAGGAAGAACATGTAACAAGCAAGTAGTTGGTATTTCAAAGACTATTAATGTTCTAGTTTTATTATATTTTATGAAATGACTCCCAAGTTGGATTATTATAGTTACACGCTTATTAAATGATACACATTTCCTCATTTACCTTGGAATATATAGAATGCAGTTTCAAATGTGATTGTTTTCAATCTTCAAAGTTTACCTGATTTCTTGGAGATTTAAAGTAAATTTCCATGGGCTTATGTGATATTCTACTTAATGTGATTTCATTCAGGTAATTACCAAAGAACATAGAGGTTCATGATTGTCTCTTTCTCTCTCTCCTATATCCTATATTTTCTATCCTTTACAAATATACATTTTAATAAACTGGCCAACACCTTTTCATCATGATTATAGGCTACTGCTGTTCAATCTTTGCATATATTCACTGTGTAATATTTTATTGTTGTATTGTTTTTGCCTCTTCTCCTATATCCTGGTATTTTCTTGACCTTCAAAGTACATTCCAACCTACTTCCTTGACCCCTAACTCCCTGTTAGGAAGTGATTTCACTCTAGCTAGCTTTTTGCATACTTTGATATTCAAAAGATGAACATCTATCAGCTCTTCTCTTTTTTAGTCCTCCTAATTCTCAATAAAATTTTTCACAGTGGCAATTTAGTAATATGTATCTACCTTGAATAAAAAAGGTACAATCTAGTTGGGTTAGATGATGTGAATTAAACCATTTGTGTAAAGGTATACATGAAAATTCCATACTGTGGGCACTTGACAGGATGAACACTGGGCGTTATTCTGCATGTTGGCAAAATGAACACCAATAAAAAATAAATTTATTATTTAAAAAACTCTAAAAAAAATTCCCATACTGTAGAATAGAGACCATGTAAGGATAAAATTAAATTAAAAAAAAAAAATCCCTGGCACAGAAAGGGATACTCTCCCCACCTTCCCTTTCTTAGAGCATTTATTTTAGAAGACTTGTAATTATAAGGTCTTTCTCTGTCTCTTTGAAATGTAGATAAATCTTTTGAAAAGCAAGGTAACTAGCAAGAATACTAGCTTTAAACCCAAGAATGTCTTTCTCAAGGATTTGAGAAGCATCTCTTTGAAATGTAGTAGTGAAGAAAGGTAGTGCACTTGTCGTCCAGTTTCTCTAAGACCATAGGAGCCTAACATCAGTGGACACTGTGTTCCAAATTGTGAAACGATCTCCTGCATAACAATAGTTTATTTTTCCTTTGAATGGAGCCAATTAACTAACATAGGTGGTCACCCCAAATACCGTGCAAATTTAGGATTAACCATGTGTGATAGATGAAGACTAGTTATTGTTTATCTTGAGAAGGAAAGGTAATGGGTTGTAGCTGCTTAGCTCTAAAAGGATAAAGCTTCTTCCTGCCTTTATAGTCTCTCTAGCTGATTGCCTGTGATACATATCATGTTCTGGTTTAATGCATATTTATAATAGAACTCTTTTCTTTCTTATCTGCCTTCATGAAGAGGTTTTCTGGGTGACAGAAGATTTTGTTTTTAGTTCTATTTTTTCAACTCTCAGGAACTATTTAACATAGTACAAACTATAAGTACCAAATTACTTTGAGGAAGAAGATCTCTCTGTCCTGTGTTTCTCCCATACATTCTGTTTCTGTCTTTGTTTCTGTGTTTCTCCTATATATGTGTGTGTGTGTGTGTGTGTGTGTGTGTGTGTGTGTGTTTATATATTAAAAAGCATATATAAGTAAAAACATATACACATGCATATATATATATATGAGAGATTATTTTTTGTTCTTGTATGTATATAAGAAAGATAATGTTTGTACTTACCTCATAGGACTAATTGTGAAAATTAAAGAGATAATATAGGTGAAGTGTTAAACACAGTGAATGCTTTTATTACAGTAAATACACAGCACCGTTGTGATTTATAGCAAGGCAGGGACATCAGTATTAAGGTTTTTAGAGACAAGAGGAACTGGACTCCCCTCCCCTTACTTTCTACAAGGTCTAAGCAAATAGACAAACATCACTGACTGGTTCCTTAATTGCACAATAAAGATGAGAAGAATACTCAAGTATGAACATCACATGAAATACATAGTAATTGTTTTATTAATATTTGTTTCCTTTATTTAAAACATTATTGTTTGCAAGGAGAAAGGGAAAGAGGTAAGGAAGACCAGACAAGGGCAAGAGAGGGAACATGGAAGCAGAAAAATCAAAGAACCATGTTGATCAGGGATTCAGACAGATGAATATCAAACTATTTTGTTTGTTTAGGAGAAACATATTATCCAAAGTCCTATTTTTAAAATGGTGCCAGGTGATCAGGGACTAAAAGCACTCCTAACACTTTAGTATTAATACATAGTTGGTAATGGGAAGTATCTTTTCCCTAGTTCTTATATTCTGTATTGTTCTTTTTTTTAATATTTCATTTATTTATTTGAGAGACAGAGAGTAGGTACACGATAGAGGAGGAGCAGAGGGAGAGAGACAAGCAGACTCTGTGCTGAGTAGGGAGCCTGATGCAGGGCTTGATCCCAGGACCCTGAGATCATGACCTGAGCCGAAATCAAGAGTCAGTCACTTAACCTGACCGAGCCTTGCAGGCGCCCCTATATTCTGTACTATGAAGTGTGTTTAAAGAGTTTTGTCCTTTCTTCTATTAGATTTTCCTGCTCCTTCTATTAATTATAAGGTTTATAGATTAATTTTAATCCTTTGTATAGACATTAAAAATAGGATTGCAGATTCTACATACGTGTTTTTTTTGAAAGATACATTTTATTGTAAATATCTTTTCATTATGAAACTTGCCTTTTTATTCTATTAATGAAATCTTTAGGTGAACAAAATTCCTTTATTCTCCTAAACATCAATTTATCATTTTTTTCCCACATGGATAGCATTTTTTGTATCTTGTTTAAGAGATCTTTGCTACTTCAAATTCACAAAGATCTTCTTTTCTGCTAGCTTTTGAAAACTTTCTTATTTTTCATATTTCAGATTTCATATCTGAAATCCAAGTGGAATTTATTTTTGTGTATGATGTGAAGTAGGAGCTCAGATAGCTATTTTTCATTTATGGATTTTTATTTGATCCAGAAACAATGTGTTGAAATGTGCCCCCTTAATTTCACTTTTTTAAAATAAACCAAGTGACTATATGCGACTGGGTCTGTTTCTGTAATCTACTTTGTTCCCAGTCAGTGTGTCTAAACTTGTGCCAGTTGTAAACTCTTCTAATTCCGATGACTTTATAAGAGGTCTTGATATCTGACAGTGTAACTTATTTAGCTTTGTTATTCTTTTTCAAAATCGCCTTAGCTTTGCTTGACTCTTTGCATTTCCACAAATTTGAGAACACATTTATCAGTTTCCATGCAATAAAAAATCTGCATAGATTTTTACTAAGATTGTACTTTTCCAAAGATCAATTGGTGAGATTTGGTATCTTTATAATATTGAGTCTCCCAATACATAAGCATAGTATAAGCTGCTTTATTTAGGTGTTCTGTTTTGTTTTATTTTGTAGTTTCTTCAGTGGAGATACCTCACAATGTCTCAATCAATCTATGTAAAGGAGTTTGAATTTTTCTGCTATTTTAGTGACACTATTCTAATATTACCATGCTACAAGAATAATTCTAAAAATCTACACACTGACTTTTAGCAAAACTAAACATAAATTATGCTGAGATGTTTTAAAAATTCCCTAACCCACAGCCAGTAAGTCTTGTTCTGCTTTTCATAATGCTTGTTATTGTTCCCCTAGTATTTTCTTTCCATAACCTCATATTCAATATATAACTAAACACATAGAAATCCACCTGGCATTTAATAAACAGTGAAAAACCTACTACCATACCAAAACCTCATGAAAAGAATCAGAAAAAAAAAACTCAAATTGATGTATCATTAATAAATTTGACCTGCTTTTTTAGATCAATGTAATATATTTATTATTTTAAAAAATTCAAGTATAATTAACATGCAGTTTATATTAGTTTCAGGTGTACAATATAATGATTGAACAATTGTATACACTACTCAGTGCTCATCATGGTAAATGTATTCTTAATGTTCTTTACCTATTCCATCCATCCCCCAACCCATCTCCTCACTGGTAACCATCAGCTTATCACCTATAGTTAAGAATCTGTTTTGCTTGTTTGTCTTTCTTTTTATTTGTTTTGTTTTACCTACTTTTAGGAAAAAATTAAATGGAACCTCTGTTGAATACTTATGTTAATGATACTCCTGCTTTTCATTTCTAGGACTAGTTCATGAAAAATTACATTTTAACACCAATCTTTGTGTGTGTGTGTGTGTGTGTGTGTGTGTTAATGTATAGTAAAGTGTATAAGGCACTAATCTTTAGTGCATATCTTATGATTATACATATACATACACATATATATGTGTATATACTCATGAAATGACCCCAAATAAGATGCAAAATATTTCCAGCACTTCTTAAATTGTCACTGTGCTCTTTGCCAGTTCACACTCCCCTTAGTGATAACTACTAATCTGACTTCTATGAACATCAATTAGTTTTATCTCTTCTTGAACTTTATGTCTGTTTATCCTTTTACCTGTTGATGGGCATTTGGTTGTATCTATTTGAAGCTACTGTTAATAAATCTATGAACATTGTTCTGCTAGTCTTTTGCTAGACACACACATTTATTTCTCTTGGGTATACAGCTAGGAGTAGAATTACTGAAGCAATGGGTTGACATGTATTTATTTTTAGTGGGGCTACCAACTTTACATGCCTACTAGAAACTTAGAAGGAACCCATCTATGGCTTCCCCAACACTTGATATTGTCAATTGTTAAAATTTCAGTTCTTTTAATTTGCATTTCCCAGGAAGAGTAATTAGTTTGCACTAATTTATTAGCAGTTTGGAGTATGAACTGTTTTTAAGAATTCCTGTCCAAGTCTTTTGATCATTTTTTTTTAAACTGAATGCCCTAAACGCCAGCCAGTATTTTCCTCCTATTGATTTTCTCTCATAGGACTTTTGCTGTCTTCTTTAATGCTATATTACTAGTGCCTACAACACTGCTTAACATTTGAAAGGCACTCATTGAGTAACTATTGAATAAAAAAATGCATACATTAATTAGTCCAAGATAAACCGTCATTTGTTTTATTTTCCTAAATCTTTAGCATATTAATGTCCAATTGTTTCAGCACCATTTGTTGAAGTGACTCCTTTCTCCTTGTATCACCCTTACTCCTTTGTCAAAGATCAGCTGCCTATACTTGTGTGTCTATTTCTGAACTATCTTTTCTGTTCCATCAATCTATTATTTCACAGATCCCATTCTATTTTGATTACTGTAGCTTTATAGTAATCCTGAAGTCAAGTAGAGTCAGTCCTCCATCTTTGTTGTTCTTCTTTAATATTACTTTGGCTATTATGGGTATTGTGCCTTTCTACATAAACTTCAGAATCAATTTGTTGATATCCACCAAGTAAATTGCAAGGATTTTGACTCAGGTTTCATTGAATCTATAGGTCACATTGAGAAGAATTAACATCTGAAACATACTCAGTTTTTAAATATATTTATATGGACTATTTGTCCATTTTTTAGATCTATTATTTAATCAGGATTTTGTAGATTTTTTCATATAGATCCTATATATATATTGTATTATTTATACCTAAGTATTTCTTTTTTTGTTGTTGCTATTTTTTTTTAATTTCAAATATATTTCTGATGACAGGGCACATACTGCCTTGCTCCAGATCTTAGGGGTGAAAAATCCAGTTTCTCACCATTATGTATGGTATTAGCTATCAGTGTTAGTAGATATTCTTTATCAAGTTGAGAAAGTTTTTGAAAGATACATTTAATTTCTAGTTTGCTGAGAGATTATCAGGAATAGGTATTGGATTTTGTCAAACTCATTTTGTGCACATCCTGGTATAATAATTTCTTTTTAGCCTATTGATGTGAAGGTTATATTATGTGACTTTCAAATGTTGAAACAGCCTTGCATCACTGGACTAAGTGTCACTTGGTTATGTTATATAATGATTTTTATACATTTTTGGATTGATTTGCTAATTTCTGTAAAGGGTTTTTACATCTATGTTCATGAGAACTAATGGTTTTATAATGTTCCCTTCTTTTATTGTCTTGTCTTTATCTGATTTTGATATTAGAATAATGCTTCATACAATGAGACAGTAAGTGCTTCTTCTGCTTCTGTTTTCTGAAAGATATTATAGAAAATTATAACTAATTTTTATTCCTTCCTAAAATGTCTGGTGGTATTCACCATCAAAACCATTTGGGCATATTGTTTTCTTGTTTAGAGGGTTATTAATTATTAATTCTATTCACTTAATAAACATACATTCATTCAAATTATTTACTACTCCTTTTGTGTGTTTTGGTCATTTTGATACTTTGAATTGGTCAATTTCACCTAAGTCACTGATTTTTAGTTTTCTTAGCATTTTTCTTTTGAGAAGGACAGAAGTGATTTCCATCCTCTACATATCAGATCTGAAGTCAGATATTCATCCCATCTTTTTTTCAGACTGTGTACTTAATATTGATTAATCAACCTCATTGGAATGCCTGGGTGGCTCAATGGTTGAGTGTCTGCCTTGGGCTCAGAGCGTGATCCCTGGCTTCTGGGATGGAGTCCCTCATCAGGCTCCCTGCAGAGAGCCTAATTCTTCCTCTGCCTATGTCTCGGCCTCTGTCTTTCTGTGTCTCTCATGAATAAATAAATCAAATCTAAAAAAAAAAAAAAATCATTAACTAACTCTCTTCTGATATCCCAATTTCACTGTAAGATCCATCCAGTGAATGTTTTATTTAAATAGTATATACTTAATTAAGTCTTAGAATTTCCATTTGATTCTTCTGTATATTTTCTGTTTCTTTGGTGAAGTTTTACTACTTTTCATTTATTATGACCTTACTTTTCCTTATCTAATCGAGTATCATTATACTACTGTGTTAAAATCTGTGTCAGTTAATTCTAATATCTGCATCATCTTGGTGTTGGTCTTCATTGATTGCCTTTCTCTTATGAAAAGTTATGTTCTGCTGAGAAATTTCAGATTGCGTTCTGCACATACATTTAAGAAACTCTGAATTGTATTATGTTCTTAAGAATATTTATATTTTCTTTTGCTATTTTTGCATGTTTTTCTGTTTTTTTTTTTTTTTATTCAATATGGACATAACTTAGATAAACCCTGGAATTTTCTAACCCTACGGTAGGGAGCAGATGAAAACATTTTAGTTTGTTTATTTTTCTAGTGTCTCTAGGCAGCTTGGACTCTTCCCCCTCCATTTACAGTTTATTAACTTAGTCATTAATTTGGACAGAATTTGCAGCAACAATTGAGACCTCTTTTTCTCCCTGTTTCCTTTCTTAAATGTCATTGTCTCACTTTCTAGTTACTGTGGTTTCCATAACCACAGAACTTCAGTTCTTCAAGCCAGAGCATTTTCTAATGAAATTCAACAGGCTGTCCGTAAGAACAAAACTTGTAAACACAAGAAATTCACTCAGTGCCATTTTCTTCTTCTAAATGTCAACTTCCCTCCTCCCCACCAACATCTGCCTGCTACTGGATGTTCCCTTGTGCTTTCTAGTAGCTTTTTTATTTTATTTTTTTATTTTTTTGTCTACTGTTTTTAGTTGTCAGAGAAAGTTGGTTTGATAGAAGGTAATTGGCCATACAAGAAATAAAACTCCTAGAACATGATTGATTTTGAAATTTGATCTTGGCTAGAGTAACTGTTGAATTTATAGAGGTGTGTATATAGTGATTTGTATCTTTGCTAAGTAAAGACAATCTTGACTCTATCATTTAGATTCTATACCGCTATTTCTTGGTTCTTCTGACTTAGTACTTAGTTCAGGATTTTCACTATATGATGAAAAACAGTTTTAATAATGTACATTTTTTCCTTAGAGGTAATATGTCTTGTATTAATTATTTTTAAGTATCAGGTTTGTAGTTGATATGATACATGTGTGTGCATGCACACACATTTGGTAGTTAAATTTAATTAACAAAGCAAGTTCCTTAGTTTTAAATAATTTTTCATATGAGTTGATATTTGAGATATATTATCTTTTTTCTGTTTCAGTTGGGAAAATTATATATGATTTTCCTCCTTCACATAACTTTAATGGCAAATTATATTACAGGATTTTTAAAAAGATTTTATTTATTTACTCATTGAGGGACACAGAGAGGCAGAGACATAGGCAGAGGGAGAAGCCTATGGGAGGCTCCCAAAGGGAGCCTGATGCGGGACTCTATTCCAGGACCCTGGGGTCACACCCTGAGCCAAAGGCAGATGCTCAACCACTGAGCTACTCAGAATCTCTGTTACCAGATTTTTAAGACATCAAAACATGCTTGCATTCTAGGGATAAACATAAAGGAATGTGATAAACTTTAATACGTTTTTGGAGGCAGATAGTGTGGAAGTAAACATTTTTTGTAAAGAAAAATGTTCAGTAAGAAATATTTGCCTCCATTTATATAGATAAGATTAAAAAGAAATGTAAAACTGAAGAAAGATCTTAGAGTAGCTGATTAATCATCTGAAGGGAAATCCCTTGCTTTATACGAAAGTAAAAACAAACACTACTTATTAGGTCTGTAAATTCCTTATATTCAATTTGTCAAAATACTTTCAATGTGTAGGTGACAAAAAGCACCTAGAATGTAATCTTTATGTTTAAAAAGATGGCATGGATTCTTGGCACGTGCTTTGTTTGTGCACAAAAGATATCTTTAGCATGTAAAATATATTTTCTTCTGGTGGTAATTATTTGTTTTAGAATAAAGAAGTGACTCTGGCATTTTTCTAATTTAAGCACACATTAAACATTCTTAATGCCACTGAAAGCTAATATTTTACTTGGAAATTTCACATCTATTTTCATAAATGAAATGAACCTATGCTTTTCTATTCCCATGCTATCCTCTTCTAGTTAGAAATCAGAATTTTAAATGTGCTTTATAAATTAGGTGAATGTATTTTGACCTTTTTATATTGTAATGGTTAATTTTATATGTCAACTTGGAGGGTATTTTTGGATGGGATTAACATATAAATCAGTGGATTTGGGGTAAAGCAGATTGATACCCACAAGAGGTATCACCTGAGGTCTACCCAATCATTTGAAGATTTGCACATCTGAATAGACAAAAACCAAAACAAAACAAAACCACCTCTTTCCAGCCCCAAAGAGCAAAATGGAATTCTTCAGAAGATTGCTTTTGAACCTCATCAGCATCCTTAGTTCTCTGGGTCTCCAGTTTGTCAGCCCTCACTGCAGATTTTGGACTGGCCCAGTCAGCATCCTCCATGTGAGTTAATTCTTTAAAATGTATATAAGTAATTGGTTCTGTTTTTCTTGTGAACTCTAAATAACTACATTTATTTTTCCTGAAACAATGTGTAAAAGAAAGGGACTATCTATTTCTAGAGACTGGAAAAATTCATCTGTAAAACCATCTGAGTCTATTGATTATTATACTGATAACATATACGCAAAAGTTAGTATTCCATTATCACTCCTTTGCTCTTGGCTATTAGTCTACTTAAATTTTTACATAATCTCCATTTGGTTATTTCCTACAACTACTTGTTTCTGCTTAATTTTTCCATCACTTTTACTTATCTGGGGTTATTTATGACACTTTATTTTGATTTGGCACAGGAGATCTGCTCAATTAAATTTTTCTTTTTGTCCTGTTCTTTTTTCTTTCTTTCTTAGTTATTCATTCATCTGGTTGTTTGTTTCCTAGTTTGTGTATTTCTAATTTTATCACATGAGTTTATACTTTTTTGGGAATAGAAGCTACATTGGCTGGTAATGCAGCAAATGTAGGGCCCAGCAAAAATGATACTATCCAGACTCTGAATTATATCTTTCAAGGCGCATTTAAGAATAAGTGTGGAGAATGTGCATCAAAGTGGAGTTGCTATTTTCTTGCAATATGAGTTCACCAACTCAGCCCATTTTACTGCCTTTAACACATAAGCAACCAAGAGAATTTCTGCACTTCTGTTCCCAGCAGGCAATACTCATACCCAAAGTTTTCTTCTCTGAATCCCAGAAACCTAAATGACTGAGGGCAGGGAGGATGACAGACAGAAAGGAGTGAAATAGCAGAGGCTAATTCCTTTACCCTGTCTCTTCTTATTTGTCCTCCAGCACAGCCAGCTCTGTTATCCCCCAATTCTTCTCTCTCCTTTTTCACTGATTGTTCTCTCTCTCTCCCTCTCTCTCTCTCTCTTTTTTTTTTTTATCTTGTCAGTGATGGAACAGGTGAGCAGTGATACTCTCAGGCAATTTGAGGAAGAGAAAAAAAGGAACAACAATAATCTTCTCTCAGTCCCCCAGTGGTTCCTCTGGCTTTCTAAGCCAAGACCAAAGACCTTTGCCTCTCTGGGAGTTCTTCAAGGTTTTACTGTTCTGAATTTACTCCACTTCCCTCTTGCTTTCATGGCATCTCCAAGGTTAAGCTCTGGGAAAGGAGCCAGATCCCTGAGCTTGTTTGCCATCTTGTCAGGAGCTAGAAGTCAAAGATACTTATTCCCTGAATCCTTTTTTTTTTTTTTTTTTTTACTCAAATATCCTACTCTTCCACTGAGGCAGTTTGAAACTTAAATCTGTAAAATAGAACAGCTAGGATTAAAAACAAATGGAACTTTTTGATCAGGAACAGAAAACATCTTCCCAGCTTGAGATGAGCTGATAAATATGCCTAAGCCCAGAATTTGACTCTATATTTTTTACATTTTAAGAAAATGGCTGGTAAATTGAACACCAATAAAAAATAAATTTATTTAAAAAAATGGCAAAATTGGCTCTATTTCTATTTCCACATAAATCTATTCACAGGGACATTTTTTTCCAAGACATTCTCTGAATTTCCCTAGCACTTAATCCCCTATGGTAATCACTGGAAAGTTCTTTCCTTCTTGAGGATTCTAAATGCTCTGAGTCATATGATACTAGGTTCCTTTTGGGACAGTTACTAAGGTGTGATGTGACTGTTACTCATTCCATAATGAAAAATATTTATTTTAAGGTTTTCTCTGAATCTCTTATTTTCCCCCATTATTAGGATAGATATAGCATTTTTGTAATGGATCTAGAAACAGATTCAATCTGCTGATGTCTTAAGCACTAGATGGTTTGCACAGTAACCAGCCCTCCCAATTTACCCAGGACAGGAGGATGTTTCCAGGATGCACTACTTTCCGTTTTAAAATCAGGTAAGTCCCAGGCAAAGCAGGAAGAATTTATCTGCACAAATGTCTTTAAGACTTAGTTTTCATATTAAGAAAAAATTCTAAAAACATTCACCAACCAATACTGAGATTTAGTAAAATTAACATAGATGTTGGACAGAGAACTAAACTTCATGTCCTAACATTCTGTCTAATGGAATGTGGACAGAGTGATAAACATCATTTACAGACCTGGGCCACAATATTCCCCCATGAACCTTCCCTCACATTCTTTCTTCACTGGTTTTCTAGCTAGTGGCTAAATACCCAGTGGCCATAAGGGAACAACAGAGTCAGAGTCACTGAGCAGAAACAGCCTGAGTCACTGAGCCCTCTCCTAGATGGCAAGCTAGTTACAAGACTGGACTGTGACATGAGTGAGAGATGGTCCTGTTATATAAGCCAAAATTTGAGATTGTTGTTACAATTAGTTTAGCTTGATAGCATAGGTCCCTAGAGCAACATTATGTGTTGGTTTATTTATTTTTTCTTTCTCTCCCTCTTTACCAATACATGAGTTATATAAGACGGCTAACAAAAGTAAGAGCATTTTCTCATATTTTTGGCCATGAAGAAATATGTTGCAGTTCTTAAAGAGCTGCAATGGCTTTTGAATGAAATGTCTAATTAGGAGTGTTGAAAAATTTAAATCAAATTAAAATTAGAAAGCTGGAAATCATGGCCTTGAGGAAGTGTATTTAATTTTCTTGCCAACTGTCTTATATGCTTTTTTATTGCTTAGACTTTTTCAGTTGCCCCAAACATTCATAGTATTTATATTTTGTTTAGATGAGTTTAAAAACCCATTTGCCTGTAAAACTTTCAGACGACAGCCTTTATCCTGCCACCATTTTCTTGTTTGATTGCATTTCTACTGAACTCCACCTATTGTGTGTGTGTATATATATATATATATATATATATATATACACACACACACATATATATATACATATATAAATATAAAACATTTATATTTATATATATGTATATATATAACATTTATGTAAGTGATTCAATAGCTGACATATTTTCATCTCTCATAACTTGTGATTGCATTCCCTCTCACTAAACAACATAATATGTACTCAAAGACTAGAAGAAAAGAAACTACAATACATAGGTGGCTTCAAAACAATAGATATCGCTTAATAGCAGAGAGTCATCTAGGAAGAGAAAAGGCAAATTATAAGTTACTTACATATCATACCACAGCTCATATCTTCTGAAGAAAAGAATAGGGTATTTGCATCAATGTTAAATGAGAAGGATAGCTAGATTCAACTGTTTTAGGTTTTAAAGGTATCTTGGTATATTTCTTGAATAGTTCTGGATATTTCTAAAACTACATTTCATTTTGCATGGAAAATGCAAAATATGTTATAAACAAGACACTGAAGTTCAAAAGTATAGACCATAAAACCATAACAACATGTTAGTAGCATATATTATTTAATTTTGGTCTTGACACATGTCTGACCTTTAGGAATAATTTTATATACATTCATTAGAGCCAGAGAATGTCTATAGTAGTCATCCTAGATATTCATCTGTGGTCAATTAGGAAGAGAAAATGAAAATATGCCATCACACCATCAAGTAGCTTGAAAGATGAACATAGATATGAAAAGGAAGCCAAAAATATTAAAAAAAATAACTTTTCAAAACAATGTAGCTATGTTAGTCACCAAATTTCTAGGGCTGAAAGTGACTATATAATATCCTATTTCAAGCTAAAATTAATTATATAATTAATGAACAAATAAGTCCTGCTGCATTGCTTTATGGGAAACGTGCATAGAATGTCATAACCAGAAGAGACTTTAAGGATTACCTTCTCTAACTAAGTCATTCAACAGATCAAAAAAATAGGACCTGAAAGGGCAAGCAATTTACATCACATTCCATATCCACTAATTTAACAAAAGTTAGATCAAAATCCAATTCTCCTCACTCTCAAACTCTCCCTTTTATCTCTGTTCAATGTTCTTTTGATTACATAATAATCCTCCAGGTTTTTGACATTAATTTTAACAATAACATAATTTCAGTTCCTAAAAAAAAAATTTGAATCATCTTGCGCGAGCATGCAAGAGGTTGAGTCTGCTCCCATAAAACTGATGAGTTCCTTGCCAAATGGTAAAAATATATAAATTCCAGAGAGTTTTGCACCCTCAAAAGCACTTACTACATTGTAAATCCCATGGATCCAAAGGTATTCATAAAACACACACACATGTACACACACACTAACACGTAATTTAGTTTTTACTTACACAGCTATCATGTGATGAACTAACTGGCAGATCAAAAGGGAAAAATCACCTGGGAATTGGTAAGCTACTATTTCTCAGTTTCAAACCCATTGACCTGCATTCCAATGTGATGCTAATGTTAAGACAGCAAACCAGTCTCTCTTTTGCCAGGTGGTTTCATTTAAAATTCTGTCTGTAGGTAGCCCTACATAGAAAAAGACAGGGTAGCTAGAGAAGGATTAAAATGAACGAACTTAATCTTTTCTGTTAGTTTCCATTTCTTACTCGCATCACTGCTTCAATGGTTCTACCTCCCGGCAGAGACCCTTGGTTCTAGTTACAGCAATTAATTTCCAGTCTTTCTTTGATTCCAAGTACCAGCTGTACCACATCCTTAGGGACAGGAACATCATAAGATTTACATCCTCTCCCAGAGGTGTGAGTCCTAGCTCTTTTTGGTTCATTCTTTTAGTTCCTGAGGCACCAGCACCAGCAGGGAAACGCTCCTTCTCAGAGTTGGGTCTTCAGAATCCTTCCTCTAAGCTTCTAACAACCAACTGCTTTTCTTTGTTGTTCCATCCTAGGGGTGGGTAGATCTTTCTGTACTCAGATTTTTTGTAGAAAGTCAGGATTTTCATTTTTAGCTTTCATTATTAGGCCAAATAAATATTTATATTATTTGCAATAATTTTTTTCTGCTGCAATAACTGCTATGCTTTCTGTTCCCTTGGCTTAACCTTGACAGAGAAATAAAAACTTGACAATGTTTGAGGACCTATCATGTGTCAGGCCTCATTGATACACGACTTACTTTTCACCATTTTCTTCAATTATATATAGTAACTTCATATTCCTTTTCTTAAACATTTTATTTTCTTTTTAGTTAGAGAGTAAGTGTACTCTCTAATCCCCATCGACTATTTTATGTATTCCCCCGCCACCAACCTCCCCTCTGGTAACCATCAGTTTGTTTTCTATAGTTAAGAGTCTGTTTCTTGTTTGTTTTTCTCTCTCTTTTCCTTTGCTTGTTTGCTTTCTTTCTTAAGCAAACATGAATGAGATCACATAGTATTTGTCTTCCTCTGACTGACTTATTTTGCTTAGCATCATACTCTCTAGTTCAATTCATGTTGCTGCAAATGGCAAGATTTCATTCTTTTTATGGCTAAACAATATTCCATGGTGTGTGTGTGTGTGTGTGTGTGTGCACGCGCACATAGATATTTGTACGAGTGTGTGTGTGTGTGTGTGTATATATATATATATATATATATATATATATATATATATATAATCACACCACATCTTTATCCATTCATCTATTGATGAACATGGGCTGCTTCCATAGTTTGGCTATTGTAAATAATGCTACAATACACATAGGAGTGCATGTATCTCTTTGATTTAGTGTTTTTGTATTTTGAGGGTAAATATTCAGTAGCACAATTACTGGATTATAGGGGAGTTCTATCTTTAAATTTTGAGAAGCCTCCACACTGTTTTCCACAGTGGCTGCACCAGTTTACATTCCCACCAAACGTGCAAGAAGGTTCCTTTTTCTCTACATCCTCACCAACATTTATTGTTTCTTGTGTTGTTGATTTTAGCCATTCTGAGAGGTATGCGGTTATTGTGGTTTTGATTTTCATTCCCTGATGATGGGTGATGTTGAGCTTCTTTTCATGTGTCTGTTGGCTATCTGTATGTCTTCTTTGGAGAAATATCTGTTCATGTCTTCCGCCCATTTTTTTTAAAATTATATCTATTTTTTTGGTGTTGAGTTGTATAAGTTTTATATATATTTTGAATAATAACCCTTTGTAGGATATGCCACTTGTAAATATCTTCTCTCATTCCATAGGTTGCCTTTTAGCTTTGTTGATTGTTTCCTTCACTGTGCAGAAACTCTTTGTTTTGATGGAGTCCCAGTAGTTTTTGTTTTATTTTGTTTTTTATTTCCCTTGCCTAAGAAGACATAGCTAGAAAAATGTTGCTATGGCATTTTCCTTTTTTAAAACAGCTTTATGAGGTATAATGAATATACAAAAACTACACATAAAGTATACAGTCCGATGAGTTTACACATATGTGTACACTCATGAAAGCAGCATGACTATCAAGGTAATAGATATACCTACCACCTCCAAAAGTTCTCTTGTGCCCCTTTGGTGTTTTGTTTAGTTGTGTGTGGGTGTGTGTCTGTTAAGAATATATAACATGAGATCTAACCTCTCATAAAACTTTTAAAGTCATAAAACTATACTGTAACTGTAGGTACTATATTGAACAGCAGCTTCTATTCATATAAAATGACATACTATTTGGCCTTTTGAAAAAGGAGAAAATCCTACCATTTATGACAACATGGATGAATTTGGACTTTATGATGTTAAATAAGGCAGTCACAGAAGGATAAGTACTATATATTTCCACTTATATGATATATCTAAAATAACCAAAAACATAGAAAACAGAATGGTAATTGCTAGGGGCTAGGGTAGTGGGAAATGAGAAGTTGTTCATAGTATAAAGGCTGTTATGTAAGATGAATATCTACTAATAACCTACTAATGTAGAAGAAGTTTTAGAATTACAGATCTTGCTCTAGTCATAAATAAATGGTTGGAAGATACTAGAATTGAAAGATAATAGGAAAGGCTTAAGTCTTTCATTATCTACTAAAAACCTTGAAGTCTTTGAAATATTACTTGAGAAATGATAATAATGTTAGCTAACACTAGATGAATATTTACTTTTTTTGTAGTCACTCTTCTAGATGCCTAACACATAATTATTATTAGTTAATGGCACATGTTGACTCATTTAAACCTCAAGACACCCCTATGAGATATTATTATTATCTCTAGGTTAAGATGAGAAAACTATGCACAGAAATTCAAACCAGGTAGTCTGGTTTTGAGTGTGTTCTTAATAACCAGCATGTTTTGTCTTCAGAGGTGAAAGCATAACAAATATATATAAGGATAGGCTTTCAATTACACAAAGAGGAAGTGTGGATTCCCACAAACCATTTCTTTACCTAGCTTCCTATGATTTTTCTCAGTTTTTTTTCGCTCATCCCACCACTAGTCTAATATTCTTAAATCTATGCTTCTCTATATATTAATGATCCTAGAGTTATTCTGCATTTTGCTATTTAAAATTTCCAGAATTTTCCAAATTCACCTCCACTGCTTTACAACAGGGACTATGCAAGAGTTTCTTCAAATATAACCTGTGTGAGCCTGCCCTTATATTTGGCATTCTTTGCTCTGTTTGAAATGCCTTTCCCATGACCATTATTTCCTGATGTAATAGCCAATCATAATTACCCTGATTAAGAAGTTATTTCTGATTGAATAGTCCGTATTCATTCAAGTTTTTTTTAAAGATATTTATTTATTTATTTATTATTTCATTCATTTCATTCATTCATTCAGTCAGTCATGAAAGACACACACACAGAGAGAGGCAGAGACACAGGCAGAGGGAGAAGCAGGCTCCATGCAGGGAACCCGATATGGGACTCGATCCTGGGACTCCAGGATCACGCCCTGGGCCGAAGGCAGGTGCTAAACTGCTGAGCCACCCAGGGATCCCCCTCAATTCAGCTTTTGAATTCTTAAAACATTTATTGCCTTTATCATAGAAACTTATTGAAAGCTACCTTATATTTTTACCTTTTTCTTTATATAGGTTATTTTTAACTAAATTGTTAACTCTGTGAGGCCAGAGATCATGTCATAGATTTATTTGCATTCTGGTAATTAGTGGAGTGACTTGCACACCATAATTGCCAAATAAATGTTATTGTTGAAGAGATGATAAAATCATACTAAACATCTCAGCCCTCTACTCTCCTGGAATAGGAGTCCAAACTTGGAGAAAAAAGCAATGGTAGAAATGAAAAGTATAGCAATAATTCATCATGTGCTTCTCTAATAATATTATAAGATAAAATAAATAAAATCTCTTAACTTGCTCCTGAGAGAAAAAAAATATACAATATTTATTTTAAAGTTTAAAAATCCAGAAGAGGGACACCTGGGTGGCTCAGTGGTTGAGCATCTGCCTTTGGCTCAGGGTCCTGGGATCGAGTCCCACATGGGGTGCCCTACAGAGAGCCTGCTTCTCCCTCTGCCAATGTCTCTGCCTCTCCATGTCTCTCATGAACATATAAATAAAAATTTAAAAATAAATAAATAAAAATCCAGGAGATTGGAAGACCCTTTTATTCTCACAAGAGAGTGAATGGATGATCAAATTAAGAACTAAAACACACCATATGAAACCTTGTCTTAAGAATATCATATAGCTGAGGTGCCTGGGTGGCTCAGTCAGTTGAAAGTCCAACTCTTGATTTCAGTTCAGGTCATGATCTCTGGTCATGGGATTGAGCCCCATGTTGGACTCTGCTTTCAGCAGGGAATCTATGTAAGACTCTCTCTCTCTCTCTCTCTCTCTCTCTCTGCCTCTCCCCATGCTCCTGCTCTCTCTCTCTCTCTCTCGATAGATAAAATCTTTTTTAAAAAGAAATATTATATAGCCCAAACCATCCTCAGTACACTATGATTTTTAAGATGACATGTCTAATATTCAAACATTCTTGAGTCTACATCTTAGTTCAACCACTGATTAACTGTGGTAGTAAACAATTTATGTGCTCTAAGTGACTCTGTTAAAAGAGAATAAATATAATAACTATTATATCTACCTCACAGTATTACTTTCAAGATTACATGAGATTTGTGAAAATGGTTAGGATGGTACCAATCCCTAGAAGGTATTCATTTGCAGGTAATTATTTATTCTTTAGTAATATGACATGGGCTGCATTTGTGTATATGAAAGATATAAAATACAGTGTAGGGTACTATATCACACAGACCATGACCATTTGAATTTTTTTAAAGATTTTATTTATGTATTAGAGAGAGAGAGAGAGAAGCAGGGGGAGGGGCAGAGGAGAATGAGAGGCAGACTCCCCACTCTGCAGGAAACCCAGTGTGGGGCTCTATCCTGGGACTCTGGGATCATGACCTGAGCCAGAGGCAGACGCTTAACTGACTGAGCCATCCAGGCACCCCAGACCACAATCACTTGTGAGGAAAATTGCAAATTATGTGTAACAATTACAACATTAAGTGGAAGGAGTTATTCCCAAAGTTAATAACAACTGTAGGTATAAAACTTTATATTCCAAAGAGAAGTGCTTGACACTATGAAATGACTAATCTGATCTATCCCCTTCACTCTCTCCACACAATCAAGAAGTTAACTGACATTTTATTTTATTTTATTTATTTTATTTATTTATTTTTTATTTTTAATGTCCAACGTTTATAATATGAGGGCCAGGGCTTTCTCAACTCAAGTTTATAAATTTTCAATTGGCTTGTGAGGCCAATAGGGATACTTCTTCTTGTCTAATTTGGTTTCTGGGAAGACTTCATTCAGGTCCTCAATGGTCATCTGATCAAATGGAATTATGTTCTTCATCTTCTCCAGCTCTTTTTCATATTCTTCAATCCTGGCCTTTGAGAGGGACAAAAACTCAGCACAGCTTTTCACATCTTCTTTTTCCTCAGCATCCACCTGGACAGTGTATTTATCCTCTGACACAGGAACCTTCAGGGCATTAAACTTCTTCTCAAAGTCATCTACCAAGCCAGCCTTTGCCACATTGGCCTTGTAGTAAGCCCAGTCGATAGCAGGTGGTTTCTCAGGAAGAATAGCCAACCTGGAGGTAAGCATCTCATTCCAGAATTTCAGGGGGTTGGCAATGGCCTCCTGGTTTCAGGGTATGATCTCCCCAAAAGCTACCCAGTCAATGGTTTTTAGAGCAAGTTATTGCCCAGCCATCTTGAGATCCTTCACCGACCCTGGCGGCCTACAGTCCACAGCAGCTTAACTGACATTTTATTAGAAAGTGTGGAAGTTTTCGGAAGTAATGTTCAGGCATGGAGAGCAGTGTTACATTTCCCCTTTCTCCCCATTGAATAAGAGAAGAAGGGATTCTTACCTGTGTCATAGGGATAGCTTCCCAAGACTTCCACTGGGAGATGTTAGGGAAACTCCCTACTATTCTCCAGCTACATTTGATGACCTGCAGAAAATTCTAATCTACCTTTGCTGATATGCATGTAGTAGTATGTGATAAAATCCACTAAAAACACTTGACAGCAATTTTCTGGAGTTTGGAATGAATGACTCCTCTCAGATGGAAAAATTTGGAGGTAAAAGACAATCTAGGCACAATAGGAGGGCATGAGAGAAGGGGGGTACCTCTAGAAGAAGTATAATTTCACCTCGGTTTTTTTTACCTATGTCAAATAATTTTACAGTGTGGAGGTGCCTCCTGAGATTTCTGAAAAACAAAACCATAATGTTCTCTCCAAATGAATAAGCATTGAGATGCTTGCCAGGAAGTGAGGTATTGGGGGAAAAAATGAAATGTACAAATATTAGCTAAGTTTTATCCTTTCTTTCTAACCTGAACCCAGTGCCCTAGGTAGTGGGGAGAAGGTTGGAAAAGACATAAAAGGGAAAAGATTGATCACAAAGAGGGAAAGAAAAGGGCAAGGAAAACATGGCCCTTGCCCTGTATTTCTAAAGTAAATAGGAGAGCAATGATCACTAGTCTGTCCTTTTTAATACTTAAAAATGACAAAGTTGTTATACTTTTAAGTGCTTGGAAAGGTATGAAATCTGTTCTAGTTGCTCCCAATGTGTTGAAAAGGGAGACACAAAAGAACAGGTTTGAGGGCAGAGAATTGAATAAGAAAATCTCTAGATTTTACTGTTTTAGTCACTTTATTGTGGGCTGCTAAGCCCACAATAAATGCCTTATGCAATATTATATATAAAAGAAAATATGCTTTTTTTGATGTATATTGGATCTGATTAAACATTATGCCTATAAAGCTGCTCTCATTTACTTGCATTTCAGTGTTTGCTGAATGATAGAAATGAGAGCAGATTTGGGGCTAATCATCTTAGAATTATACATCATTATATGATCATTTTTCATTTTAAAATATTAATGTTGAGACACCTGGGTGGTGTAGTCACTTAAGACTTTGACTCTTAGTTTCAGCTCAGGTCATGATCTCTAAAGGTTGTGAGAGGGAGCCCCACACCGGTTTCCATGCTCAGCAGGGAGTCTGCTTGAGATTCTCTCTCTGCCCTGCCTCCAATCTCTCTCTTAAATAAATAAATCTCTAAAAAAATATATGTTAATATAAAAGATCACATACTAGGGTCCATAAGTGAATTACATATATAAATGGATGTATATTGTCATAATAGAACATAGGCTGAAAATTTCTGACCCATACCTATGGTAACCAATGAGACATCTAGGATTATTTCAAATAATTCAGGGTGAGAAACTGAGTTGTACATAGATAAAATAAGATTGTGTATTTATAGTTGCAGAAGCTGGGTGGTAGTTGCATGGGGTTTATTATATTATTCTGTTTTCTTATGTATATATTTGAAATTTATCATATAAAATGTCAAAAAATAAATAAAAGGCCAAGTACTAGGAGGGAAACTCTCACTACAAAATGTACTAGTGGGCTTCCAAGATAAATAAAGGAAACATTCAAGAATTTGTCTCATCTCTCAAAAAAATATATATGAAACTATATACTCTATCAATAAGAGCACTTACTAAGTTTGGGTCCAATAGCAAAGTCAGGGAACATCAATCTGAGACTCTTCAATTTTAACTGAGTTCTTCAAAGGGAGTGGTCCCAATCTTGGGGTGGAGGGGACATCTGGGTATAACATAGAGAAGCAAACATAAACCCTCTCTAGAGATAACATCCCCAAATTGAATCATTTAGCTTTCTAAACAACTTCAAGCAAAACTTAAATTAGGTTTATTACAGAAATGTACCCTGCCTGCCATTCTTCCTCAGAATGGCCATAAATGGGCTATTAGTCTACCTGGCTGCCAATTTTGCTGTGGGTTTTCTTCAGTAAACTTTATTTTATACCCCACATCAGCAGGGACATTAGGGTCATGAATAAATCTAATTTGGTCATGATATACCATAATAGAAAATAAATAACTTAGAACACAAAACAGTTTTGAGCACACACTTCCCAATGATTTTAAGAAATACATTTATTGGGGCACCTGGGTGGCTCAGTCAGTTGAGCATCTGTCTGTGGCTCAGGTCATGGTCCCAGGCTCCCTGCTCAGCCAGGAGCCTACTTCTCCCTTCCCTCTGCTCCTGTTCATGCTCTCTCTCTCTCTCTCAAATAAATGGAGTCTTAAAAAAAAAAAAAGCACTTTTATTTTCATGTATGAAATTTCAGCTACTTAGCAAGTACCTCCTACATTTTCTTTTAAATAACCAAATAATGATGAAAAATCTCATTGTCTAAAAAACCCAGCAGATCCAATATAACAGTGAATGAATTTAAAAATATAATAAACACTTTAAAACTCATATTGGTGAAAACAAACAATATAAAAGAAATATATGATGTCAGGGCTGGCCTAGTTGGTAAAGCATGTGACTCTTGATACTGAGGTTGAGAGTTCAAGCCCCACATTGGATGTAAAGATTACTTAAAAATAAAATCTTAAAAAAAAAGGAATACATGATGTCTAAAATATTCATGCATACTAATCAAAATAAAAATACAGCATTTGTAAAAGATAGCAAGGCAAAATGAATATGGGGGGAAGAGAAGAGAGGCAAACCAAGAAATAGACCTGTAACTATAGAGCACAAACCAAAGGAAGGGAAATGGGGGTGGCAGGAGGGTTAAATAGGTGGGTAGGATTTTTTAAAGATTGTATTTATTTATTCATGAGAGACACACAGAGAGGCAGAGACAGAAGCAGGCTCCATGCAGAAAGCCTCATATGGGACTCGATCCCAGGACTCCGGGATCACACCCTGGGCCAAAGGCATACTCAACCACTGAGCCACCCAGGCGTCCCTAGGTGGTAAAGATTAAGGACAGTGCTTGTTATAAGCCCTGGGTGTTGTATGTACATGATGGCTCACTAAATCCTACACCTGAAACTAATATTATAATAATTGTTAACTAACTGGAATTTAAATACAAATTTGGAGAAGAAAAAAAAGTGGTTACATTAACATTGAATTTTTTTAAAAAGCCATCTAACATATATCTAAAGACTAATGCCACATAATTGTAGAGGTAACCTTTAATAAAGTCATGTGGTCACTCTCTCCATCTTCATCGCCACTGTGTGCATACACACATAAATACTCTCGCCAAGCTTGATTCTTAAATACAGATCACTCCACTGTTTCCAAGGCCACAGTTATAGTGATGTTGCCTCACAGGCGGTGGTGTTGCTATCCATAAAGAGACGATAGGCTGCATCCATGCACCGGGAACTTGGCCACACTGACCCCTGAGATCCTGTCTCACTCCAGTGGCTACCTGAAGAGAACAGATCTAGCTACATGAAAATGCATGTGACTTAATGCCCTTTACAGTGGACCTTACCAATGAAATATGGGTGACAGGAAGAAGTGGGTGGGCAATACATTATTTCCCTTCTTTTCCCCTGGATGCCATATTCCATCAGGCCTCTGAAGATGCCTTGTAAAACCAAAAATCAGCCTCACTTATTACTAGGCTGAAGGCATTCAGAATATACCTCCTCATATTTGCTTTCTTCCCTCCCTGCCTCATTTTGTGTTCTCTTTGAGTCTGCCACACTGAGATTGCATTATCCAGTAAAATATTACTATGTGTGCATCTCTTTCTAGGAAAACACAGAGCTAAGCCGTTGACAAAGTAAGCATTTTTCTGGATGATTACATATTAGAATATATATCAATGTCTGCTATATTCATAGATCATGAAGAAAGAAAAAAATCCATAAAAATCCCAGTAGATGCCAGATACAAATTCAATAAAAGCCAATACACATTTTGAATAATGAATCATATAAATAATTTAAAGTCCTATCAAGAGTTTTATTTACATAAATGAAGAAAAATATTTTTTTCCAAATCAACTGCCAACACAATTTTAAAACCAGATCACGCTAAATTATTCTCATTAAAATTAGAACCAACACTAGAATACCTACATGTATAACCATGTTACATTATTATATAAATACTAGCTAATGGAATCATCAGGGAAAAACAAATGAGTTATACTGGCAAGATCATGTAATTAAACTCCAAAATGAATGTATATAGATATAAAAACATATAGTGCTATGTTAAAAGCAAATATGTAGATTAATGGCCCCTCAAAAATGGCCATGTCCTAACTCTCAGAACTTAGGGGTATGTTATGTTACATGGCAGTGTGGGAATTAAGGTTGCAGATAGAATTAAGATTGCTAATCAGCTGACCTTGGGATGAGGAGATTGTCCTGGATTATCCAGGTAGACTCGGTGTATTCACAGGGATTCTTATAAGGCAGGAGGGTCAGTGTCAGAGTCAGAATGAGATCTGAAGATGCTATAGGACTGGACTTGAAGATGGAAGGAGGCCCCAAGCCAAGCAGTGCTGCAGCTATAAAGCTGGGCAGCCTATAAAAGCTGGGAAAGAGAAGGAAACTAACTTTTGCCAAGAGTCCTTAGAAAAGAATGTAGCCCCACCAACAATTTGGGCTCACTGAAACCCATTTTGGAGTTTGGGCCTATAGAATTGCAAGATAAATCTGGTGTGTGTTCAAGAAATTACGTTCATAATAGCAGCAATAGGAAATAAATATATCAAGTATGAGAGGTATGATTCTATTTATATATAAAAAAGCACATATATTCCAGAGTAATAATATTACATACGATTTTAAAATCCTGACTTTTTTAGATTTGTTTGTATTTTCTCACTTTTCTTTCAAGAACATTTATAATGACTACATAAACATCTACATCTCTATGTAGTATGATACTAAGGAATAAAAATAACAATAACCTGTAAAATATTTATGATGGTTAGTTAGAAAAGCAAACACAAAAGCACTTAGAACCTACTGGAATACTTAAGTGTGGAGAGGCACACATACATGTAGGAGAATTTAAAGATATGTAACGGGCAGCCCGGGTGGCTCAGCGGTTTAGTGCCGCCTTCAGCCCAGGGCCTGATCTTGGAGACCCGGGATCAAGTCCCACGTCAGGCTCCCTGCATGGAGCCTGCTTCTCCCTCTGTCTCTCTCTCTCTTCTCTCTCTCCTCTCTGTGTCTCTCATGAATAAATAAATAAATAAAATCTTTAAAAAAATATATAAATAAAGATATGTAACAGTCAACCATGTTATTAGCCATATTTCCAGTTCCAAATAACTTTTAGGTTTTCAAAAATTCTATAATATACCTGTAATAAATGTAAAATGCTCCAAAAAGTAATAAGCATTTTTATTTCAAATATAACTTGAAGTTTATAGACTACTCATAGAAGATGAGGCAAGAGCCATTAAAAAAATTATCTTTTAAAATCAGAGATTGAGGGATCCCTGGATGGCACAGTGGTTTAGCGCCTGCCTTTGGCCCAGGGCGCGATCCTGGAGACCCGGGATCGAGTCCCACGTTGGGCTCCCCGCATGGAGCCTGCTTCTTCCTCTGGCTATGTCTCTGCCTCTCTCTCTCTCTCTCTCTCTCTGTGTGTCTTTCATGAATAAATAAATAAAATCTTAAAAAAAATAAAATCAAAGATTGGTATGTGAAAATTAGTATTTCCAAAGTGTACAAAGCAGAAAGGTATACAACATATTTTAGCACATTATCGGTAATGTCCAGCATATTTTTTTCTCTAATTGTAAAGAAGAAAACATATGTATATATCATAAGAAATGGTAAAAAATAACTTTACAGCTTTCATCAATAAAGTTAGAATTAGGGGTGCCTGGGTGGCTCAGTTGGGTCAAGTGTCTGCCTTTTGGATCAGGTCATGATCCCAGAGTCCTGGGATAAAGCTCTATGCTTCTCCATCTGCCTCTGCCTCTGCCTCTCCCCACATTCATGTTCTCTCTCTCTCTCTTTCTCTTTCAAATAAATAAATAAAATCTTTTTTAAAAAACTGTTGGAATTAATAAAAATGTTCACATATATTCTAAATACAATTTGAAAGGCAGACACATTAAATTAGGTAAAACCTTCATCATTTTTATGCTAACAAATTTGACAGGAAAGAAATTAATTACAAACAACTAATCTCTGAAGGCTCCAAGCAGGAGTGAACCTATGTTTTTCTAGACTTGTCTTCCATTTTTCTACTATGTATTTGTATTTGTATTATTTTTATATTGCTGTGTAACAAATTATCATCAACTAAGTGGCTTAATACAATACAGGTGTATTATCTCATTGTTTTATGGGTCAGAAATCTGGGTTACAGGCTCTATGGTTTCTCTGCTTATCATCTCATCAGACTGAAGTCACAATCACAGACAATCCCTGTTGGCATCTGACCTCCTCTTCCAAGCTCACTTGTTGTCAGAATTCAGTTCTTTGCAAATGTAGGACTGATATCCCATTTACTTTCTGGCTATCAGTCTGGGATTCCTTTCAGCTCAGAGATGTCACCTCAGTTTTTTACAACATGGACTGCTGCCATAGGCAGTTCAGCACAGTGGGGTTTGCTTCTGCAACAGACCAGCAGGTGAAAAATCACTGCTACGCCGAAACTGATTTCTTGTAAGAATTGGCTTGATTAGGCCAGGTGCGACTAGGTTAATCTCTTGATGACTTTAAAGTCAACTAATAGGGGACTTCAGATGCATCTGCAAACGTCTTTATAGCAACACCTAGATTTGTGTTGGAGGAAATAACTAGTTGAATATATGTACACCAGGGCTAGAGACTCTTGAGGACCATCTTAGAATTCTCCCTACAGTACTCTAGTCATTAAACTATCTACTATTTCTTCAAAAGGTCCTAACCTTTCTTACCTCTTTTCTGAATGGGAAATGTCATCCTCCAAGTTCTTACCCTGTTTTAGAAGAGGTCTTAAAATTATTTTTAATAGCTTTGAGATATAATTCATATACTCTATAATTTACCTACTTAACATGTTATAATTCAGTTCTTTTTACTATATTCAAAGAATTGTGATATCATCACCACAATTAATTTTTGCACATTTTCATCACCTCCAAAAACAACATGGTACACATTAACATTCAATCTTTCTTAGCTCCTTCCATCCCTACACAACCACTAACATACTTCCTTTCTCCATGTATTTGCGTATGTGAACATTTTATTTAAAATGTTGCCTTAGCACAATGTTTTCAAGGTTCATCCCTGTTGCAGCATATATCAATACTTCATTCTTTTTTATTACTGAATAATATTCCACTGTATGGATAGACCACAGTTCATCCATTCATCAGTTGATGGAGATTTGGGTTGCTTCCATTTTTTACTTATTATAAACATGCTGTTAGGAACATTTGTGTACAAGTCTTTATGTGAACATATGTTGTCATTTCTCTTGGGTATGTACCTAGGAGTGGAATTGCTGGGTCACACTGGGACTACGTTTAATCTTTTAAGGAACTACAAAATTATTTTTTCTTGTTTTAAAAGATTTTATTTATTTATTCATGAGAGAGAGAGAGAGAGAGAGAGAGAGAGAGAGAGGCAGAGACACAGGCAGAGGGAGAAGCAGGCTCCATGCAGGGAGCCCGACGTGGGACTCGATCCCAGGACTCCAGGATCACGCCCTGGGCCAAAGGCAGGTGGTAAACTGCTAAGGCACCCAGGAATCCCCCCAAATTTTTTTTTCAAAACAGATATACCATTTGTATATATCCTAGCATTTTATGAAGGTTTCAACTGCTCTGTATCTTCCTCAATACTTGTTACTATCTGTCTTTTTGATTATAGCCATCCTAATAGGTTAAAGTGTTGTCTCATTGTGATTTTTATTTTCATTACCTTAATGGCTAATGATGTTGAGCATCTTTTCATGTGCTGACTGGCTATTTGTATGTGCTCTTTAGAACTATCAATTGTTAAAGTCCATCTCACATAATACCTCCTGCTAAATGTCTGTTCTAATTCTGTTGGTACTCTGATTTATAATAATACTCTTGTTTGGAACTTAATTTAATTATCACTTTGATATGTAAGATACTATGCCATGAGGAATTAAAAACATGTTTGTGAAGCAGATATTGACATCTGATCCCCAAGAAAAGTACAACCACGTCAAGGAGATAAAACATGTACATTCAGATCACATTGCATGGTTTTGTTTCTCCTTTCTGATTTGTAAAATTGGCAGCATGGAATTGCTATTTTATGGTTCAGTGACATGAAGCAAGTCAACAAATATTGGTAGAATGGAATTCTAGTCCCAGCCTAAATTATGTGTAATTTTGCAATGACTTTAAGGAGAAACTCAAGTAACAAATCTCAAGATTTGTCTTGAGTCAAGGGTTTATTTTTCCTCTTTTTAAAAAATATTTTATTTATTATTCCTGAGAGACACACAGAGAGAGGCAGAGACATAGGAAAAGGGAAAAGCAGGCTCCTCGCAGGGAGCCCAAAGCAGGGCTTGATCCCTGGTCCCTGGGATCAGGCCCTGAGCCAAAGGCAGACACTTAACTGCTGAGCCACCCAGGAATCCCTATTTTCCTCTTGAAACCTTCAAATTTGTTGGTGAAATTTTAAAATATTCTTAAAACAAGTTAGCACAAACCACCTGACCATCTACATCTTCTTCTCTCCTATGCACAAAATCTATGTAAAATTCTGGAAGAGAATTATCTCAAAACGGCCTCATTCATTTTTAATGAAAAATGCAAACCCCTAGAAATTTAATTTCATTTGTATCTTACATTCAACCTTCAAACTCAAGCTTAAACACCACCTTTATGAAGGCTTTCTGTTTTTGTAAGGCAGTTGATTGATCATTTTTTTCTTCTCTAACTATATTTTATTTTAGCTCCATAATGGCAATCATCATGTTGAATTGTAGTTAGCAATTGTCAGCAAGAATTCCTGTCCTTTTCAAGGGTTCTTCTAAGAATCAAATTGACATGAGACAGTACATTGGAGAAAAATCAAATTTAATAGCATAGATATGGGGCATCTACATATACATGGAAATCCCATGACCGTTGGGCAAGGTAAGGTATATATGTCACTCTGAACTAAGGAAAAAAGGGTAGGAATCTAGGACTTGAGAGGAAAGAAATGCCATTCACAGGAAGACGAAAAAGAGTAAATGTTTGGTAAACAAATGTTTGACCTGCTATAAAGATGGGTTATTCTGATAAAACTTGTTTTTGGTAATAACCTTTATTTTGGAAAGACCCTTCAATTTAGGTTTTCCTATATAGTTCAGGGAGAAACAAGTCTCTCTTGAGCCCACAAGGTCTTGATTGCATTCAGTTCAGAATAATCTTTATGCCAAAGTAGCCCATCTTGGGATGGTGGCCTCCCATCAAGCCCTTACACTATTTAAGCCCAACACCCCACTTAAATTGTAAATTCATTTAAGCTTTAGACCATACTAAATATGTGTACTCAGCTTGCACTCATAAAACTTTCATCGTAAAAGCAATTTGATCATATATAATGAATTCTAGATAATTCAGTGAACATTAATGAATATCTGTTAGCAATAGAAAGCAGTGTTTTCTGGTGTATGTAAAATGTTTGTATATATTCTGGAAAAGTAACCATTACAATCATTTTAAGATTTACTTTGTTTTATATTATGCTTTTTCATAAAAAGGAATGTTATTTTGATCATTTGATACACAGCAACTTAATTCCCTTAATTTGGTTGAATTAAAATTACCTTTTCACCATTAATAATTATGTTTGAGGATTTTTAAAATAAATTATTATTTTTGCTCACTTCAATTATTTAAAATTAACTGTCATTTCATTTAAAAACTGTCATTGGCAGAAAGAAGTATTAAGGAGTCAAACTGAAATAAATGTTTTTTTTTTTTTTTTAGTGTTTAAATCACCATAGCCTCATAGAGATCAATAAAATTTTTGAGAAAACATATTTTAATAGTTGTGTATAATTATCTCTATAACAGAGGAAAATTTGTGAAATGATTTTTTTTGGTAATTTCTAGTCATTTATTTTGGTCAGAGTTCGATATCTTTCTAAAATAATCTTTTTGTGAAACAAAGAACATCCCATTTAAAATGATTCTTGTAGTTCATTTTAAAAATGAACTTTTTTAAAAATCAAATAATTTTTAATTTTTAAAAATCAAAGGGACAGGGATCCCTGGGTGGCGCAGTGGTTTAGCGCCTGCCTTTGGCCCAGGGCGCGATCCTGGAGACCTGGGATCGAATCCCATGTCGGGCTCCCGGTGCATGGAGCCTGCTTCTCCCTCTGCCTATGTCTCTGCCTCTCTCTCTCTCTCTATCATAAATAAATAAAAAAATTAAAAAAAATCAAAGGGACAACATTTAAATCTCTTTATTGCTGCTATGGCTTGAACCTAAATCAATGTCTAGGACATTTGTCTTAAGCCCATGATAGATAATTCACCTAACCACTGATAAAAGTTCTTCCCTTGACCAAACTAGTCAGGTTCCTCTGAACTCTCTTCTTGACTAGGACCTGGTTTTGGTATTCTGTAATCATCTTTTTATTCTGCAATTTTAGGAAGCATCCTGCTAAGTTGGTTTAGATAGAGTTCCCCAGCCATGATGTTTCATCATTCTTCAATCTATCTGGGTTCTTACACTCTACTATCCCTCTGTAATGTCTGATCACCTTGGGCTCCATTCAGCAAGAATCCTGTTAGGTTCTCCTTACCTCTAATGTTTTCTCTCAGTAATTTTTGTCCACTGATGGCTGCTCTGTTCCTTGGCTAAGAATTCTCACTTTAAAAAAAAAAAAAAAAAAAAAACAAAAAACAAAAAAACCTCCCACTTTTCCTTATTTTTTTTTCAAAGTTGAGCCAGCTCTCTCTACCCTGCTACAAAATTCATTGTAACAGTCCTCCTGAAAAACATATGCCTTATTAATCTTAACAAATGTCATAAATGTTTTTTCTTTAAAACCATTCTAAACCTCAAATTGGTCTTTTGTCTTTTTACCTTCAAAAGTAGGGAGCAAGTGACCTTTTTTAATGCCCCTTCCACATCAAACATGTATGATTTTTGTGTTAATTTTTAAGTCACTTTATACGGAAGACCTTAGCAAATATTCTTCCCTATTAGATTTCTTTTTAAGATTTTATTTATTTATTCATGAGACACAAAGAGAGATGTGGAGACATAGGCAGAGGAGGAAGCAGGCTTCTCCACAGGGAGGCCAATGCAGGACTCAATCCCAGGATCCCAGGATCCAGGGATCATGCCCTGAGCTCAACCACTGATCTACCCAAGAGTCCCTTCTAGCCTGCTAGTTTTAAAAAAAAAAAAAAAAAAAAGAAGAAGAAGCAGCTCATTCTGAAATAATGTCTAATCTGTGCTATTTTAATATATTGTACTTTGTACTTCCAACAATGCTATAAAGCTGTTAGATTACTATATTGCAAATGAAAATGAACAGATCATCAAATTAAAAATTAAAAAAAAATAAAACCAAAACCTTTGTTCCAAACCTCACAGCTGGTAAATAACTCAAGGTTTAACCTCAAGGCTCTCTCCTCTGTTTCTATAACCCATTATGTATACTGTGGCTAGTTATCTTCATGTTCTTTTTTTTTTTTAATTTTTATTTATTTATGATAGTCACACAGAGAGAGAGAGAGAGAGAGAGAGAGGCAGAGACACAGGCAGAGGAAGAAGCAGGCTCCATGCACCGGGAGCCCGACGTGGGATTCCATCCCGGGTCTCCAGGATCGCGCCCTGGGCCAAAGGCAGGCGCTAAACCGCTGCGCCACCCAGGGATCCCTATCTTCATGTTATATTTAAAAATCCAGTGTCTAAGTTTAATATAAATGTGAAATATATGGTATACTCAGTTCTAGATTATCTAGGGCATCCTCTGCATCCCTCCTCCATCGCCCCCAATTTCAAACTCAGATTTAATTTTAGCAAAACATATCTAAGTTTTTCCCAGAGTCATATTCAAAATTGCTCCCCTATTGTCTTACTAGAAGCACTCTTTAGGACCCTACGTTTAAATGGAAAAAGCAGGGCAGTCCGGGTGGCTTGGAGGTTTAGCACCACATTCAGCCCAGGATGTGATCCTGGAGACCTGGAATCGAGTCCCACATCGGGCTCCCTGCGTGGAGCCTGCTTCTCCCTCTACCTATGTCTCTGCCTCTCTCTCTGTGTGTGTCTCCTATGAATAAATAAATAAAATCTTTAAAAAAATAAATGGAAAAAGCATAATTAATTAAAATATTTTGACACCATCAGAAGTGCCAAGATTGAAGAAGTAATTGCTAGGGGAACATAAAGTGTTACTTCCATTGGCTTTTTACATTTAAGTCCATAGAAGCTGCATTTCACTGAACCAATGATTAAAAACATTGTATTATGAAAGTCAAACTAATGACTGCATTCCACCATCCTGTGCTACTTAAGTCTGTTAATTGCATTATTTTGAATCCCTGTGGTTTGGTTAATTGAGGTGATCAAAATTCTTTGAAAATCTTACTCTTGCCAAACTTGGCTTTTGATGAGTCATTTTGAAATAAGTTGGTGCCACTGTATAACCCCCCAAAATAGAGTCTTAGCCCACCGGTGTCCCTGCATTGGAAGGCTTTGGAACTCCCAAGGTTCAATGGCTAAATTTTTGGATGCTTCCCAGGAGAATCTTGGAATCAGAGTATAAAAATGTAATTTCATATTACACAAAACCAAACTTTTCAAAACTACCTTCTAACACATTCTGAAAGTCATTTGTGCAACACTAAAAGCCAATTCTAGCATGCTTATATTCCCAGATATCTGGGAATTCGTGCAAAAAAAAAAAAAAAAACACATTTTCCAAAAACTTTGACTTGAAAAAACAAAAAATTACCAGTTGATATATATAAGGTCATTGGCAATTTTATTGAATATAATTTTAGTCATATTTCCACTTAAAAAAATCATGTAAGTAAAATATAACATAAATTTGGGCATGACCATGCTTAAAGAGTAGAAAACAAGTAGGGACCAATAAGGACAAGTTTCAGATGATTTTAACTTATGATTGAGTCCAAAATCCAAGTTCCTGGCAACATTATTGCCCCCCAAATTAAATGATAAACTATAATATTAAGTCATGACTTGTAAGGATAATTCATTCATGGAGTACAACAGTATTTCTCAATATTTTCAAATATGAGAGCACCTTTAAATATCAAAAATATTGAGAGACAGCCAAGTGATAATTATTACTCTTTAGGAATATATTGATTCTTCATAAACTTTAAAAAATATGAGGAAACTACTGTTGACAGTAGTAGTAAGTGGTTAGCAATAGTTGTGGATTCTATGTATGAAATATAGTACATATTTCAGTAACATTTATTATTCAAGACTATAGACAAAAGCTTCTGCATACATGGGTCAACAGACCCCTTGCAATAAATCTGTGACTCTCCAGAATTATTCTGCCTACCAATTGGTATCTAACGTTGTGGAGAACACAGCTGAATTGGTTTCCAGCTTAACTTTTGAAAATTAATTATTTTTAGAGCAAGCAAGTGAATTAATATATTTGTACTTTACTCTCTAGGTTTAATTTTTTTTTTTCCTTACCAAATTAAGAGTCTGGATTACATGATTTTGAGAATCCCTTCTAACATTTCCTTTTGCTACATTGATTTTTATAATTTTTTTAAACGTTGAGATATTTCTTATTATGGTAGTGTTATGACATAAATTGAAGATTTGGATATTGACTCATATTCTTAGATTGATTCTTTCCTATAGCAAAATATATTTTGTTTCAATTATTTATATATTTTAAGTAGAAATGCTATTTGACCTGGAGTATCAAAAGCATTGCTTTAATATGCCATTGTTAAACACTTAATTTAAAAAAAAAACATTATTTTCTAAAAAATATTTCTGTAAACATAAAAATCACTTCCTTTTCAGTGCCAGTCTTCATTCCTATGCATGAAATGTACCATATCCTTCAATTCTATCAAAAATATCACTTGTTGGAACTCAGTCATGGCCTTGTAGCAGGAAACTCAAAAGGTTATGAGAGCTGTCATCTTCTCTTTTGTACTTCAGAAATATCAGATATGGAATAGATTTTACTTTAGATGATTAAAAATGTGCTATTTGGTCTTGGTTATAGATGGACTGAGTTCCCGACAACAGAAAATATAACTTTGTAATTTCTCGTTGCATTTCAATCCTGATTTTTACAAGTTTATTTAAAACATATTTTATCAATGTCAATTGTGCCTTGTACACAATGCTAAATTTTAGGAAAATATCATTTCAGTTAATGTTCAAGGATGCTTGAATTCCATAAAGAAATACTATTATTACTGACAATAAAAATACTGGATTGTACAGTGAAATGAGCACTGGAATGGAAATCTGGGAGCCTAAATTATGTTTCCAACTCTTTTAGGAATTTGAGAATGCTATTGTTGGTAGGTCACCTAAGTTTTTCAGAGATGTCTGATCCTTAACATGTAAGGGGAGGAGAGTGGGTCATGTAGTCTCTAGATGCAGTCCTGTAATTGAAAGAAAGAGAGGGGAGAGAAGAAAAGAAAGAAAAAGAAAGAAAGAAAGAAAGAAAGAAAGAAAGAAAGAAAGAAAGAAAGAAAGAAAGAAAGAAAGAAAGAAAGAAAGAAAGAAAGAGAGGAAATGAGTAGGGTTGATAAAAAAAAACATTCTTCATGGAGATATGTATTAAGATTAGATGTACCAGCAGAACCCTCTTGTTGTTTCTTCTACTTCTCCTTCCATGCCTGCAATGCCAAATCAGCCCTCTTGTTTGTTTCTTTTGAACAAAGAACATAAGGAGCAAGTTTCATCAGTGTTTGAGAAATGTACTTCCTTAGGTTCTGCCCTTTTCTCCTTTGCTCTCCCTTAGCTCTTCTTTGGTTTGTTGGTTTATTTCAATCCCCCAGCCAGTTTCTCTTCTTTATTTATTCCAACATAAAAAGAAAGAGAACTTCTAAACACATATTCTTGTGTTCTCTCTTCTCTCAGCATAAAAGAAGATCTGAAGGAGCAGGCTGGGTTGGTGAATGATGAGTGGTTATGCTCATCAACATGCACACTCCTGTGCCTCTTCAGCTCTTTGCACTCTGAACGCTGCTCATCACGAGGGCATTGAGTGAGCCCATGAAAGCTGATGGAAGCAGGCAACATCAATCCTCTGGCTTTCAGCTCCCTCCTCTGTTGCAATGAGCCACATTTTCCTGCTGCACTTGAGAGAATCCGTTTTTATTGGCTAAAATTGCTCTTTGCTTCAGAACTCACAAAACTGCCTTAGGAAAAAAAAAGTGGTTTGATTGTTTTTTTCCCTTTTATGCAGCTTTTGGACTAGTCTGACATGACAGGCTTTTCTTCATCTCTATTTTTTTTAGAAGAGCCAGTTAAAAACATATAATCTATATAGGTACTAGAATGTCCCATGTTACTTTGAAAATAAAGGAAAAGAAACAAATAGAAAACAGAGCCTTCATAAATGCATTCATTAATAGCAGCAGCTGCCAGCCCTAAGAATCTGCCCATTAGTAATGGGCATTACATCCATTTTAAATACACAAAACAAGAGAAGATGAGAGGCCCTTGTGACCTGATTAAGTATTGCAGGTGAGAGAGCAGAGTAACATAAACAGCAGTTCCATTTGATTGGAGGGGACTCTTTCCATTTGAAAAAAAAATCAATATTTTAAAGCATCTAAAACTTCCTCCTGGCACAAAATTGCTTAGTGAAAGATGCTGACTCATTTCCATGAATGATGATAATGAAGCTGCATTAGTAAGCCTGTTGGTGACATTAATTCATATTCACAAAAAAAAAAAAAAAAAAAAAGAAGAGAGAGAGAGAGGAGAGATGAAAAGAGAAGCAAACCTGGAAGTAAAGGAAGGCATATATGCCTGAGCCAGAGTAACTCAGAAGTTTGCAACACAGCCAGCATGGATGCTATTTCCAGATTTCTCATGCAAAACACAAGTTATGAAAATAGGATTTTATTCACTAGGATGAATATGCAGATTGTCAGAAAAGCAATAACTGCATTGAAAGCCATTGCTATGGATGAAAGCTTCTAATCCAGCTCTCATATTTTTTTCACTAGGATTTGTTGACACCTAAATGAAAACCTATTCAATAGAAACTGTTAACATTTATGTATCCTGAAAAGCAAAAACATGGGCATCATAATCTTGATTTCTAAAGTAGTTTCTTTTCCTAAAGTGACATAAGTCCAAAATACACAGAGAAGATCAGTACCAAAAACATTATGGTCTAGACACCTTTGACCTATTTTTAGAAGAAATTAAAATAATTTTAAGAATAAGTTAAGAATTATTCACTCACATATGCCATCAATATTCATTAGCCTTCACTGTCTGTGACAAATTGTTTTGGTGTTGAATAGTTGCACAGTGCTGAATAAGACATGTTCCTGTCCTCTGTGAGCTTATATTCAATTGGGAGCAGCCAAAAAGTAAGTAGTAAATGAGTAAATAAAATTAGTACATTAATTGGTGAGTGCTTAGTACAGGGAAAAACTCTAGGTACCGGGATCCCTGGGTGGTGCAGCGGTTTGGCGCCTGCCTTTGGCCCAGGGCGTGATCCTGGAGACCCGGGATCGAATCCCACGTCGGGCTCCCGGTGCATGGAGCCTGCTTCTCCCTCTGCCTGTGTCTCTGCCTCTCTCTCTTTCTCTCTCTCTCTGTGACTATCATAAATAAATAAAAAAAAATTTAAAAAAAAAACCAACAACAAAAAAAAAAACTCTAGGTACCTTACACAAAAGAGGTTTAAAACAAATTAATAGACGTACAATACAAAAATGGGTTGACAGTCTGAAGAAATGAAAACCAGAGGCTTGCTACTGGTATTCTTACATTCCACAGCACTCCAAGATTTCTCAACTGCACTCCAGGAGCTGGCTTTACATCACTGTTTCCTCTGATATTCATAAAACTAGAGCATATACACTGAAACACAAAGTTCAGTCTTCTCAATAGTGTCTTGGCTTTCTCATCCCTTCAACCTTGCTTATCAACAGAAGCAGCAAGAAAATAGCATGTACCTGATTTCTATTTCCCAAATATCAAAAAAATACTTAATTTCACCTAGAATCCTAGTGCAAAGGGGTCTAGGAAGTATAGATTTTAGCTTACCAGTATAGGAAGGCAACCTAAAGGTACTGCAGGGTTCTGTCTCTCAGAGTTGAAGAATGATTCGCTGGACACAAAAGTGTGAAGTGATAGTTTATTGAGTGAAGGTGAGAACAGAAAGAAAGCTCTCTAGAATGAGACAGGTCCTGAATGGGTTGCCAAACAATGTAGTTTTGAGATGTTGGATGAGGTCAAGAGCTGACAGCCAAGAAAGAATTCTTGAGATGCCTTTGGTACAAAAGGATGATTTTATCAAAGCATGGGAACAGGACCTGCGGGCAGAAAAAAATTGCACTGGGATCATGAGAAATGGCCCATTATATACTTTCCAGTTGGGAGGGGGTTAGGGATAGCACAAGTCTCTAAAGAGTTTTGGAAGCAAGGTTTCCAGGACCCTGAGGGGCTATTGCTAGGAAAATGTCACTTATTACTGTCTAATAAAATCTTAATCATGAGACCCTTCCAAAATATATTGGTAGGTAGGTCATATGCTTAGGGGATGATCGCCAACATGTATCTTGGAGGGTAGAGATAAAGGAAGTTTCCAAAGGAATTTTTCTGTATTAAAGTAGACTTAAGGATCCTGGGGCTTGGGCTAAGATTGTCTTTTACCCTTAACAAAGTGTCAACATCCAGGTAGTTGAATCCCTAGAGGAAGGTCACTCTGCCTGTTTCAAGGCCTTGTCAATGGGCTATAAATAGTAAGGAAATTTAATAATTTTTCTTCTGCCTTTGTTTCTCACATCTGAGAGAGGACAGATTGGAGGCTGAGTGGACCATTACACAGAATCCCTTGCACTGCAGGTGGAAATGAATGATATAAGGAAGTAACTTAAGTTACTTAAGTGATGTGATAGAGAACAAAATGTCAGTGTTAGGAGATGACAGACTATGAAAGGGATCAGAATGGGTTCTTAGAGAAACTGATATTTAGTCAGAAGGCTGAAGAATGGTGCTAATGTCAGTCATTTGAATGACTGGTGAAAGAACTGCAAAATAATGAGTTGTTGAAGAGATCTAGCGTAGGGTATACCTGTGGTGAGAAGGGTATACCTGAGGAGGAGAAAGAAGCCACGTGTGGCTCACATGCAATGAAGTAGGAAATGGGGCATGAAATTATCAAATGAGGAGGGAAGGGCAGATAGAAGTAAAATCATGCTGCACCTGAAAAGCCATAAGAGAACAATGAAGAACTATTGAAAAATCTCAAGGATAAGAGAATGATCTGGTTTACATTCTAAATATATAGCTGACTATAAGTGTAATTTAGACCATGCGATTGAGATAGTTCAATAACCAAGGCTGGAAAACAAATTAGGGGCTCATGTGATAGTCCGCTATGACTTAGACTGAGAGATACTGTAGGTCGGCTGGAGGAAAACAGTGGTATTCAAGACACAGCATAGAGTGGAACTGACAGAAAATGATGAGGTACTCCATGGGGTGAGACAGAGTGCTGGAAAGAGAGGATCAAAGAATGGCTGTGAAAATGCACTCTACTTAACAGTCTATTCCACATTGTTGCTTCTGACCTTTCGGCTTTTTTTTTTTTTTCCTGCACTCACCTCTTGAACCTGACAGCTAATGTCTCTCCTTTCATTCTGACTTTGGCTTTCCTTCAAGACTGCAGTTATACTTACCCTTTGGATTGAGACTGCTTCTAATACATTATGGTAACAACCTGATTTAGTCTAGTCTTGTCCACCCACCATGTTAACCCCTGGGAGCAGCCACTTCACTCAAAGGATTGCATTTGAAAGCTGATGACTTTTGGGAGTAACGGGGATGGCTTATTTTAAAAGACTTATTTTCTCAGTGTTCTAATTCTTAAAGAGCATAGATTTCAAAAATAAATACAATGATTCCTACAAAAATTTTTCAGTAAATGTTTTATTCTATAAGATACTTGACAAAAAAAAAAAAAAAGATACTTGACCAATGAATGCTTTGCCTTAGGGTTCCTAGATATGGAAGTGAATGACCAAGGACTTCTGTCCTCCTTACCCCAGACTGACAACAAAAATGTTTACATCCGCTCTGTCAAATATCACCGCTCAATTCGCTGGAGGGAAAGGACATGCGTATAGTTTGAAAACAGCAGCATTTGAGAAATTTCCATTGGTTAGTCAGTTATAGTTTATTGGCCAGGCTATGGAAAACAACAACAACAACAACTTGAGAAAGCACTGACAGGAAAGACAAGAGGCTCCAGGTCACTGAAAATGCCCTTAGATGACAGAATAAATCACAGGCACAAGCAAACACTGCAGAAATAAAGGTGATAGCAAAGTTGAGAAAAACAGATGTTATGTCGACCTCGGTTCATCAGAATCAAATAACTAATTTGCTTACCATCGTCTAGTACTTTGAAATGGTCCCCGAGGAAGCCAGGAGTGGCAGTGAATATGTAAACCAGGTACTTCCAGATTTTAGTGAGGTACAGTTTGGGAGAACAAAAGCAGTCCCCGTTGGAATGCAAAGAAGACAATGCTGCAATAACATTAACATAATGTATGGTCCCAGCTGACAGTATTCCTAGGCAGCTAACTAAAATATGGGGAAATAACCATGTTCATTTTCTCTCCATTTCACTGCTTGATTGAAACACATAGCCATTGATAACTCAGCTGACAGGCAGGAGGGACCTTCCAGCACAGTGGGGAAGGCTTGAAGCATTGTCAGTTGTGCAGGAAGCAGGTACTTCAGGAGTCAGAAGCTCAGGTCCTGAGATACTACACTTTCAGAAGGTCTAAATCCTCACACACCTGTAGAAAGTTCAAGTAGCTAATCATAATCTTCAGTCCTAAAAAATCACACTAAATTACTTGCTGAAGGCTGGAAGTCAAATGCCTAGGCTTGTGTAATCTTGGTCCTATTCCTTTTAACTTCTGAGTCTCAATTTCCTATTTTGTAAAAATTATATATATATCTAATTCAATAATCTAATTCTAAATAATCTAATTCAACAAAGATTAAGTTATATAGTATTGCTTTGTCATAGGCATTCAGTAAACTAGTTCTTTTCTGTCTTGAGAGTAAAAGTTGGTTATAGAGCATGAGTTTTAGAGTTAAAATCACCAGCTCACTAGGGGTAAGAATATAGGCAAACTATTGAAAGTGTTTAGCCTCGGTCTCTTGAGAAATAATGACACCTTTTGAGTTATGATATAGAGATATTTTAAGAATTATATAAGCTGATCTATATCAGACACTTAGCATTATACCTGAGTAAACATTCAATAAATTGTTTTAAATGAATGAATGAATGAATGAAATTAATATTTAACTGGAATTTAAATACAGCTATTTGGATTATTTTGGTAAATTCACCCCAATAAATAAGCCTCAATTTCTTCATCTGCAAAATGCAGGATTTACATTAGATGAGCAATTCTTGAACACTCACGTGTAAAAGAACCATCCAGAGACATTGTTAAAAATTAAGATTCCCGGGACCCACATGAAAAAGGTCTTTATTAAGAAAGTCCATGGTGAGGCCCAGTGATCATGATTTTTAAAACTTTATAGTTGCTTATGGTACACGTAGCTCAAAACCAAATTTTTAAAAAATAAAAATCTGGACTAAGGTATCTCCTGATTCTAAAATTCCCTACTTTATTTTCATCCCCACAAACTATTTCAAAAAAGTCTTTTTGCTATGATTTGAAATTATTTCTTCATTCCTAAAATCACACATCATATACATATATGTAAGTAAGATTTAAATAGCCAGAATAAGAGTGAAGGTTTAATGGGGGAAGGGCCAAAGAAGTTTCATTTTTGTTCTAATCATTATATCCGCCTACTTTGTGCAAATAATACTTCAAGTTGCCCACATCTAGCCTGGCTTATCAGAAGAGTACTATAGAATTAGGAGGCAATATTCAAGATAGTGATAAGGATTAAATGTGCGTCTCTCCAATTACAAGGAAAAACTATCGAATAGATTTATTCCAGTGGAGTCTTCATAAAGATGATACTATTTGTCTAGTGTGTTGCTTCAGTGAGTATGAGACTAATTGGTAAGCATCTTTTGATTGATTAGTAATGTTTGACTAGACTGTTCTGAAGGGAGGCTGCAGTGGTATTAGAAAGCCGATTGAGCATTTGAGTGTTTAGGGTCTTGAGTCCTGGACAAATACCATCTTTCTACTTCATTCTTTTTAAATATTTCAATAAAATATAAATATTCCTTGAAATGAAATATTAAATAGGACCCTTAAAAGCAAGATAATTATGTTTAAAATTAGGACCAGTCTTCCTTAAAGTCCCTGACTCAGCTCCTGATCTAGTTTCTCACCAACGTAAAGCCCCATGGAGAGAATTAAAAACCAACACATGAATTAGGATTCACCACTCTGTAACAAACAGATTTTTCCCCCAATCTTTATAAAAAGCAAATTCATGGATCTAACATCACAAATTATGAAAAAGCATCTACTGAAAGTCTTTTTATCATAAAAACTACATTCCGAACTTCTCCTAATTTCATCTTTCTTCACGATGAAAAGTATATCTGGCTTGCAGAGGATATCGTATGTAGAAAACCATTTGATATAGTGTGAATGTCGGACAGTACAGTGGTATTCAACTGTGGAGCCACTCTGGAAACAGTTGTGATATTTTACCTTATATGACCCATTCTCTCCTCAAATCCACTGAATGTGAATATCCAAAGGTTGAGACCAGAGATGCTGTGTCAGAGATGCTGTATGATTTTTACGAGACCCAGTTCTTTGGAACAGAAGGCTTAAATGTTCATGAAGCTGATTTTTTTAAAAGCATTAGTCACCATTATAATACATTATGCTATGTATGAACTGTCCCCTACCCAAGGTCAGTGCTCCCGCTGAGCACTGTATCCTTCTTCTCCTTGACTACTCAAGGACATCATTCAGGCAATTCTTTCATCTCTATCCTGTATTATCATTGTTATTTTTTAAAAAATCCAGTATAATTAACATACAGCATGATATTAGTTTCAGGTGTACAATATAGTGATTCATAAATTCTATACATTTATTCAGTGCTCATCATGATAAATGTACTCTTAATACCTTTCTCCTATTTTACCTATTTCCCCACCCACCTATTTCTGGTAGCCACCAGTTTTCCTACATATTTGAGAGGATTTTTGTTTGTTTCTTTATTATTTGTTCATTTGTTTGATTTCTTAAACTCTACATATGAGCGAGATCATATGGTATTTATTTATCTTTCTCTAACTGACTTATTTCATTTAGCATAATATCCTCTAGATTCACCCATGTTGTTTCAGATGGCAAGATTTCATTCTTTTTTATGGCTGAGTAATATTCCATTCATTGTATATATACCACCTCTTCTTTATCCAATCATCTATCAATAGATACTTAGGTTGCTTCCATAACTTGGCTATTGTAAATAATGCTGCAAAAAACATAGAGGTGGATATATATTTTTTTAATTAGTGTTTTCATATCCTTTGGGTAAATACTCTGTAGTGGAATTACTAGTATGATAATTCTATTTTTAATTTTTTGGGCAAACTCCATACTGTCTCCAACAGTAGCTGCACCAGTTTGCATTACCACGAACAATAACTCAAAACAAAAAGGGTTTCTTTTTCTGCACATCATCACCAGTACCTGTTTCTTGTGTTGTTTTTAGCCTCTTGGCAGATGTTAAGAGGTATCACCTGATAATGAGTGGCGTTGAGCATCTTTCCATGTGTCTGTTTGCTTCTGTATGCCTTCTTTGGGAAAATGTCTGTTCATGTTTTCCGCCCATTTTTAAACTATGTGCTTTTGTGTGAGTTGTATATGTTCTTTATATGTTATGAATACTAATCTCTTATATGATATATCATTTGCAAATATCTTCCCCCATTCATAGGTCATCTTTTGTTTTGTTGACTTTTTATTTGCTGTGCAGAAGATTTTTATCTTGATGCAGTCCCAATAGTTTATTTTTGCTTTTGTTTCCCTTGCCTCAGGAGACATAAGTAGAAAATATGTTGCAATTGTCAATCTTAGAGAAATTATTACCTGTACTGTCTTTTGTTTTTTTATGGTTTCAGCTCTCATTTTTAGGTCTATTTTGAGTTTACCTTTTCCTTATCAATTTGGATGCCACTTATTTCTTTTTGTTGTCTAAGTGATGTGACTAGAACTACCAGTACTATGTTAAATAAAAGTGGTGAGAATGGACATCCTTGTGCTGTTTCTGATCTTAAGAGAAAAGCACTCAGTTTTTTCCTATTAAATATGATAATCAGTTATGTCTTTTTCCATATATGGACTTTATTATGTTGAAGTATATTCCCTCTAAACCTACTTTGTTGAGGGTTATCATAAATAGATGTTGCATTTTGTCAAATATGTTTTATGCATCTGCTGCAATGATCATGTAGATTTTATCCTTATTCTTGTTGATGTGCTGTATCACATTGATTAATTTACAAATATTAAACCACACTTGCATCCCAGGAATAAATTCCACTTGATAGTGGTCAATAATATTTATGATGTATTGTTAGATTCAATTGACGAAAATTTTATTGAGAATTTTTGCATCTCTGTTCATCAGAGATATTGGTCTACAGTTCTCTCTTTCTCTCTCTCTTTTGTAGTGTCTGTATGTGATTTTGATGTCAGGGTGATGCTGACCTCATAGAATGAATTTGGAATTTTTCCTTCCTCTTCTACTTTTTAGAATAGTTTGAGAGGAATAGGTATTAATTCTTCTTTAAATGTTAGTTAGAATTTGTCTGTGAAGCTTCTGGTCCTGGGCTTTTCTTTGTTGAGAGTTTTTTTTTTTTTATTACTGATTCCATTTTATTGTTAGTAATTTTTCCATTCAAATTTTCTATTTCTTCCCGATTAACTTTTTTTAGGTTATATGTTTTTAGGAACCTATCCATTTCTTCTAATTTGGTTGTCCAACTGGTTGCATAATTCGTTAGCATTTAACTTTTTAATATACTCTTATAGTCCTTCATATTTCTGTGGTGCTGGTTATTATTTCTTATATTTCTGATTTTATTTGTGCCCCCTTCCATTTTGTGTTTGTTTATTAATGTGTCTAGCTAAAGGCTTCTCTGTTTTGTTGATCTTAACAAAGAACAAGCTCCTGGATTCATTGATCTGTTTGTTTTTTTTGTTTTTGTTTTTGTTTTTTAATGTCTATTTTATTTTATTTTATTTTATTTGCTCTAATCTTTATTATGTCTTTTCTTTACTGGTTTTGGATTTTGTTTGTTCTTGTTTTTCTAGTTACTTTAGGTGTAAGGTTAGGTTGTTTGAGGTTTTTCTTGCTTCTTGAGGTAGGTCTGTATTGCTATAAACTTCCCTCTTGAGCCTGTTTTGGCTATATCCCAGATTGTAGACTATTATATTTTCACTTTTATTTATTTCCATGTGGTTTGTTATTCCCTCTTTTATTTCTTAGTTGACCAATTATTCTGACTATATCTGTTAGATCCCTCTGGTGCAATGTGTCATTCAAAACCATTTTTTCCTTTTTGTTTTTCCGTTTGGATGATCAATCCATTGATGTAAATGGGAATTTGGAGTCCCCCACTATTATTATATTGCTATAGGTTATTTTCTATGTTTGTTATTACTACATTATGTATTTGGGCTTTACCAGGTTGGGTGCATACATGTTTGTAATTGTTATATCTTCTTGTTAGGTCCGTCCTCTTTATGATTACATATAGTATTCTTTGTTTCTTGGTACAGTCTTTGTTCTGAAGTCTATTTTGTCCGATGTAAGTATTGCTACCCCAGCTTTCTTTTCACTTGTGTTTGCATGATAATTGCTTTCTCACCCTTTCACTTTCAGTTCGTATGTGTCTCAAAATATAGTTGGATCTTGCTTTTTAACATTCTATCAACTTATGTATTTTATTAGTGTTCAATCCACATTTACATTCAAACTAATTATTGATAGATATGCACTTATTGCTATTTGGTTACTTGTTTTATGGTTGTTTTGTAGTTCTCTGTTCCTTTCTTCTCTTGCTCATTTCTCTCATGTTTTGTTGGCTTTCTTCAGTGATACTTGGATTCATTTCTCTTTATATTTTGAATATCTGTTACTGGTTTTTGATTTGTGGTTACTATTAGGTTTTGTATAACTTCTTATGCATAAAGCAGTTTATATTGAGTTGATGGTCAATTGAGTTTGAACTCATTCTAAAAGCACTAAAACTTTACCTGTCTCTCCCCACAAGTAATACCTGTCATAATTTACATCCTTTTATTTTGTGAATCCCTTGACTGAATTTTGTAGATATACTTAATTTTACTGCTTTTGTGCTTCCTGCTTTTCTCATTCCTACTTATGGTCTTTCCTTTCCACTCAAAGAGTCCCCTTTATCATAACTTATAGGGCTGGTTTAGTGGTCAGTCATAAACTTCTTTAACTTTTATTTCTTTTTATATCTTTATCTCTTATTCTATTTGAATGATAGCCTTGCTGGATAGTTTTCTCAGTTGCAGGTTGTTTTTTGTTTTTGTTTTTAATACTTTGAATAACCATGTTGTTCTTTTAGCCTGCAAAGTTTCTGCTGAAAAATCAGCTGATATTCTTATAGGATTTCCCTTGTATGTAACTGTTTTCTTCTCAGAGGACAGCTGTAACTGTTTTCTTCTCTGCTTTTAAGATCTTCTCTTTATCCTTATGTTTTGCCATTGTAATTACTATATGTCTTGATGTAGACCTCCTTGGGTTGATTTTATTGGGGATTTCTGTGCCTCCTGGATATGAATTTGTTATTTCTCTAGATTTGGGAATTTTTCAGCTACTATTTCTTCAAATAAACTCCCTGCCCTCTTTTCTCACTTTACTCCTCCTGGATCACTAGAATGCAAATGTTATTCAACTTAATGATGTTGCTGAGTACCCTTAATCTATTTTCATTTTTTTATTATTCTTTTTTCTTTCTCCTGTTCACTCTGATTGCATTCCATTACTCTGTCCACTAAGTCACTGATCTGATCTTCGCATCCTCTAGTCTACTAATTTTTTCCTGTAGTATACTTTTAATTTTAGTTGTTGAGTTCTTTATCTCTGATTGATTCTTGTTTTCTCCCTCTTTATTGAGAGTCTCTCTGAAATCCTTCACTCTTTTCTCAAGTCCAGACAGTATCTTTATGATTGTTATCTTAAGTTCTCTATCAGACATATTATTTATCTCCATTTTTTAGCTCTCTTGCTTGATTTTGTTCTATCCTTTCATTTGGGATATAATGTTCTAACTCTGTATTTTATCTAAGTCTCTATGTTTATTTCTCTGTGTGAGGAACCTCAGCTATATCTCCTGCTGTTGAAAGTAGAGGCCTTATGAAGAAGAGGTCCTACAGTATCCTGCAGTGAGTGTCTGTTTCAGAGGTGTCTCCTATGTGGGTTGCATGAAACCTACTCTTGTGGTTGAGCTATGTTTGCCTTCATTCCAGTCATCTGCAATGTTTCTCTTTGCCTGTTGTGGGCAGGGTTTGGTCCCTGTGTTGTTAATGGGCCAGTCTGGGGCTGCTTTGGGCTTGAATTGGGTAAGAAAAAGTATTTTCTGGAGCTGTGGTCACACCAAGCTGAAGGGTCCTTTCCCTGTGTTGTCCTCTGAGAAGACATCATTGGATGGTGGGGACTTCAGTCAGACCAGATGTCTGCTGGTGTGTGTGATTTTCTTCACTTCTCCCTAGGGCAAGAGCCATTTTGAAATGGTGCTGGCTCCTGTCTGGGCTACTTGCACACTGCTATGCTTATGGGGACACTTTGGATGTACTCTTGCTGAGGGAGTGTTGGAGGCTTGGGGCCACAAGAGGATATGGGGACAGTTGTGCTGTTAGCAAGTTGTGCACAGTTCTGCCTGTATCCTTTTTGAAAAGCTCCTGTAGAGTCTGGTTCGATGGGGCAAGTCCACAGAAGAATGTTAGGGCAGGGCATCCTGTTAGCAAGCTAGTCTAAGAGTATTTCTACTGTGCTATTTCCCCTGGTGTCCATGTATCTAGGCTCAGGGATCAGGAAGGAAAATGGCTTCCACCATCTTTTTGTTGTTGGAGAAGTTTCCCAAAGATCCCTGCCCTTTCAGCACATGTCTGAACATAGTAAACAAACCCTCCTCCCATATACTCTATGTATTCATCAAACTGCTTTTGCTTTATCTCAGCAGGGCTATTTTTTTTTTTTTTTTTTTTTGCTGTCTCTTTAAGGGTGGAGACTCAGTTTCTTCTTGCCCTTTAGCTCTTCCAGAGCAAAACTACTTTTTTTAAAGTTCCAGATGTTAATCCCCACTGATTGTAAGAGATGAAATTAAGTCCCTCTGGTTTTCAAAACCAAATATTATGGGGATTCATCTTCCTAGTATGGGTCCCCCATGCCTTGGGTGCCTGTTGTGGGGTCTGCTCTTCTCCTTTCTCTATGCTTGTGGAGTCCTTCCTTCTCCTGGGCAGTCCTATGGGTCAGTTTGGCTCCTGACTTTGTCTCCACACTTATTATCCTCCTAGATGTTGTCTCTTCCATACATTTATCTAGAGTCTGTTCTGCCAGTCTTTGGGTCATTTTCTAGGTTACTTACACTGATGCAAGAGTTATATAGGTGTGTCTGGGGGACAAGTTGCTCCTACTCTGCTATTACTTGGAAGTCCTGTTAATTTCTTTATTGGATTATTCCTATAAGCATACAGATTTGCTATGATATCTCTTATTAATTCTCTTGACTACGTTTCCTTCTTCAGCTACCACCCTATTTTCTGCTTTCCTTAACAGCAAAATTATTTTATATAGCTATCTACACTTTTATCCCCTCCTGATGCCTCCTACATAACACTCCATCAAACTGTTCATCTCCACACTGGTGAAATCTGTAGTTAAGTAGCTTAGCATACCGGTCCTGTGACCTTCTTAATAGAAACACAGTAGTTCACTTTCCTTGAACTATCTTCTCTTGATTCTAGGTCACAACAGTCCTGGTTCCTTTCCTGCCATACTAATCACTCCTTCTTATCCTCCTTTATTAGTTCTCATTTCTTCAAACTTTAAACGCTAAAGTTTTTTAAAGTATCTTACATGGCCCTTCCTCACTTCTCTGTCTACCTGTCTTTGCATGGTGGCCTCATCTAGTCTTATGACTTTTTTGCAGATGACTTCAAAAGTAATATATACAGCTTGGACCTGCTACTTGAATTTAGACACATTTATCTAACTTTCTAATTGATCACTCCATTTCATATCTGATTCTCACCTCTTACTTGACTTGACCTAAACCAAGTTCTAATACTTCCCCAAAGATCCTGATACTCCCACAATCTTCCAGAATATGGCAATTCCATTTTTTCAATAGTTCCAGACTCCTTTGTCTTACACCATATGTCCAATCTATAGGCAATAGGCAGTTCATAAGTAAATGCTACTGGCGTTGCCTTCAAAATCTACCCAAATTCTGGCAGCTTCAGAGAACCTTAACCACTACTACCTTAGCAAAAAACAAGTTTATATTCCCTGTGGATTATAAGAACAGCCCCTTAACTGGTTCTGCTTCTGCCTGTTTCCCATCTCTCACCTCTCCTCCAGATACCACCTCATTCTCAATACAGGAGGCACAGTAATCTTTTAAATGTATAATCACTTCTTTCATAAAAGCTTCTGATAGTTTTCTATATCACTCAAAAAAAATTAATCTTTATGATACCCCACAAGGTCACTTTCTCCCCTTACCTATTTGGACTCATTTTCTACTATTTCCACTTGGCACACTCTGCTCCAGCCACACTGTCCTTCACTGAGCATGTTCTTGATTTAGGGCCATTTCTGTTATTTTTTGTCAGCCTGGAGAACAGTTCCTCAAATGTTCACTCATCTTGCTAAGTTTCTGCTCAAAATTTGCTTTCACAATAAAATCACATCTGACCATTTTGTCTGTTAGACAACATGTACCCTGCTGATTAGCAGTCTCTTTACTCATTACTCAATTTTTGTTCAGAGCACTTTTCATTTTTCTGACATTATTCATTCAAATGTATTTGCTCTGAATAATCCAGGTATAATTATCTGTTTTGTTTATTTTTGTATCCCCAGCACTGAGAAGTTTGTTTAGTTCATAGTCAATAAATACTAGTTGGCTAAATAAATACTGCAATGCAATATAATGTTTAAATTTAGTGATAAAGTAAGTTTGCTTGATGTATCTATCTATGACAGTGATCTTTAGTCTAATAGTAAGATGTACTACTTGACTTTCTAATTCTGTGTTACAATAGGTACACATATATTTTGAAAGCAAATATTCTAAAAGTATCTATGCCTTTTTTTTTACCAAAAAGTACTACATTTTGAAATTTTAAACAACATTAAAGGAAGGTAAGAACCTCCATTTCTAAAGGGAGATGGGCATAAAAAGTTGAAAATAATATTCATGTAACAAATCAGATTTTTTTCAGCTTTTTAAAAAGTAGATTAGTGGGGTGCCTGGATGACTCAGTTGGTTGAGCTTCTGGCTCTTAATTTCAGATCAGGTCATGATAACAGAGTCCTAAGATAAAGCCCTGCGTCAGGCTTTGTGCTGGGCATGGAGGCTGCTTAGATTTCCCTCTCCCCCTCCTTCTACCCTTCCCTCAATTAAAAAAATAAATTAATAAAAGTAAATAAAAAATAAAATACATATTAGTAATTCCTCTTGCCTTGTAGGTCTGATATAAGAGATCTTTTTGTTCTAAACAATAGTGAAGTTTTAAAAAGAAAAAGGAAAGTGGAATATGAAAGGAGTGGTTCCAGTATGTATGATTTTGTTATAGTATGTAATTTAAACTGACTGCTGTTTTGTACCTAATGTGTAAGGAGATTTTATGTAGGTAAATTACTATCATTGTTCTTTGAATAATACATACTTTTCCTACAACAAATGTGGTTGCATATAATGATGTCATTATATACATTGTATATAATGTCACTCTGCCTTCTTCAATAATTAACAAAAAGAAATCTAGAAATAAATTATGATGAGACTATTGTCAAAATGCGGAGTTTCCTATGAGTAATACATTATAAAAATTTCCTCCAAACAATTTTGTAAAATTGCACTCATAATTTAAATCAATTTTGCATTTTACCTCATGATAATAGATATATTTATTACCCTAAAGATTAATGGCTTTATTAAAAGATCAGGGCACCTGGGTGGCTCAGTCAGCTTAATAATATCTGCTTTTGGCTCAGGTCATGATCCCAGTATCCTGGGATTGAGCCCTGCGTTGGTCTCCTTGCTTAGTGGGGTGTCTGTTTCTTCCTCTCCGTCCTTATCCTCATTCTCTCTCTCCCAAATAAATAAAATATTTAGAATAAATAAATGAAAGATCAAAAAACAATTAAAACCAAAACGATTTAATTTTATTATTTTTAAAAAGATTTTATATATTTATTCACGAGAGAGACAGAGAGAGGCAGAGACACACAGGCAGATGGAGAAGCAGGTTCTATTCAGGGAGCTTGATGTGGGACTGGATCGTAGGACTTCAGGACGCCCTGGACTAAAGGCAGACACTTAACCGCTAAGTCACACAGATGTCCCAACAATTTATTTTTAAATAGCCAACTTTTTTTTATTAAAGTAGAAGAATCAGGGAATACTGTAAAAAGAAAGATGATTATCCCCTGGAATATTTTTTCTTTTTTTTTATTTTTTAAAATTTTTTTATAATTTTTTTTTTATTTATTTATGATAGTCACAGAGAGAGAAAGAGAGAGAGGCAGAGACATAGGCAGATGGAGAAGCAGGCTCCATGCACCGGGAGCCCGACGTGGGATTCGATCCCGGGTCTCCAGGATCGCGCCCTGTGCCAAAGGCAGGCGCCAAACCGCTGCGCCACCCAGGGATCCCCTATTTTTTTCTTAAAACAGAGAGAAAGAAGGGCACCTAGATGGCTCAGTTGGTCGTGTCTGACTCTTGATTTCAACTCAGGTCTTGATCTCAGCGTCATGAGGTCAAGCTCTGTGCTCAGTGGGGAGTCTGCTTGAGATCTTCTCTTTCTTCTCCTCCCTATGCCCCTCCCCTCATTCACATGGGCTCTCTCTCTCTCTCTCTCTCTCTCTCTCTCTCTCTCTAAAATGAATAGATAAGTCTTAGAGAGAGAAAGAGAGAGAGAGAGAGAGAGAGAGATGAGAGAGACAGAATACTTGCCATACAAGATTATTATAAGAATAAAATGATGTAACATTTGAAAATAGTTGTGTGGAATTACTACTATTACTATTACTACTACTACTACTACTACATTGTGAACATTTAATAGGATAAAGAAATAACAGTAGAAAAAAAGAAAGAAAAGAAAGAAACCTAGTAGTGGGATAGTAGTAGTTTCTTATCTCTACCAACCAAAAGGATTCTATAAAACAGTGACAATTTTCAAGTCCCATCCTAATTATTAAATCATTATAACCATTGAAGATCATATCACACTACCTAATTTGAGTATCTTATGACCCTTTACTTTCAAAAGTTGGTATTATCTCTGAAATTGACCAATTTTTAAATCCAAATAAAAATAATATAGGGGTACCTGAGTGGCTCAGTTGGTTAAGCCTCACACTCTTAATTTCAGCTCATATCATGATCTTGGGGTTGTAAGACCAAGCCTCATGTCCAACTCACATGCTGGGTATGGAACCTACTTAAGATTCTGTCCCTCTCTCTGCCCCTCTGCCCCTCCCCTGCTCAGGCTTTCTCTCTTTCTTTAAAATAAACACATACAATTTTTAAAATGTATATATATAATGATTCTAATAAAATATGATTCCTACCATCAAAAAGAGTAAAATCCACTCACTTGGGTGTCTAGTAAATTAACTTAAAGTGAGATAATGGAATCTCCATCTTAAAAGACAATCAACAAGACAGAAAAATAGGCAAAAGCTATCTGACCATTTATAAACTCCTATTACTGCCATATGTCAAATGAAAATTAAGTTTTTAAAAAATCCTTACCTAAAAGGTATTAAAAATTGTTAATAAGTAAAGTTGGTAGTAGGACTGGAGCATGTTCCCCATGTGAATGGTGCTGGGTGACCATCTATCTTATGGGTGACCATCTGTCTTCTGCTCAGGTCATGATCCCAGGGTCCTGGGATCCAGTCCTGCATCATGCTCCCTACTCTGCAGGGAGCCTGCTTCTCCCTCTCCCTCTGCCTGCTCCTCCCCCTGCTTGTGCTCTTTCTCTCTGTCAAATAAATAAGTAAAAACTTTTTAAAAATTGTATGATGCTTTGTTTAAAATCAATATCCTGGATTGCTATATTGGAGTGCTATATTGTTACTTATTTTTGAATCTCAACCTGACCTGAAATAGCAATAACATGATCTTAAGGAGTCAACTCAGTTGGCTAACAGCATGAAAGCAAAATATAAAATCTCTCACCACAATGGAATAGGTAATTGTATGTGTGAAGAAGCTAATTCCCCTAAGACAATAATGAAAATAAAACTATGAAATTAGATGACATCCAAATATAGAAGAAGTGAGAAAAATATGGATAGTGGGAAATTCAAATTAAATTTATTTCTTAAATATCCCAAGATACAGTGTACTTTTATTTCTGCAATACCATGTTTTGAAACATAGTAGTTTATTCTTTGCCAAGGGTGAGACTAGCAAATGCTCTTTATCTAGATTATCTATTTGGAGAATAATATTAAAGTATTGACCTTTCCAAACCAATACATTCATTCATGAGTTTTAAAATATTATATCTTAATTATGCATTAAACACATACAATTGGCAAAGCTTCTCATTAATAACAAATTTTCATATTCACTTTTCTGTAGTATTTTGAGAAACATTTAAAAATATACATTTTAATTTTTCTTCATCATAAATTGTCTTCTTCTAAATGCTTTACTTCCTCTGTAGAATACCTCTTTAACTGTTCATAACATTTTGCTAAGCGCTCAGTGGTATAGAAGTCTGCACGAATTGTCTGTCACCAAGAGCTTTCTGTCCAGCGAGGAAAAACAATATGTCCCAGGAAACAAAAGCAAATTATGAAGGACAGTAGTTAATAAATAAAGAACAAATTAGTAAATTAAATTCAGCTTCAACAGCACACCGTGCCCAATACAAGGATCCAGGAGTAATGAGATAAATATCTCCCAGTGAGTTTTCTACAAGAGTTTACTGGCTACTAGGGTAGATAGATTAATATCCAGATCAGTCCAGTGTAAGGCAGTAATTTACCAGGCAGAGGTGAACACAATGCAATAAATCCTCCATTTACAGGATGCTTTCTGAGGATTTATGAAGATATTCCTCCAATTTACACACTAACATTTGTGACCATCCGAAAATGAAAGCACCTGAATTAGCAGAGTGTGGTGTTAAGAATTCTGGCCTCGGTGGGAGAACATGTTATTTCTGTTAATTCCATTGGTTCCAACTAGGAATTATGATGTTGGGCAAGCTCCATCATTTCTTCACACATAAAGTAAAGGTTTTACTAGTTTGGGGTTCTAAATCTGGGACCCACTGACTCTCAGGTAGGTCTGTGAGTAGAATTCACAGGACCTATGAATTGAAATGGGGGGAAAATCTCACTTGCTTCTAATGAGGCTCTAGTATGATCCTCTATTATAAATGTAGAAAGATAGTCATGGAAGTATTGATGCATCTTTGAATTTGGTACCATGAGAAATCATAGTCATACATGTTTTCATATCAAATTATAGTTATTGCAGATATCTGAAAATATAATTGATATGATTTTCACTCTGTATGTTAATATATCACAAATTAGATATTTAATTTTTGGGGTTTTTTTGTGCTTTTTAAGATTTTATCTATTTATTCATGAGAGATACAGAGAGAGAGAGAGAGAGAGAGAGAGAAGCAGAGACCCAGGCAGAGGGAGAAGCAGGCTCCATTCAGGGAGCCCGATGTGGGACTCAATCTGGGGTCTCCAGGATCACACCCTGGGCTGAAGGCAGGCGCTCAATCACTGAGCCACCCAGGAATCCCCAATTTTTTTTGTATTTGTCCTGTAATATTATTGGTTTCTTTATAATGTCATGTAGAACATTTTATACATGTAAAAACATTATTTGAAAAATGGCCCTTAGCATTCTCATGTTCATCAGAGTTCCAAATGGATACAAGATGAAAGGAAAAAAATGTTGGTAAGTCCTACATTATATGATCTCTAGAGTCTTGCAGAGGTATAATATTTTAAGCATCTAAGTATTTAGATCACTCATAGTTTTTTTTTTTTTTTAAATTCTAGCCATGTAATCATTTTGAAGATTGTTAAGGCAAAAAAGAAAAGTAAAGACAAATGAATCATGAATTTTTCAGAAGCTTTAACACACAGTAGGGGTCTAAAACATCTGAATATAGAAATCAAAAACAGCAACAAGAAGGACCAGCAACAAGCAATGCACTCAAGGGTCCTTTGTTGTTTTCTTCACATAACTTCTGTTCCTGGCTTAGACACTAGTTCATCTTCAGTCTATTTTAGTTTTCTGACTCTCAGTCCCGGTTTCACCAATGTTCCTGGGACCACCCAACCAGTTTCATCTTCTGAATCACCCCCTCTTTGATGCTAGATCTCAAGTAGCCAGACAATAAATTTTAGAAAATACTAGTAAAAGATTCTTAAAGAATTAGAAAGTTGGAAAGTCTTTAGTATATAAGGAATTGAGGGGAGACTAAGGAGCCATAATATTTGGAGAATTAGAAGAACAATGCAGGGTATCCCGGATGAAAGGAATAGAGCTAAGGTGATGACAATGGCCTACCTAGAGATAATTCTATGTGTGTGTGTTTGCATGCTTGTGTGCATGTTGAGGGACAGTGGAAAATAAGCCAAGGTAAGCATATAAATTCATGTTATAGTAAGTCAAGAAAACCGGAATTTTAGAAAAGACACATTAAAAAAATGAGATAAGAAATACTACTTTGAATAAGTTACATGGGAAATGGGGGAGAATGAATGTCTTTATCTGATTAGAATCACTATTACTACTTTTATCCTGTGTTTTATATTAGACTGTGCTTTCATGCTACCTTCTTTTAGAATCTAAAGTTTAGATCACTTCCTTTTTTTCTGCATGCTTTGGGCCTACTTTTTTGGTAACTATGGTTTTCATTCTGATCAAAAGAAAACATAGGGCTGTCCATTGTTCTAATCTTTATATTTGCTGCCTTTTGTTCATTTTCTCAGTCAAAAACAAAGGTGGAATGTAACATCAGATCAGGTCACATCTATAATACACCTTGGGAAAATATTCTTTGTTCTCCACAGATCCTTTGGGACTTTATTTCCATCTTCCCTAGTCTGCCTGAACCCCGTTTGCTCTTTTCTTCTTTCATATTGTTTATTATTCATCAATAGAGTCGATAAATAATTTGGTTGGAAGCTCACTGGAAGCTTATGAGCTTTGAGAGAGTAAATTCTTTGGAGGTTTTCTAATAAAAACAAGTAAACACATGCAGTTCTGAGTGACCCCAACAGTTTACATGACAATATCTATTTTAGTTTTATAAAATGTTACTGAAGTAGAATAAAAATGATGTTTTTCCTAAAGTGCAAGATTTATAATATAAAGTAAGCCTGAAAATATACCTATTCTACAATTACTAAGCAATTTCATTAAAAGATAAAACATTCACTGATAGTTTTAATCATATCCCATAACTGAAATGTGTCGTAACACATTTAGTCCACAACATGATTTCAGAGCAGTGTAAAAGGATTATAAGTCCACCTTCCACAATTTACAAGTTATAAGAGTTACATTCAGAGGTTTCCTTGACTCAAAAACACTACATTGATTTGCAAAGCTCAGCAAAAGGACTTCAAAAGTTGCTCATGTTTACAGATGAAAACGTTGTATAGAGATCTTTAGGTTGGCCTTTAGAAATAGAAATATAGACATGCTACAGAATTAATGGCATGTCAAAAGGAAACTGGCTATTCCATGATTTATACAGGCTTTCAAAAATACCCTGTTATCTAAAGCCTCAAAAATGGGCATGATATAGTGAAGTTTCTAAACTCAGGGAATATGAAAGAAATAACAAGGAAAGAATGGAAAGAAAATGTTTGTGTCTGAGCTAATGATGATGTGTACAGTCACTTCTCACTGGCGAAAATAAACAAAATGTGGCCAGGAGGGATTGGGTCTTCTGAAGCGAGTCCATTTCTATGTACCAAGATCAACTATCTAAATTGATTAATCAAAGGGTATGACAAAATAATCCCAGAGCGATATGTGTTCAGGAATAAATACTTATACTGATGGAGGTACTGGAATTATTTAGTCTAGAAGAAATCTAGAAGTCTTAGAAGGTATTTCGATCTTAACTAATAGGTCTGTGTTTATGGATTGCTGTTTTTTCTCTAGAACGTTGTTGTCATAGGCAAAATTTATAGCAATTTATTTCTGCCCTTTTGGAAAGTTATGACAAGTTTTCCTTTTTTACCTTGTTAGAATAAAAGAAACTTTTTTCTTTCTGGGAAAATGGATACTATAAACAAGGTTTACTGCCTATCTTGCTTAAGACTTTGAATTGTTTCAAATTATCTTGAAAGTACCTTGGTTGGCCCATTTAAATATATAAACTTTGCTATTTGTGAAATATATCTATCTTTAATTCTTCAAAATGCTTTTGGGATAACTATTTGATTACAAATTTATTAGCTGATAATTTCTTAAAATACAGAATTGAAACTGGCAAATGTATTTGTTGCATATTCTTCAGATTGGATTGAATTAGTACATAATTATTGAAATGATCATGAAATGACATTACAAATCATTTTGGGAATAAAGGTCAACCAACCATATCTCAAAAATATCACTGATGATGGAATTAATTATTAAATTATTATAATATTTTCACTTCTTGATCCTAGATCTTTGCAGTTTCATCACACAGACATCAGGGTAAATACTAGGAGTAGAATAGTTTCTCCCAATCTGTGGGTTGCCTGCTTATTTTTGTTAGTATATCTTTTTCTGGAGTCATTCAGTTTTGATAATTTTTAACTTAATATTTGTTTCTTATATTAATGATAGTGCTTTTTTGTTCTGTATAGTGTATTCTGTAAACTTATTCAAGTTTGAAGATACTCTGCTATGCTTTCTTATAGAAACATGACTTTATGATTCATCTAACTCTATTACCCATCTCAAATTAAATTTTGACTATTGTGTGAATTTTGACTTTTTAGAAGTATGAGTTGAGTTTATTACCTATGGATATCCAATGGTTCCAGTATTACTTGTTAAATACACTTTCTTTTTCTCATTGAATTACTTTTACCCCTTTGTCAAAAATCAGTTGGCTGGAGATATGTGATTTTTATTTCTGGACTCTATTCTTGCCCTGTTTCTGATCTTAGGGGGAAAATCAGATTTAAGTACGATGTTATCTATAGATTTTTTTCATAGATTTTTTCTCGTAGATGCCTTTTATAAAATATATGATATTGTCTATTCCTAGTTTGCTAAAAGATCAATGCAGTGAATGAGTGCTGAATTTTATCATACAATTTTCTAGATTTATTGATTAATCATATGATTTTCTCTCTTTCTATAAGTGATGATTTACACTGATTGTTTTTGAAGGTTAAACAAACCTTTCTATCCTGTGAAAAATATACTTGTGCAATCATTTTCATATATTGACAGACAAAACTTATAAAGATTTTGTGAAGGAGTTTTGTGTTTGTGCTCATGAGGAATATTGGAATGTTTCATTGTTTTTATTTTGTTCTTACAATGTCATTATTTAGTTTCGGTATTAGCAGAAAGGTAACTCATAAAGTGAATTAGAAAGTATTTCTTTTATTTTCTGAAAGAATTTGAATAATATTGATGTTATTTCTCTCTTTAATCTTTGATGGAATTGACTGGTCAAGCCACTTGGATTCAGAGATCTTTGTGTTTTTTATGTAATCAAAATTTTATTAAAATTCCAAAATTTTTAACAAAGAACTTTTCCATTTTTTCTTGGTATTGAATATATTACTATATAGTTGTCCATGACATCTTTTTTCCTTCTGATGTCTGTAGAATCTGTAGTAATGTCCTCTGAGTCTAGATATTGCTATTTGTTTTCCTCTTTGTGTTATTTGATTCACTATAAAAGTATTAATATTTTAAATTTGATTTTACATTTTTATTTTAAAAATCTATTTTAATCTATTTTTTATCGATTTCTACATTTATGTTTATTTTTTGCTTTCTTTGTAATTTGGACTTAGGGTATTTTTATTTTTCTGTAGCTTCTTATGGTAGATGCTTACAATTTTTTATTTCAAAGATTTCTTCTCTTGTATATCCTTTTAAAGTTATCATTGTCTCTATAAACACTACTGATTTCCACTGAATGTTCATACCCCTCCCCAAAAAATCCATATGTTGAAATGCTAAATATTCCCAGTCTGACAGTGTTAGGAGGCAGAGCCTTTGGGAGGTAATTAGGTAATGAGGTGAATCCTCATGAATGGAATTAGTGGCCTGTGAAAGAGGCCCCCCAGAGTTCCCTTCTCCTGTCACGTGAAGATATGACAAGACTTTCTCCTACTTCCTTGTGTCTCTCAAAAGATATATTTTTACTAAAATCTCTTTCCATCTTAAAGAATGAGTAGAAACTAAAATAAATGTAGTTTTCTCTTAAAAAGAGCATGCCTCTTGTTCTATCGGGCTGCTATTGAAAGGGATTGTGTCTTTCTATCTGTGGTTGAGCTCACCTTGGATTTATTGTGCCATTAAATAGATTTGGTTCATTTCTGGTTCAGAGATCTTAATGTAGTAAAACTTTTCCTTTATCAGGTGTTAAGTTGTGAGCACTGGTGAGATTTTTCAGAAATCTTTATTCTTTACAACCCAATTATCTGTCTTCTAAAACTCCAAAGATATTTCTCTCTTCTCTTAATCTCTCAGTCTCTCAAGCTCTCTCTCTCTCTCTCTCTCTCTCTCTCTCTCTCTCTCTCCCTCACATTATAGCCAACAGTTGTTTTTTATGTTGTTTGTTTGTTTTTTTTTGTTTTGTTTACTTTCTGGGGGATTTCTCTTTGCTTTCCTTCCCTACCCTTCACTTTCTGTTTTTCAGTAAGTTCGGCCTATGGTTGTCTTCTGCAGTGCACTCTGAAGACATAGCAAATATTATGATTATTTCTCTGCCTGTCCTTCCTGCTCCCAGCAGTGAGCAGTGTTATGCCTTGTACTTGGTGAAAGCCCTGTAAGTTGTGGGCAACTCTCACTTTTCCTATCCTTCTTACAGTTTGCTTCCTTCCTCTTGCCATCTCTGTGTATCTGGTGAAGGCTCACAATAAAAAATGGGTGTATGAAAGTGACTTGTTTTGTTGTTGGAGACCTGGGATTCTAAACCATCATGCGAGTCATAATTTTATCACTTCTAATTTAATAGAGACCACCATATTCCTCTAGAGTAAGAAAGTTCTGTCCATACTATTGCAAAGTTGTTGCCCTATAGTGAGAATTAGAAATTTACACGTATTTATAGAAAGGCAGTAAACTGAAATACCTGATATGGGAGTTTAGGAACACAATCCTTCAGATAATGGTTATATTTCCAATTAAGCACAAAGAGTGAGCTGGTAATATCCTGCTTTAGAAAAATAGCATTTATAGTATTTTGGTTATTTTCAGGTATAGGAACATCTAGAGACCCCTCAAAAAATGATGATGTCTCTTTTCTAAATATCAAAGGTCTATATATTGAGGCTTTATCTATGCAGTCTGAGCAGAGTAGGATTTGTCTGTGAGCTACAATGCATCAGAGAGACATACAGCAGATGAAAAGTAAATTAAGAGACAGTAGTTTTGGGGATCCCTGGGTGGTGCAGCGGTTTAGCGCCTGCCTTTGGCCCAGGGCGCGATCCTGGAGACCCGGGATCGAATCCCACATCGGGCTCCCGGTGCATGGAGCCTGCTTCTCCCTCTGCCTGTGTCTCTGCCTCTCTCTCTCTATCTGTGTGACTGTCATAAATAAATAAAAATTTAAAAAAAGATATTTAGGTTAAAAAAAAAGAGACAGTAGTTTTGATAGAAGCTGAATATGAAACCAAACTAATATTTTCATAAATTTTCTCTCTGAAGAGGTAAGAAAGGGGAAGGATCCACTTATAAGTAGTGGGATGGAAGCCCAGGGCTTGCAAAGAAGACAGTGTATTTAAACCAGAGGACAGGGGTACAAACATGAGCAATTCCTGCTCCTGTGACTGAAGCAGTAGTTTATAGTGCATATGATGTTATACACTGGGGAGAGTGCTAACAAAATCTTCCCAGCCTCCATGGCCAGAATGAGTGTGCCAGGTTTTTGTATTGTCATGCCTATACTACTTCTGCCTGGAATAGGTTCCCATCTTCCTTACTCCTTAACCCGGCCAACTTCTTTTGAACCACTGCAACTCAGTTTAGACACTATCTCCTAAGATGGAATCCCACCTGATTTGGTCTCACATGTGCTTCCTCAGTTCCTAGATTCCTTTAAGGCCTACAGTAGAGAATAAACATCTGTACCACATGTGAAGTCTACATTTTATCTAATTTCTGTCTCCCTTGCTCATGGCAAGATCCCTGATACATACTGACGGCTTAGGAATAATTACTGAAGAATGGATGGATTAAATTAAGAGAGACAGTAACTATGTGATTATAGTTTTTCCTCATCTTGGGAGAATCTTTTTAGAAGGGAAGACCTCTGAAGAGTAACCTTTTTTTCAAAAAATTATAAAAAGAGGCTTGAAACAAAGTGAACAACTCAGGAGTAAGTGTTGGCCAAGCAGTCCAGCCCTACAAGTCTTTCTCTGTAGGACTCATCCTCAGATCACTTTGTTGTGATGGGCAGTGCTGACTACCCCACTGTAAGGACCACGGTACACATTGGATCCAGATGAAGGGAGATCTCTAGGTTCTCTTAATTTCTTCCTGTCCTTTATGGAGAAGAACTGCAATGCAGCCAAGCCGTTATTTACCAGTAGTCAAAGTCAAATGAGAGACTATCAATCTCTTTGCGTATCAGCCACCGTTCTGTTGCTATACCTTCTATTATCTTCAAGGATTATGGATTATTTTCCTCATCACTTTATTATAACAATTTTTAAATAAACAGAAAAGTTGAAGTGAAAGCAATATAGAGGTGGAAATATAGAGTCAGTTTTGAGAAAAAATTACATTTGTGAAAGTCATCTATGCCGATATTAAAAGTAACTTTTGAGTATAATAGATTTCAGTACTTATGCCCAGGTGATCTGAGAAAAAAAATTCTATATTAAAAATATGTTTTATCAAAAAATATCATGTAGGTTATTTTCAAAAGAAATAATTGCAAAACCAGAGGTACACATACCAAACCAGCTAAAAATTGGATATAGAGTAATAAAGCAAAGGTAATGAGCATGATAAAACAACAGAAGCAAAAACAGCCCCTCAATGACTTAGCATCCACTAACATCAATACTCATGACAAATTGGAGAACTGCTTATTATTTCCTTATTTTATACTTAAGAAATCTAAGGCTTGAGGAAGCTAAATAAGTTGTTTAAGCTAACTCAGAAAAGTGCATATTTATATTCAGGTTCATTTTCTTTTTTTTTTTTTTTTAAGATTTTACTTATTTATTCATGAGAGACAGAGAGAGGGAGAGAGAGAGGCAGAGACACAGGCAGAGGGAGAAGCAGGCTCCATGCAGGGAGCCCGACGTGGGACTCGATCCCAGGTCTCCAGAATCACACCCTGGGCTGAAGGCAGCGCTAAACCGCTGAGCCACCCGGGCTGCCCAGGTCCATTTTCTTTTAATACCCATTCTCCTCTGAATATTCTTCACCTATTGCACTATGGGTTACTTACCCGAGTGAAGTATGTATGTGTTTACATCTGTGTAATGAGTAGTAAATGAGTAGTGTGATAGGTTATAGACATTTGGATTTCCAAAATGAGTAAGATAGCGAGGTAGGGATATATTTCTACATAAAGATATACAAGAAGACTTCAACAGGAAAGTTAGAAAGTACATCAGCTCAAAACAAAAGACAGTCCTTCTCATGGAAGATTAATCATAACTGCATTAAGAAATTTCATTCTAGGGGCACCTGTGTAGCTCAGTCAGTTAAGTGTCTGATGATCCTGGGATTGAGCCCCATATTGGGCTCCTGGCTCAGCAGGGAGTCTGTTTCTCCCTCTCTGTCTGTACCCGTCAATATTTATCCAGATGGTAAATATTATACACTTAGCATAATATTATTTTTCTACTTCACAAGGTATCTGAAGAAAGGGATAGGATAACAGCTTTCAAAGTTTGGAATCCTCTAGTAACCATTCATCAGTCTTTTCTATTTATACTCATTGTCTTGTGGTCTTGCCCAAATTCATGGCTTTAACATCCTCTACATACCAGGTACTTCCAAATGTATATCGTCGTATCAAACCTCTCTTCCAAATTCCAGGCTTATCTCTCCACCGTCTCTTCAATAACCTCTTTGGAATCTAATTTAAAATACCTAAATGAATATTTAACTAAAAACCAGTTTAAAACTGAACTCCTGATCTGCAAAAATAAATAGATAAATAGATAGATAGATAGATAGATAGATAGATAGATAGATAGATAGATAAATGTGTCCCACTCATAGCCATCCTTATATGGGAAAAGGCTACTCATTTTTCCAACTGATTGGGTTGGATCAAAAACATTAAACTTTCCTGATTTTTTTATCTTATATCTCACATTATATTCTTCAGTAAAACCTGTTGATTCTGACCTTAAAATATGTTCAGAGTCCATCTACTCCTTGCCATCTCTACTGCTACTCACTAAAGCCATCAGCATATCTTGCCTGGATCATTACAGTTGACTCCTAGCTATTCCAACTTTTACTCATGTTCCTCTCTAATCTGTTCTAAAAACAGAAGACCAAATGACCTTTATAACATCAGACCATGTCATGTCATTACTCTGCTCAGAACTCTCGTTTCCAAAGTCCATAAAGTAACCAAGGCCCTTATATGATCGTGCCCCTGGTTTCCCTGTCTTGATCCATTACTGCTTCCGCCTCCATTACTCTGCTCCATCCACACTGCACCCTTTCATGCCAGATCTACTTTACTTGTAGACCTCCTGTTCTAGCTGTTCCTTCCAGATGGAAAGTTTGTCAATATATGAAATGGATAATTTCCTCACATCTATAAAATTTCCCTTCACATCTCTCTTCTTAACAAAGCATAATCCAATCACTTTATTTAATACTGAAACTTACTGCTTATTCTTTTCTATTTTTTCTTTTTATAGCACTTATTATTTTCTGATATATTGCATAATTTACTTTTCTATTATATTTAATTTTATTATCTGTCCCCACTTCAAAATATAAGCTCCACAGCGAAGTTCTCTATTTCATTCATTGTTGCAATGCAAATACATAAAATAGTGCCTGGTACATAGGAAGAACGTATAAATGTTTGGCGAATTAATACTGTATTGCCTGAGGACTCTAAATACTTGACATTCCAGGGACTATTCAAGATATAACTATATACTTCAGTCTTTAGAAATCAAACTTTTGCCTGCTTCAAAAAATTATAAATTAGCCTACAGCTGCTAAAGAAAGTATATATTAAGAATGAATCAGTTCAATTGTAAAACAAGTTAAAAGAAAAAAGCATGCTGTTTATTTTGCCCTGATTCCTAATTTGAGTGCAACTTCTAGTAACTAACTCATTCAGGGTCTGGACAGTTTCCTTGACTTAAATTTATCAAACACATTGCTTCAAATATTTCTTAAAATAGATAACTAGAGAAATAAATAACTCTAATATTACCTTTCTTTTACCAAGATTTATAGCAGTGTCACTTGGTCTAATAGACTTTAAACTCCATCTGTAGGAGATACACTGTTTTATTTTTGGTGTGACTGACGATCACATGCACTCACCTGTCTTCAGAGATACAGTATCATTTGTCTCACACAGGTCCATCATTTCCAGTCCTATTGGTGAAGTCTGTCTCGATAAAAATAGCATTCCATCTCGAATGTCTACAAAATCCAAAGGCAAGAGAAATTAATTCTAATTATGATGGTGTTGTATTACTTTAAGCAAATCAGACCACTTTTTAACAAAAACAAAATATATATTGCATTCATGTTGCTATGCCCTTTATGAACCCATCCAGATCTCTGAGTCTAGACACAATGTCAACAGTGTTTCAATGCAAGATCCTAGGCAGCTCTACTAGTCATTGTCAGGTGGAACAAAATTCATTCAACACTTATTGAAAAAATATCTATTAATACTAAATACTAAACAAAATCAATTTTTTCATCACCTACCATGTGTCAGTCACAATTCTAACTTCCATTCTTCATTATCGTAATCATAGTATTAGTACAGAGTAGGAATTGTTAGTTACATTTTTTTAATTGGATGTTAAGAGGTTATTAATTTTCCCAAGCTCGTAAAGCTAGGAAAAAACCTCAGGTGTTTGCCTTTGACTGTTGACTTCAGTTTATACCTTCTTCCTAGCACTTTGATGAGTAACAGAAAAATACTGTGTTGTATATTTTAAGAGACTCTCCCCTCTTTTTTTAAAGTCAATAACCAGGATTTCTTTTCTTTTCTTTTTTCTTTTCTTTTCTTTTCTTTTCTTCTCTTTTCTTTTTTCTTTTCTTTCTTTTCCTTCTTTTTTCTTTTATTTTTCTTTCTTTTCTTCCTTTTTCTCTTTCTTCCTTCCTTCCTTTCTTTTCTTTTCTCTTTTCTTTTCCTTTTCTTTCTTTTCTTTCTTTTCTTTTCTTTTCTTTTCTTTTCTTTTCTTTTCTTTTCTTTTCTTTCTTTTCTTTTCCATAACCAAACAACTTATATAGTAGAAGAAACAATGTGACAGTGGAATCTGTGACTATTCTCCATGAAGTTATAAATTTGAGAATTTAGAAAGTCTAAGGGTAATGTTTACTTCAGAGACCTGCTTATCAATTCTTGTTCTTCCCCAAGGACATATTGAGTCCTAACTCTCTTATAGTTATTATTTCCTAATCTTTACAAAATAAAGTAGTAAATGTGATTTCAGATCAGCAGACAGATTTTAGAACACTACTGCTAGAAAAAAATGTGAAAACAGAATATTGGAAAATCCAATTGGATCAATATCGGGCCCTAAAAACTGGCCATTATACAGAGGGATAGTACAGGCTTTATATCCTTAAGTAATTGTATATACATTTCATATATTTTTATTCATTTGACAAGTCCATATAACTTCATGCTAATTGTTTTTACGTTTTCATTAGGTAACAATCTTCCAGAGAAATTGTTCATCTTTATTGTCAGTATGCTTTGCATTTGCCCTAAGATATTCATTTTAAATTCCTTCCTGCTTGCCTACTAATTAAGATGTAACTTTGTTGATTTCTGAATCTCAATTAATCATTATTATCTGACACTGCATGCCTGCATACCTTTTTATACCTTGAAAAAAAATGTTCATATTTGTTTTTATGACATTTAATCTATGCTCCCATGATGTCAATAGGCCATCAACAAAAATTAGCCAGTTTCATAGCATCCTGAAAACAACGTGTCTCGATAATTAGTTGAACATTTTCACATTTAATGTTTCATCTATACACAGCCAGTAAGTCATAACTTTTTAATTGGGAATTTTATTTGTTTAATATTTCTAGGTGCCATTTGTACTCATGTTCTCAAGCTTATTTGATTATCATTTCAATCCTACTTATCTGTTCTTCCAAAAGAGCATATATTGTCTAGTAGGAGGATTTCTCAATAGTTCTTAAAAATCTTTGCCAAGATGCAAATAAATGACATTAAAAAAAAAAGAACAAAACTTCATAGCAGTTCTTGTGTGTGTGTGTGCGTGTGTGTGTAACTAATAACCATTTGAACTGAATTAAACTTACTTTGGATTTTTCCATTCAGCTCTATGTGTTAATATTTTCCTTTGCATTTTTATTGAGTAGGAAATTGATTTCTTTTTGGAAGCACAAACTCCTTAGGCCCAAACAGACACTGGCACTCTAAAATAATTCAGTGGTTTTCTAAATGATTCTTATTTCTCTCACGCTTTTATACTGTACTAATATCTTCAATATTCAAGAGAGGATTATTTGCCAAGGAATAAGATCTTTCCTTATCCAAATAGTTCTATTTAACTATAGAATGAGGTACCATTATTGCAAAGCACTGTTCTAAGTAATACAGGGGAGTTGAGAAATTAATAAGATAAATTTCTCCTGCCCCTCGGAGAATTTAGTACATGAAAGGGAAGAGAGAGGCACAAAATACTTTGTTAATTGAGCAGGTTGCAAGTAATCAGGAAAAAAATCATGATTGCTACTCATATCAAGTATAACTTGTAGAGTTTAATTTCCTACATTCCAACAATCTTATCAAGCACTGAATTATATACAGAGATGAATAAGGATCCAGTGCTGTCCTTGGCATTAGTGAACAAGGTTTGGTTTTGCTGATAGACCAAAGTGGGGAGGGTGGGAGAGGGTGTGGAAGGAAACATCCCAGTCATCTCAGACCAGATTTGGATGAGTACATGTTCCAAAGGTGAAAAGTGAAAGGCATGCTTAGGCACCAAAAATTAAAATTAGTTCAAATGTGTAGAAACCCAAAGAACATATGGGATATTTCTATGGAAGCCTGGAAAGGTAGATCGGGGTCATGTCATGTTGGGCAGGGGGCTCATAACACAAGTAAATTTGCTATCTCACCTTCTGAATGTGTTCTGTCCCTGGGAATTGCCATCAGCCATCTATCTAGTTGTCAATTAAGATACATATCAAGTTACTTACTGTCAATGTGAGAAAATTTCCCATGATATCATCATAATACTGAAATGTATTTGGAAATACTTTACTGATTTCTTTTAACTCGTTGATTAGTACAGAAGCAGAGATGACTAGTAAACAACCACATAGCTGACGGATTACTGTATAAAAGGCAATTAAATGTATGAGCTTCTAAATCTCAGATTATATTTTGATGAGGGATGGTAAAATCACTGTGTGGAGCAATGGGACCTAATTTAACCAGTGACAGGGGAGGCGACATCTAGGAAGTAACACTCAACTGGAGACCTGAAGTAGGAACAGGAGCTAGCCAAATAAAGGGGTGTGTGTGAATATGAACATTGAGGAAGAGATTATACATTGTTTTGTACAATGTCCCAAGGGGGAGAGGCAGAGAGACACAGAGAGAAAGAAAACAGCTAGTAGTAGAAACTGAGATCTGGTGTGTGTGATCAGAGATGATGGTTTGAGTTGAAGCAGATATAGGACAGGAATGTTGTGTTCACCTGTGCAGGTGTTTGTGTAGATGCCACATCATTGAAAGCATCACTGATTTAGAAAACAACGCTGATTTGCTGAGTCATAACACTCAGAATCTAGGTACTTGACCATTCAAATAAAAGCAAAATATCAAGAACAAATTATTAAAATGACTAAATGGGTTGAGAGTTAGGAAATAGTTGCTGTCTCATTTTCAGCACCTCTGGGACCTAACTTCCTACCAGTTGGGAGTACTTGAAGGAATGAGCTATTCTTAACAAAGAAAGCATATTTGACTTGCAGAGAGTTTTGAAAAACATGTTACCAGGATTCTACACATCTCAGTTTTATCTTTATCAGGAGAAAGAGATCAAGGCCTGAACAATTGGATTTATTTAAAGCTCTACAGTTATATTGTGATGTGTAACTATATTGACAACCACACAACTGGTTGAGCTTTCAACTATCTGGACTCTACTAAAACTTCATGAACCAGAGTACCCTCTTTCCTGGCATAGGGCTCAGTTGTATTTAATCTATGTTCTTTCACACTCATGTCTATAGCCGTAACATCTTATAGCAAAATTATGTTTATAAACATAAGCAGCGGCACTCTAAGGTCTTAAGAAACCCAAATCAAATATTAAAGATTTTCTATTATATTTTAAAAAACAGTAAAAGAAATGCATACATTTCTCAAACACTTTTAATTCTTAGTTGCAGCCAAAAAGGGATTTACACTAACTTTAACCAGAGAATTTGGATTCTCAGAACCCCTATGTTCTGAGAGTGTGAGTTACCTGATGTTTTTCCTCTGTGTGAATGGCCTGACCGCGAGGCAGTTGACATTTTTTCTTCCTAGATTGTTTTCCTACCTCTTGGCTTTGAATTTCTCTTCCATAGCCCCATATCTACCTCCTTATATTTGACCAGCTAATTGGAAGTTAAACTGCCTACATACCTAAGATATGCCACAAATTAGATACAGAAAACCTTTGAGGATGTGAAAAATATGTATATATGTGTGTATATATGTATATATGCACACACATGTTACATATATTTGTACATTTTTTAATACAGTCTGACAGTACTTTGCATTTCATGGTTTTCTCTGAGCATTTCCTAGATGTATTTTTATTTTTATATATATTTTTAATTTTAATAATTGTAATCTTTGTATTTTAATAATTGCATAAAATTCTATATCATTAATTACGTAACTATTTTCATATTAAAGGAAGTGTTTGTTTCAAATATTTTGCCAATCTAAGTAATTATGTATAGGTGCCTATGTCTAAGTGTTTTAAAATATAAGACAGATTGGGATGCCTGGGTGGCTCAGCAGTTGAGCGTCTGTCTTTGGCTCAGGGTATCCTCCCATCAGGGGATCGAGTCCCTCAATGGGATCCCTGTAAGGAGCCTGCTTCTCCCTCTGCCTGTGTCTCTGCCTTTCTCTCTGTATCTCATGGATGAATGAATGAATGAATGAATGAATGAGATCTTTTTATATATATATATTTTTAAACATAAATATTTAATATATTTAATAGAAATATAAATATATATATATATTTAAAAGATTTAAAAACACAGGAATGCATGGCAAAGAGTGTGTAGTTTTAAAATTACCAGCTCTTGCTACTTTTCTTTCCTTAAGGCCCTTGTTCCTCCTGTCAGCAACATAGGAAAGTGCTTATATGCCCCCAGGACTGGTCTTAATTTTTCTTTCAAAATTTGCTTAGGCTAATGAGAAGAAAAAGTTATCTAATTAGATTTATTTTCATTTTCCCAAGCATTAAAAGGCTGAGCAAATTCTAATATGCTTATTGCTGAATTATATTCACCTTTTTTTGATTTGCTTGTTCACAACTTTTATTAATGTTTCTACTGAAAAGTTTTTTAAAAAATAGGTAGAAGAATTTATATATGAGGAAGGTATTTGCCATTTTATTATTTTTACTTGAAAATAGTTTTTCAAGACTATAAGTTTTGCTAATTTATCATATTTTTACTTTTGCTAATGTCTAATATATTCATTGACACTCAAAATATCAAACTATTATTTTGTCAAATGTGATTTTCTTTTACCTCCTGGGGCCTGAACATCCTGTCTTATTTGAAAAGGTATATCTACGTTCCAATTTTTAAGTAATTGTTCTTTTCATTTGTGTATATTTTCAGAATTCTTGCAAATTAAAGATTTTATTCTGTCTGGAAAAACAATAATTGACACTAAGCAGAGGTTTAACGTTTCCTATCAGTGATAACTAACCAATATAACACCGTGAGTAAAAACAAGTTTGGGAAGCAGGCCAGTTTGTTGTGACATATTGTAATCCTTTAAAACTGAAATTACAATATCACCTACCTCTTAGGTATTTTCAAGGAATAAATAAATAAGATTACTCTCTGTAAATTACCCACTATAAATAATAAATATAAATCATTATGAAGCATACCATATTTTTCTCAATTAGTTACACAAGTAGCTTCTGTAAAAATATACAGTTGCCATATTTCAAGTTTTAATCTAAATTTATATATTTTCTGAAGGCTTTTTTTTCTGCTTAATGATTTGTCTTCTCTCATGTGAATGTCATTCCATTTTGTTAACAATATTTTTATAATTATGGTTTCTGTAAGATATGTCCGTATGAAATCATCACTTTCAAAACTTTCATGAATATTTTAATTAATTTATTTTTCAGTAACAATAGCAGGAATAATGAAAACAAAACAAAACCAAATCAACTTGAGGCCAAATTTACTAATTAGTTTACACATTTATACTTAAAAAAAATTGAAATAATATTCTCTCTTTACAAACCTATACACACCTATGGTAATTTTAATTTTCTTTTGCAAAATTCTATACTTGTGTTATTTTTTTAATTTGAGCAGTTTTATGGATGTCTATTTCTTCATTGGCTTTTTTCAAATTATTGCTATTTCTCTAATTTAACATTTTTGTTTTACATATTGTTCATTTAATCATGTATTAATTTTTAAAATTCTCTATTTTAATTAATTTTAGCTTCTTAAAGTGGATATTAAACATATTTACTTTTAGTTCATTTTTGATTATTAAAATATATAAAATTTATACATTTTTCCTCTCATTGAAAACTGATTTTGTTGCAGTTTTAAAGTATTGATATAAAATTATTTTTTTCCTTCTATTTAACTTCTCTAAGTAACAAACAATTCACTTTCTATCTCAGGGTTCTTTGGAAGAAGCACATTTCCTTTAATATTTATCATGTTTTTCATTTAATATTCCCTTTTTTAGCATGTTTTTATCATGTTTTTATTTAATATTCTCTTATTTTTAAGTCTGATCAATGAATGTGGTCTATAATATAGCCAATTTTATCATCTGTTAAACTTTTATATGTAGCGATACATATACACACATATGTATCCAAGCACATATAAATGAAATATTTTATGAATAAAAAGGGTATTATATGTTATTTTTTTGCTAAGATAAATAATTTTACATTGACGTTAGATATTTTCCAATTCCAGGTATTTGGTAGTTTAAAATTAATGTGAAAAACCGTCCTGCTTACAAACATCCAGATATAAATGGCTAAAATGTAACAAATCCCATCTAAATACATTGCTGGGCTTTCCTTTAAGAAATCTTTAAATACTCAAATTAGAAACATAGAAAGAACATAACCTGGGGTATTAGAAACCTAACTTCACTTTGGAGTTGCTCTGGGTGGTAGAGGAGGAATCAGTCCTAGTAGGCAGGAAATTAAGAGAGGATCAATGGCCTTGGGGCCTATGAGATCTGAAGTCATAGTAGAAGGGCAGATTTAAAACAAATCTGCAGTGTTGAAAAGAAAGTTAGAGACTATTTCATTTCTTCCAGGTCTCAAATTGAAAGAGTAAAAATCTCCTGTGAGAATTCTAAAAACAGAGAGAATTCTACATGGATAGAGATTGAATTACGATGGCCAAATGGTAACATCCTTTCTATTCTAAGATAATAACTTTTAAAATGGCTTCTGGGATGGCAAAATTCCAAGGGCTCTGACAGATGTAAATGTCATACTATTCAAGATGACCACATCTTCTTACTCAAGTCACAAAGGAATTAAGTATAAATAAGAAGTCACTCAAAATATGTGGTCATAGTTTAAAAATTCCAAATCCCTTTACCAAGAAGCAATCCACCAGGAGAAGGCAGACACAATTAAAAGAATTAGAACTCTCCAAACTTGAACTAATCCTTGAATATATAAAAAAGAATATTAAATTGGATGTGTTTACACCATTTAAATTCATTAGTAAGACATCTAAACCACAGAGTGAGAGCTAGGTTCTGTGAATACTGTGAAATACTAATAAGGCTTTCTGAAAAGTAATTGCACACATATGATAACATACACATACATATGTTATCAATAAGGTAGTAATTTGGGGAGAAAGTAAGGATAATTGCGAAGAGATGATTAATCTATGGAAATTATAGAAATGCTAAGGGAAATGTTAGATAAAATGAAGAGCCCTAAAAATTTAACTAAAAAGAGATTCAAGTGGTTATAATGGAGGGAACCAAAAATGAAAGAGGCGATATTTGAAAGATAAATGGCTTTGATTTTTTTTTCAGGATTTAATAAAAGACACCAATGCCCAGAATCATAAACCACAGTGAGAGTGAAGGAAGATAAATTTAAACAAATTTACATCTAGACACATTGTAATGAAATTGCATAGTACAAAAATATTAACACATGCACATATCAAAAGAATGTTGGAGTGCCTGGATGGCTCAGCATTTGAGCATCTGCCTTTGGCTCAGGGCGTGATCCCAGTCCAGGGATCGAGTTCCACATCAGGCTCCCTGTGAGGAGCCTGCTTCTCCCTCTGCCTGTGTCTCTGCTTCTCTCTGTGTCTCCCAGGAATAAATAAATAAAATCTTTTTTAAAAAATAAGAAAATAATGTTTATTTACAATATAAGGAATAGAAAGCAACTAATGTTTCAAAAGAACAATAGAATCCTGAAGAGAGACAAAGAAAAATATATAAAGAAGGGAAAGAAGGAAACGGAAAGAGAAAAAAAGACTAGAGAAGAAAAGCAAATTAACATCCTGAAGAAAATTATGTGAACTGATAATTCTATACTTATATGAGGACTCCAATGATGTCTTATGTATTTATTTTTTAAAGATTGCATTTATTTATTTATGAGAGACATGGAGAGAGAGGCAGAGACATAGGCAGAGGGAGAAGCAGGCTCCCTGTGGGTAACCTGATGTGGGACTCGATATCAGGGCCCTGGATCACGAGCTGAGTCGAAGTAAGATGCTCAACCACTGAGCCACCCAGGTGTCCCTCCAATGATAGTTTTAGACAAAGGCAAATTTCCTGCCCTCAGAACTTTCTTGAAATACTAAATGTGTGCAGTAGGCTTGTTTGCTATTATCATTTCTTCTACCCTTCCCTGTTAGAAACTTACATTGCAGGTCCTTCCGCTATGGGTGACACATATTCTCTGCCCAGGGATTTTGAGTGTGGCCATGGGACATGCTTTGGCCAATGATAAGTACATAAGGGAAGTAGAAAATTTAAGTGTTCTTAAACGTTCTTGTGGAGTCCAGCTCGCCTCATGTCCTGTGATCACTATGAGGAATATAAGTCCCAAGTACCTGCTTCCCCTTTAACCTGGACCCAGCAATGACACCCATGGAATAGACATGAACCTGACCACAGCCACAGAGCCAAACCCATCCCAAGTCACACCCTGAAGCAGAAATGTTCCAAATTCCTTGCAGATTCATGAGTTAGGAAAGTGAATATTTGTTGTGGTCAGCCCTCAAAGAATTTTGTCTCACAACATAATCGCAACAATTGCTACCTAATACAGAATGCTTCAGGGTGATGGAAAAGGAAGTTGAACACAAAAAATGGAGTACGATGAAGGAATCACTATGAGCAAATATTTGGTGAACATTTGAGTAAATTCAAACAAGCTCAGACTTTATAAGACAACCATAACAATTAATCTGTGCCATATGAGAACAGGGTAGAACTAAAATGTTACCTAGCCCAAGTCACTGAGGCAGGTTTGAAAATTAATGGAATAAAGCCTGAGATATTATTATCAAGTTCAGTTTCAAGTTGGTACTCCCTAACCAGCAAGGAAGCACTGTAATGAGGTGTGCACCGCAGAAGAAACCAGGATAGGGCTATGTAGGTATGGACTCATCTTCCTGGTGCTTCCTATATTGCCCTCAAAGTCATAGTCAAGGCTTGGTGTCTATGCTGCCTGTATGGAACTAAGGTTCACCAAGTCAGGAAGACCTAGAAGCACACACCTACCGCCTTGTATTGGAAGTAGTAGGATGGGCACATCAAAATTCAAAGACTAATATAACCAGAAGCCATTCTTTCTTGCTGTGTCACAGGGACATCACACGTTTTTGAATTATATTTTCTGCTGAATCATCTGGCCTAGATGAGGTGTGAGTGCAGGAGGTCTAATTAGAGCCTACTTTCAAATCAATCCAGGCATTCTTGTGACATGAGAATTAAGGCCAACGATAATTTGTGAAAAGTAGAATTGTTGCTTGGTTTCATTTTATGATTAAAATCACTTAGATTTATTGCTTTTTATTTTCAGTTTGGTTCTTTTTCTAGTTTTTGCCCTGATTATATTTTCTTACCAGGCTATGTTAATTTAGATATCTTTTGAGTCTATGGATGATTCTCTTATCTCCAAAGTTATATTTAATCTACATCTATGCATGAATGCACCAACATTAAGTCACTCTAAGAGCAAGGCATTGTACTCCCAGACCCATTTCCCTGCAGGGTGAGAATCTGAGAAAACGGTACTTCCTCCCGCCCCAAACTCTGAGTTGGTTGACATACTTTAGAATTATTTGGTCCTAGCTGTAAGTAGTCCAACTTTCTTTCAAGAAAATGAGTGAACACATATCCCAAATTCCAAGTCATATTTTCATTAGACATTTCTATTGGATTAGATTTATTATACATATTGATTACGTATTAGAATACATTTTACTTGGAGTAAGGATTTGTGTAACTTTCCTAGGGTACACAGCAATATATTCTTTTCTTCTGTTTCCTCCTCAAAGAGGAACACTTTACTTTGTACAGACCCTTTTTTAGATTATATTTCTTTTCTTTAACAGCCTGTAGTCATTATTTTATCATTTTCTAGCTTGAGGTACTGCAAATGAGAAATTTAATGTTGTTTTGGGTTCTTGTTTCTTTGCAAATAACATTTTCTTTCTGTAGATAACTTTGTAAATTTTTCTCTTTATTCTTGAACTTCAAATGTATCTCTAAGATATAGACTAGTACATTCCACTGTGCTATAGGCTCAGCAAGCACTTTCAACACTAGAGTTTAGGATCTCATGGTACTTCAAGTTAGGAAAACATTATTTATAATAATAAATACTAAAATTTTAATGATTACTTTTCCTCTATCTTTCCTGTGTTTCTCAGTTTGGGATTTTTTTTTTTTTTAATTGAAATGAAGAGTGTCCTTGATATGTCCTACAACTCTTCATTTGTGTTTTATTATTTCCTTTTTGATATTGACTGATCATTGATTCATTGATCTTTAGAGGTGTTTATTAAAAAGTACACCTGTACACCTGCCCCTAGGCCCCTGTTCTCAGGATTGCGAGTATCAGGGATGCCTCTGTAAGGTCAGAGATACAGGTTTACTTTTACCTTTAGGCTATCTGACAAGTGCTAAAAAGAGGCCAGAGCGATTCCTGCTTCTAGAGAATGTGGAAGCGGGGGCCTACAGAGGCAAGCAGTAGGGGTAAAGGCCCTTGATCAAGGAGTTACTGATCTAGCAGCAAGTGTCCAGCATCCACAGTGCCCCAAGGCAGCAAGTGTTTCCCCTCTAAGGTCTGTTAGCTGAATATTTGGGGACCAGCAGGTGCTGAGGTGTCCCTGGTCAGCACTGAGTTAAGAGAATCGTGTGGAGGGTTGTGTTTCTACCAGACCCCTTTCCCTTTCTGGACAGTGTGTAGATGTGCCCTGCCTGACCTCTCCTTCTCTCCATAGTCATCGTGCGGGGAGGCAGGGACCAGGCAGGGCTCAGGCAGGTTCCCTCACTGCTGTTCTTTGGCTTTACAGGGGGTGGGCTTGAGTCCAGGAAAGATTTAAGAGGATGGCTGATGGGAAAGGAGTGCTGCGCTTGTTTGCTTATTGTCCCCACCCCATCTGCCACAAAGTGAGCCCTGGCCCTGCTGCCCACTGGGAACCAGGCCACAGTGCCCTCCACGACATTAGTGAACAATCGGGTCTATAAGGGGCTCACAGCCTGGGATCCCTCTGCCTCCACCCGACCCTGTGACCCTTGGGCTCCTATTACTTCTTTTTAAAATCCTCTACTGTGAATTTTTCCCATTTGATATCACAGGACTTTAGTTCACTATTAGCAATGGTTCTCTTCTGCAAATTAATATTTTGCTCTAATTGCATCACTCTGATGTTTCATTTCTTTTGTTGTTGAAATTCATGTTTTGTGCTTTTATTATGTTAGCTCCATAGGTGGCACCTGTCCTAGTTTTTTTTTTTTTTTTTTTTTTTTTTTTTTTTTAGAAATTACTTATTAATTGATGAGAGATACACAGAGAGAGGCAGAGGGAGAAGCAGGCTCCATGCAAGAAGCCCGATGTGGGACTCCATCCTGGATCCCAGGGTCACGCCCTGAGCCAAAGGCAGACGCTCAACCGCTGAGCCACCCAGGTGTCCCTGTCCTAGTTATTTATCTTGGTCTTTGTCCTTTTCATGGCTCAATATCTCTACAAGGAGTTTACATACGTATCTTTAAATCTATTCTCGGATATGTATTTCTTCAGGATGCATACAGATCAGACTCTTTGGTCTAGTATCGTATGGTGTAAAATCAAGAGTATTGCTGTGATTTTGTTTGGTTTTGCTTCTCATGTATTTAATTTTGTTTACTCATTCAGTGCACTTGTGTACTTTTTTGCTAAAACATCAGGGACAGACTTCTCTGTACTGTGCTGTGAGAGGTGTTTTGTTTTATTGTTTGTTTCCTAGATATACATGGAGAAAGCTCTTTTTGTGTGTGGGGGGGGTAGGGTGGGGGAGGGAGAAAGCATTCTTATCTCAGGCCCTCATTCTGGGACTAATTCAGTTCATATGAGCAGTTCACTTCCAGATCTTACCAGCATTAGCAAGTCAGGAATGTTCTCCAAATTATTCCCATAACAAACCAGCTGGTAGAGACTCCCAGACAGATCCAAAGGCCCCTGACAGCTGGACTCTTTTAGGGAGCCATCAATTTCCTGGTTTTTGTCCCAAAGGGCAGGCAAGGATATTTCTCTGCTGATGGTCCTCTGTCTCTCACCCAGCACTCCTCAGATAAAACCTCACAGTAGAAAAGTAGAAAGAGATGGTGCTCCGTTGGCCTGCCTGGTCTGAAAAGATATTACACAGCTTCGGTTACATACCATTTGGAACTCACCATCTGCTGGACTGTGATAATTAGCCCAGCTTGGATACTGAAATCTGAAGCTCTGTAAATTTTGGATAATGTCAAGAAAGGGAGAGAAAAGAAGAAGAAAAACCAAGAAGCATATGCTACCAAAGCCATAAAAAGTTAAATAATAGAAGGCCAGGACTGTATTTAAAATCATCCTGAAGAATGTATGCCTTTTCTTGATCAATTTTCTTTATTTACAGAGTATGTAAAGCTCCAATTTTTCATGTCACACCTACTGAGGAAATTTTTTTCACTTGCTTAATATCCTGTCTTAGGACATGAAAAGTTCAGAGGAATTTCACTGGTGATAAAATAAATTAATACAGAAACTAATGGTCAACGTCCTGTACCTAGTCTTCTATCCATGCAGTAACACAAATAAAATGAAATACAAAATATACTTAATAAATATGAATCACACATTTACACAGTCATTATTTGGCCTCTCCTGTGCACGGTTAAGAAATATTGTAGGAAAGCTTATATGAAGAAATTGTGCAAAATGGCCCTTTGCTCTAGTATAAGAAAGCTTCTAGCCTTCCGTCCAAGACATAGTAAGTCTTAAATGTGGCTTTGGATTACTGTTTAAAAACATAGATGTAAACAATAGAAAACCATCAACTCCTGTATTTTGAAACTTGGTACCAACACAAATATAGGCATCATTTTAAGAGTTAGTGTTGTACAATAAAACTTACATAGGCTTTGAATTTGGAGAGTCTTGGGCTGGAATCCTAAAATCATTGTTTACGTAAAGATTTGGCTGCATTATTTGTTTAGAATGCAGGTCCCTAGCCCCACACATATTTTGATTCAGTTTATCTAGGACGGGATACAAATGGTTCATAGAGGAGTGACCATGTAATTTATTATTTGAGCTGGATCATTTTTGAAAGTGAATGGAGAAGCATTAATATTTAAGCTCAGGCAAATCTGGCCATGTGGTCAAGCACAGAGTACAACTGAAAAGCCTTGCCTTACTAATTTTGAGATCTTTGGCAAGGTGTTCTAAAATGGGAATGTGAATACCTGACTCATAGATATTTAGGGAAATCAAATTAAGAGACTAATTAAAGAACATTACTGATGAAAACAAAGTAGTATTTTAAAATGTTTCTTCTTTTTTCTCTTCTTGTGTTTAAATAAGCAAAAGAAGTTAATGTGTACCACCCATGTGCCTACACAGAACAAATCTCTGGGTGGACACTGCTTTCTTCTCTCTGTTGTGTTGAACGTTCACCTAATCCACAACTGCTCCTTCTCTGGAAAATTGTAAAAATGTTGAATTTTCACATATTACTGTAATATCTTTCCTGTAACTCAGAAGGTGTGTTTTGTTCCATACAGAAGTAGTGAGAATGCCCCTGACCCTGCCTCTTGGTCCAAAGGAGCCCTTTCTATGCCCTCATCATCATCAAGTCTTCTATGATAACAAAGTCCTTTATAGAGAGGCTTGAGTATGGTCCAAGACAGAAGAGCAGATCCAGTGCCCTCTTTTCTGTCTCTTCTCTTTTACAGGCACATGTACAGACTATCTCACCACTCCTTTGTTCTACCAAAGGAAAAAAAAAAGGATACATAAAAGTTTAAGTAAATAGAGATCTACAGGTTAATCACACCAGTTGCCCAATGTCACAGGCAATGATGCAAATCTGCCCAGCTAAAATTAGAGTTACATGCCTTTGTTTCTGTTTGCCTTATTTTGAGGTCAGGAGACTTTCTTTGATCAGCTAATGAGAGACCCGGTGTATTAAAACAATTAAAAGGCAATCAGTATGACTAGATTTTAGTAATGAAGGGCCTGACTTGTTTACCAATCCCTTTTCAGTTTTTTCCTTAACTAGCACGTTCAGTTATAACCGTTGATGTGCTGGCTGTACCACAGGATAAGCCTTGTCCTGACTAGGCATCAGGTGAGGACTAAGATTTGTGATGCTGCTGGAAGTGTGGTGTTGGAGGGAGCAGCAGTAACTTCAACCTACTGATTCCCCCAGTGTTATCCTAATCCTCAACCTTCATTCTTCACTTAACTGTTCAAGTTAAAATTCCTTGGTAGAACTGAATATTCTCTCCCCAGCAGTCAAGTCATGGCCCTAAAACATGCACAAATCTTAACCACTCCAATTCTCTAAATTCTTTAGGTTATTCCCTCTCTGATCATTCAACCTGTAGCTAAATGTCTATTCTTAAAAAACCAACCCCAAATCCATAATATCATGGACTGCCCCCAACGCTAATCCATTCTCATCCTAGAACCTCCTGCTTGTCTGCTTAAAACATGAGATATATTTCTTTGAATGTCATAGCTTTTGTGACTCATGGTTAACTTCATGTTGAATCACTGGGTGCAGTATTTTGAAACAAAGTCTTCCTTGCAGAAGAACCTCTATCATGCTATGCCTATGGTATTACCCCCAAGCCTTTTATCTAATCATAAGTGGTTCTTTTCCTTCTCATTGGCAACACAGCTAAAGGTGAAATATTATTCATTTTAAGCTACCAAAATTCTACAGCATATTTCTCTTTAATTTTTGTTTGCTCTTTCCATTAATTGTATAGGATAAGTTAAAGAATTAATGAGTAAATGATTACCTTGCCTCTTCTTATTTTATAGTTGCCTCTTTGTCTATGAAACCCAGTGCTACCAGATGACATGAAAATCTATTCTTTTTTTTTTTATTTTTTATTTATTTATGATAGTCACACAGAGAGAGGGAGAGAGAGGCAGAGACACAGGCAGAGGGAGAAGCAGGCTCCATGCACTGGGAGCCCGATGTGGGATTCGATCCCAGGTCTCCAGGATCGTGCCCTGGGCCAAAGGCAGGTGCCAAACCACTGCACCACCCAGGGATCCCTGAAAATCTATTCATAAGAGTATGAATTGTATTCCCCCAAATGACTATAGTTTCAGTTAAAACAAAACAAAACAAAACAAAATGGGGATAGGAAAGAGTTAAAAAAAAAAAAAAGTGAGACTAAACCCCTGGCCTAATATTCAAATCTACGCCCTTTCAATATGCTTAAGAAGCTCTGTCCATGGTTTTGTCAGAGGAAAACCAAAACAAGTTTTATGCAAGCACATAAGTTTATGGCCTAATGAATGCCATGCCAGCCATACTGATATTCTCTGCTATGATCAAAGCTTGAGAATGGATCTGACTTTGGGGATGAAATGCCTTACCTAATTTTCAAGTATATCTAATAGTAAGGCATCTGACACATGCTCAAACAACTATAGGAAACAGATACATGGCTCTTCCTAAGAAAGAAAAAATGAAGAGAGAAATTGTGAATAGTAAAATGCCACATGTGGATCCCAGTAGAATAGGGAAGATGCTAATGTTAATCTTCGGTCACTATGGCAATCCTGCTGTCATTCAACTATGTTCCTAATTCTCATTTCCCAGAATTAGAAATCAAAATTCTATGTGAAGAGAGCTACCCCTAACCAAATTATGTAATTACATAAACACAATTTAAATATCAGTGAAAAAACAAAAGAGAAGTTAGCTGAAAGATAAATTTGTATATGTATTATCTGTTTTTAAGTCAGCTGATTCATCTGGGCTCCCTGCATGGAGCCTGCTTCTCCCTCTGCCTGTGTCTCTGCCTCTCTCTCTCTCTCTCTCTCTCTCTCTCTGTCTCTCATGAATAAATAAATAAAATCTCTAAAAAAAAAAGTCAGCTGATTTCTTGAGTCACAAAGTTAATGAATGGTCAGGTTGGATAGATACTAAACTATATAACTGATTTTATCTTAGAAGCTTTTGACGTTTGTATTATTTTTGGTGAGGTGTTAATTTTAAATATTGCTTCTTTTGGCATTTTTTAAGCATTTCAACAGGAAAAAAGATTGGTATATATTTGTCGTTGCTCATATGACTTGAATCATAATCATCACTTTAAGTCTGTATAACTCCAGGAACTTGTCCATTTAGATATCTTTATGTCCACCGTATGATTTATTATAAGAAGATATTTCTGGGAGAATTAGATAACTATAGAAAGAAGCAGGATGAGACTTAGAAACAAATTAGCTAGACTCTACAAAATGCAGAATGGCAGACATTTATTTGCATTTGAAACTCCCCAAATATAGTTAAAGACATTGGTCATAACTGTATATTTTTAATTTTTAAAAAAATTTATTCATGAGAGACACAAAGAGAGGCAGAAACATAGGCAGAGGGAGAAGCAGGCTCCCTGCAAGGAGCCCTATATGGTACTCGATCCCAGGACCCTGGGATCACACCCTGAGCCAAAGGCAGATACTCAGCCACTGAGCCACCCAGGCATCCCATAAATGTATGTTTTGATAAAATATTTCTTAAGGTGAGTCTGGCACTGTTTGAAGCAATGTTCTCCTTTTTCCTCATTTAAAGACACTCTTTGTTTCAATACCACATGACCCTTCCAAACACATCATTTTTCTATAATGTGACAAATCTAGATCATAGTCATTCAATTAAATTCAACAAATAGTTGCTGAGCATGTTCTGAGTCCAATTACTTGTGAGATTATAAATTTCACTAGGGTTTTGTTATTTCCTTCAAGGTACTTTAATAATAGGGAAAAAAACCTAATATTAAGGAAAATTCTGTAAACTAATAAAAATACAAAGTGAATTAGGAGAGAAATAACAAAAGTTCAATAAGGTTTTTGTAGAAGAATGCATCTCCAGCTGAGAGGAGGGGATTGGGAACATTTTTATGAATACTAGGATATTTAACATATGATATAAAAGATGGATTAGATTCTGGAAGGAAAGTCATGCTGGGCAGAGAAATCAGTACGAAGTGGCATAGAGAAGTAACACAAGGTCTCTCTTCAAGTAATGACAATTTGTGTTTATTTGTAAGCCCTCAGCATCAGGCTTAGTACACGGATTATGAAAAAGTGCTTGAATCATTCATTAAAGAAAGCCATGAATTCATATCCTGGTTTATTGTTCTCAAAGTGACTTGGCTTTCGGCTTTTGCTTTCATACAAAAATAGATTTTGAGTAAAAGTATTTCGCAATGTTTTTTTTCTTTCTGTTTTCCTTCCCACGTTTGGAAGCAATAGAGAGACAACGCAGTGGGCAGATGGAGAAGCAAATATCAACTCTCTTACCAAATAAATCTGGCTTTGGAACGATTCCTAAAGCTGAGAGCTAGAATTAGGCTGACTTGCCCACCTCACGGAAATCAGGAGTCAGGAGGGATGTTCTCCCCTAATATGTATAATGGATTTTTTTTTTCCTTTTAATACACCAGATCAGTTCCTGCCTTGTGCTACAGGCCCCTCTCTCCTGATTCATGGTCTCAAGATAAGTCAGGACTCCTCTGTCCTCATTTGGCTGAACCATTTCATGTCTCCCCATCATTCCTGTCACTTTTCTTATTTGTGTTCAGGCACTACTTAACAATTCTAGGTGTATTTTAAATGTTAAGATCAGAACTAAGAAAGGCACAAAAGCATCTTTTGAATTTATAGCTAATTAAAAACTTCTCAGTTATTCAGAGCAGAGACCGAGGAGAAATCTTTATCCTATGCATCAGAGTTACCTAAGGAGTTAGTTATTAAGTATTTATGCTGAAACCTTAACCCTGACCTAGTGAATGATTTTTGCTCCCTGACAACCCTGACCTAGTGAATGATTTTTGCTCCCTGACAGTAGGAGTATTCAGGTGGAGAAAGTACAGCGACTTGGCTGTTTAGCTGAGTGTTAGGACCTTAACCTGTGTGCTCAGCCTCACTACACATAGAAAATATTAAAGCACTTTTCATATCCCCCCTTCTACCATTATTTCCCCACCCTATTTCCTATAATCACATTCAGATCTTCTTAGAACCTTAATAAGCTTATCATATATATTATATATATGATTTATATATATTATATATCATATATATGATATATATATTATATATCATATATATGATCATATATATGATTTATATATTATATACATATTTTATAATATATATGACATTTTCCTGTCTTTTTTTAGGGAGTCATTAATTAACGCCATGATTTTCCTGATGAACAAAAGAAAAAAAGTAACATTCCCATTATGCTTTTCGTGAACAGGTTATACTTTATTCCCAAAATCTTCTGTTGTTCTACCCCATAATCTGGAGATGGAAAAAAAAATTGAAGCCACTGTGTCACACTAAAGCTATGATAGTTGATATTTAGTTTCCATCTCTTATTTGATGGAGAGCCTGAGGACTGTCTAGTCATGATGAGCCCATTAAATCCTTCATGGGCATTTTAAAATGCTTTTTTCAAAGAATCATTGGCTTCAACAAGATTCATTTGAAGTTATCCTTTAGATATCAATGACTTAGAGTCATCAGTTATACCAGCCACACACTTTAAACCAATGTTGTGAGGTGAGGCAGGTGTTTTATGGACCAAATTATATCTTTCAACACCTACAATCTAAAACTCTTTGCCTCTTCTCAGAGAAGAATTATGAAATTATCTTATGTAGGATTTTCCAGGATATTACTTTCAAACTAGAAAATCTTCTGCCCCCTTGTAGGGTCCTACATAGATCATGTACACAAATACATACTTTGCTGTTTATTCTAAAATTTTGGTTTTTATTGTACAATGTTATTCTTAGCTTGATCAATATAAATCAGAAACAATATAATTATCTTTCAACCCTCAGAAAATGTGTAAATGTGTCCCTGCATATCTCTAGATAATTTGGATAGAGTACTGGCTAATGGAGGAAGGTACTGAAAACATAATTACAAAGAGTACATCAATTTGACTATTCCCTTGCTTCTTTAATATGCTCCTGCAATCACAATATCTATGTCTCTTGTTTTTCTTTCACCAAGACACTTATCAGCTTTTAATAAAGCAGTTCTCATGCTGAGAGCTGTGTGTGTGTGTGTGTGTGTGTGTGTGTAAGTGAGGGAGAGACCAGGTGATGATCTGTAGAATCCCCACATCACTTGGCACTGAGGATGCTGCCCATCTGTTTCTATTTTGTTTGCTGTAGTCTCTTAGTGCAAACCTCAGGACATCTTTCCTAAATATACTCCCTGGTGTTTTCCTGTTACCACCAAACTCTGAAACCACATAGAGTTCAACACAGTCCTTTCATGAAGCTAAATATATCTTACAATTTTGAGATCCTCTGTGACTCCATTCAATAGTGAAGTGGATCTTCAATTGTAAAAGGCCGAGTACGCTCTCTGGAAGTCAGAACAGGAGCCATAATGCACAAATCTCTACTGCTATGATTTTTTCTTTCATATTTTATATAGGTAGCATAATATTTAACATGCTTGAAATGCCAAATCAAAAGTTTTGCTTTCTTTTGTCTTTCTTTGATCTTATAAAAATACATTCGAGGAGAAAGATTACATTTTAAGCCCTTTTGTGATACATTTAACCTCAGTATATGAAATCTCTGAAATGCATTGGAAGGGAGAAATTCTTTTGTTCTCTTTTCTTATTACATAGAATATATTCTTATGGAAACATATCAATTAATGTCCATTATCTTCCTGAAAATTTGCGAAAAATTTTTAAAAAAGAAAAATAAATATACAAAAAATCCCCAGTCTACCTCAACTGAGGAGTTAATATGTCTAAAAGGATACTTATTTATAATAGTGAGATCTATTATCACTATTATCTACACATGCAATATATATTTAGTGAATTGTTCACTGATAATAGCTTTTAGCCAACTACTTCACCATATAAAAGCATCTTCTTATCAAATTACAGTGAAATCTTACTAGTAAAGAACTCTTGGAGAATTATATTATGTAGGTGAGAGAGACAAGAGATAGCAGAGATTTTCAAATAAGTAAATTTTATTTAAATTACATTTAAATGCAGTTGGATTCCAGAAGCTCTCGGTGATTTCAAAAATTAGATGTATTTCTATAGTCCTAAACAGAGCATATCTGCATTAATTAATCCTTTCTTAATGAATCAGGTCTGCATTAAATACTCAATTTCTGTACATGCTCTAAGAAAATAATGTTCACAGGGATTAGCAAAATGATAGTATCGTTTCTTCTTTTCCTACACTAATTCAGGTTTTTCAATAAATGGTGTCGGGAAACTGGACATCTACATGCAGAAGAATGAAATGGGATCATTTTTTCATGCCTTACACAAAAACAAACTGAAAATCAACTAAAGACTTAAATGTGAGACCTGAAACCATAAAACTCCTAAAAGAAAACATAGGCAGTAATCTTTTCGACATCAGCACAGCAACATTTATGGATATGTCTCCTCAGGCAAGAGACACAATAGCAAAAATAAACTATTGGGACTATGGCAAAACAAAAACTTTTGCACAGCAAAGGAATACATCAGCAAAAGGAAAAAGCAATCTGCTGAATATAAGAAGGCATTTGCAAATGATAAATCTGATAAGGCTTAATATCCAAAGTATATAAAGAACTGATACAACTCAATACCAGAAGAAAGCAAATAACCTGATTTAAAAATGGTTAGAAGATCTAAATTAATATTTTTCCAAAAAAGACATAGAAATGGTCAATAGAAAGACACATGAAAAGATGCTCAACATCACTAATCAGGGAAATTTGATCAAAATAACAGTGATATCACCTCCCACCAGTCAGAATGGCGAGATTAAAAAAAATAAGAAATAACAAGTGTTGACAAGGATGTGGAGAAAAGGGAATCCTTGTGTACTGTTGGTGGGAATGCAAACAAGTGCAGCAGCCACTGTGGAAAACAGTATGGAAGTTACTCAAAAAATTAAAAATAGAAATACTAAATAATCCAGTAATCCCTCTACTGGGTATTTTCCCAAAGAAAGCAACATTACTAATTTGGAAAGATATATGCTCCCTATGTTTATTGTAGCATCATTTACAATAACCAAGACATGGAAACAACCCAAGTGTCCATTGATAGTTGACTGCATAAAGATGATGTAATATACATATATATATAACTATATATAACTATATATATACATATGTATATATGTATGTGTGTATATATATATATAAATGGAATAATACTCAGCCATACAAAGGAATAAAATCTTGCCATTTGTGACAGTATGGATGGTTCTACAGGATATTATGCTCAGTGAAATAAGCCAGACACAGAAAGACAAATACCATATGATTTCACTTAAATGTGGAATCTAAAAAACAAAACAAATGAACAACAAACAAAAAACTCAGACTCTTAAATACAGAGAACAATCTAGTTGCCAAAGGGGAGTTCAGTGAAGTGATGGATAAAATGTATGAAGAGAATTAAGAGGTACAAATTTCCAATTATAATTTAAATTAGGAATGGAGATGCACAGTAGAGCATAAGGAATATAATCATTACTATTGTAATGTAGTATGATGACAGGTGTTAACTACACTTATGATGACCATTGAGTGATATATTGAACTATGTTGTACACCTAAAACTAATAAAACATTGTATGATAACTATGCTTCAATAATATATATATTTAAATTATATCTCAGTAAAGCTGAAAAACAAAACAGTGTAACCCCAACTTTTCTGACCACCACAGAGAAGTTGAAATAAATTAAACATGAATATGTGAAGCCATTTACTCATAACGATTGCCTTCTAACTGATAAGGAATAAACAGGTAAGCCAGAATGTTCCAACTTGTGTCATTAGATTTCCCAAAATTTCATGGTAGAAGTATAAGTGATTAAGGAATGTACTGAAAAAAATAAGGAGTACAAGGAAGATCATGAGTGAATTTATAAAAGCCTCTACAAGCATCTTCCGTAATGCTTCCTGAAATAAAATAGCTCACTATCAACAGATTTTTCAATGTTTTTTTTTTACATGAAACAATAATAATTGCAAATAATGAATAATTTCCATTCACTGATTCAGCTCTGTAATGAACGTCTGAGGATGGCAATGCGCGGCTGGGGATAGCAGTGGTAATGGTGGTGACCGAGGAAGAGGGGAGGTGAACTGGTGTTAGGGAAAGAAGCCCCCTGACATCACAGTTGCCATGTCAACATCATCACCTTCAACCACACTAACAAGGTTTTCTGTATCTGCCAAACCGCTGAAATCCGTGCCGCTGGTATTTGAGTCTTCATTGTCTCGTGGAAAATAGGCTATAATCTTTTGATTAGCATTTACTAAATCTTTTGTTATTACTGTTCTGCCCTTTCATTTTAGGATTCAGTAGCCAGACGAGTGCAGGATTTTTCAGTGGTTGAACTTTTGGATAAAATGAATAAAACCCACAAGGGCTGACCTCACTTTAATTCTGTTGTGTTGTTAAACAACAAAGACAAACTTCTGTGCCAATATTCTTTCTTCTTTCCTGCTGAGTCATTTCCTAAGAGGCTCCCTATGCCCTAAAGTAGATTCCTGGCCAAAAGGCCCCAGCGGAACCTTAATTAGGTACTAGCAAGTTGGAGCTGGCAATCATTTACGTCACAAGGCATGTGGAATATTTTCAACAACTTCATCTAATCATTTACTTTGGGATAAAGTAAGTTTTTTACCATGAAGTTTGATATTAGGTTCAACTTTTTCAAAGATATCATTTATCATATCCAGGGAGGCAACTTCTAGTCCTACTTTGCTGAAGTTTTTAATAATGAGTTTTGAGTCTTGTGAAATAATTCTCCTGCATTTATTAAGATAGTAATACACTTTTTTTCTTTTTTTTTCCCACCTATTAATATGATGCAATGCATTTGTTGATTTTCAAATATCGGTCATGCTTGGTCATGTTTTATTCTCCTTATATATTGCTAGATTTAATTTGCTATTATTTCGTTATTTTGTAGTTGTTGGAGAGGGAAAATGGTTAATAGTGTTATTCAAATCCTCTTTATTCTTTTCACTACTTCTTTTATCAATTACTGACAAAAAACTTTTAACTATGTCCAACTATCTTTGTATATTTCTTCTTCTAAGAGTATCTCTTTGCCCCATGGATTTGGAGGCTTTCTTATTGCTGTTAAGTGTATTCACATTTAAGATTGTTGTATCCTCTTACTGATTTGACCTATCTTATAATATAAAATTTGTCTCCTTTCTATGGTAATATTCTTAGCTCAGAAATTATTTTGATAAGAATACAGTTCATCCAATTTTCTTTGCTTAGTAGTTTTATGATGTATCTTTTAAAACTTTCTACTTTTAACCTATTGGTATATTTATATTTAATATGGATTTCTTATATACCATTTATGGTTGGGTATTGCTCTTTACTCAACTTAATGTCTGTGAATAAATTGGAGTTTTGGCTCATTTCAGTTATGTTGAATATAATATAGCTGGCTTTGAACCTCCCATCTTGGGCAGTCCCAGTGGCTCAGCGGTTTAGCACCACCTTCAGCCCAGGGTGGGATCCTAGAGACCCGGGTCCCACGTTGGGCTCCCTGCATGGAGCCTGCTTCTCCCTCTGTGTCTCTGGTTTTCTCTCTCTCTCTCATGAATACATAAATAAAATCTATTTCATCCCTTCTGTGTTTTGTATTATTTTTTATTTCTACGTTTGTTATAAAATATATACTTTTATTGTTTTGTTCATACAATCAACTGTCTCTCATAAGTTATTCTTAAAGGAATTTAAATACATATATTTATTATATAATTATAATTTCTGGCACTGGTCTTTCATTTGCATATATTTAAATTACTACCTTATGTGATTTTCTTTCTCTCTGAAGAACTTCCTTCATGGTTCTTATACTTCCAATCTACTAGTGATGGGATCTCTCAGATTTTATTCATCTGAATAAAACTTTCTTTCACTTTTATTTCGTGAAGTATTTGAGTTTTTTTTTTGTTTGTTTGTTTGTTTTTAACCAGCCAAGTTCACAATTTCAGATTTTTTCCCCCTTTATAGGTACTCTAATGGTTTCATTACAGTTTCTTCTAACTCACATAAATTTTGAAATGGAGGCTTTTTCACATTTAACTTTGTTTCTTTGTATATGACAGGCCTTAAATTTTTTAGATTTTTTGTTAAGATTTATTTATTTATTTGAGAGAGAAGACAGTGTGAGTGGGGGGAGGGGCAGAGGGTAATAGAGAATCTTGAGCAGACTCCTTGCTAGTTAAGAGTCTGCTTTATGGTTTGCTTCTGTGCTTTTTCTTTCCCCCATGTTCATTTGCTTTCTTTCTTAAATTCTGCATGTGAGTGAAATCATATGGTATTTGCCTTTCTCTGACTTATTTTGCTTAGCATAATACTCTGTAGCTCCATTTATGTCATTGCAAATGGCAAGATTTCACTCTTTTTCATATATATTACATATATATATATATGTCACTTCTTTATCCATTGTCAGTTGATGAACACTTGGGCTCTTTCCATAATTTGGCTATTGTTGATAATGCTGCTGTATCCCTTCAGATCAGTATTTTTGCAGCCTTTGGGAAATACATAGCAGTGCAATTGCTGGATCATAAGGTAATTCTTTTTTTAACTTTTTGAAGAGCCTCCACACTGTTTTCCAGAGTACAAAAAATGTTACAATTTTTATATGTAAAAATACATATGAAATAAAAAGTACATTGAATGGAATCAGTAGCAAATTAGACACTACAGAAGAAGAGGTTAGTGAATGTGAAGGCATAGAAGTAGAAATGAAGCCCAGAGATTAAAGAAAAAGACTGTACATAAAAATAGCCGCTGTGAGCTGTGAGACAATAAATGTATTCTAACGTGTAATTGGATCCAGAAAGAGGGGAAGATGAAAGGGTAGCTTTGAAAAAAAATGTAATGTTCTATATCTCCTATTTCTCTCTTCAACATGCTCATATTCTTCTTTTATCTTCTTGAATCTATGGCACATATTTATAAATGTCTTCTTCTGTTGATTCTGTCTTCTCTGTCATTTATGAGCCTGTTACTATTGATTATATTTTCTTATGATTTTAAGGAATATTTTACAGCTTCATTGATGGGATCCCTAAAGTTGTGTATTTTACCTTGCTGAATGCTAGATTTTGTTGCATTTCTTTAAGTAATGTTGAAGTCTGTTCTGGTGCACAATTAAGTTACTGAGAATCGGTTGAATCCTTGCTTTATATTTCTTAGGGTGACTTTGAGCAGCCATTAGTTGAGAGTAAATTTAATCCCTCTATTAACGTGGCACCTTCTGAGGTTTCCCCATATATTAAAGATCTTTTGATCTAGACAATGGGAAGAAAAATCATCTTAGCCTTGTGTAGATTCTGCAAATTGTTCTACCTACTTATTTCCAGGGATCCTTTCCCTGCTCAAATAGTTTCCTCTCACATATGTATAAATCAGAGCCAGAAGACCCTTGGATAGATTCTAGAGCTTTTTTTTTTTCTTTCTCTCTCACTTTCTTGCTCCCTGCTCTCACTCTAGCTGAGCTCCCTACTCTCAGGTAAACTGCTTTGCAAAATCAAGCCACTCTGGCCTCTTCAACCTTTAATCTCTCTCTTCAGAGATGAGTTTTCTTGGTTCTCCTACTTGAATTTACCTTCCCTGTGTTGCATTGTGAGAACTACATTAGGCCAGTGTTTCTAATCTGAAGTGATTTTGCCCCACCCTCACCCAGTGAACATTATCTGGTAACCTTTTAGTTTATTAAAACAGAGAGATGCTACTGCATATAGTAAGCCAAGACCAAAGATACTGCCCTATAATGAACAAGACAGCCCCATACAAAGAATAATTGGTCTAAATGTCAGTATCGAAGGTTAACAAATCTTGCTGTAAGCAGTTTATAGGGAATGCTATTATTCTCTCATGGATCAAAATCATGCATTACCTAATGTCCTAAAGCTGTATTTTCTTCTATTTTCTCCAGTTTTCTAGTTGTTCAAAGTAGAGCTATAAATCCAGCCTCTTTTAATGCATCCTAGCCCAAAATGGAAGTCTTTTTGAATCTTGATAATAATAATTATATGTTCTTTATCCTCTTACTTTCTCATATACTTACATTTATAAATAAACTTTACAGATCCTTTGAACCTATAGAATCCAAGTTTAATTTTTCTTCTGATCTTACTTGTACTCACAATATGTCAAAGTGTAGGTCACAATTAACTTATATTTGAGGATGCTTATTACAGCATAGGAAGTAAATTATACCTCATTTTAATCTCTCCAGCTTCTCTCAAAGCCCACACAATATAAAATATCGTTCTGAAGTTTTCCAGAAACTCCCTGCCTGCTACTTCCAGGCTCCATTTCCAGGAACTCTTCTCTTGGTTCCATTGGGCAGAGGCACATTTCTCCTGCATTTATGGAGTTGTTGGACAATTTCCTAAAAAAAGGAAAACATAGAGAAAAAAAGCTCAGAGAGAAGGTCCTCTCTCCTTGGCTTATTCTATAGTATACCTTTCAAATTCCTGATTTTAATCCTTGAATTTGATTTCTTTCCAGGATAGTTGACTTTGGGAATGATCATTTTTCTCAGTGGAAACTTCTAACTGTGGGTAGAATCTCATCCTCTGAGACACTAGTACATGTCTCAGTATTAATAATTATGTGACTTTTATTAAACCAAAACCATTTTTATCATGTTTTCCTCATAGTAAATTAGAGTAGGAAAATGTTTTTTAGTTTCTCAGATCTTCTGAGCACAGCTATTCAAGCAAAAGGAAGAACATGGTTAATCTAGTGTAGTGGTTAATTGCCCAGAATGAAACAAAATAGTTTCATTTGGACCTTATGCTTATTAGTTCAGCGACTTTAAAGAAACTAATATATTCTTATGGGTCTCAGGGCTTCTTTCTGTAAAACTGAGGTAATATGTTACATTACTATCACTGTGGTACTATTACTATTAGTTCTGTATTATTATAGTGTTATGAATAAGTACTATAAATATAATACTATAGATAAGTGATAGCATTATAGATAACATATATAGTACTATAGTATGGAATGACAATAATAATACTGTTGTTACTATTTGAAAACATTTTGCACTTACTTCAATGAGATTTAAAAAGGTAAGCAACATTTAAAAAAATGTACAGGTCCTAACAAAGTTATAACTTAATTCAAAAACTGGAGTTCCAAAATTTTCTCTTTAAATGCACTTCAAAAGAAAATGGGTACATGGAATCTGATTCTACTGTTTTTGGTAGTAAAGGCCAAACACTAAAAAAAATAAAAATAAAAAAAAAAGCAAAAGAAATGATCTGCAATGAAGTAGGAAAAGAAAGAAGAAAGTAAGGAAGCAGGGAAGTACTACTTTTTTTGAGAATTGGGTGGCTCTTCTATAAATATTAACCTACTCAAGTATTACAATAAAACTACAAAGTAGTGATGTTTATCATACTATTTTATAGGAATGTAAAGCTCAGAAATGTATTTCAGAACACTCATTTTGTAAGTTTTTGTACCAACCATCTGAAAACAAGGTTTCTAACTCTATCATGTTTTGCCAAAGGAAAATATCTTAGTCAAATGCTTCTCTCTCAGGGAAAATAGGTGAGAGAATGCTCGATGACCTTTTATTTTTCTTGATTTTCCACTTTGACATTATAACAATCCATTATAATGTGGCAGAAAATTAAACATTATTTTCTTTTTAATTCAAACTCTGTGCTCAGATATTCCAAGACTTCTTTAAATTATTCTTACACAGGCTAAATACTCAGCTTTCAAACAGCCTACTAACCTCTCATGTATCTAACAAAAATTGTCAAACTGAATTGGTTGGTATAACAAGCAGTAGGATGTTTTTAAACATGCATAATATGAAAGGAGTATGATTGTTGCTAAATTGTTAAACTGCATTTTTTACATCATTATAAATTTTGGCAATGTTTAAAGTTCAATAACATTTAAGGTCCTGTTTAAAGATTTGTTTTTCAAGAATATCCATTTATTTTCCTTTAAAGAGACATTTATTATAGAGTTCAAGACCCCCCCACTAGGTCTTTGCAAGACCCTGTCTATTCACTGTCTTAAGCTATGTCCCAAGTCAAAAAGAAAAAAAATGTTTACTACATATCTAGTTGCAAAGCTGTAATGAAAACTGAGCTAATTCAGACAGTGCTTTGAAATTATAGAGTGAAAGATGATATTCATGTTGCAAATGTAATCAGTCCTGCAACTGCTGGAAACCGTGATCTGCACACATAGTTGGAACTGATCCTATAAGATAGAAATTGGCATATGATTTAAACACAACTTGATTTTTATTTTTGATCATTACATGAACCAGAACAATGGCCAAAGCAAGCCTAATTTACCAACTTACTGTATATCAATCATCAAAACCTAATTGTGTACTTTTGTACTTTTTTTCAAATTGCATTAGTACTCATTTTCACTATTTCCTTATAAAGCTACCCATCTTCACCCGTCTCTCCCTCCACCAGATATTAAAAGAGTGTACTGGGAAAGAAACAAATACAAAAGAACTATCACATAATTTTAGATGTGTTTCCATTGATATTAAAAAAACTAACTTCAAGTGTAAATACATAAAAGTGCATCAGCATCTGATAATTACAGGTTCATACTATTTCTTCTTTTTCAGAAAAGGGGGAGTGGTCGTTATTTGAGTGTTTTACTGGTGTATTAGTTTTAGTCTTCCCCTTTATAATTTTAAAATCAAAGATAATAACAGGCAATATTTATCAGGTAGTGACTTTCATGGACTGGAAGTATTGTAAGGGTTTTCCTTTATTTCCTACCAAATTTTCTCTTAATAGTACTGTGGGGCTGATGTTATCATTAGACCCATTTTATAAATGTTATAAGTGAGACCTAAAGTGGCTTAATCAGAGTCTTTGAGCAAGAGAGAGACCCAAACTCAAGTAAGCTGACTGTAACATACTATAGATGTAATTATTTTACCATACTGCCTGATGCTAATTGGCTAAGGAAAATGAAATCATCTAAATCTTATAGATTGAATAAATACTCTTATTGACAGCAGTTCCCAAAATATGATACAAATTAATTTAGGAAGAAGAAGATAGAGGAGAAAAGATGGAGGAAGGGAATGGGGAAGGGGAAAAGGAAGAGCAGAAACTTATTTGCTTTTTTCACTGTCATTCTCTCAATAGTGCACAGTAGAGTTTTCTAGGGGCTCTGTGAACAGAGTAAATGCCAAAGAAGATAAAAACCCAGCTGTCTCCTGTTAAGGTTGACACTAAGGAAATTTCTAAAAGTTAAAACATTGCCACTCATCTCACTAAACCGTCTTTGGTTTTGTTTTGAAATTTTCCACGGAATATGTTATTTATTTTTACATATGTTTATTTCAAAATGAGGGATCCCTGGGTGGCGCAGTGGTTTAGCGCCTGCCTTTGGCCCAGGGTGTGATCCTGGAGACCCTGGATCGAATCCCACGTCGGGCTCCCGGTGCATGGAGCCTGCTTCTCCCTCTGCCTATGTCTCTGCCTCTCTCTCTCTCTGTGACTATCATAAATAAATAAAAATTTTAAAAAAATTTAAAAAAAATGAGCAAGAGAAAATTTAAATTCTCTCAATTTTAATTTCTAATGTGTTAACTGTTGATAGATATAACACAGATAAACAACAACACTTTGGGAAGCCCAATAATTTTTAAGAATGTAAAGACATTCTAAGACCAAAACGTGTGAGAACCCCTGGAGAACATTTCAACTAAACACCGTTTCACCGGCCTGGGTTAAGTGGCCAGTTAGTTAGAAAGGCTAGATGTTTTAAAACAATGTACATCAGATACATGTATGGCCTAAGTCCATCACCTTTCTATAAAGTCCTTCCCAAAATTCACTCTGAAAAACCTTCTTTCAAAGAATCTGTACGAAGCCTAATTTTGTCTGCCCAAGGTTTGGAAATGTCTCTAGTTCAAAATCAATGGAGTGGTTTTTCATTCTTATTAATACAGGATCAAGTTGGTTTTGACTCGATACTCAGTTCTCTATAATAACCCACTGAGTGCATGAAACTAAATGGGAGAAACCGTATTGAGCAAAGTAGTGCACTTGAAGTTTTCATAACTTTGTGTTGCTAGGAAACAACTTTACCATCACGGCAGAGTTTAAACTTGGAGCATCTGCTTCATTTAAAGTCTGGCTTCCAGGCAGTATAGATTGCATTGAGCATTGGGAGGGGGAAAAAAAAAAAGCAAAAGAAAAACCAATTACTTTCTAAAAACAACAATGTTAAAAGTCTGGAAAGCAGAGAGTCTTATGTTATATTTGTAATTATATCCTTTGGAAAGTGTGGCTGGAAGGGTTGCCTTTCTGCTAGCTCATAAAGCTGAAGTCCAGAGTAGAAATTGGGATCACTCAGTTTCAAAATCTTAGGAAATACAGTGAGAATAAGGGATGGTATCTCAGCTTTAGAGGAGAGAGGGACAGGGTGGGAAAGGGGGAGATAGACTATGCTGTTGACTTGCATTTTGTTTCATCTCATGCAAAATAACTACTTTAGAGAAATGTTTTATGATGGATTAGGCCATATATTAGAATATTCCTTCTGCTTCTTCCCTCATTGTCTCATATTTCAGCACATTGTGATCCGTCTATGACACTATAGAAACATCGCATGTCATCCATTATTTGTACAGTTTATGCAGACTGACACAGTTACCCGACATCATGTTTTGCAAAGTGACTCTGCTTAAATAAATTAATACTAACATTTTCTACTGTTCCATAAGGGATAAAAGTATGTTCCCATGCCGGAGAATGGTGTCAGTGTTAACTGTAGTCCAACAAAAGCGATGCAGGTCACAATTTTTAAGTTAAGGAGTCCAAGTCCTAAAAAGCTGAATGTCTTTACTTTCACAACATTTTCACATTTGCATTCATGAGATTTAAAAAAAGAAGACAGACAGTCAAGGGTAAGGGAAGAAGCAAAAAAAAGGAAAGGGCAGGTAGAGGATTTTACAATTTGGGGAACTGTAATGCATTCGTCTGAACATCCTTTTCCAAGTGTTTCATTTTAAGACTGCTTTCTAAAGCAGGAAGCAGTTTTTAGTATATTCTCAATCTGGGGAAGTACTGTGGATCATCAGTATGCCCAGACTTCCTGTTGAGGACTTCTGCTGCCATCCACTCTGGTCTCACTGGGGGCAATCCTTGGTGACCAGACCTCAACTGCACCCGCTGTTTATAGACAGCTCAAACTGCATGGCCCTCTCCTGTCCTATATGACTGAAATACACAAGAATAATCCTCCATCCCTGGAGCCTTTATCATCTCTTATTCCTGGTCCCCAATCCAGCTTAAGTACAGTAGTTGTTTTTTTTTTTTTTTTTTTTTTTTTGTCTTTGGATTTCCACGTGAATTAGCAGTTTATAACTTTGCCTCCCCACTGATAGTAATATCTAACTTAGATGACTCTGGCTCTAGTTCCTACTCTCCCACGCTCTCCCTGCCCCTATCCCCAGTCACAATCCTAAATTCAGGCTGCTAATTGGTTCTCTGGTTAAAGCTTTTAGCTTTTTTTTTTTTTTCTCTCTTAGCCCTTTCAATTGGAAATGACATAACTTCCATTTAGAGCCAATCTTTAGGTTTAGCATCCTTCCTTTCTACTTCAACAAATCAAATACTTCTGTCCAGAACTTTATAAATGTATTTTTCATTTACGAAATTTATTCTCAATTTGCATTAACTACCTGTTGACAGATCATACAATATTAATTGCTTTTGGATTCTTCTCTTATAATTTATATATTTCCTTTTTTAAGATAAATTTTATTTCAACTGAACTTTGAATTTAACTTACTAAAATTCCTGCAGGGTAATGTGATAATATATATTGACTGACTTTCATAGTCTGTTGTTAAAATGAAGCAAAGTTGAATTAAGTCCTAATACATTTACATAAAAATTACAAAGTTTTCCTTTCCTTATCTCATTTCATACTGACTGCCAAGACACTCAGCCAGTTGATTATATGAACAAAAAATTCACTCAAAAAAAGGCGTTACTCAAATTGACCACTAGTTGAATTAATAGGTCAAAATTTTAAAATCTGACTTTAAATGTTAGAGATTGACTTGTAGAATGATTATTCCACTAGTATCTGGAAATGTACAATCTTAGACCCATATGAACAACTTTATTATTATATTTGAGTCTTGGAAGATCACTGAAATTAATGTGACTAAGGTATTCTTGTTTCTAAAATAAGATAAGTCTTTAGAAGTGTTTGAAAAAGGCTTTGACAATTTTAAAAAGTCTGGCTCAGAACTTACCTCCTGCAGGAAGCCTACCCAGATAAATCTATTATTACTGATGTCTATTTTTATATTTTGCTTTTCACTTCCATTGTATCAGCCTTTGCCTTCTTATTAATTGCTTTGGTAATCTTTTGTAACTGATATATTTGCAAGCCCTCAGAGAATCCTCCCTTCCTGGATCATGAAGAGAAACGCCTTTCTCATTGGTAATATTGTTTAGCCTGGACAAAGCATTTTGTACACATTAGATATTCAATTAGGGCTACTGATAGAATTATGTTTCTGATAATTTAAAAGTGAGCTATTTCCCTGGGAAAAGGTTTCTGTAAGCAACTGTACAAAAATATTGTTTAAATGCATTTATTACTCATAAATAACATTAGGGGAGAAGGACGGGGAAAGGGTGATTAGGTAAATCTCAAATTATATTTTTATATTTTTGTCTGCTAACTTAAATACTTTAGTTTCCTTTAAAGATTTAGAGTAGTTGAGAGGAGAAAGGGACACTAGTCGTTTGTTATCTTTCTTTCTGTAGCCATAGATTTTAAATTGCCTATTGAAGGTATGAAATAAGTTTTTATATTTTCCATTAAGTCTCATAAATTAAGGCTACATGCTTTTTACTTCACATAAGTAACTCAAGGCTCTTTTCTTTACTATTTTGTTTAATCTCACAGTTTTTCTTCAGCTAACTTTTTCTTCCTTTTCCCTTCATTTCTCCATTTATGTTACTACATTATTTATCTCATTATATATGTCTGAATATTATATTACCTTACTTATATAGCTTACCATTATTTACCTTTTCTAAATTCCTCTGGCTCATGTTTGAAAACAATCCAAGATCTGAGACCATGTCTTCTCTTATTTACAGAAATATTATTCTTATTCCAAATATTATTTTTAATGTGGCACAATTGATATATATATTATATATATATAGGTTTTTTTATGTAATAGGTGACTATCAAGAAGGTTTACTGAGTTTTTAAAAATTAGATTATTGAACAAAATTCTCTCATATATATAATCAAATACAGGCATTATGTTAAACTCTTTACATATTCTAGATTACTCAAGTCTAACAAAAATAGTTCTATTTCCAAAGGCTGTTATTTTTTAGTACTGAGTTGAACATATTTTGTATCATTTAATCAGACAAGTTAGTTTCAAGTAATTATTATGTGGCTTGGGTTATTCCTTCAATACTCTTTTAAAAATATAAATGTCAGGCACCTGGGTGGCTCAGTGGTTGAGCATCTGCCTTTGGCTCACATCATGATCCTGGAGTCCTGGGATCAAGTTCTGCATCAGGCTCCTGACAGGGGAGCCTGCCTCTCCCTTTGCCTGTGTCTCTGCTTCTCTCTGTGCATGTCTCTCATGAATAAATAAATAAAATCTTTAAAATATATATATAAATGTTGATGCACTTTATGATCAATATCATTTTCTTAATTTCTGAATAAAATGCTTTAGCATTTCTTACAGAACAGATTAGCTGGCAATGAATTCCCTCAATTTTTGTTTGTCTTAGACAATCTTTCTCCTTTACTTTGAAAGGATAGTTTCACTGAATATAGAGTTTTAGATTGGTGAGATTTTTTCTTTTAACCCTTTACATTTTTCATTCCATTCACTTCTTTTTTTTTTAACAACTACATTTTATAAGATTTTGTTTAAATTTATTTAAATAAGATTTTATTTAAATTCCAGTTAGTTAACATACAGTGTAATATTAGATTCAGGTATAAAATTTAGTAATTCAACACTTCTCTACAGGACCCTGTTCCTATCACAAGTATATTCCTTAATCCTCATCACCCCTTTAACTCATCCTCCTATCACAGTCCCCTCTGGAAACCATCAGTTTTCTATAGTTAAAAATCTGTTGGGGTGCCTGGATTAAGCATCTGAGTCAATTAAACATCTGAGTCCTGATCTTAGGGTCCTAGTTCAAGCTCTGCATTTGGCTCCACACTGGGTGGAGCCTACTTTTAAAAAATCTGTTTCTTGGTTTGCCTCTCTTTTGCTTTTCTTTCTATCATCCTTGGTTTTGTTTCTTACATTCCACATATGAATAAAATAATGTGGTGTTTGTCTATCTCTGACTTACTTAATTTAGTATAATACTCATTAGCTCTATCCACATCATTGCAAATGGCAAGATTTCATTCTTTTTTATGGCTAATATTTCATTACTTTTCCATTCTATTCCACTGCTTCTCTCTCTCTCTCTGTCTCTCTCTCTCTCTCTCTCTATATATATATATATACACACACACATATATATAATTCCTTTTTTTAATGTTTCAAGTTTTATTTAAATTCTAAGTGTTAATTAACATATAGTATAATACTAGTTTCAGAAACAGAATTTAATGATTCATCACTTACATTTAATACCCAGTATTCTATTTATATCTTGATTACATGGTTTCTGATGAGAAGTCTACTTTAATTTTTATCCTTGATCCTTAATAGGTAACAAGACTTTTTCCTCTGGCTCTTTCAAGATTTTCCCCTTGCCTTTGGTTTCCTGTCATTTGAATATAATATGCTTCTATGTAGCTTTTTGCTATATATTCTCGGTGTTCTCCGAGTTTCCTGGATTTGTGATTTGGTCTGTCATTCATTTGGAAATTTCTTGACCATGATTTTTTCTATTTGCCATCATACTTCATTAATTATGGTATTATCCCTGCAAATATTTCTTTCCTTTTTTTCTTTTAGCATTACAGTTATGCATATATTAAATCTTTTTAAAATTGTCCCACAGTTCCTCAAATGCCCTACTTTGTCTTTTTTTAATTCATTCTTGTGGAATCTTCTGTTGACCATTTTCTATTTTCTCTAAACCTTTTCTCTGTTGTGTCCTGTCAGCTGATGAGCCAAAGAAGGGGGAAAAAAAATCTATTACAGTTCTTTCTTTCTAGCTTTCCTTTTTTTTTATTCTTTCTTAGTGTCTTCATCTCTCTGCTTGTATTATCCAACTTTTTATTACATTAAAATATTTACATTAATCACAGTCATTTAAAATTCCTGAGATTCCACATCTATGTCATATCTGCATCTGGTCTGATTCTTGACTTATCTCCCCAAAGTGTTTTTTTTTTCTTACCCTTTAGTATACTTAGTAATTTTTCACTGAAGGCCAGACATGGTTTATCAGGTAATAGGAACTGAGATGAATAGGTCTCTAATTATGAGGCTATATTTTAATCCAGCTAGGAGTGAGACTTTGTTTAATGTTTACTGTAGCTGTAGATGTTAGAGGCTTCAAATTCCTCCAGTGTTCCCTCTTTTGTCTCTCCTCTTGACATTGGACTTCCCTTTGTACTCCTCAGAGAGAATCTGTGTCATGCGGCTATCTAAGTAGCAATGCATTACTGTTACCTTGAGGCACTATTGATATGGTGATAATGTGTGGGGAAGTGGGACTATTCCATAATCTCCCAACTGAATATCTGTCTTTTATAGGGCCTATGCTGTGGCCTATGAGTGGCCTGTGACCTTCACAAGTATTTCTTCTTATATAACTTCTCAACCCCTAGCCCGTTAGATAAGACAGATAGACTAGAGGAAACTGGACTGAGAAGAATGTTCTTCTCCATGGCTCTAGACAAGGCTCTAGTAAGAGCTGTTTCCCCTAGAGAGTTGTCCTTTGCTACAGAGAAAAGCTATGGGAATATTTCATAAGGATTACTATTCCCCTCCCCTGTCAGAGCCACAAGGCAATCTTTCTCAAATATTCACAGTAGAAACCTGGTGGGATTCCTGACGAAGTGTGGGGGTTCCTCTAAGCCTGCAGCCTCCACAGCCCTTCATTCTGACTCAAATCCACACTCAGCCTCTAACAATTTGTCGTAATTGCTATTTAAGTGTTCCTTCCAGTTTATGGCTCTAGAGATTTCTACTCTAGGTAAGCAAATCTCAGCTGTGACTCTGTAATCTTCTGTCTCACATGTCAAGATGGCTATTTGCCCTGCAACCTCAGTTTTCTGATAAATGCAATAAAACACATTAGTTTTTAGTTTGTCTAGCTTTTTGTTAATGTTGTAAGGGTGATGACTTTCAAACTCTTTACCTGGAGTTGTTATTGATTTCTAATAACATACATTTATTCAAAACAACATTGATTAATTTGTTAAGCAAACAATTATTGAGCACCCAGTCTATGTCAGGTCCTATATTAAATGTAGTGGCCATAAAGAGGAGCCAATCAGAGAGCTTCTTTAAAATCCCTTCCCACTGATAAAGTAGACTCTGATTTTTTTGCTGTCCCAATTAGTAGAAAGAGTGTCAGGATTCTCTAAAATAAAAGCTGTCTTTTCCCATTTCTGTATGGGTGGCACACTGTCAGATGTGTAAATTCTATGCAGAGGTATTTGTTTCCTCCTCCTGGTGTCAAGCTGTTGAGTGTGATTTGTACTTCCTGCTGCTTTGCTTCAGGCAAGGGAGGAGGTGACAACTCCGATTTGAAGAATTAGACTAATTGCAGTAAACACCCGAGGTTCTCAAGGAATGTGCAAATATAGAAAATCAATTTTATAGTATTATTATCCAATTTTATAGTGTGTAATAATATATTTATGAAGCTTCAGCTTCAAAAATAGAAATAGAGATGATGAACATAAACAAAAATAAAACCAAAGTAGGCACTATGCCCAGAAATCCAAAGCAATAAACTAAGTGCAGCAGGAAAATATGGCCAAAAAGAAAGAGTTTTCAGACACCCACAAAAAATGCTTTGAAAATACTTTCTACCGAATTGAAAGAAGGTTGAATGTTTTAGCTGTGATAAGAAAGCAAGAGTTTTCCACAGAAAATGACCTTATAGAATGTCTATATGTATCCTTGAATTTAACAATTAAGAAATTGATGATCAGAAATGATATTACACTTGTCAGAGCTTGGGATTTGATAAATCAGGAAAAAATGGACACATCAATATAAGTACAATGTATTCATAAGAGTGATAAATATTGTGCAGAATGATGGGCAGCCTGGATGGCTTAGCGATTTAGCACCGCCTTCAGCCCAGTGCGGGATCCTGGAGACCAGGGATCAAGTCCCATGTCAGGCTCCCTGCGTGGAGCCTGCTTCCCCCTCTGCCTGTGTTTCTGCCTCTCTTGTCTCTCATGAATAAATCAATAAAATCTTAAAAAAAAAATCTACTGATAAAGTACTTTGTTTTATCATTGTATTTTGTCATATCTAAAATAAAAATTTTGGTAAATTCTGTACAGACTTGTATATCTTTTAGGTCAAAAAATTATTTAAAAAATATGGCTATTGAAATAAAAGCAATTCACAAATCAACAAAACCTTTTTTCTCCCCATCAAGCAAGTTAGTTTTTAAATGGAATTAGTTGCGATTTGATTTAGAGATAATTGTTAGCTATTGATAAATAGCTTTGAATCAATATGTGCTTTGGCTTCACTCTAGACAGTACTGGTCAAGTTTTCAAAATGCCAGAGACAGGGCGCCTGGGTTGCTCAGCTGGTCGTGTGTCTGCCTTCAGCTCAGGTCATGATCCCAGTCACACTGGGTCTCTACCCCTCCTCTCTGCTTGTGTTCTCTCTCTCTCAGATAAATAAATAAAATCTTTTTTAAAAAATGCCAGAAATGGGGCAGCTGAGTGTCTGCCTTTGCTCAGGGCTTGATCCTGGAGTCCCGGGATTGAGTCCCACTTTAGGTTTCTTGCACGGAGCCTCCTTCTCCTCCCTCTGCCTATGTCTCTGCCTTTCTCTATGTCTCTTGTAGATAAATAAATAAAATCTTAAAAAAAAAAATTTTTTTTTAAAGCCAGAAACAGAAGCACAAAGCATGCCTGACCAATCAACACTGACTTTTGGAACAAAGGTAACTGTCACTATTAAATTCTTTAACTGTTCATCTCTGTTTTAAACCTTATTTGACATTTGATTTTTAAAGAGATTACATTTTTGTGTTTCTGAAGCAGCTGTTTAAAGTCTTTGATGTGGAAAGGAGTTCTCAGTTTTTTTTTTCTTCAAATTGTTAGGTATGCATAAAAACAAATGGTGTTTCTTTTTAATTTCTTAGGTGTTTTCTCTTTTTCTAATTATAAAGTGAATACTTCAATATATTTGAACATAATCAAAAAGAATCATCCTCTATAGGCCAAGGCAAATCAAATTAAGTATGCATGTTTGTGCTAGAGGTGGGGTAGCCAGGGAGAGTCAGAGGAGGGGGAAGGTAAGACAAGGGAAACCAATAAAGTGTGAGACAAATAGAGACTGGTTCTGGATGCAGAAAGTAGATAGGATAAACAGCGAATCCAGACAGTCAATTGAAAGAGAGGAGAACTACAGCAAATAAATGAACCCAGGAAATTTTTGTAAACAGGAGATTGATGTGATGAGAGTGGAAACAGAGACCTATCAGAGATTTGCAGCAGAGGAAAATGATAGAAAGGAGCAGAATCTGTATTTATCCATGTCTCCTAGGATATTTCTTCTCCAACTTTGAAGTATATACCAATCACATTGGGATCTTGTTAAAATGCATATTTGGAATCTCTAAGTCTGAATCGAAGCCTGAGATCTCTTAACAAGCTCCCAGATGATGTCCATGATCTTGGTACATGGGCCACACTTTGTATAGCAAGATTCTAGGGTATTTATTTTATTTTAGCTGTAGTAATATTCACCAAAATATGAATAAACTCCCAAAGTTACTGAGTTGTTGTTATTTATTATACTTGATTTAATAAAATGTCAATGGTATGAAGCCAAAATGTGAGCTAATTCCATTCACAGAGTATTAAGATATTTCTGTTATTTGAACAAGTGATATGAAGAATCTGAGACACCTAGATTTTTTTCCTTTTGGCATTCAATAGTTTTTGTTTGTGAGATGGTATTTGTCTATATATAGTCACCAATTATGTAGAAAAGGATGGGTGGTCAGCTAATGTTCTGTGTCTTGCTATATCCAATTGGCTAGATCATAGTACGTAGGATTTTTTTTCTTAGGCATCAAGGGAAAATGGATTGGCTTAATTTCATTTCATGTAGACAGCAATTCTTTAACCTCATTTAAAAACATTCTAGTGTTCTGATATAAGGCATTTATTTAAATTAAATGGTATTTTGGAATAGGGCTTTTTGAAACAAAAGAAGCACACCCAGCATCTTCACTGAAGGTAAAAAAAAAAAAAAAAAGTTAAGGTTTAAAAAAGATGATTTAAATTGATTGAAAGCATAACAATATCCTCTTTAATTAGGAAAATATGTTTATTTTCTTTATGAATTTAGAATCTAAAGAATTTGGTGTGCATGAAGGCTGATACATTGTTAATATCCATAACTATCATCTATCAGGTTATTCAATTCCATTTTATACATGGATTCTAACCCCTTGTTACAGAAAGCAGAATATTATTATTTACTGAAGAATTTCTAAATTACCTACACCTAGTTCACTGATTACCTAATGCCCCCTTGAATGGGAATACAGACCTCAGATTATAAAAACTGCTTATGAAAGTGCAATATAACTACCCAATTGACCCCATGCAAGTCACTCCCCCCTGCCCCCAGGACTTCTTCTTCAAGGAGAAAATAAAGCAGGGTTAGAGATGAGAATGGGAATTAGTACTGAATGATGTCATCTGTCTCTTGGTTTCCTAATCTCAATAAAGACATTATAAAGAAAAAGTATCTTTGAAAAGTTAGCATAAGCTAACATATATTGAAAGAAATAGGCCTACGACGACTTAAACAATTGCACGCAACACTAATTTCAGTTACTAAATTATGGGTGGAAATATCATGTAACCACTTTTTAATTACAAAGCAATGTTGATTGTCTATTGAATTATTGAATGATTAACACAAATGCCAAGATAATAACTTAGGGCCTGATCTAGTCTCAAAGTGTCTCTGCACCTATAGAGGATGCTGAGGCCTGGGGATTTTTCCTGGTTGTCAGCTGCACAGACTTTTCTTCCTTCTGTTTGAAGTCATAAGTCCAATGCTCCTCTGACTCTGTCACCTATATCCCCATATAGTAACTGGTGCACAAGGGCACTTAAGTGATTTCATGTCAATCTTGGCTTCACTGAAGGAGCTTAGAAATAAGATTCTTGATACTAACCAACAACCCTAGAGAGGAGTTACCTAATACCCTCTCAGCTGCTCTACAGTACTCTCCTCAATATTATCCTTCTGTTTTGTTAGCTCCTTGACCATCTCCAGAATGTTTCTTGTGTTCTCTGATAATTGATTGATCAATCAATTTTATTGAGGTAGAGTTAACACATAAAATTGTATGTATGTAAAGAACACAATGTGATGGTTTGATATTATCTATACATTATGAAATGATTACAACAATCAATTTAATTAACATATTACTTACCTCACATAGTTATTTTTTTGTATGTGTGAGAAAACTTAGGTCTACTCTCATAGAAAAATTCAAATATTCAATATATCCTGTTAATTATAGTCCCCATGATGCATATTTGACCCTCAGAACTTATTCATCTTATGGCTAATAGTTTGTATCTTTCCACCAACATCTCTCCACTTCTACCCTAGGGCTCCTGATAATCACCATTTTATTCTCTGCTTCTATGTGTTTTGATTTTTTTTTTTTAATTCCACGCAAAAGTGATACCAGTGATTGCCTTTCTCTGTCTGGCTTATTTCACTTAGCATAATGACTTCCAGGTTCATCCATGTTGTCACAAATAATACACATACCTCCATATGTGTATGTGTGTATCACATTTTCTTTACCTGTGCATGTGTCAACAGACCCATAGGTTGTTTCCATATCTTGGCAATTATAAATAATACTGCAGTGAATGTGGGTGGGGGTCACATATCTTTCTGAGTTAATGTTTTTGTTTTCTTTGGATGAATACCCAAAAGTGGAATTGCTGGATTATATGGTAGCTCTATTTTTAATTTTTTGAGGAATCGCCATGTTGTTTTCCATATTGCCGTACCAGTTTACATTCCAACTATCGGTGTACAATTTTTCCCTTTTCTCTATCCTTACCAACACTTGTTATCACTTGTTATTTTAGATAATAGCTAACAAGTGTGGGGTAATAGCTCATTGTGGTTTTGATTTACATTTCCCTGATGATTAGTGATTTTTGGCATCTTTTCATACAACTCTTGACCATTTATATATCACCTTTGGAAAAATGTTCAGATTCTTTGCCCATTTTTGTAATCAGATTATTTTTTTACTATTGAGTAGATGAATTTCTTATATATTGTAGATATTAACCCCTTATCAGATATCTTGTTTGCCAATATTTTCTCCCTTTCCATACCTTACCTTTTCATTTTTTGATTTTTTTTCCTGTGTAGACACTTTTTTTAGTTTGACATTATCCCATTTGTTTACTTTTCCTTTACCTGTGTTTTTAGTATCATATCTAAAAACTCATTGCCAAGACCAATGTCAAGGATCTTTCTATGTTTTCCTGTAGTAGCTTTATGGTTTCAGGTCTTTTTTTTTTTTTTTTTTTTTTTTTTGGTTTCAGGTCTTACATTGATTTTTTAATCTACTTTGAGTTAATATTTCTGAATTGTTTAGATAAGGATCTAATTTCAACCTTTTTCATATGTTTTGCCAACATTGTTTATTGAAGGGACTATTTTATCTACTTTGTACATTCTCGGTGCGCTTGCTAAAACTTAGTTGACTAAAACACATGGATTTATTTCTGGGAACTCTATCCTATTCTACTGTTCTCTGTGACTTTTTTAATGCCATACCACACTGTTTTTATTACGCTGGTTTTATAATATAATTTGCAATCAGGAAGTGTAATATCTTCAGCTTTGTTCTTCTTTCTCGAGGTAGCTTCAACTATTTGGGGTCTTTTGTGATTCTATGTGAATTTTACTATACATGTTCTTAAAAATAATAGGATTTTCAAATAATGATCTGTAATAGGGTGAGATCTCCATAATAAAGAAACAAAAGCAAGTATCAAAGAACAAAACCAGTGTTAGAAAATGAAGAGAAAAATGGTTTTGGTTACACAGAAACTTAAAATTTGTTTATTTCAAGAGTTACTTCAAGGTTTACATCAGATGACAATGAGGTAGTTATTATAAACCATTTAAGAGAAGAAGTTAATATCAATAATATATTTATGTTCTATAAGTTAATAACATCAACATCAATAACTTAAAAATAATAGATGCCAATAACTATGCAAAATGTGTCCAATCCCTATAATATTCATGACAGTACTAATTTTAAAGTAATGTTTTTTTCATTAGATTGGCAACAGTTGGAAATATAGACAAATCCAGTACTGATGAGGTGAAATTAAATGAATTCTTTTGTCCACTGTTGGCGAGTACATAAATATTTTTTTTGGCTTAACAATTAGACACTATTTAAAATTTAAAATGTGGATAATTTGAAATTATCCTTCTTACTTTCTCTCATACTTATTACTTGATTCATAAGAAAATTCTCTGTCTTTAAAATATATTCTGAGAGCACTAATGCTTATATAATACTTAGTCTTGGCCTAGAGTAACAGCATCCAATGTATTTTTCTCTGTGTTGTTCTCCTCAGAGCAGGTCATGTCACCTTCTCCCCAACCCAGAATGACTCTGCGCTAACTTCTCGTTAAACTCCACTGTGTCTTCCCTTCACACTTAATGGTAAAGTCTAATTGCTTTTGTCATGGAACACAGGATCTTACATGATCCAGCCCTTTATAATTCTCTGGCTTCATCTCTTAACTGCTCTTGCCCTTGCTCTCTGTAGTCGGCCCACACTTCGCTGTTTGCTATAACTCAAACCAGCGTCCTTCTTCTGGCCTTTACACTTCCTTTTACTTTTGTCTGGAATCCTTTGCCTCTCTTCATGGCATAGCTGCCTGCCTCAAGTCACTCAGGACTCTGCCTGAGTATTATTTCCTCAAACTTTCCCTACCATACTATTTAAAATAGCAATCCCATACCCTATTATCCTTTATTGCTTTAATTTGCCTTTTTTTTTTAATTTCCACAGTACTTACTACTACATGCTATTATATTCTCTCTTTATTTGCATACATCTTTGTTGTCTTTCCCCCTTATCATAAGTGGGTTCCAAAAAAGCACATTTTTATCACTGTATCTTCACCTACAGTAATGACTGGCACATATAATGCACTCAATAAATATTTTTCAAATGAATGAAAAGATACATGAATGGATAACTTTTGCATGTGCAAACCCACTACTAGGACTCTATCCTATTTGAATAAGAGAATTACAGGAAGCTATTCATACATAAATGTTCTTGGCTACTTTCTAATAGCAAACTTTAGAAACAAGCTATTGATATAAACATTGTATCATTGATAGTTTTACACATGCTAAGAATTACTGGGCAACCATCAAGAAAGAATGAGCTAGAACTTTATGTAGAGATCTGAAAATGTATCAATGATACATTGTTAACTCAAAAAGGTGAACTAATTACCTGCCTAGCTTTTATTACATATATATTATCTATGCTAGCGAACATGCATATAGTTTTTAAAAATTGGGGAAGTAGCTACAATAATCTTTTAATTGTCTTTAACTCAGCATATCTCAAAGGTAATTTTGCAATTAAATCCATCTTGTCTGAATATTAGATTAACTTTTAAAGAATATGATGTTAAAGAAAATAATGGCTATATAATTTAATGTTCTATGCAATGTGATTCCGTCTTCAGAAATTCATATAGAAGTTCCAGAAAAGAAAAACAATGGGATCCATTTATTGGTATACTTTATAATTTTTCTCTTTTGCCTTTCTATTGTGGAATGAATACAAACATGCATTAGTTTATTATCCAAAGTTTGGACAACTCCAATGTTAGTACATATTGTTTCAAGAAAAAACAAAACAACAAGAGAAAAGTAAAATTAAAATTGACACCTTAGAGGGCAGCCCGGGTGGCTCAGCGGTTTAGTACTGCCTTCAGCCCAGGGCCTGATCCTGGAGACCCGGGATCGAGTCCAACGTCAGGCTCCCTGCATGGAGCCTGCTTCTCTCTCTGCCTGTGTCTCTGCCTCTCTCTCTCTCTCTCTCTCTCTGTGTGTGTGTGTGTGTGTGTCTCATGAATAAATAATAAAAAAAATCTTTTTTAAAAAATTGACACCTTAGGTCATCAACATTTGATAGCTTCTGTTAGCTTCTGTTTATTTGAACCCATTACTTTTCTCATTACCTATCTTGCTTAGCTTTTGGTTAGTATTTAGAATTTAGCCCATCCCTGAAGCCAGTAATTAATAAAATATGCATGGTGGTCTTGTGCTTCTTCAAAGGAACTGGATTTCAAAGCTATAAAGATATTTCTCTACCAGAGAGTTTTCATTTTCTCTAAATAAATTCACTTGCCAAGAGTTTGCATGAGATTAAATTAAATACATGTGATATGAAGATGAAACCTATCATGAAAGATGACTAATGACAGTTAAAAAGTATGAGTATCCTTTCTCTGACCAAGTAAGTACTATTGTCTTTTTTTTAAAATTAGAGTTAAATTGATTTTAGATTTTAGGCTCCATAAAATCAACCATATTAGAGTCAATCTCTTCTCAATTGGTAAAATTATTTGCCTTAGTTCAAAATGATATGCTGTTTAATGTTTAAATTAAAACTGTATTTGATTTTTAACACATGCCTTTTATAAAACTTTCTTTCCCTACTTTACATGTACCCAACGATTCTAGAATATTTTGTTCAATTTGATCTCTGGTATTTGTTTATAGATTATGACATTTAGAAACCCTTGTTTGATATAAATCAGATGTTCAGAACATGGCAACAAATATTTACTAGTGATAGAATCAGTAGTTTTAGGGCCACAGATAAGTACTTATACCTCGATAGAACTTTTATGGTTCAGATCTTATGTTCAGGAGGCAGTTCTGCCGTGAAAGACGACTGCTTCACACCCATTGCAACTTTGGTCACTGTTTTATTTGCTGGAGCTAAAGATATATTTCTAAGCTTTCCATGCAGGAGAATGCTAATTGATGCCCAGGAGATGGGCACGGGAGAGCAGTTCTCAACCTGTCACTGGCTTACATACCTGCTTCCTTAACTAGACCATGAATCCCTAAGGGCAAAGACCCTATTTCATACATCTCTACACTTAATCAGCAATGTTCCTGGCTTAGTATGTGAATTGATGAATGAATTAATTGCTCCTTAAGATGATCTGAATTATTGCAGTGCTTTGGAAATAAAGACTATGGTTAAAGACTAAACCATAATAATGTGTTGTGGCCTAAAATCAATGCTAATCATTCCTTATTAAATCTGCATAGCCCCTTTAGTCCCATTTAAGTTTTATTGAGGTAAATATTCCTATTATTCATAATATGTGTTTTTCTGGATGTCTCTATTTCTGGATGTCTATGAATAGTATAGTTTATAGCTAAATAAAGCTAAGAAGAAAAGAAAGAAAAAGCCTGTCCATTTGATTTGCCAAAGGAGCTTAACGACCAATCTTGCTTATCCCTTGAGTGTAACCTTTCTATATTTCTTTGGCCGATACCCTGATTAAGCCTTTTGAGCAGTAAGGGCTTCTTCAGAAAGCCCATCTCTTGTAACTCCATATTATCGTCCTAACCTTCAACGCCTGCCACCCTCTCAGTTGTTAACTTGTCCACCTTAGCTTCTAATGCTTAGTATAAGTTAGTTTTTCCAGGAGAGTTTGCACATCTCCATACGTAGTCCTCAGGCATGTGGGTGAGGGAAAAGGTGCAACGGATGAACTTTTCTGTCCTAGTGGATCCTGTAAAATGATATACACATTGCATTTTTTACCCTGGAAAGCAAGTCTATAGCTCTTACTGCCTCTACTGTGGAACCTATGACTACACCAAATAGTTTAGAATCATTTTTTCCCCTTATTTTCTGTGCTTCCACTGTTACTTGCTCCTAATGTGCCTGTTTTTTGTTTGTTTGTTTGTTTGCTTTTAATCACCATCTAACCAAACTCCAGGTTCAAATATAATCTCACACCTATGAAAACTTACCCACAGCTGTCTTATCAATCTCCGAATATGTAAAGGACATATTCTTTACTTTTATGATCTTATATTATTAGTAAACTGTTGCATGGCAAACCCCCCCCCCCATTAGATACCAAGTTTTAAGAAAACTGGAGCCCTTTCTATCCCATAAAAAGAGCTACCATAAAACAAAACCAAACTAGGAGAAAGTTATTTTGAAAGCTATTTATAACTTGAAGAGATAGTCAAACAGTAATTTCTTTACTGATAAAGTACATTATCAATTTATATTATTAGCTATATGGAAACTAGAACTTAGCCCTATTTAAAAAGTTGATTGGGTTCACAGAAGCAAGGAAAGTGTGATTTGCAAAAAAAAAAAAAAAATGAAAACACATATCTATAAACATTTATGGAAAAACAAAATAGCCTAAAGAAAAAAATTATGTTTAAACTAAAAGAGCTTAAGGATCTCACATTTTCAAAATTTAGGAAACTGTCAAAATTTAAAATATACTCACTTCTATAATTTGAGCAAGCTTTAGTTCAAACATTTTTAAAGTGCTTTAAACTATATTTTCTTGAAACATTTCCATCACTAACCCACTGAAAAATGCATTCAGCTTTATGTCAGCCAGAGGTAACTACACTGAAAGTACCAGAAAAACTACAATTTAAGTATGTAAGAATGTGTAGGGGGCTAGGGGAATGGCAAATATATGACAGACAGTATGTCTATGAAATAAAGAGATGAATAGATATCTCAAAAAATCAAAGCTCTTAGTTTGTTATGGATTTATCCTAATCCTTATTCTATGCTCTTAATTTTGTAAGAAGGAAAGGACATTTTGAATAATATAGACATATGTATGCAGATATAAAATGATATACTTATCATGTTTTCTTCTACTTATTTTGTACAATATTCATTGATTGGTTGGTCAAGAACTCTTGCAACAAAATCCATAGGCCAAGACTGAGCAAGTGTTCATACATAAGAATTACTCATCAGTTTGTCATAGCCAACAGAAATAGAAATGTACTAATTAGATGTCCTTCCTTGACAACATGCACCAAAATGGATTCTGCAAACTAAAAAGTTCAGATTGATTATCTGTGTTGATGTACTTAACTGAACACATCACTAAAGTGGAAAATGAATTTTCACAACCAGTGAAGACTAGGAGGGCTGCATGAAACAGTAATCCGTTGCCTAAAATTATCATCTGGTATATGTTTATTTGAGGAATGTGACTATCAAATCTTATAACACATAACTCAGATAAAAAGGGGTCACCAAATGTCATGGAATGAATATATATAGCCCTTGAGTTTCTCTTTATTTCCTGAAATATACAACAGTACTTTTTTTCATTTTTATTTCAAAACTGTCACAAACAAAATTTGCATAAGATACACGAAAACCATTTTTTCTCAATCATTTGAGTATAAGTTAATGACATGGTATTCCGTCATCTTCAAATACTTTAGTGTATTTCCTATAAACATGTATATTTTTCTATCTAATCATATTACAGTTACCAAAATCAGAAAATTAATATTGACACATTAGTACCATCTACTCTGCAGCCACCATTCACTTTTGTTGCCAGTTGTCTCAGTGATGTCTTTAAAAGAAAAAGAAAATAAACAGCCCAGGATCAAATATTGCATTTAGTTGCCACATCTTTTTCATTTTTGTTCTCTCTTTCTTTGGTTTTGATGACCTTGACAGGTTTGAAGATTATAGGAAAATGATTTTGTAGCTTGCCTCTCCATTTGGCTTTCTGTGATCTTTCCTTATGAAGACATTACAATTATACATCTAAGGCAAGAGTATTATAGAAATGGAGTTGGGTTTTCATTTTCTCCTATCATTTAGCAGATAATTTCAATTTGTAAAATTCTGATACAGTTAACTTTGATCTTTTGGATAAGATAGGGTCTATAGGTTTTCCACTGTGAAATTACTCTTTCCTTCCTCCTCTTTAGTATGTAATTTGAAGGGTAAACTTTATGTAAATATTCTATTCTTCATTCTTTTAAACATTTATTTATTTATTTATATTAAATATGGACTTATGGCTTATATAACATTCAATGAGCTATAATCTTTTATTATAAGTAATTACTTCGATACTCAAATTGCCCAAGATTTTGTTCCTGGGAGCTTCTTCAAGCTAGATTCTGTGTTATTTTGATATGTCTGCATCATTTATTGGGCAATTTATGCTTCCTGGCCAAATATATATATATATATATATATATATATACACATATATATATATATATATATATATATTCCAGAGTCATCTTTTATTTTCCCTGTTGTAGCCCTGCCTAGAAAACAAAACAAAGCAAAACAAAACAAAAAAATTTTTCCAGAAGCCCCAATGCCTCTAAGTTGAGAATGACATTTAGAATCTAAGATCTGGATGCTAATTGTTCTGATTTCTACTGAGGTAGTGCTACTCCTAGGCTTGGAGGAGAGAGCTAATGAATATACATATACCTGTGTGTGCTCCTTGTGTGCATGTGTGTGTGGACACATGTTCATGTTATTATGTGCATACCTCTTAGCTTACTATAGTCAGGGTAGCTTAAACAACAGACACTTATTTCTCACAGTTCTAAAGGCTAGGAAGTTCATGACCAGTGTGTCAGTAGATGCAGTTCCTGGTGAGAATCCACTTCTAGCCTGGTAGATGCCTCACAGGCCCTTTTATTAGTGTATTCTCATGGAGAGCAAGAGAGAGAAAGAGAAAAAGAGAGGGCGACTTTGTGTCTCTTCCTGTTCTTACAAGGGCACTAATCCTACCATGAAGGTCCCACTTTTATGACCTAATCTAAACCTAATTACTCCCAAAGACCCCATCTCCAATACCATCACATTGGGATTAGAGCTTCAAGTACAAATGTGGAGGGGACACAGTCAACCCATGCCAACATCCACTAAGACATATTCTGTTTATGTATATGCACTCACATTTATGCCTTTATTTCTATATCCACTTCTCTATATTGATCTCTCTGTGTTTACCAGATGAACAATCTAAATCCAACTGGTTTCTTTCCAGTATTTTTCCTTCCCATATTTTTAACTGTATTCTTTGACAAGAAATCTGGAGCCCATTATCCTCAATATTTACTTATTTGATTGACATCCTCCTACATATAACCAGTCTCCTGTTGCTACTTCTGCTCTACCTCCCACATTGAGATTCCCTTCTCATCCTATTCTGAATCCAACACCCAATGCCAGGCCACCACTACCACTTTCTGCACTGATGCTCTCCTCATCCTGCTTGGACACAGCTTCCTACACCAGCCTGCCGCCATTGCTGCCCCATCTGTGAAACTCTCTACATCTGGCTCTATCTGCCCTCCTAAGGTGACACTCTCTACCCTCCTCTGTATCTAATGCTGCAGGCTGCTCCTAGCATTGCTGTTTTTGCACTGCTTAGTCTCAGACCTTGTGCCAGGTTGTGCAGGTCCCATTCCTGCATCCCCTCTGTCTCCACAGAGCCTTGTTTTGTTCAGGTCACCTATTGGATTTTGGCCTGATTTCTTTATGAAGGGAGGTGAGGAGAAAACAAAAGGAAAAATAAATAGAAAAGAAGGTAAGAGATAGAGGAAGCAGAGGAAGAGAAAAGAAGAATGGCAATAGAGGGGCACCTGGGTGGCTCAGTAAGTTAAGTGTCTGACTCTTGACTTTGGCTCAGGTCATGATCTCAGGGTGATAAGATGGAGCCCTACTGTGGGTTCTGCGCTCAGTGAGGAATTTTGCTTGGGGCTTTCTTCCATCTGCCCCTCCCCCCCTCACCTGCATGTTCTCTCTAACACAAATAAATCTTTTTTAAAGAATAATAGTAGATTTTTAAATGTATATCAATGCATACTTAAGAACAAAACAACAGATTGGCATCTGGGAAATACAAATTAAAAAAATGAGATAACACCTTACACTAGTCAGAATGGCTAAAATTAATAAATCAGGAAATGACAGATGTTGGCAAGGATGCAGAGAAAGGGGAACTTTCTTGCATTGTTGGTGGGAATGCAAGCTGGTGCAGCCACTATGGAAAATAGTGTGGAGGTTCCTCAGAAAGTTGAGACTACCTACTCTATTGACCCAGCAATTGCACTACTAGGTATTTACCCCAAAGATAAAGTGTAGTGATCCGAAAGTACACCTGCACCCCAATGTTCATAAAGCAATGTCCACAGTAGCCAAACCAGAAAAAGCCCAAATGTCCATCAACAGATGAATTATAAAGAAGATGTGGGGGACTCCTGGGTGGTTCAGTGATTGGGCCTCTGCCTTCAGCTCAGGACATGATCCCACATCAGGCTCCCTGCAGGGACCCTGCTTCTCCCTCTGCCTATGTCTCCGCCCCTCTCTCTGTGTCTCTCATGAATAACTAAATATAATCTCAAAAAAAAAAAAAAAGGATGTGGTCTATATATACAATGGAATACTACTGTGCCAATCCAAAAAAAAAAAAAAAGATATCTTGCCATTTGCAATGACATGGATGGAACTAGAGGATATTATGCTAAGTGATATGAGTCAATCAGAGAAAGACAATTATCATATGGTATCACTCATGTGGAATTTAATAAAACAGGATCATAGGGAAAGAGAGAAATAAATAAAACAAAAGGAAATCAGAGAGAGAGACAAACCATAAGAGACTCTTAATCATAGGAAACAAAATGAGGTTCACTAGAGCCGGGGGTGGGGGATGAGGTAACTGGGTGATGGGCATTAGGGAGGGCATGTGATGCAATGAGCACTGGGTGTTATATAAGACTGATGAGTCACTGCCCTCTACCTTGGAAACCAATAATATATTATTTGTTAATTAACTGAATTTAAATAAATTTTTTAAAAAAGAACAAAGCAAAAGAGATATGCCTGACAATAGCTTTTACCACCTTTTTTTTTCCTTTAATTCTTTCCACTTTAAAATTCTTAAAATGTTATACACTGTTGGAGTCAGCATGTTCTATTACATTGAGTAATAGGGCCAGTGAACATTTCTAAATAGATTTAGAGGTTCAAAAGCCACCCAGAGAAAGTGCACACAAAGGTTTTCAACACAGTGTTTATCTTTAGGTTTTGCCTAGGTTTAATTCAAGAAGCTCTAGATGATCACTCATAACATGAGACCAACATTCAGGAAGCCATGTATTGAAAATATAGGAAAAAAATTTGTGGATGGGAACACAGATATTTACAGGGTTATAAGAGTTATTTACAATATTTACTATTTTTATCAGAGTTATGTTACCAGAGTTATTAGGAATTACGGCAGATTAGGACAATAGTTAACAATATGGACTCTGCAGCCAAATGTCCTAGTTCAATTCTTGATCCAGTCATTTGTTAACTGTACAACGTTTGACAAATTGACTAACATGTCTGTCTTTCCATTCGCCCCCCCCCCCGCCCCCCATAAAGTGGGAATAATAGCAGTAACTACATCATTGACTTGTGAGGATTAAATAACACAGTTTTTCTAACTGGCACAAGAGTTTCTGGCACATATTATTGATTATGTAAGTGTTTACTGTTATTTGGGGGATAGGATGAAGTGGCCTCTTGCTATGTCTGCCAGTGTTAAGCAGGAAAAGAAGCCTGTCGACCTGGAGGTGAAAAAGCGTTTAAACAGAAAAAGGAATTTCTTACAAGACTAGATCTGTGAATGTGTATACACAAAAATCTGGAATTTATGTAGCAGGAAAACTGTTTTATGGGAAAGTTTAAATGGCACTACAGTTTTGAGTGGAATTATATTGCTGTCTGCTTATAGGGGTAAACAAGTGAAAAGACAAGAAGGAATTTTATACCATTTGCTAGAGTAAGCCTGTTTTAGGCAGTTAGAGTGATATTTTCTAACATTGGATAAACTGTAATTATCAGCACTTATGATCCAATCAAGTAGCTTTGTGATACTTCTCTGGCACAGAATTACTGCTATTTTTACTTTCTAATCCTAAAGTTATATATAAATTAATGTCACAGATATATAGTAAAAAAAAAATCATTATCCTGAGGTCTCAGTCTCATATTGGGATTCAAAGGGGAAAAACAAAGCATCATTATTTATGACATCTGCATTATTCCTGCGCAGCCCAGTATACCTTTGTGGAATTCAGAAAGATATAGAGAGAGATTATAGCATTTTCTCTGAATCTGGTTCCACTAATTTTCCTGTGTGTGTGACTTTCAGTAAATCAGGTGTAAGTTACATGTCTGCAATTACACCTACTGTGTGAGGTTTTCTAAGAGTAATGGAGATTTTAAAAAAAAAGAGTAATGGAGATAAAATAGCGTCAATATTGCACAATACTTGGCCCATATTTATAATGAAGCATAACAAACAGGCAGCAACTGCCACCTCCCCCATTTCTAAAAAAGGACAGATAATGATTTTCAAGAAATATACCTCAAACATATACAAAATATATCAGACATTTACAGATTTATTTGCCAATGGAAATAAATTTGTCTATGGAAAAGGGGGAAGGGGAGCAGAATTTGCCATTCCCAAATATATCTCTTGGCATAAGGATTTTTTGAGCTGTTTTAAGTAACTGCAGTCACAGTAATGGAGGGATGGGCTAAATGGATGAAGGATATTAAGGAGGGCACTTGTTGTGATGAGCACTGAATATTATATGTAAATGATGAATCACTAAATTCTACTCCTGAAACTAATATTACACTGTATGTTAACTGGCACTTAAATAAAAACTTGGAACTACAAAAAAAGAAGAGAAGAATAAGAATAAGAAGAAGAAGAAGAAGAAGAAGAAGAAGGAGAAGGAGAAGGAGAAGGAAAAGAAGAGGAGAGGAAGGAGAAGAAGAAAGAGGAAGAGTGAGCAGAAGAAGGAGGAGTGGAGGAAGAAGAAGAGGAAAAAAGGAGGAAGAAAGAGAAGGAGGAAGAGGAGGAGGAGGAGGGGAAGGAGAAGAAGAAGAAACTGCAGACACTGGAGAAGCTCTGAAAATGGAATGAAGTTACCCTTTTGTAAGAGTTATTTATATTTATAAGGACAATCTCCATTTGTAAGAGTGTCTCCCTCCCTGTAATGGGCAGAGAGGGAAGATTTTAAATCTCCAGAAATTTTTAGCGATAGAGAAGGCAATGACTTAAATCTGCTTAACAACCTTACCCCTGTTGACTGTGCTTTTCCTGGCACCCTCCCACAATGGGTGTCCCCCACCTTCCAACATGGCGTTTGTCTTTAGTTGGAGATGTTATTTAAGGTGGTATCTTGGGCCATTTCAGAGAGTTACTCCGTTTTCCTGGGTATCTCCGAAGTGTACAGGAGATATAAATGTTATTAAACTTTTGATTATTTTTTCTCCTGTTAATCTGTCTTTTTATTACGGGGCTGTCTCAACTGAAAACCTAGCAGGGTAGAGGGAAAATTATTTTTCTTCCCTCGCAAATGCTGTAGAACAATTTATGTATCCAGTTTAGATGAGTTATAGGTCTTATTTTCCCAATTATTAGAGCTCCATTCTGACTCATGTATTTTATTCTTTTTGGACTAATGATTCCACTTCTAAAATCCAGCAATATGAATCTTCCACGAATGCAATGTGAGCAGCAAGACCATCAATGTGGAGACTGCACGCATCGTGAAGCTTTTTAAGGCCACTCAGACCTTTCATATACCTGTTTCTGGATTTCAGGAGACAGCCAGTATATATTCATTTAATCTGAGGATACTTTATTCAGTAGAAGAAAAACAATCATCTAAATCAGGAACATGACTTAGACTGTTGGGGGGGGGGTGGTATTATCCAGTGGGTTATACTTTCCAATTCATTTCTACTAGGATTCACGCTATGATTTGCTAAGGGTTCCAATATGGGTAATGGTGTATGTAGCAACAGTCAGAGCTTCTGAGAATAATCTCTTCTTTCCGAGGGTACAGCTAGAATCCAGGATGTAACAGGTAGTACTTAGAAAGTTGTGCATTTCAGTAAATAGGAATTTGGTACATAGAACTAAATGTGTCTATGTCTCAGAGTAGTGGGATTCCTCTGAAGCAAACGTGGTTTTCACATTCCTCAGCTGCTTTCTAACATCTACCAGAAGGTGAAGATAAACTCTCTTCCCTGAAAGTATTGCAGTTACCCTTCAGAGAGTAGCATATCACCAAATGGATTTTATTATATATACTGAAAACGTAATTATTGACTAAGCACCTAGAAACAACCGAAATGGGCCAATCTTTATTGCAACAGGGACCCTTATGTTCAAACTTACATCTGTGAATTCAAAGGATTTCCTCACCCTTATGTTGAAATTTACATCTGTGAATTCAAAGGATTTTCTCACAGTCTTAAATAAAATGCTACTCTATACAATAAAACTACACTAGTATTAATGTAACTGAGCCAATGTGAGTTCGCTCCTTGGTGAGTCGCAGGTAGAAACTAAGCAGGTGTGTTGCAGGGTTGCAGGATCCTCTCTGGCAGAGTCAAAGAATGAATCTCAGACACAAAAGGGTGAAGTGATAGTTTGTTAAGTGAAGGTGAGAACAGAAAGAAAGCTCTCTTAGAGTGAGAGGGGTCCCTTCCTGGTTGCCAAATGATGTGTTTTGTAATGTTGGTGTGGTCTGGAGCCGAAGGCCAGGAAAGAATTATTGATACATGTTTGATGCAAAAAGGTGGTTTTATTAAAACATGGGAACAGAACTAGTGGGCAGAAAAAAAAAACTGCATTGGGGTCGCAAGGAGTGACCTGTTATATATTCTCCAGTTGGGAGGGGGTGAGAGATAGCTCAAATCTCTAAGGAATTTTGGAAGCAAGGTTTCCAGGACCCTGAGGGGTAGCTATTGTTAGGAAAAGTCATTTATTACTGTCTAATAAAACCTTAGTCATGAGACCCTTCCAATGTATATTGGTAGGTCATATGCTTGGGGGATGATTGCCAACCTGTATCTTGGAAGGTAGAGATAAAGGAAGTTTCCAAAGGAATTTTTGTATGTTAAAGTAGACTTACAGGATCCTGGGGGTTGGGCCTTTTGCTCTTAGCAAAGTGTTAACATTCAGATAGTTGAGTCCCTAGAGGAAGGTCACCCTGCCTGTTTCAGGGACTTGTCAATGGGCTGTAAGTAGTAAGGGAATTTAATAATTTTTCTTCTGCCTTTGTTTCCCACATCAGTGGGTTGTCACATGAAGGAAACTATTTGCAGCAGAAAAGGAGATCAAGGGGAATAACTTCCAAGGCCATGACGCCCAGATCAAGGATGAATGAGTCCCTTTTTTTTAGAGTTATTTATTTTTCTTAAAGATTCTATTTATTTATTCATGAGAGACAGAGAGAGAGAGAGAGAGAGAGAGAGAGAGAGGCAGAGACACCGGCTGAGGGAGAAGCAGGCTCCATGCAGGAAGCCCAATGTAGGACTTGATTCTGAGACTCCAGGATCAGACCCTGGGCCGAAGGCAGGCACTAAACCACTGAGCCACCCAGGTGTCCCCTAGGATGAATATTTAGATGGGGAATCCTTGTCAGTGTATGTGGAGGTGGGCATACAGTTGTGCATGGGCCTTAAAGAAATATGCCTATGCACACATTGTATGTTATATACATGAGCCTTGTGTTCCTCCCAGAGCAGAAATGGTAGTATCATAATGAGGTAAAGATAACTGTTGGTCATTTCAGAGCTCACTCCATGATTCATCTGCAGAGATACAAGTTGTGGGAGTTAGGTCAAATTGCTCTGGGTGGTCTGGGCCACCAGAGGTGTATCTCCAGGCAGCTGTTACTGCTTGAGGGGTAGTTTTGGTTTTCATCATGAGATGTTATGCCCATAGGGCCTTTTGCCTGAGTTATGAGATCAGCTGGAAAGAAGAACTTAAAGAAGGGTCACCCAGGAATCCCTGGGTGGCTCAGCTGTTTAGCGCCTGAATAAATAAAATATTTAAAAAGGGGGGGAGGGGCACCTGGGTGGTTCAGTCTGTTAAGCATCTGACTCTTGATCTCAGCTCAGGTTTCCATCTCAGGGTGGTCAGTTCAAGGCCCACACTGGGCTCCACACTGGGCATGGAGCCTATCTGAAGAAGAAAGAAGAAGAAAGAAGAAAGAAAGAAGAAAGAAGAAAGAAGAGGAAGGGGAAGAAGAAGAAGAAGAAGAAAGAAGAAGAAGAAGAAGAAGAAGAAGAAGAAGAAGAAGAAGAAGAAGAAGAAGAAGAAGAAGAAGGAGGAGGAGGAGGAGGAGGAGGAGGAGGAGGAGGAAGAGGAAGAGCAGGAAGGGGAGGAGGCAGAGGAGGAGCAGGAAGGAGAGGAGGAGGCGAGGAGGGGTAAAAGGGGGGAGAGGAAGGAGGAGGAGGAGGAGCACTTAGGGAAAATGGAAAATGTGGGACAAACATCAGTAACATCAGTGGGTACAAGCAGGTGACTAAGTAAAGGTTAGGTCTTGAGGTCTAGCTGGTGACACAATTTCCATAACCCCATAGAATTTATTATAGCATTTGATTTTTTGCTACCTATGAGTGGATAGCTCAAAAGTGTACTGCATTTATTTAAACAAAGGTATATACTGTATTTTGTCAGTTTTGCTGCTATGACAAGGAACCCCCAAACTTCAGACATTTATTTCTATTCATATCATATGGTAGGGGCTGTTAATCAGTTGCTATCTCATGGCCCTACGTATCTTTTAATTCTGGAATTGAGGAGCATTCTCTGTTTAGACATAATATTCTTATAGCAAAGAGAAATGAGTAAGCGGCCTGGTAGAAAACATAATGGCTTTAAAAGCGCCTGTTCAGATGTGGCACATGTCATATTCACTCACGTTTCATTATCTAGAATCAGTCACTTGGACAAGCCTAACAAGGTCATGAACATACAGTCTTTTTGATCAAACATATGGCAAGTCACAAAGCAAAAGGTAGGATTGTATATACCTCTAGCATATACAAAAAAAAGTTGGGAATAATAATGTAATCTGTAACATATACTTGACATATATTCTTTAGCCAAATGTCTTCATTTCTAAAAAAATCACAAATGGTTAAGTAGTTTCAATCAGTTTTTACATTGTAATCAGACCTTGGAAGCAGGAAAAAAATCAGTTGATTAAATTAACCAAATAGGATTTACAGTTAGTTTTTTTTTTTTGATACAGTTTAAAAAAAGAAAAAGGAAGATCTACCTTATAGGATTTTTAAAAGGATTGAAATAAGATAAATGAAACTTCAAAATATTTGATGTAGAGTACCCTATATAGCAATAAATGTTATTTTCCATCTGCTTTTTTACACAGAGTCAGTAAATTATGATTTCTAGTCTCCCAAATATTCAATATAAGTCAGATACGTGGTATGTAGCAGATGAAACACTTGACTATGTTTTATTGGGCTATAACAGTGAAGATAAAATTTGTAATAGTACACATGTTTTAAAAATTCGTATATGCAGTCTTTTATTTCTTACACAGAAAATAATGAAGAAAAGGAGATAGGAAAACACACTAGGGCTTATGGTGGGTATATTTCATGCCATTTTACATAATCTAAATCCTTTTTTTGTAAGTGAAGGAGGTAAATTGTTGGGGAATAATTTTTAAAAGTTGCATTTAACATATTGTTACTATTGAAGGGTTGAGTAAATAAATACTGCACAATATTGAATTTAGGTCCACAACAAAAATGTCCCCTCTAAACTATATTCTCAAAAGGAATTCCTAGCAAGATTTATCTAAGACAGCATTTTTAGGTACTACGAAGCTGATGAAAATGCTAAAATCTGTTCAATTGCACACAGTATTAACTGTCTCATGCATTTATTTTATCCCAAATGTACATTCCCTCTTTCCAAATTTTTGTGGAAAAAAAAATACAAAGATGAAGGAAAAAATATTCTGGTCTTAGAAGTGATGGATAAAGTCACCATACAAAGGACTACATGGTATTTCATAAAGGACAGTGGCCAAGACCGCTTAAGGGCTCCCTTGACTCAACTTTAGACCGGTTCCTTCCTGAGTATAGGTCCCTGACCTCACTTGTTCTAGAGCATTTACTTTAGAAAACTTGCCATTGTAAATTCTTTCTCTACCCCTTTGAAGTGTAGATTTTCCCTCCAAGATCTTGCCAGTTTTATTAAGAGAGGATTGTCTTTCTCCAGGAGCTGGGGGCCATTCCTTTGAAATGCAATCATCAAGAAAGAGAGTACCCTGTCTCCTGGTCTCTGTGGGAGGGTAGGAGCCTAACTTAGACAAGTGCCAATTAGCAAACATAGATGACCCAATCACATTGCCCAGCCTCTCCACCTAAAGTCCTCCAGTACTTTTCCACTAGCTAATCCCAGTGCTTAAAAATTCTTCCTTTTGTCTCAGGGCTTTTGAATCCAGTCTGTCTCCCTTATTGCAATAGTCTTAACCCCTATTTCGGTGGTCTAGAATAAAGTCTTCCTTGCCTATTTAACTGCAACCGTACAGTTTTTTTTTTCTTTGACAATATAGCTAACTGCTTCCTTTGTTGGTTTAAATACAGTCCTGACTAAAGGCAGCAAAATATACTAGAATACCTCTTAATGTTTTTAAACCCCTTGAATGGGAGTTACACTGTGAAATGACTTTTAAGATCTTTGAAAATGTCAGATGATACTGACTCCATTGTTAGGAAACACACGCACACACGCATGCACACACACAGACACACATACACAATAGTCATGGGGCGCTTATATCACATCCCCCTGCCTTGAAAAACAAACTTTCAAAATAGCATCATTTGCTTGAGAGTAACTCACACTTCATGAAGCTGCCAAAGAAAATTAAATTTACTAGAAGCTACCCCAATGCTGTTTCACTGATAGGTATGCGGCAGAAATAATACGAAAGATGTAAATCCATTTTCCATTTTAGAAAGACAAGGCTTCTGTAACGAGATGGACTGCAGAGAGCAGCATTATCATATATTGTCATTGAAATATATTTCCCTAGTGGCTTTTGCCAAAAAAAAAAGTATGAAATTGAGATAGAAAATAAAACAGGTGATACTATAGACAGAAGGTTGGTGAGCATATATTATTTGAAATGTGTGACTTGCTTAACAAACAGTTGGTTTTCTCATTGATGAGAGTTCAGATTAGATCTTTGGAAGTCCTGAATTTGAGGTGATGGAGGCCTGTGTGTGTCAGAGATTCATATCAGCCTTACTGTCTGTTCCCATCTACAGGCAAGATAGGATAATAGTAACTACCTGGAGATAAAGATTCTTGCTGTTACTAGATGGAAGAAAATAACTAATTAAATAAGGTCCTATAGTGAGGGGCTAGGCAGTGGGAGGTGGGTAAACCTCATTTCTAATAGAAAATTACAAAAAAAAAAAGAAAGAAAAAATTACAAGCTCTGTGATGCTATCTCGATTGCTTTGAGATTATAGAGGAACATATTAGAGCTAAGACACAAGATCAGTACCCCCTCTATCTTTTGCTCTCTCTTCTAAGGATGTCAAAACAATGTATATTTTACCCAAAGCAAAAAATTAGTAAAAAAAAAATGTATTTTCCAAGTGGTTTAAGAAGGTACATTACATTTTATTGTTTTCAGTTTCTCCAAAATGAATGGGAGCAAGTTTAGGGTCCTAGCAGAATGTGATTTTTAGTGAGAAGATGAACTACAGAAATAGTTACTTTGTTCCAGCTTTTTAGTGCTGATTAATTAAAAAGGGAATTTTTTTAAAAAATCTATTATCTATATATCTGTCCATCCATTTATCTATGCATCTATCACATGTTTAGTAAATATCTATCATCTTTATATGGAATATTGATATCTAGTATCTAGCACTTAATAAATACATACTCATATAAATAGAAATTACAGTTTAACCTGAAATTCCTTTTAACTTTGTCATTTATGATGGCCATATGCGAAGACTTACTATATCTCAAAGAATATTGTTCCTATCTTCTCAAAAATACAGGACAAAAATTAGTAGTCTCCTTAGCAGTCACTTGCCATTTGGTTCGACCCACCCCAACCATCCACCTCTTCAGGTCTAGGCAACCACAAATCTACTCTCTGTCTCTATGTATTTACATCTTCCAGACATTTTGTATAAATGGCATTATACAATATGTGGCCTTTTGGGTCTGGTTTCTTTTTCTTCAAGTTTCATCCATGTTGTAGCATGTATCAGCACCTCATTCTTTTTATTTTGCTGAATATTTCATTTTTTGTATATGCCATATTTTGTTTATTCGTGTGTTTTTTGTTTTGTTTCGATTTTATTTATTTATTCATGAGAGACACACAGAGAGTGAGGCAGAGACGTAGGCAGAGGGAGAAGCAGGCTTCATGCAGGGAATGTGATGCGGGACTCAATCCTGGGACTGTGGGATCATGCCCTGAGCCAAAGGCAGATGCTCAACCGCTGAGCCACTCAAGCATGATATTCATATACAAGTGTTTGTACATATACATATGTTTTTATTTCTCTTGCATATACAACTAGAAGTGGAACTGGAGACTACATTTAACCAATGGAGGACATGCCAGACTGTTTTCCAAAGTGGCTGCACCATTTTACAGACCTACCAACAAAGGGTAAGATTGAATTTTCTCCATATCCTCACCAACGCTTGCTATTAAATGTGTTTTTGATTATAGTCATACTAGTGCATGTGAAGTGATAGTGTGGTTTTGATTTTCATTTTTTTTAATGACTACTGATTCTGAGTATCTTTTCAAGTGCTTACAGGCCATTTGTTCATTTCCCGGGAGAAGTGCCTCTTTATATCTTGTAGCCATTTTATAGATGGCTTATATGTCTTTTTGTGTTGAGTTACAAGAGATTTTAATATATTCTGGATACTGGTATTTTATCAGATATATTAATTTGCAAATATTTTCTCTCATTCTGTGAGTTACCTTTTCATTTTCTTGATGATATCTTTTGAAGCACAAATTTTTAGTTTTTTTTTCTTTTGTTGCTTTTGCTTGTGGTTACTTCTCATATCTTAGAAATTTTCTAACCAAAGGCCATGAAGATTTACTCCTTTCTTTTAAAAATTGTGGATTTGACTTTACATTATGTCTTTGAATCATTTCCAGTAATTTTAAAATATAGGGTGAAGAATTATGGACATAGATTTATTCTTTTGCATGTAGATAAACAAATGGCACTGCACCATTTGTTGAAAATATTCTTTTCCTATGGAGTTGCCTTGGCGCTTGTATCAATTAACCAATAAATCTGAGAGTTTGTTTTTGGATTCCAGGTTCTATTTCATTAATTTATATTCTCATCTGTATGTTAGAATTACACTATCTTGATAATTACATATTTGAAGTAAGTTTTGAAATCAAGATCTGTAAGTCATCTAATTTTGTACTTCCTTTTAAGTATCATTTTAACTATTTTTTGTCCTTTATACTTGCATGTGAATTTTAAGATCAACTTGTCAATTTCTTTCAAAAATTAGATATAGTTTTGATAGGGCTTAAATTGAATCTATAGATTTTTTGAGAAATATTAACTATTTTAACAATATTAAGTATTCCCATCAGTTTCTTTGAGAATATCTTTGGGATCGCTTTCCATTTATTTAGGTCTCTTAAAATGTTTTTCAACAATATTGTTTAGGTTTCAGAGTAGAAGTTTTGTACTTTTTTTGGTTAAAGTTGTTCTTAGGCATTTTATTTCTTTTTATGCTACTTTAAATGAAATTGTTTTAATTTAATTTATAAGAATAGTTTTAATTTCATTTGTTTCAACTGAAATTATTTTTTATTTAATTTATGGTTCATTGCTAGCCTATAGAAATACAGTTGATTTTTTACTTTGATCTTGTACCCTCCAACATTGCTAAACTTTGACTCTACCTCTAGTAGCATTTAGCTGCATAATATACTTCATATGATTTTAATCCTTTTATCTTTATTGAAGCTTGTTTTATGGTCTAACTTGTGATCTATCTTGGAGATTGTTCCATGTGCACATAAGAAAATGTACCTTCTCTTGTTCTGTGGAGTGGTCTATAAATGTCTTCTTGTTCACACTGCTATTTAAGTATTCTCTTTCCTTGTTGATCTTCAACCTAGTAGCTCTATCCATGCTTAAAAGTGTAGTATTGAAATCTCAGCAATTATTTTTTTTTTATAAATTAATTTTTATTGGTGTTCAATTTACCAACATACAGAATAACACCCAGTGCTCATCCCGTCAAGTGTACCCCTCAGTGCCCGTCACCCATTCACCCCCACCCCCCACCCTCCTCCCCCTCCACCACCCCTAGTTCATTTCCCAGAGTTAGAAGTCTTTATGTTCTGTCTCCCTTTCTGATATTTCTCATACATTTCTTCTCCCTTCCCTTATATTCCCTTTCGCTATTATTCATATTCCCCAAATGAATGAGAACATACACTGTTTGTCCTTCTCCGGTTACTGTGGCCAAGTTCAAAAAGGGTGTTGCCTGAGTTCTTCTCTGGGATTTTGATGGAATCTTGTCTCACATTTAGATCTTTCATCCATTTTGAGTTTATCTTTGTGTATGGTGCATGAGAGTGGTCCAGTTTCATTCTTCTGCATGTGGATGTCCAATTTTCCCAGCACCATTTATTGAAGAGACTGTCTTTCTTCTAGTGGATCGTCTTTCCACCTTTATTGTATATTAGTTGAGCATAAAGTTCAGGGTCCACTTCTGGGTTCTCTGTTCTGTTCCATTGATCTATATGTCTGTTTTTGTGCCAGTACCACACTGTCTTGATGAACACAGCTTTGTAGTACAACCTGAAATCTGGCATTGTGATGCCCCCAGATATGGTTTTCTTTTTTTAAAAATTCCCCTGGCTGTTTGGGGTCTTTTCTGATTCCACACAAATCTTAAAATAATTTGTTCTAAGTCTCTGAAGAAAGTCCATGGTATTTTGATAGGGATTGCATTATACGTGTAAATTGCCCTGGGTAACATTGACATTTTCACAATATTAATTCTGCCAATCCATGAGCATGGAATTGTTAAAATATCTTTCTCCCTTCAATTATCTTAGCTTTCATTCTATGTATTTTGTATCTTTTGATGTCCATTCTCAACTTAGTTGTGTTACATTCTCCTAAGCCTGTTGAATAGTCAGTTATTATATTAAAATTACTTGGTTAGACAGAGTTTACTAACAGAAATTACCAGCAGTATACACTGATTACTTAAGAACATTCTCATAAATTCACACAAGTCAAAATAATGCATAATTTAGAATGTCACTATTCCAATGTCACTGAAAATTGTATATATATTTTATTGGAATGTTCAACAATAGAATATTTATTATGTTGATTAATTTTACTCAGTGCTTTTCCTGTTGTAATAGAGTGCATCTATTATAAAAAGGAAAACATAAATATATAAGTTATAGAAAGGTTGATAGATAAATACCATAAAAATACATAGAGTAACAATTGATATCATTTTTAATTCTTTTTTTTTCATTTTTAATTCTTAACAGTACTTAGAATCTATTATGCTTAATAAGATAAGATTTACTCTGGACTGAATTTGTTGTTTGATTACATCCTGCATTTGGATTAATTCAGAGTGATGTCTCAATTATAATTTGATCCCAAGAATATGTTGTCCCAATATACCACAGTTCAATTTACTTAGATTTTCAAAAAGTCATAGCCTTATTATTTTTTTGTTTCATTTCTGGAAAAAAGTGCAAACTCAATTTATAAGCTTAAAAAGAAATGAAATTTCAAGTATTTTATTTTAAGATTATAACAAAATGTGTAGAAACACCGCCCACATATAAAGACATGTAAACAGGACACATTGTTCTCTCCTCAGTTGCATATACTAAAACTGTTGAAAAATAAAATGTTTTAAATCACATTACCCCTACCTAGTACCGCCATGAGATTATTAAGAATTCACCTGAAATGTAAGTGGAATTGTTACAATTTTTATTGTAAATAAAAATGTTACTTAATCAGATGCTATTTTAAAATTAAATTCTACTCAAAGGCCACATAAGTAAACTGTCTTCTGAAATTTAATGAACAGTAGATATGTGTATAAAGAGCTAAAGTGAATTTCATTATTTGCTGCGGATTTTCAATTGAAGAAAACTATCTTTAAGATTTTACAATTTATAATGCTGTATTTGTTTCTGGTTTTGTTTTTGTTGCTGTTGTATCTGTTTTTATTGAATAAATACTATTTGGATATTTCCTACCCCCAAATCATAACTAACATATAAAAATACAAGATATTAGGAGAAATTGACCAATATTTCCAATCATTTTTAATCAATATTAATTAACATTAGGACAAAATTTCCTTTTCTTTTTTCTCTTCCATAGTATTGACATTTTTTCACATAGGTCTGGAAATTTTCTAGTTAAACCTACTTTGTGATATTTTATTTTACTTTGAATGTTACAAATAGAATATTTCCACCATTATATTTGTGTATAAAAATGTTTTTTATTTTTTTGTTTTGTGTAGCAGTCACCTTGTTTAATGCTCTTATTCACAATGTTTTCTCTGTTGCTTTGATTGGATTTTCTAGGTATGCAATGACATCAGTAGCAAATTCTTTTTTTAAGAATACTTATATCTTTTTTTGATATCTTGTCTTCATGAATTGTCTAAAACTTTTCAAAGAAAATGTTAGTGGTAATGATAGAGGCTTTTTTTCCTCTTCTTTTTCATATGGGATAATTGAGCATTTACCATAAGTTGAGAATTTAGGCATTGTTTTTTTATAATGAACATAGTAATATTCATTAATTGTTCTCATTTTGGTGCTTAGTATTTAGTTATGAATAATTCTGGTTTTCATTAACTGGCTCTTTCTTTTGAGTAGCTCTCAAGATAGTAATACATGTTTTTTTGTTCCTTAATTTATTAATATATTGGATTAAATTAACAAACTTCTTAATGTTGTGCTCTTAATTCTGATGATAATAATGCTTGGTCATAATACTCTTGTAGTACAGCTTATTTAGGTTTTTAAATTTTGTATTAAAGTACTATCTTTGCCATTTTTTTGAAATTTTTATAGAATCTTCTTTTTTCTGTCTGCTAGGGAATGTGATAAATAGTGCATGCATATGATTTTGAGGGATTTTTTTGAATGTTTGAAACAATTTACACATAAAACTACCATGAACTGATTTCCATTTCCCCTTCCTGTGGCAAAAGGTAAACATACAGAATAACAGAACACCATAATAATTATATATTTACTAACGTCAAAAAGAATTTACATTTGTGTTCATTTATATTTTGCAATTTTGTTCTTTTGTGCCTTCAGTGTTTTTATTAAGAAGAAATTTTAAATAAGAAATTTCAGATATGCCAGTGGTATGTCTTGGATGCTTAACATAGTGGGCACCATTTTTTCCTGAAAATAATGATTATTTTTTTTAACATATATGCCTCATTTATTTTTCTTGGTTTCCTTCTTTCACTAAGACCTCCAGTGCAATATTGATAATTACTGGTGATGAAGTATTCTTCTCGTGTTCCTAATGAAAATGCTAATAATATTTCACCATTTTTTTGTTTTGATGCAAGATTTTTATCTTATTTTTATAGTAAAATATACATGCTATAGGACTTATCATTTTAATCCTTTTTAAAAGTAAGGTTCAGTGGTATTAGGTACATTCACAATGTTGTGCCACCATCGGCACTATCTATTTCCAGAACCTTTTCATCGTCCCAATCAAAACCCCTGTTGATATTCTGAGGAGAGTCTGGGCCAGAGGTAACATTTTTTTAAAGAGCAACATGGGTTGGTGTATAGTAGCTCTCTGAACAAAGTATCAAGGTAATAGGAGCAAGGAACATGTACATATGGTTGACAGGTTTGAGAAATTACCAGAGCTGACGTGAAATAAGTTTGTCTTTGAAACATTAGCCGATTAGCAACAGGTGAAGAAAACAGTACCAAACATCACAGGCTGTAGAGAGATGAAAAACAAAGACCAATAGGAACAGAAGCTTATACTGTATTTATGAAAAACCATAAGTAACCCAGTAAACAATGGGTGAGAAGAGTGGATGAAATTGCAAGAAACAAGATTTTAGAGGATATTTAAAACCACCTTAAAGTTGGACTTTATTGTGCTAGTCTTAGAAAATGTACTGTTTTCCACCTATTGCGTAATATGAAAATGTCTGTGTTTTGGGGTTATTTTTATGGTGACATTGTGATGAGAGAGACATCAAGTAAAGAGACAGTTGGGAATGATGTCCCAGTTGTGAAGCACTGATACAGGACAGAGGGAAATGGAATGAAAGGGTGACACGGCAGGTATTTTATAATTAGGTTCAGTAGCACAGGTTTTGTCCATGGTGCCACCATCCCTCACTCACATTTCTTCCTCATTTGCCTTGCCATTCCCTTTCAAACTGCTGCTGTCATCATTCTTTAAGGCACATCTTGGATTGTGCCATCTTCTACTCAAAGCCACCAATGTTCTTCCAGCATCATTGAAAGAAAAATATCCTTGTCTTCTTAACTTGTCATTTAAGAGTCATCCTGACACAGTCCCATTACCTCTCCAGGCTTCATTTTACATTTCTCAGTTTACATTGTATTGCAGTCAAAGCTTCTCTTTTATAAAATAATTGCCACAGCTTGTATACCTTAAATATATACAATTTTTAGGTCGATTTTACTACAATAAATTGGGGGAAAATAACAGCTGTTGTATAAAAAAGTAGTCTCTTCTGCTCTCTGAAACTGTTCTTCATCTTCTACTTTCTTTTGTCTTTTTCAGCTTAACAGTCTTACAAATACTAAAAACTCAATGCAAATATCTTCTCCTCAATTAAGCACATCTCAGTGCTTAACTACACGTATACTCTTCTGAATACTCCGGGTACTCTGCTCACATTATTTTTTAATGTGGGAGTTACTTTCTATATTGTCACACACTACATGTGTCTCTGTATGACATCTCCTATGTCTTCACTTCATAGCCACAACCTTTACAGCACCAGCTACAGTGTCTTTCATAGTTTAAATGCTTTAAAATGTTTACTGAATTAATAAATTCATATGCCTGTTTGTACTTCCTTACACTTAGTGTAAAATTCAGTCTTTTTTAGCATCGTAAAATGCTATCCCTGATCTGAGCTCTTTATCTCATCAACCATCTTTTCACTGGCCCTCCAAAGCAATCTTATGTCTACCTTAGGACTTTTATATTTACTGCTTTCTCTGTACAGATGTTCCATTACCAGGCAAATCCTCAGCTGTTCCTTTTTATCGTCCAGATCTCAGCTTCCCCATGATGGTATTCCCTGATCATCTCAATATAATTTATCATCATTCCCCCAATTACCCTCAATTATATTAAGTACTTTCCTTTCATCCTCCTCCTCCTTTTTTTTTGTATTATTGCTACCTATATTTTATTTTAGACATTTATTTTTTTGAAGGTTTTATTTATCCATTTATGAGAGACAGAGAGAGAGAGAGGCAGAGACACAGGCAGAGGGGGGAAGCAGACTCCACGCAGGGAGCCCAATGAGGGACTCGATCCTGGGACTCCGGGATCATGCTCTGAGCCAAAGGCAGATGCTCAACCACTGAGCCACCCAGGTGTCCCTATTTTAGACTTTTTAAATTATTTATTTTCCTTCTTCATTCTCCAAAATATAAGCTCTAATAAAGCAGATTTTATGTCTGCCTTGTCATCCATGTATCCCTCAGGCCTATAATAATTTTTATACTTAGGTACTCATTCTATACATGTTTGTTGAATGAGTTACCCATATTATACCTTTCAAATTCTTTTTCTGACTAAATCTAAATGCACAGTAAACTCGAGATGAGAATATAAAAAGTGACTTAATAACTTATTCTTGCCAACTTAGTTTCTCCCAAACATGCATCAGGGGATCAGCTGATGAAATTATTTTAGAGGGATGACCTGTTTTTAAGGGTTCATGAAATATCCAATGGGCATAGTGATCAAATCAGATCTTCCCACTAATGCTCTGAAATTCCCTTATCTATTATCTTTCCATTTGAGAGAATATACTAACATGACTTGAAAAGCAATCCCAGGAACTGTATTTCTGACAGGTTAAAATTATGTATATTAACCAATATATTTCTGCAATTGTGCTATTTCTTTCCCATTTCTAAATGTTATATTATCATTTTAAATATAACTATTTCTAATATTCTACAAATATTTTAGAATATTGAACCCTGTAACATTTTACCTTTTTCAAGAGTCTTAATAAAGTTGTGCAGATATTTAGTTGGACTTAGATAATGGTATCTGTGATTACTGAATCTTAGAGGAGAAGGTAAAGAAAATCACATCTTATTAATACCTCTGAAGATTTCTTCTGTGAAAGCAGTAACAAATATACTCTTTATCCTTTTGCCTTATGTTGTGACTTTTATTCCCGTGACTTATTCATTCCATAACCTGAAGCGTTTATCTCCCACTCCCCTTCACTCATTTTTAAGTCTTCACCCTTTTTCCTTCTGGAAAACATCAGTCTGTTCTCTGTATTTATAGGTCTGATTCTGTTTTTTGTTTATTCATTTATTCATTTTGGGTTTTTTTTCTAGATTCTAAATATGGGTGGAATCACATGGCATTTGTCTTTCTCAGTTTGATTTATTTCACTTATCCTAATACCCTCTAGGTCTATCCATGTTGTCTGAAATGGCACAATCTCATATTTTCATGGCTGCATAATATTCCATTATATAACATGGATAACACACAGAGAGAAAGTACTATATCTATATCTATATCTATATCTATGTCTCTCAGAGATAGAGAGAGACATAGATACATACACACCACAATTTCCTTATCCGTTCATCCACTGATGGACACTTAGGTTGCTTCCATAACTTGGCTATTATAAATAGTGCTGCAGTAAACATAGAGGTATGCATATCTTTTTGGATTAGCGTTTCTGTTTCTTTGGGTAATATCCAATAGTAGAACTACTGGATCATACAGTAGTTCAATTTTTAATTTTTGAGAAATCACCATGCTGTTTTCCATAGTCGCTGCACCAATCTGCAACCAATCAACACTGCACAAAGGTTTCTATTTCTCCACATCTTCACCAACAGTTGTTATTTCTTGTCATTTTTATATTAGGCATTCTAACTGGTGTAAGATGATATCTCATTGTGGTTTTGATTTGGATTTTCCTGATGGCAAGTGATGTTGAATGTCTTCCCATGAAGAAACTAAGGCCTAGAGAGGTTTAGAAAAGTGCTAAGGTACCAACTGAGCCACCCAAGTGCTCTGACACAATAATATTTGACAATTTTTTCAATGAAAGGGAAAGCTTTTTTCTTTAAGATCCATGCTCTTAACCATCACATCATAGTGCAATTTTATAACTGTGCCAGCAAAGAGGAGGAATGTTGTAACCTTTCAAAGGTCAAATATTGCTTACTCACAGTTCTGGTTTTTGTGGAATAGTCCAGCATTCTATGACCAGCTTATAAGTCCAGGCCACATGACAGAACTCAATGTCTTTCATTATTCTAACACATACTTTTGTGAACATGTAGTATGTGCGTTTGTTATGTTTCACATACAGTACCTTATAATCTTTAGTATAAGTCTGAAATGTACATTAGTTTTCAAATTTTATCTGGTCAGCCTCAGTGCTAAATAATTACTAAGAAGCTTGCAATTAGAAGATAGAAATTAATGTTTGATAATTTACACCAAAGCAATATATATGCTTGTGTGTGTGTGTGTGTGTATGTGAGTGCATAAAGGTTTCTTAGACTTGATGAAAACAATAACATTTAAGTATTTCCATTCTGCAAAGGTAAGCAACAAACAATGACATAGGCCTTCAATGAATGGCCAAAATAAGAGAAACAGATAATAAATGATCCAGTGGGAGAGAGAGTTCACACTCCACTGGGCTGAACGAAGTCTCTGTCTGTGCATGGCACTTTAGCTGGATCTGAAAAGGTGATTTCAGAGCCAGGTACAGTTGCAAAAGGAGGTGCAGAAGTGAGGGAAGTCATAGTATATCATATGGCTAGTTGCTCAAGAGAAGGAAATACCACAAACATGGATGACAAAGAATCTGTTCTGTTCTTTAATTCCTTTAGGTCTTTTAAACTATTTTTAAACAAAGAGATGCAGCATTTTCCAGATTTGAGATGAATAAACTGAAATGTCAATCATTTTTTAATTTATATTCGGTACCATCTTTCCCCTAAACTGTATCTTCTTATAGATTAAAAAAAAATGAGGGATCCCTGGGTGGTGTAGCGGTTTAGCACCTGCCTTTGGCCCAGGGCGCGATCCCGGAGACCTGGGATCGAATCCCATGTCGGGCTCCCGGTACATGGAGCCTGCTTCTTCCACTGACTGTGTCTCTGCCTCTCTCTCTCTCTCTCTCTCTCTCTCTCTGACTATCATAAATAAATAAAAATTTAAAAAAAGAAAAGAAAACTGCATATTAGTATTGACTCATCAAGCTCTCCTACCTTGACTCTTAGATTGATCAAGCAATTTGAAAAATAGCATTATGGAACAATCAAAAATGATTATAAAATTTCTCCTATTTATAGAAAAATAATTGAGTTGATTTAAGGTTTAATTATCTGTGTTGTTTTATACAGTGGACTAGAATAACATATCCCCTGAATTACCAATAAAAAAAAATACTGCAGGCTTGATGAGTCAAATAAATGGTTAAATACAGAAAAGTCTGGGTTAAATTTAATAATAAATTGGATAAAAGTACTATAACACTTAGAACTGGAGTAAAAAAAGTAAAATAAATAAAATTAGCTTCTATAACTTTAATTTGTGCTTGGTGAAACTAGGGACACAAACACTTAAAAAATTTCGAATAGTCATGTTTAGGAAAGGTAGAAGAAAGCAAAAATAACGCAAAATGGACATTGATTAATAGTCATATCTATCTGGCCACATAGTTAGACATATATGCTTATAAACCAATTTCTCTTTGTATATACAATGGTCCCACTTTAAAATGTCTTGAGCTCCTGTTTCATGATAGTTTATAGTGACAAAAGAGAAAAGACAATGGCATATATATCTCTGTTCAGAAGGGAGAGCAAATTTTGGACTATAACCAGAAAGTTACTTTGAATATCAAATGACCCCTCCATTATGAAATAATAGGTAGACAGAAGCAGATATTGGGGCATGAGATAAAATTTATCAAGATACATTTAGGAAAATGTAACAAGAGCAATAAACATTTGCAGAACATAGTTAAGAAAAGTGAAGCTTCTTTATTAATATGGCAGATAAAGATTATATTTAAAATTAACTATGATATTGAGATTATGAAATTCTAAAAACATTTTTAAAAAGGGTTATATTCAAAGGTGTGGCTAATCCTAGTGCAGATTGTTAAGGACGACAATATCGGTGACATGGAGAAGAGAATCAGAAGGTTCTGAAAAACATGGAAAGAAAATATTGGTTCAGAACAGAAAAGAGCAAATTTCCAAATTGTATTTGGCTGAAGTTTATTACACAATGTTAATATAGAGGATTTTTGAAAAATAGTGTAAGAATTCTGCTACATATTTATTTAATTTTACTACACACAATGTGTGTTTAAAAGATCATCATGTACCTGATCTGACTGTATGAATAACATTGGCAAAATCTAGTTGGGCCAACCCCTCCCCACTATTCACCTACCAGAAATAGAGGCTGCTCTATCCACAGTGGTAACAACAGCAGAGCTAAACAGGCAAACCCATTCCTCACACCATATCTTCTGATAGCCCGTGCACAAGGACAAAGTGAATCCTAGGCAGAGACCTCTCTTGCCCTCCACCTGTGACAATAGCATCTTAATTTGTTTCAGCAGCAGCAGCAGAACCCCTGACCCACAGGATACATGCCTAGGATGACAGGCCTGGTCTGCCATGGTATCCACATCAGCAGGTTGACTGTCACACCACAGACACAGCAGGTGGGCCAAGCCACACACAGTGGCAGCATCAGCAGTGCTTGAGGGGGCTGTATCCCCAGCTCATTTCTACTGGGAAGCCCAACCGGCAACTGTAGGCATCACAGAAGAACAAAACACACCAGAATAACCACTGCCAAGTCTCTGGGAATGAAACTGTCATTGGAATTACAGTTTACAAAAGTAATCACAAGTCTACATGCTGTGCCTAATAGTGTGACTACATGCTAAAGCCGAAATTTTAAATGGGATCAGGTGTCTTCTCTGATAATGTGAAAAAGGTCAAAGATATAACAAAAAGTCTCTTCTAATACTATGAACTAACAAAAACACAACTTGGAAGATAAAAATTGATGCCAACACTGAGATTAACAAGAATTTTATAATAATCATTATGAAAACTCTTTAAGAAGCAGTTGCAGATCCTCTTGAAACAGATGAAAAAACTAAAAGAGAAAATCTTAGAAAAATATGTTATAATTGAAAAAAAAATAAGCAAAAACTTTCCTGGATTGTTTCAAAGTAGAGACTACCTAGGATAAAATCAGTACATTTGATGAAAGATCAATTGTTTACTTAATTTGAATGGTATTATCATTAAATTTAATTTGTATATAAGAAATGTAATTGTTGTTACAAAGCTCCTCCCTCACCAAAACAAAACCAAACAATAATAACTAAAAAACCAAAAATCCTCTAGGCTTACATATTTTCACTGGAGAATTTAAATAATTAACACAAATTTACATTATCTCAGTAAAAAGAAGAGGGAAGACCTTCCACTCATTTTAAAAAGGGTTATATTCAAAGGTGTGGCTTTGAGGCCAATATTCCCTGATCCCAAAAACCACACAAATACAGTAAAAAAAAAAAAAAGAAAGAAAAGAAAAGAAACTGTAGACCAATAGCTCCCATAAACTTAGATGCCAATATTTTAAACAAAATGTCAGCAAATTGAATCCATCATTGTATAAAGAGTTAAACACCATGACCAATGGGGGTTGATCTCAAGTATGCAAGGAAAGTTCTTTTTTTTTTTTTAATCCATCATATGGCTTACCATAACAACAGACTAAAGAAGAAAACTTAAATGATTTTATCATTTAATGCTGAAAAAGCATTTGACAAGGGTGCCCAGTGGCTCAATTGGTTGAGCATCTGACTCTTGATTTCAGCTCAGATCATGATCTAAGGGGGGTGAGATGAAGCGCGCTACGTCAGGCAAATCTTTAAAAAAAAAAAAAAAGAAAGAAAAAGAAAAAGCATTTCACAAAACCCAAAACCTATTTCTGATAAAAATTTTCAGCCAACTATCAATAATGGAGAACTTGCTCCACTGATAAAGATTATCTATCAAAAACCTACAGTTCACTTCATCTTATCTAATAGTGATAGACTTCTTTACCTCTCAATTTGAGATTGGACACTGGACTTCCATGGACTTCTGCGCTCACCATTCTTATTTATCATAGCACTGGAATCTCTAGGCAGTACAGTAAGGCAAAAACAGGAAAGAAATGGCATGTAATTGGAAAGGAAGAAATAAAACTATTTGCAGATTACATAATTGTATATGTAGTGGTTGGTAGGGTTTAGAGTAGGGAGGGAGCTTGTGATGGTAGTTATAAGAAGCTACTTGTGATAAAATTAAATAAAAATGTATATTCTTGTTCACATTAGTGCATTTATAACTGATAAAATCTAAATAAGCTCCGTGGATATTACTAATGCCAATTACCTGGTTTAGATATTATATTACATTACATTATATTATATTATATGTTAATATTGGGAGAGACTTAGAAAAGGATGCAAAGGACTACTCTATATATTTCTTTCCAACTTTCTGTGAATCTATAAGTATTTCAAAAAAAGGATTTTTTTCTTGAAAGGCTGATTGCATCATAAACCACATAGTTACATTTCTACAGTGAAGATTCAACCAAGTATAAATTAATTGCTTTACTGTCTTTATTAAATAGTAATAAGATATCTTTATTTATCTTTATTGTGCCCTTATTATTTATCTGATACCTATACTCTCTCAGTCCTTCCAGCAAATATTGCCACATGTTATGTAAGAAATGATTTAAAATCAAACTATTTTTACATAGTAGAGTAACATTTTTTTTAAGATTTTGTTTATTTATTCATGAGAGACACACAGAGAGGCAGAGACACAGACAGAGGGAGAAGCAGGCTCTATGCAAGGAGCCTGATGTGGGACTTTATCCCGGATCCCGGGATCATGCCCTGAGCTGAAGGTAGACGCTCAACCGCTGAGCCACCCAGGCGTCCCTATTTTTAAAAAAGGAAGGTAATTCTGAGGACCTATCTCAGTAAGTTTGGGCTCCTATAATAAAACGTCTCAGACTGGGTGCTTATAACACAATTCTGGTAGCTGAAAGTCCAAGATCAGGGTGCTGGCATAGTTCGGTTCTAGTGAAGGCCCTCTTCTTACTTACAAACTGTCTACTTCTCACTATGTCCTCAAATGGAAGCGGTGATGACCTCTCCAGGATCTCCTTTATAAGGACACTAATGCCAATCATGAGGACTCTGCACTCATGAATTAATCACCTCCTAATACCATCATCTTGAGGATTAGGTTTTCAGCCCATGAATTCTGGGGCAACACTACCATTCAAGCTATAGCAGGACTGTTCCACCTACACTGTTATAAATAGCATAAGGACACACAGGTGGTGAGAATTGAAGAAGAAAAAAGTTTGAGGGAGAAAAATGAGTGGTTTGGAACACTTGACTCCTGGGGAAGCAACTTAAATTATCTTAGGTAAAGTTTCCATACTCCATCTTTTCAAATATGAACATATTTCTCTTTCCCTGCAATATAAGTAGCAGGTCAATCTGAAAACAAACAAGAAACTTGCTGCTGACCTGCCACATTTTTCTTTGAGCGCAGTTGAAGAACTGAGAGAGTGCTAGGGGCTTGGCAGCTGGGTTCTTGTCAGCAAACCATCTCTTGCTTCGTTGGCAAGATTAAAAATGGTTATTGCCTTAGGAAGTAAAGGGTAGCCTGGAGTAAATGGCCTGGAGGAAACTAAAATGCAGCACTGTAAAATCAATAACATTGCAGAAAGGAGGTTATTGAGTCAGCAGAGGACCTTCGGAAGATCTTTTTGTTCAGAAGGTATAGTAGGTGCAGTGACAAGTTACAAAGTAAACAAGCTCACAAAATTTTCAGAAAATATTTTGAATGTCAGTGCTTATTTTCTATGATGATACCACAACATCCTAAGAGATAAAGATACTGGCCTTTCTTGTCTTACTCTTGATATTATCTCCTTATTTATAGTAACATATACATCTAACGTTACAGTTGGTATACTAAGTTCCCATTTGTGGGATTTCACTTTATAAGAAGATGCATGTGTCATCTAAGCTAGAAATTATACAAATCTGTCTCATTTAAACCTGAACTTGAGGTATATTTTTTAAGAAAAGCAAAACTAGAAAACGAGATTAAGCATCAAAGATTGCTTGTCACTGAACAAAGTGTACACGTGAAGAAAGTTGTTTCTGTAAATATAGTTATCCGTGAGTGTGGATGGATGAAATACTGGGGATACCCAATAAGATAAAGAGTGGTAATGTAGGAACCAGCAAGTGAGAATCCCATGTAGATCAAAGAGAGTTATTTGCTGATTAGGATGAGGCCTAGTTTGAGCACATGTAAGACAGAGCAAGCCATTGAAACATGTCTACGAAAGCTTCGTGCAAGCTATGTAATGGTGGCAAAATAAAGCCTCATGAAGAATGCCAAAAATATACTGGGGCTTTCTCAACTATGGTGGTTGATCAATGCCTTCAAAATAACCATTAGCAAAGGATCCATGATTAGGATGAATCAACTGATCAATAGGAAAACAATAAACATGACATCTGTTGATGCCAGAGAGGCAATGGGAGAAAAACCAGTGTCAACCAGTCTGTACTGATGTACCCTAGAGCTAAAAGCCTCCATTTCTATTCACTAAATCCTATAGAAAGATAGGAAACAAAATAAAGCTATATGAATGGATTGATGTGAACTCAGCACCCTGCTTCAGAATCTATCTCCAGATGATCCAACTGCAGAACCCTTTTTACAAAGAAGAGATTTTAAATAGAATTTGTACTTGTGAGTGAATATATAGAAGTAATATACATACATATAAATTCAGTTAAATGTGAGAAATAACTGTGAAGCCTATTTGATTGCTATGAAATGTGAAATATTTCTTTTTCTCGCAACATTTCAAGTCCCTGCTTTGACGATGAGCGTCAGCAGTAGGTCTCTGAAGAAACAGAAAAGAGGAAACTCCATTTCTGGAGACTGTAATCCCCCAAGTATTCTAGTCTTTTCAGTGGATTTTGTGGTTATACAAAATGCCAGGGGCTTAATATTAGAGTTAGGATTTTTTAAGGGCCCTATATTGATGTGTAATTACAAGTCTAAGAAGGATCACTTGTTTAAAATTTTATTATAAAATGTATTGCAAACACAAGAAATAAATGCCAAGTGAAGACTGAATTCATCTAGTAACTGTGTTCAGAATATATACTGAAGTGTCACTAGAGGATTGTGACCTTTAATCTAACCTTGGCACTATATGCTAATTGTTGATGAGTAAGAGTAATCTACAGTTTTCAATTATTTGGAAATCATATATCTGATAAGGGACTTATATTTAAAATATTTGATGGGATCCCTGGGTGGCGCAGCGGTTTGGCGCCTGCCTTTGGCCTAGGGCACGATCCTGGAGACCCGGGATCGAATCCCACGTCGGGCTCCCGGCGCATGGAGCCTGCTTCTCCCCCTGCCTGCGTCTCTGCCTCTCTCTCTCTCTCTCTCTCTCTCTCTCTCTCTCTCTCTCTCTTTCTCTCTCTGTCTCTCATGAATAAATAAATAAAATCTTTAAACATTTTTTTTGAAATCCTGACAACTAAATAAGGAAAGGTGAATAATCCAATTTAAAAAATGGGAAAGGATCTGAATAGGCATTTTTTATAAGGAAGATATACAAATTGCTAGTAAGCCCATGAAACAACCCCACTAGTCATCAAACAAATGCAAATCAGAAACACAACAAAATACCATTTCAGATCCATTAAGATGACTATAATCAACAAGTTATATAATAACAAATGTTGAAGATGTGAAAAAATTGTAATCCTCTTACCATGCTAATGGGGATATAAAATGATACAGTCACTTTGGAAAATAGTCTGGCATTTCCTCAAAATGTTAAATATAGACTTACCATATGATCCAGCAATTATGCTCCTATTCATATATCCAGGAGAAATGAAACATAAAAACTTGCTTGTAAATGTATATAAACAGTATTATTCATTATAGTCAAAAGATAGAAACAAACTAAATGTCCATCAACTAACAAGTGGTTTAAAAAATATGGTATATCCATGTAATGGTATAATATTTGGCCACGAAAAGGAATAATGGAGTAATATATGTTACAATATGGATGAATCTTGAAAACATTAGGTTAAGTGAAAAAAGGCACTCATAAAAGACTACATATGATATGATATTCCATTCATATAAAAGGTCCAGAACAGAGAAATCCATAGAGACAGAGAGTAGATTAGTGGTTACTTAGGGGAAGTGATAGTTAAAAAGTATGGGTTTTTTTTTTTTTTTTGAGGTGATAAAAATGAACTAAACCTGACTATGGTGATGGTTGCCCACGTTTGTGAATTCAATATTAGAAAATATTGAATTGTATATTTTAAATAGTATAAGTGATTGTAGGGTATAGGAATTATATCTCAATAAACCTGCCTAAGAAGCAGAAAAAGGAGGAAGAGGAGGAGGGAGAGAAGAAGATGATGATGACAAAAGAAAAATCTGTAGCCACTCAGTTAATTCCTAACATTACTCACACTTTGGTGCTGATTGGGTGGGGTGGAGGGAAAGAAAGTCATTCCTTGCCCAGCAAGGCAAAGGCATTCAAACACAGTAACATGAAATAAGGAAAAGACCTCATCCTTCAGAAACTGAAAATGAAGGACGCTTGGGTAGCTCAGGGGCTGAGCATCTGCCTTTAGCTCAAGTCATGATCCCAGGGGATGGAGTCAGTCCCACATCAGGCTCCCCGCAGAGAGCCTGCTTCTCCCTCTGCTTATGTCTCTGCCTCTCTCTGTGTGTCTCTCATGAATAAATAAATAAAATCTTAGAAAAAATAAAACCTGAAAACAACTCAGTGACAAGAGGTAATGTGATAATGCCTTCATATCAGATAAGACAGGAAAGAAATAGAATGTACAGTATTTGATCAAGCCTTGAACTCCAAAATATGTAAAGACATTTAGTATCAGAGACAGTCAATGTAGAACAATGTTGGATGCTACAGATCCATCATGATTCCATAAACAGTTGTAATGAATTATAATTCATTTGCAATACTAAACTACTTTCTTTTTTGTTTTGACTCATTACAAGATATGTTTCCTGCACTCTCAATTAGGTTTTCAATGGATGTATAACAAAGTAAGAATTCTGAGGCCAGAAATTGTTTTTTAAAAAAATTAAATGAGCTAATTCCTAGTTAATTACAATGGAGGTGTGACAAGTTATTGGGTGAGTAGATAATATAAATGTATTGAAACATAATGAATATTTCTCTGAACTTCATTAGGCTTTCATATACTCGTTTCTATTTAATTATAACTAAATCACCAACATTTATTGCTGAGTTAGAAACACTTTCAAATAATAGCCTGGTTAATACTGAATTACAGCACAATCCAATGGAAGTCCCTACATAAAAACAAATGAATTAACTAGAAATAAATTTGTCACTGTAAGTACCAGAAGAATTATTATAATTATGTAATTATTTCAATATGATATGCAGAAACAGTTTAGAATTTGTAGGCTCAGAACAAAAAGGGCATATTCAGAAAGTTAATTTTGCTCTTTTACATGGTTTCTCATATCAGTAAAATAGTTTGCCTTAGACCATTTGTCATTTGAGACATTTTGTACTGAATTCTCCTGGCCCCCAACTGAGCTGGACCCAAGTTTCAAGAGTTACGGATGAAAATGAAGCATAACTAATATAAAGTGATTGGATTAAAAAACATTCATTGTCATAATGAAAATCACAACATGCCATACAGAGCTTAAGAAAGTTCGAATTTAATTTTTCCCTTTCCGAAAAGATGACATTTACAAGAAACTTATTTCTTCAAGATACTGTTTATGAGAAATACATGAATAAGAATGATTGCAAATTGATGTGTCCCATTCTGTTTTTTTTTCTTCAAAATGTGGTATCTTTTACAGTAAACTTACTATAGTGTGGCAAACACATTACTGATTGCCAAGATTTACATTCTTTATGATAATTTTCATTCAATTGTATTTTGAGAAGGATTTTGGCAAGTTGACCAAAATTTGCAGCTAGTTCTTATATTTGAACACAGAGAATTTAAATGAATCTTTGACCTTTCTTTTTAATCCTTTCTAACACATCACTATCATGTCGGTAGTGATATGTTAGACATACATTGAATAATGTATGTCTAAAAAAAATATTGGTCACTTAATTGATTAAGTCTTGGTTATTAATAGGTAGAATTTGGAAATACAGTGGTGCAGCTTTAAACTCACGGCAGCAATCTCATCACTTAAGGACTGCAAGGATCAGTCCTTTAATATATTAATTAATATATTAACATATATTAATATATTATTGATTAATAATTTGATATATTAACATAATATTTAATATTGGGGTTTCTCTGTTCTCCATCTTTAGCATCTAGATGCTTCCTGTCAGATATCTCTGTCATCTGAGGTGAATATTCTCTTTTGTCTTCCTCAATAACATCCAGCTTGCTGCCCTGGTTAACCATCTGACTTGTATCCAAAGGTGACTATTGTTGAGACCTAGACCTCCTACTGTCTCTTTCTGTATCCTTGAATTGGAATCCTATTTAAGGATTAACTGTATCCCTCAGGTTAGGAATCCCTTCTCTTGGCATTCTCTTTCTCCATCCTTTTCTTGACTGTCTACTCAGCATTAAGCCCAGACTCTATGTGATAGCAAGATTATTCCCACTCTTTATCACTGCACTTCTAAATCAAAGCAAGCCCATTTAATACAGTGTCATAATATATGTTTAGGAATGAATATTCCCAACTAGAGCAGGAGGTCTTCAGGATTCATTCTTTGCCTTTGACCATGAAATGCTGTCAGGCAATGTCAGGTGAATGTGAGTTGCAGACAAAGGAGAAAAACATGAGACAAAAGCATTTGGAAGGCCTAGAAAAATACAAAGAACCAGATAGGACAATTCTGAAAGTTTGCTTTTCCTGTTTGATAGAACTGAATAAAGTGATACTCAAAGGAGAGAAGGAGGCATGGTAAGTGCTCAAGACACAGTGAGTGGGGATCCCTGGGTGGCTCAAGGGCTTAAAGCCTGCCTTCCGTCCAGGGTGTGATCCTGGAGTCCCAGGATTGACTCCCATGTCAGGCTCCCTGCATGGAGCCTGCTTCTCCCTCTGCCTGTGTCCCTGCCTCTCTCTGTCTCTCATAAATAAATAAAATCTTAAAAAAAAAAAGACACAGTGAGTGAATGGGTTAATAATGAATACATGAAATGACTCAATGTTATTGCAAGATAATTTCTTCAAAACATAATTCAAAAAATTTCAAAATATAGTACATAGCATGTATAATTGTTACTAACATATGTGGGCATTTATCTTCCCCTCTAACCTCTCATTCTTTTTTTTTTTTTTTAAGATTTTTTTTATTTAATCATGAGAGATGGAGAGGAGAGTGAGAGGCAGAGACATAGGCATAGGGACAAGCACGCTTGCTGCAGGGAGCCTGATGTGGGACTTGATCCCAGGACCCCAGGATCACAACATGAGCCAAAGGCAGATGTTCAACCACTGAGCCACCCAAATGCCCCTAACCTCTCATTCTTGATTAAATAGATCTTGCTACTAATATATGCAACTTTGTTTTCATATCATAGTTATGTTTCCAGTTGTTAGAATACTTTTCTAGTTCTAAATAATGACTTAGTGTCCAGGTGTGGGATCACTTATTCCGTAGCACTGTGCCGATGGTAGGAGGTGTAGCAGGAGAGATGGAAGAAACAAATTCTAATATATCTAATTTGTACCCTGTAAAGGTAGTTTTCTGTGTATCTTGAGGTGTTGGTGGGTAAATGTACGTAGATGCCTCCTTGAGAATTTGCTATTTGGATATCTCAGATGTAGATAATCTGCTTTTCTTCTTTGACAAAAAATAAAAAGCATTCAAAACATAATCATTAGTCTGCTACCATGTAAATATTTCTAGATCCTTTCCAAAATTGCTCACCAGAATTCCAAGATCAACTACTAAAAAATATACCTCATCTAATCACACCCCTTCTCTATTTGATCTACAAATTATTTTTGTTGTGCTACCCTAGGGGAAAAGTAAATCGATTCTAGAAAGAAGCAAAAGAAGAAGCATTATAATTATGAGCTAAGCCTGAGAATTCAAATCTTCTTTCTGTCAATCTGGTTCAGCGACCTGTGGAAAATGATTTAACCTCTTTTAAGCCCCTTCTGTAAAATGAAGATGCTACCTGTATCAAAAGATTGTTGTGAGAATTACATAATGCAAATAAAGAGAGAATTGTGACTGCTCTGTGCTAAGTATTCAATGAGTGCTCATTATTATTTTTATTATTCTTAATGGCTCTCAGGAACAGACAGCTGCCACAGTATTACCTCATTTTGTTGCTAAATCTATCATCTATCTATCTACCTATCATCTATCTATATCATCTATCTATCATCTACTAGAAGACACAGGCCTAGGTATATTGCATAACACTTCATTTTAATATAATTTCAAATCTGTAATTAATTGGCAAGAAACAGTACCAAGGACTATCATATACACTTTACTCAGATTTAACAGTTGTGTGTATTTTGCCCTATTGGCTTAATGATTCTTTCTCTTTCTGTCTTTGCATGTATGAATATATATATATTTAGAAAATAATTATATATAATGTATTATTTATTTTATGTGTAACTATTAGTTATATATAATATTTATGTAATAGTAGTTTAGAAAGTACTTATATAACATTTGTATAATTGTTTCCTAAACCTTTTGAGAGTAATTTGCATTCATTGTGATGCATTACCCCAAAAAGCTATAATGTTTATTTCCTAAGAACCTGAACATTCTCTCACAGAACCAAATTGCAATTAAAATCAAGTGGTTTGGGATGCCTGGGTGGCTTAGTGGTTGACCATCTGCCTTAGGCCCAGGGAGTCATCCTGGAGTCCTGGGGTTGAGTCCCACATCGGGCTTCCTGCACAGAGCCTGCTTCTCCCTCTGCCTGTGTCTCTCATGAATAAATAAATAAAATCTTTAAAAAAAAATCAAGTGGTTTACCATTTATACAATTATATTATCTGATCCATACTCAGTTTTCAAATTGTATCTCTTGTCCCAGGAATATCCTTGCAGTTTTTATTTTAATCCACCTCTCACACTCTCCAGTCTAAGAACCTTTGTGGCCTCCATTCATCTGGAACTATAGTTTAGCTCTTCTTTGTTTCTTTGATGTTTTGTTTATAGACCTGGACATTTTTTTTAAGATTTTATTTTTATTTATTCATTAATTTATTCATTATTTTATTTATCTCTCTCCAGAGACACAGAGAGACAGAGACAGAGACACAGGCAGAGAGAGAAGCAGGCTCCATACAGGGAGCCCAATGTGGGACTCAATCCCGGGTCTCTAGAATCACGCCCTGGGCCGAAGGTAGGGGCCAAACCACTGAGCCACCCAGGGATCCCCCAGACCATTTTGAAGAGTAAAGATTAGTTATTTTGTAGAATGTTGTTCAGTTTGAGTTCTGAAGTTTCCTATGATTAGATTGTTATACATTTTTGCCAGGAACACTACAGAATTGATGCTCTTCCCTCTTTACAGGTGCGTGATGTGTGTCCCATTATTGATTATGTTAATTTTGATCCCTAGGGTAAGCTGGTGTCTCCCAGGTTTTTTCACTTTACAGCTATTATTTTTCTCCTGTACTTAAAAAAAAAATCTGTGAGAAAATAGTTTGAGAATTCTGTTCTTCACAAAGCTTTCCCCTATTAGTTTTAGTTAGAATCCATTGATTATTCCTTCCAGGATAAGTAACTATTCTGATAATTGCCAAATGATGATTTTCTTATTTCAGTCATTCTTTCTACCTTTCCTGAATTCATTCACTATGTATTTATCTAACATTTCATTTATATATTCATACCAATATGGACACATAGTTTAGCATTTTATTCAATGGGTTATAATCCATTATATTCAGTATTAATTTTGATTCTCATGTTATCTAAAATTTATCCACTGGCCACTTATTCTCACAGTCTTTGAACACTTCCCTTCTTTCTGAATCAAAAAAAAAGAAAAAAGTTTCTGCCTTATCCTGTACATTCCCATTTCATCTCTATAATCAGCAGTTTTTCCAAGGAAATCAGATCACCTTTAAGGCAAAATGATATTGTATAGTCCAGATCAAGGCTACAGGTCATTATTACTGCAGCATTGTTTCTCAGTGGTAGAGCTAGAAAGGTGTGCGTGTGTGAAGACAGATGCAGGTGTGTATCTATTTCTTCCTCTGTATCTACCTTTATATACTAAAACCAGGAATTGATACAGGTACCTCCAATTCTAACCCAACACCATGGCATGCATTTTAACTTTTCCCCTTTTCATATTTGTAACTCCCTTCCCAAACAGTGAAAATATTTGGCACCCATTATCCTTAATACATGTCCTTATTCTCCCAGCAATAGAAATCACATAAAATGCTTTCAGAATTGCTATTTCATACCACTGTGAAAACAAACCTACTAACCATAGTTCAGTATTAGTTTACAGGTTTTTTTTTTTTTTTGAGGGGGCATCTTTGGATACTATATAGTGTAAAGACAAAAAATATTAAAGGCTTACTTCTCCCTGATAAAAACAAGGAGAGCAACACCTCCCTTCCCTTTTCTTAGAATATTTTCTTTTATAAATTAATAGTTGTAAATGTATGTAAATCTTTTTTTTTTTTTTAAGGTTCTTGCTAGTTTCACAATACAGGAACATTTTTCTCAAGGAACTGGGACTAGGGGATCCCTGGGTGGCGCAGCGGTTTGGCGCCTGTCTTTGGCCCAGGGCGCGATCCTGGAGACCCGGGATCGAATCCCACGTCAGGCTCCTGGTGCATGGAGCCTGCTTCTCCCTCTGCCTGTGTCTCTGCCTCTCTCTTTCTCTCTCTGTGACTATCATAAATAAATAAAAATTAAAAAAAAAAAGGAACTGGGACTATAAACAAATAACAATGGAAATAATGTTCCTATCTCCCAATTTCTTTGGAAGCGTAGGATCCTAACTTCAATTGGCACTTTGCTCTAAGTTACAAATTTACCTGCTTTCACAAAGACACGAAAAAGTTTATTCTTCTTTTGTATAAGGCCAGTTAACTAACACTGAAGGTTATCCCAATTACCAGGTAAATGTAGGATGGACTGTATGTGATAAACTGTGCTGTCAAGTCACCTTACTTGAGGACTAGTTATTGTTTATCTGGAGAACATATATGAAATGGGCTGTGTCTGCCTGGTAATTTTTTTTTTTTTTTGCCTGGTAATTTAAAAAGGTAAAATTTCTTTTTGTTTTTGCAGTGTCTTAGGGGATTACCTGAAATGTATATCACATTCATATTTAATGCTTATTCAATAATAAAACTATTCTTTTTTCCCCACTACCTTCATGGAGGGTTTGGGGGTTAGAAGAAGATTTTGTTTTCAATTACATTTCCCCCAAAATCATCAAAACTATGTTCAAGTCAGTTGAGTTAATTCCATATACCCCTTAGTGTGGTTATGTATTCATCTGAAATAGAATTAAATTCATTTATTTCTGTTTGGGTTCTGTTTTGTTCCCTTTCTTTTATTAAGTTTATTGTTGAGAATATAAAACACCATTGGTTTCTAAAGTCAATGTTATGCAAAACGTTTTATTGAATGAAATGTAACCCTACCCCCCTAAATCCTTCCAACTTCATTCTTTTTTTTACCCAACTTCATTCTTATTAACCCATGTAGTTAACCACTTTCATTAATAATCTGTTTCATCCTTCTTGTGTTTCCTTTTACACATATGAGCAAATATATGCATAGCTTATTTCTTTTTGCCTATACAAAAAGTAGCATACTATATATATGCTATTTTGTACTTTGTTTTTTGTACTTAATACATTTAAGAAATCATTCCATATCACTTCATTGAGATCTTCCCCATTTTCTCTTAGGAATACATTGTACTAAGAGTGTGTGACTATGCTATAGTTTGTTTAACCAATATTTCATATTTGGGCATGTAGGTCATCTACAATATTTCGCAATAACAAACAGTGATAAGGAAAAAACACTTCAGTATATGTTTTTATTTTGTTAGAGTTGGATCTTCATGGTAAATTCCTGGAAATAGGATTGCTGGATCAAAAAGTAAATACACATGTATCTTCACTTAGATGCTGCAAAACTCCTTTCCATATAGTCGTTCCAATTTGCATTCTCACCAATATATGAATCTATTTTTCCAGAGCCTCACTAATATAATGTATCGTCAAGCTTTTTAATTTGTGTCAATATGATAACTTAAAGGAGTGCCTGCGGTGGCTCAGTTGGTTAAATGTCTGCCTTCAGCTTGGCTCGGTTAAATGTCCGCCTTTGGCTCAGGTCATGATCTCAGGGTCCTGGGATCAAGCCCCAAGTCAGGCTCCCTGCTCAGTGAGGAGTCTGCTTCCCTCTCTCCCTTTGCCCTTCCCCGCGACTCCTGTTCTCTCTCTCTTTCTCAAATAAATAAAATCTTTTTAAAAATATGATAGCTTAGAAATGATATCTGGCTGCAGTTTTAAATTGTATTTTTTTTAAATAATAAGTAATGAACATCTTGCCATAGGTTTAAGAGCTATTTCTATATATTTTACATGAATGGTCTATGTCTGTTGCCTGTTTTTTTTTTTTTTTTTTTAATTAGGATTTGCTTTTGGCCCCAACATTTATTTTGTTTTGGTTTGTTTTTAGATTTATTTATTTATTTTAAAGAGAGAGCTAGTGAGTGAGTGAGTGAGTGAGTGGAGGGGGGCATGGGGAGGGAAAGAGGGGGAGGAAAATAATCACAAGCAGACTCCCCACTGAGCACAGAGCCAGACATGGGGCTCGATCTCACAACCCTAAGATCACACCTGGGCCAAAATCAAATCTGACAATCAGTTGAACCACTCAGGTGCCTCTGTCCCCAAAATTTAAAAAAAAAATTATTTTACATGGTGTATTAGTCTTCTATTTGTGATAAATGTTACAAATATTATCTTCCAGATTGTTATCTGGAAGGTATTTTGCAGATTGAGTTCCTCAGGAAGTGCATAAAGATTGACATAGATATTGGTATGTAGGAAGCTTATTAGGTAATATTCTTGAGATCAGTACCTTTGAAAGGGAAGAGAGAAGTTGAACTGTTGTGTGTGTTCTCTCTTTGCCTGTATGTTGTTTGCTGTGAAGCATCCAAGTATTTCAGAAAGCAATTAACAAAAAACTAAACGAAAAAACAATAAAAAACATTATATTTTCTTCCAACATACCTCTACTCCCTATATCATGGTTCTACCTAAATAAGTGTCAGCAACAGGTGAAAGATCAAGGTAAGTTTTAAAGTTGTCCTAGATAAATTAATAATTTAATCAGAATATTTTAGATTGTCTTGCATAACAGGCAAGAAAGGATCAAAGCATTTGGGAAACATAAGAAAATACAAAGAGAAAATTCTGAAATTTTTTTGATATGTTCTTATTTTCCATTTTTTAATTTTTCCAATTTTAAAGAGCTAAATTGATGCTTGAGTCCCAAATTTCTATTCTCTCTCTATTTTTAATCACTTTATGTTATTTTATCTCTCAAAAGGTTTTAGAAATAGTTAAAAGGACCCCTTTGCAAGCAATAAATTGCCTAATAACAGCCATGGCTCTTCCTGCCTTTTGACAATGTTGTAGTTGTTTTATTATAATGTAGTGTAGAAATCCTGACTATCACAGACATAATAAGTTATATTTATAGATGCAGCCCATTCAGTTTGTGAACAAAAGGATTAAACAAAGGGAAAGAAAGAGGCCATGACAAAAACACTCAAAAACAACCAAACAGAGAATTAAATGGCCATAATCAAATGCCTTTATCAACTCATTTGACTAAATATCTGCAAGCTGGCCTGAGTCATTGCTAGAATCTGAGATCTGAGAGAAAAATGAAGGTGATCTCTTAACTACACCATTAGTATTTCCCATATGCACACCTCTGCAGAAGTGCATTCTGGGATTATCTGCCCATAGTTTGGGTATAACCATGGTATATCAGAGCAAGACTGCCTTGGAAATATCTTTCATATAAACCGTTTTTTTCTCAAAAGAATACCTAATTATTCTCTTCTATAAATAAAGAAAACTTAAAATCCTTTAATCCCCCCCCCCAATTTTATTGGTTCTCCTACTTACACTCTATAAAGTTATCAAATTGGATGTATCCTTCCAGACATCCTTCTAAGCCCTAAACCCACACACGTATATCCACTCTAACATTCTTTCCATTATCCAGGTCACCTAAAGAAACATCAGCCTGGGGCAATTCAAATTGTGCACCCAGCCACATTCCTTATTTTATCCAAGCTTATTTAAGTGTAACATAACACACAGCTCAATGAAGAAGAAAATAAGCTGCAGAAGGATGCTCTATAGTTTGCAGTGTGAAAATATGGAGTATTATGCTTTATTTTCCCAATAGTAAGAGTAGTTGAGGTGGAAAGGAAGGAGGTTAACATATGTAATTCTTTCTTCCTTCTCCTATTCCTCTTTTCCTATTTTTACAAAACTCTGGTAGAGTAGTCTTCAGAAAGTCAAGCTACTATCTCAGTTTGGAACATCCTGAGAATAAAAAAGCTTCTAAAATAGTATATATATACATAATTGTATATGGCAATATTTTCTGTCTCTTTGGATATTTGGTATGATGTTGATGGTGATTATAGGAGTACTATTCTCCAGGGAAGACAGCTCGCAATCCTGTTACAATTTCAAAATCACTGTTTGAAGAACATCTTTTAGTAAAATGCTTGAATCTGAAACTACATTATAAAACCACAAGTCCTTCCATGTGTATCCAAACACATAGAGCATTACCTAGTATTGAAGTCCTGGATATTGTGGGTACATTTGCTTTAGAGAATAATACCAGAAATGCCATAGGATCAGTGTTGGGATTATGAAACCTGACCCCATCTCAGGGACACAGCAGTCTCAGAGGGACATCTCCCATGTTTGAGCTTCAATTAGGGTCCTCCCCACTGGCTGTCTGAAATGACAGTTGAGATCCTGGTAAAATGGTTTCTAATCACTTCGGCTTCTTTTGTACAGATCTTCAACACAATACAACATTTTGTATTTTATTCAGAAAAAGGGAAGAAAGAAAAGGAAAAAGAAAGAAAAAGAAAGAAAGAAAAAATAAAGTCATTTCAAAAAGGCCCAGGTGCTCAAGGGCAGAGGAAGGTTCCTGAATCCACAGAGGACTTGGCATGGCTCTCTTCTGCTGCAATTGGCCTGAAACAACACAGATGGGTTGTGTGCGAGGTGATAAAATGCTAGGGGAGGTGAACTGACTCCTGAGGAGAGGAGCTGGCGATGGCAAATAAGGCATTAAATTGGCAAAGCAAGTGAAAATTAAAACACACAAACTAACTGGAGCCACTGAATATATACAACTCCCAAGCGCCCAACAATCTTAAATGACTTAAATGGCTTTAATAGTTTACAAAAAGAGGCAAATGTACTAACGTGGGTCAGTACTTAAAATAAATCATTTTTACTTTATTCTTTTGAGTGCATTTTATTAAAGATAATTTTATATGCAGCCCCTCAATTTATGTAAAACAAAAACAGGATAATGCCACAGCCAAAGAAAAGAAACAACAAACAACTATAGTCAACTTGCAACATATTTTAAAATTATCACTTATTTTATTTATTTATTTATTTATTTATTTATTTATTTATTTATTTTAAAATAATTAATTATTTTTATTTGGAGATAATTGTAGACAAATGGAGTTGTAAGAAACAAACCACAAGATCCTGCATATCTTTTACCAGTTTCCCCCAATGATGGTACCTTACAAAATTATAGCACAGAATCACAACCAGGATATTGATATTGATATAGGTGAGACACAGAATAATTCCATCATCACAAACACCCCTGGCCATTCAGTACATTTAAAATCCTCAGATCAAGAGGTCTTAGAAGTATGGGTTTAATACATTAAGTGAAAAGTATGGTAGTAGGAACCAAAATAGGTACATACATATATAAAAATATGTTGGCTGTTTTTCAAAGAATTGAAAATACAGTTAGGTACAAAGTACATATATTTGCAGAGTTAACATCTGGTACCAAGAGTTGTGGTGGGAATTAACATTTAATAAGTACTTTATGCATCAAGCATATTTATATTATAATATGTATCAAATGAGATTGAGAAGACAGAGATCTTTGGGAGACCCTGAGGATGGTGCTCAGAAATTGTGAAATTTAGATTCCACTCAAAGTGTAAATAAAACCTAGTTAGGTGAAAAGAATAGGGATGGGCCCAATTAAAGGAAAAAAGATAAAAATGCAAATAGAATCATCAGGTGATAATGACTAGAAGTTTGCTTAGAGTGGTATGTGTAGGCTGGTAAGGGAGAAAAAGAAAGTAAGTAAATATTTATTGATTCTGTGATATTAGGTTAGGGGAGCCATTATATTAAAATGATACTGATACAATAAATGAATAAAATAGTAACAGCTACTCATGCTATGGCAGACCACATTCTCGGTGCTTTATATGTATTATCTCAATTATATTGCACAATAACCCTCTCCAATAATTGCCTCAAACTATGTTGATCACTAAAAATATTGTTACGACAGTTACTAAACTATGCATTTCAGTTTAACTGAAATAGGCAGTAGTGAAGGAAGCACAAGGAAAAACAGTCAACTCTCAGTCAAGGTCTCATTTTCTAGGTTCCTGGAATTCTTAGCTTCAAACTTTAATTATCTGTCTCCTATCTATTTTATTGATTATCTGCACTTTCCCCAAAGCACTGGAAACTTTGAGAGAGGGGCTAAAACTGAATCATTGTGTGAACATTGCTTAGATTAAAATGTGAGCATTTTTAAAAATTTCTCCCCCAACGTGACCATATTCCTTACAAGCAATCTAGCAATTTTCCATTTAATAATGCTGTATTTCACTAGCAATGAGACTGAAGAAAGAGAAATTAAGGAGTCAATCCCATTTACAATTGCACCCAAAAGCATAAGATACCTAGGAATAAACCTAACCAAAGAGGTAAAGGATCTATACCCTAAAAACTATAGAACACTTCTGAAAGAAATTGAGGAAGACACAAAGAGATGGAAAAATATTCCATGCTCATGGATTGGCAGAATTAATATTGTGAAAATGTCAATGTTACCCAGGGCAATTTACACGTTTAATGCAATCCCTATCAAAATACCATGGACTTTCTTCAGAGAGTTAGAACAAATTATTTTAAGATTTGTGTGGAATCAGAAAAGACCCCGAATAGCCAGGGGAATTTTAAAAAAGAAAACCATAGCTGGGGGCATCACAATGCCAGATTTCAGGTTGTACTACAAAGCTGTGGTCATCAAGACAGTGTGGTACTGGCACAAAAACAGACACATAGATCAATGGGACAGAATAGAGAACCCAGAAGTGGACCCTCAACTTTATGGTCAACTAATATTCGATAAAGGAGGAAAGACTATCCACTGGAAGAAAGACAGTCTCTTCAATAAATGGTGCTGGGAAAATTGGACATCCACATGCAGAAGAATGAAACTAGACCACTCTCTTGCACCAGACACAAAGATAAACTCAAAATGGATGAAAGATCTAAATGTGAGACAAGATTCCATCAAAACCCTAGAGGAGAACACAGGCAACACCCTTTTTGAACTTGGCCACAGTAACTTCTTGCAAGATACATCCCGAAGGCAACAGAAACAAAAGCAAAAATGAACTATTGGGACTTCATCAAGATAAGAAGCTTTTGCACAGCAAAGGATACAGTCCACAAAACTAAAAGACAACCTACAGAATGGGAGAAGATATTTGCAAATGACCTATCAGATAAAGGGCTAGTTTCCAAAATCTATAAAGAACTTATTAAACTCAACACCAAAGAAACAAATAATCCAATCATGAAATGGGCAAAAGACATGAAGAGAAATCTCACAGAGGAAGACACACACATGGCCAACATGCACATGAGAAAATGCTCTGCATCACTGGCCATCAGGGAAATACAAATCAAAACCACAATGAGATACCACCTCACACCAGTGAGAATGGGGAAAACTAACAAGACAGGAAACAACAAATGTTGGAGAGGATGCGGAGAAAAGGGACCCTCTTGCACTGTTGGTGGGAATGTGAACTGGTGCAGCCACTCTGGAAAACTGTGTGGAGGTTCCTCAAAGAGTTAAAAATAGACCTGCCCTATGACCCAGCAATTGCACTGTTGGGGATTTACCCCAAAGATTCAGATGCAATGAAACGCCGGGACACCTGCACCCCGATGTTTCTAGCAGCAATGTCCACAATAGCCAAACTGTGGAAGGAGCCTTGGTGTCCACCGAAAGATGAATGGATAAAGAAGATGTGGTTTATGTATACAATGGAATATTACTCAGCCATTAGAAACGACAAATACCCACCATTTGCTTCAACGTGGATGGAACTGGAGGGTATTGTGCTGAGTGAAGTAAGTCAATCAGAGAAGGACAAACATTATATGTTCTCATTCATTTGGGGAATATAAATAATAGTGAAAGGGAATAGAAGGGAAGGGAGACGAAATGGGTAGGAAATATCAGAAAGGGAGACAGAACATGAAGACTCCTAACTCTGGGAAACGAACTAGGGGTGGTGGAAGGGGAGGAGGGCAGGGGGTGGGGGTGAATGGGTGATGGGCACTGAGGGGGGCACTTGATGGAATGAGCACTGGGTGTTATTCTGTATGTTGGCAAATTGAACACCAATGAAAAATAAAGTTATTATTAAAAAAATAATAATGCCGTATTTTTTTTAACTTACTCAAGTTGTCAAGGAGGGTTTTTATACCCCTAAGTCACAACTACCACCTGGCAGTATTTTAAGTACTCCTGAGTTTAAAAAGGTTTAATTGTGGAAAAACTCTACATAAAAATCTATGGAAGTGAATAATGATGGCTAATGATTATTAAGCCTTCATAAATCAGGAACTAGTTTAAGCAGATTATATACACTATCTCAATTAATGTTGTACACCAGATCTTTTGTCCCATTCGCCTTGTCTTACTCATTTTGTCCATTTTGTCTCTCACCTAGTTTTTGGATTTTAGGAATTAATCTTTCTCCAAACCACAGAAATGGTCTTGGTATGCACTTTCCTGAATATATGACCTGTCCTTTCACCTCTTTCCCCCAGACATTTCTTCCTCTGCATAAATTATTTCTCTTAAAATTCACATTCATGCACATCTACTCAGACCAACTTTTAAAGCTAGTTTCTAAAAAGTTTGATTCCCTGGACTATTGCTTCTGTTCCAGTGTAACTTTAAAGCTGTTCATCCATTCTAAACTTTGCTCTGTTCATGGAATATAGCCTTAGGGGCAAGTTGTGCTATTTCTGTGAGTCAAACTTTGCCCTTCAACAAAAGTCAATAGGTAGTATCTGCAGACACCTCAGGACATACTTTAGCAAGCTAAATTTACTCTACTACCATATAGGTAGCTCTAATGCTAGTTTGTAAGCCATATTTTTACAGAAAAACAAAAACCCTATTATTAGAAAAGAAGTTGAGGAATAAAAATAGTGAATAGCTTTCTTCAATCACCCAAGACAGGACTAACATAGCATGCTTTGAGGGTTGCCGAAAAAATTCCCCAAGGGAAGAAATATGTTACTCCAGACAAAAGCAAATGTCCACCAATGTCCCTTTCCTTATTGAGAGGGTTGCCAGGTAACATACAGGAGACTCAGCTGAATTTGAATTTCAGATACATTAGGACAATTTTTAGTATAAGTCAATTACTGTTGTTTATCTAAAATTCAAATTCAACTGGATGTCCTTGTATGCTAAATATGCTCCCTGGCCCCAGAAACTAACCAATTCTGGTCAGTAAAATGTGAATAGAAATAGTGTGTCAACTCCCAACTGAGGTTCTAGAAAGCCCTTCACAATTTTCTAGTCTCTCTCTTCTTCTTCTATGATCAACACATGGAGGTTATACAACATGTTTTGTTCTAGAAAATGCAATAAGTTATTTATTAACATCCCTTCCTTGCATGCCTTAAAGTATTCATGGATTCTCAAAGGATTGAAAACACTCCAATTTACCAATGTTTGCCTTATGTTTTTCTGATTTATCTGTAGTATCTTGAATTTTCTTCTCTGAATCTTCCCTTACAAGCTTGCACCCACAGGCACAATGTTGATTCCTTAGTAACACAGTATCCTAGCTTCATCCCAGAGGAACAGGGAAAAAGTAATACATTAAAATCAATAGATCCTATTTATAACATCCATCAAGTCCACGAAGGCCCTCCTCAGACTGATATCAGGTATGTTTAAAGTTATGGTGTTCTTGATATCAGGTATGTTCAAAATTATGATGTAAAATATCAGTCATCAATAGGAAATGAGTACATATAGAATCAAAACAGTGCAGAATAAATACAACACAGAATGTGAGCCATACTTGCATAGAATATATCTTGAATTTTTTTCCACTAAACACCTGATTGACCGAATGAATCAATGAATGAAATAATGAAATAAAAAAGGCCCACCTCTGGGATGCCTGGGTGGCTCAACAGTTGAGCTTCTGCCTTTGTCTCAGGGCATGATCCTGAGATCCAGGGATGGAGTCCCACATTGGGCCCTGTGAGAGTCTACTTCTCTCTCTGCCTATGTCTTTGCCACACTCTCTCTGTCTCTCATGAATAAATAAATAAAATCTTAAAAAAAAAAAAAAGGCCCACGTCCAAGAATTTAGCCTTTCCAGGGCAGATTTCTTATGTCTATTTTAAGAAAACATATTAAGCAAATACTATATGTCATTCTTTACTCACTTGCTGCACAGCAAGGGCTAGGATTTTGAAATAATAGTAATTAAAACATTAACAATGAAAACATAACATCCTTATCTCTCCTCTGGTGATGGGTGAATAGAAATTTTGTGAGTTTTGGAGATAATAGTAAAGAAATAGTTTTGTTTTATACTTACAGTTGCATCAGTTTGTGGGGACGATGTTTTCTCTTATACTCAGGACTTGGAGCACCAATATGGCTTTGCTTTCCAGCCTGAAGATTACATCTCTGAATTAAAAGCACAAATTTAGAATGAGCAAAGCCAGTAAATTACAGTGAAGTTACCAAAAAAAAAAAAAATCTCAGCATAGAAGAACTAGACTATTAAACCAATTTGGGAACAGAAGGGAAGTGATAGACCCCAGATGTGCACACTGGAAAAGCTAGGATTGAGAAGGCAGGGCCTCGGGTAGGATGAGAGGGTCTCTGGTTTCCTGTGCTGGTGTTTGTGCCAATATGACTCTGCCTCCAAGTTGAATCCTTAGGCATGTGGCTGCCTGCCTTCTTAATGGACTGTAAAAAAAAAAAAAAGAGAGAGAGGTACATTTTAAAAAGATGACCTGTGGCTATGTTTATATTCCAAATGTAAAATATATTTTGAGTTCAGAGTCACATTATGACTTACATGGGTCCTAAACATGTTTCCCTCCATGGGCTCCTTGCCCCATAAAAAAATATATATATATATAATAAAATATGCATTTATTATTATATATTTATTAAATATATATTTAATGAGATATATAAAATAAAAATATTATATATACATATATATAATTTTATTTATTTATTTGACTGAGAGCAAGAAAGCGCAAGCAGGGGGAGGAGCAGAGGGAGAGGGAGGACCCTGGGATCAAGACCTGAGCTGAAGGCAGATGCTTAATGCGTTGAGTTGCCCAGGTACCCCTAAAGATTATATTTTATAATCACAGTGGTATAAAGAATATATTAATACTATATATTAAAATATTTCCTTTATCCTAAATACTGTTCTTCTTTTTTATTTTAAAAGAAGTTTAGGGATCCCTGGGTGGCGCAGCGGTTTGGCGCCTGCCTTTGGCCCAGGGCGCGATCCTGGAGACCCTGGATCGAATCCCACGTCGGGCTCCCGGTGCATGGAGCCTGCTTCTCCCTCTGCCTGTGTCTCTGCCTCTCTCTCTCTGTGTGTCTCTTGTGAATAAATAAATAAAATCTTTTTTTTAAAAAAAAAAGAAGTTTAAAAACACTCTTCTTTCTGATTTTAAAAGAAGTTAAAAGATTTTTTTTGTGGGTTCCTGAAAGCATTTTGTGTACTCTTAGTGATAGCCTACCTTGCCTTGTCCAATAAATGTCAGTCCTGATTATTATTGTATGATTATAGTTCCTCTTCTTCTGGATTTTTACCTAAAATATAGAGGTTTTTTTCCTTCTAGAATCTATCAAATAGCACATTTTTCCAACCTATCTGGACTGTGATTGATGTGTCAAAGTTTTAAGTGTTGATGCAGGAGGAGGAGCAGCTTTGGCAGCAAAGTGATTGTACTTAATGACTCTGATTTTCAATTGGAGAGCAAGACTTAGGTACAGAAACCAATTTAACAATTCTGAATCCGTAACATTTTAGATAATATTTAAATGTGATCTCCTCCTTAAATGTAAGATTTTAAATACCTCCCATGTTGACCATAATCATGGATTATTACTATAATATGGACACATTCTGAGTTACTGAAAATTAAAATTTCTTATAAAGGCCTGTAATCCTTTAAATATTGAAGTTGGTGGGTTCATACTCTATGTTGTAAAGTTCATCTCCAGCACAGTAAGCAAAAGCTCACTAATTTCTTCCATGTAAGTTAAAAAAAAAAAAAGGCACAAGGAATACAACTGGTATAAACCCTTCAGTATAAAAGTGAAGGTCCCCTGCCTGGGATTGTAATTAGGATTATCTTTGCCCTGGGTCCTTATCTCTCACCACAGACTCTTCTTAAATGGGAAACTCAGCTATCTGGAGGCTGACAGCAAGCTAAATCATTACTCAAAATTCATTGTCCATCCCTGGGTAATTCCCTGATTAGACAATTGATTGAGTGCCAGCTGGTTTTAACCTGAATTTTCTTGAGAATTTATTCTTGCCTCATAATCCTTCAGAGTATTATTTGACATTAGGTTGGTGGGTTAGATTTGCTAATGGTTCTCCAATATAGATCTGGGGACTAGTGGGCTTTTTTTTTTTCTTTTGAGTTCTTCTTTGACCCAAACAAATAGTGGTATAACCAGCAAGTCAGAAAATGGACTTGGAATGGAAGAAGGTCTACTATTTACCAATTCATTTGTAAGGCATTTTACCATGCAATATTTCCCCTAATTCTTACAATACTCCTATGAGTTAGTTACCCCTATATCATTCATTGGGGGACTGAGATTGAAAGTATTCATGAATCTTGTTCCAAATTATATAGCTACTAAGTGATAGAGTTGGCTTTAATTTAATAGTTGAGATCATAGGCTCTGAGCCAGAGTATTTGGATTTAAATTTAGGGTCCATCACTTATTAGCTTTATGACTTTATTTCCTATACTCTCCCCATCACTCACTTCTTCTAGCCAAACTGGCATTCTTGCTGCCTACCATTCCTATCTTGACTCTGCACATTCTATTTCCTCCTTCTGGAACAAGGTCTCTGCAGATATCCACATGATTTACTTCCTTACCACATTTATGTCCTTGTTCAGAGGTCGGCTTCATGTAGTCCATCAATAAATATTTATTAAGCACTACTACTGCAAACTTCAAATATATCAGGGAATAAACAGACAAATGTTCTTGGTCGCCAGCTTCTTGGGGCACCTGAGTAGCTCATTCGGCTAAGTAACTGTATTAGGCTTAGGTCATGATCTCAGAATCCTGAGATCAAGCCCCGCAGAAGGCTCTCTCCTCAGCAGAGAGCCTGCTTGCTTCTCCTTCTCCTTTTGCCCCCTCTCTGCCTTGTGCACTATCTCTCAAATAAACAAATAAAATCTTTAAAAAAGAGCTTGCATTTTAGCAGTGAAGGAGAAATAGTGGTTGATCAAGAAACAAGGTAATTCTAATGTATTAGAAGGTGATATGTGCTATGAAAAAAGAGAGACTGAGGCAGATTCAGTATTAAGTCAGGCGTTAATAGTAGGATACTAGGAAATGTCAACATAGCTTGGATATGAGGTGTGGGAGAAAACATACCAAGGATAAAAGACTCCAAACTTTGGGACCAAACTACTGGAATTACAGAATTGCCAGTAATTTGTCTTGGTTCTCATAGTTCTCCTAGGTCCTTGAAACCTCCTCATCCAGGCCAGGTAGCGTCTAGATTTCTCTGAAGATGAAGTTCTGAAATCATATGATAGAAGGTCATAGTCTTAAACCATGAGGAATAGAAATTAGCTCATGTGTGGTTGATGCCCTCCCACTCAGAAAAACTAAGGAAGCAATGAAAAACATCTTGCTTTAAGAGTTTGCATATGCTCAAGAACTACTCACAATCTGGCAGTTAAGATATTGTTGCCACAGGCAAGTAGTAAGGGCCTTTCTCCATGACTTTATGTCCATTTAATGGGAGCTGTCTAATGCCTCTATGAGGGTCTAATTTTGTATGTAGATGCACTTATGTGTAAAGAAAGAGCAAGCAAGCAAAAATTAAATAGGCTGTACACTACAGTTATTTCCAGAGTCATATATTGGGAAGAATTAAGGTTATCCTTACAAACATGAGTTAATGCCTTTGTAGTAATTCATCCCCAAATGAATGTTAAGACCTAACATCGGGTATCTGCAACTAATTTGGACTAAAAATAAATTTTGAGTGTTTAATCCAGTATACTTCTCAAGTTCTGCTTGAAGAGTTTCATTCCAATGTGATATAGCCAGGGATACCATGAAAAAAAAAATTAGAAAGCAGGAGGAAAGTGAAAATTACTCAGCACAGTTAGCTTATCTTCTGTGTTAGTTTCCTGGAAACCAATTTCTGGTGTGAGTTACTCTTCAGTAGCTATACTGGTACAAAACCCACATTCCATTGCCCTTTGCTGGAATTGCCAGCACTCAACAGACAGGTTTTGATTGGAAAGGAACATGAACTTTATTCAAGAGGCCAGCAACATGGGGAAAACGTGGATTCTTGTCCACAGGCCAACTCTGAGGTTTCTGCCTGGCCCAGAGATTCTTAAAAGGGTTTAATCAGTTAAGGGAGTACAGTGGTCTGTGACATTTCTTGATTATGTGCAGACTCAGTGATGCCAGCTAGAGTTATATCAGTGCCTGGAAGTTGTAGAAGGAGTTCTAGTTCTGTAGTGCTTGAAGGGGTTGTGCAAGAAGGTCTGGTTCCTTGGTACCCAGGGGTGCCTTTGCAAGAAGGTCTGGTAACCTGGGGTTGTGCAAGAGTACTATGATCCTTCTGCACAGGAGGGCAAAGTCTACAGATGCACAAAGGGAGGTCAATAAAGCCATTTGTATGACCTTAAAAAAGAAAAACATTTTGCTAAAAAGTTTGCTGGGCTAATGGAAAGTTTCAAACAGACTGGGAAAATTCTGGACCTTCATTTCCCAAGGCCAGTGGTCTGCAAATCTCAAAGAAAGTAAATTAATTCTATTGCAGATCGAGAGCCTTAGATCAGCAAGCAAGGAGTGTGCCAGCCTAAAAAGCAAGTTAACTCTTAACACCTGCTAAAGTGCTATTACAATATCACAAGAGAAATAGCAAAAGACTCTCTACTTCCCCACTAAAATGCTAATTCATATCTGAACCACTCTCCTGGAGTAGTGCAATGCAAATGTTTTATAATGTTTCTGTCTCTTACCATCCAGCCCTTCTGAACTTTCCATTCCTCTCCCTAATAATACCTCCACTGGACTACTCAAAAAATCTGTCCAAGTACATTTTACACAGGATTTAAATATTGGAATTTTTAATTTTTTTATTATTTTATTTCATTTTTTTAAAGATTTTATTTATTCATAGAGACACACACAGAAAGAGAGAGGGAGAGGCAGAGGGAGAAGCAGGCCCCATGCAGGGAGCCCAATGTGGGACTCGATCCTGGGTCTCCAGGATCACACCCCAGGCTGCAGGCAGCGCTAAACTGCTGTGCCACAAGGGCTGCCCTTGGAATTTTTTCAAATGATTTGTTAGGCATCAGATGATTTGTAGACACTGAGTTTATCAGATATTTAAGCTTTGTCCATATCAAGCAAAGAATAGACAGGAGTGAATTTTTTTTCATTAAATTAATCAGATATTTAGGCAGATTGTATAAGGAATTACCTGAGACCTCCTATTAGTATCTTCTTTCCAGAGATTTACTTTGGACTTAATTTCAATTCTTTCTGTGACACACTGAGAAGTAGTAAAATTTTCTTATTGTTCCAAATTTCCAAAGGAAGTTTCTGAAGATATTTTGTGAGAAGAATGTCCTCCCTCATTTGTGTTAGCAGAATATTGCATCCACATTATTTATTATAGTCTACCTGATATAATTTGAAATCCTTGAAGTCAGGACTGAATATTTTATATTGGTAACACTGGTGCCTCTAGCAGTATATGTCACATAGTAGGAATCCCAAATAGCTGTTAAAATAATTCAATATCCTTAAAAATTATGTCTAAATATTTCATGAGTTTCACATTGATCTCCATCTCTGGTGTATGTTTAGGAAAGAAAAACAAAACAAAGCGATGCAATACTTACTTATGAAATCAGATTAAATGGTGAGAGAAGACTGATCCCCTCTTCACATTTTGGTACCCTAATCCTCTCTCTCTGATGATCACTATGTTTTCCCAGCTTTGGAAAGGGCAGTACCATTTATTTCAGACAGTCATATATATCAGCTGGCATTTTTATTCCCATTTCAGGGACAATGACAGCAAATGATTTTGAATAAATGTGTAGTGTTTAGTAGAGATGGAAAAAAGACATAAAAAAGGGTGTTATATAATGACATAAAGTAATGGAAGAAACAATATGTGATCTTGACAAGGTCATTGCCTATAAAAATTGTATAGTCACAAAGATTATTTCCAGTGTCCCTCCATGGTCTTTTAGGCCTCCTTCTCCTCTCAGAGCTCAGTGCTTTGGCTACACAGAGCCCTAATAATTTATCATCTAGATTCTCGTAAACTACTGTTTTTCAATCCCTAACTACTTATGATCTTTCAAAACAGACAACCTCAGATTTGATTGAATATCATGTCCTATTCTCTTTCTTGGCATTCTGAAAATACAAAAACTGTTTTAAAATTTTTTAAATGAGTAAAGTTGGAAACCAAAGAAAAATAGTAAAGAGTAAACAAATGCATCTGTTTTCTTCCCATTTCAGATTTTTTGGTGACTGCACCTGAAAATTATGTGTTATCATTTGGAGGGAATGTTATGCACAGCCAAATTTAGATTTAGAAGGCTGCTTTCAATATATTTTTAAATATATATGTCAAAAAATAAATTATATATTTAATATATATAAAAAGGTCAAATAAATTTATATATTATATAATTATATATATTATAAATTTTATATATATAGAGAGAGAGTTCAGATGGAGAAACCAGTTTTTGTTAATTCATCTCAATTTGTCAAAGATTGTTTATAATAAACAAATAAATACATTAATAAATAATCAAGCGTGAATAAGGCCACTTCCATGCTTATGTGTTGGGGCATGAAATGTTGGCCATTTTTCACTGTGCTGTAATCAACATTAGGTAAGTCACGCCAACCACGTACATCTGGCCCAGGGCATTTATTTCCAAAGTCTAATCAGTCAGATTTTGCCAGATTCCTGAAGGCTGCGGGTATCAGAAATCTTCAAAGTTGGATAAGAAAGATAGGCTATTTGCAAGTCCTTGTTGCTTTTTTAATTGGCATAGTATGGTAAATCTTCAAATAAACTCACCCATAATCTCAGTTAAAAGCTTTTTTAGCATATCTTTTCCCAACATAGATCTGTAGGTTATTCTGATTCTGCAAAATAAAATCACCCACAATTCTAGTTAAAAGCTTTTTAGTGTACCTCCTTCTAATATACTGCCACATAGCTTTCCTTAGTATAACTAAAATCCTATTCCTCTTGGGAATTTAGGAGTAACTGTACAGACTTACCATTTTATTGCCCATTCTGTTCCCCAAGGTGAAATAATATTGAGAAGCATTTTCCCACATTCCCTCTTACCCTCCAAAAAAGGGAGAAAAAATGTTTATCAGATTGTTGAAAATAAAAAAAAAAAAAAAAACCCCTTCCTGAGCTCTTGCAGAAAAGTACAATCCGCTTTACTCATCCCCTTCTCTAAGGGAAGCACACTTGGATAAAGAGTTCAGTGTATTCAACACCTGCCCATATAGACAGGCAGCCCAAAGCTAGACCTAGAGAACAGAATTAGGAAGTGTAGTGTAGACACAGATCTAAGCTATGTTACACAATACATCTTTAAAAAAAAAAAGAAGAAGAAGCTGATATTTTTATCTATATCTGCATGAAACTTGTGCCTGATTGTTAATCATTTTGAAACTCATAGGACTAGAAAGAGATGTTTGTAATTACTACCCACAAATCACAGCAGTAGAAATTGGAAAAAGTAATCTCACTGGTCTATAACTTAAAATCTCAGTATAAAATTATATGTGTACCACCATCACAGAGAGCACGTTCCTTATGAATAGAACTATGTTCTCCAATATGGCAACCACTAGCCACTCAGGGCCACTGAGATTTGAAATGGGAGTGGCCTGAATTGAGAGATGTCTTAAATGTAACATACACATCAGATTACAATGACTTGGTTAGAAAAAGGGAAATATTTTAATAATTTTAATATTGATTCTATGCTAATTTGGTAATGTTTGGAAATATTGGATTAAATAAAATGTATTATTAAAATTAATTTTACATGCTTTTTTTACTTTTTAAATGTAGCTACTAGAAAAGTCAAAATTCCACATGAAGCTTACATTTTATTTTAACTGAATAGCACTAGGTTAGAACAATGGAAGAAATGCTATTCTTTTCCAAGGCATGCATAACGACAATACCTGGAAGTTCTTGGGCAAGTGTAATTTTTTTAAAAATTAAGAGCATGGAATATAGTAATCAATGGCACTGTTATACAGTGTCTACAACTGATTCCTATGTGGAAGTTTCTATCTGAGGTTAAGTTATTTTTCTCTTTGTACTTTATTCTTTGTAGTTATACATAGTGTTTTCACTAAAATTCCAATCTCAGAACAGGAATCTATGTTATCTAGTTTGTTGCTGTTGTTGTTGTTGTTGTTGTTGAGGCTCAAGTAATTAAACCCATATGAGGTTCTTTATACTTTAAGAGTGATTAAAATAATTCTGTAATAAAAGGCAAATAGGTCAATTTTCCCATTCCCCTGTTTTAGTGTTTCCTTGGAAACAGTAAATTTGAGTCTCCATGATAATATTTGAAATCGAGATAAATCTTTATGGAGATTAAGCCTATTCTCCAGTTTTTACAATGTAGAGATCTCTCTAAAGTTCTGCCAAAAAGCCTCTAAATATGTTGAAATGTACCTCCAGAGTTAGCTCAGGAGTTCATCATGAGATATGTAGGAGATGGTCAGGGATGGTCAGGAGGTACAGCCCATAGTCTCTCAAGGAGATAGTGAATTCTTTTTTCTTTCCTCTTCGTTGCTGTATAAAATGTGTGACATTTTGTCTGAACTTCATAGTCACTGTTGTGCTTCCTTACATGTATGTAGGCCAATTAACACTTAGTAATATATGTTGCATTCTTGCTTCTATATTTGTATGGAAGGATATTTGTGTTATTTCTCTAACATTGTTCAAACTGTGATCTAAGTAGGTACAAATCCCTACTGAATTCAGGTGTGAATTGAGCATTAACAAATCATTGTATAATGAACTAAAACTAAAATACTGAAAGAGTTCCAGAAGCTGCATCAATAACCATGCTTGCTGGGGAGCTACTAGGACAAGGCCCTTTCAGTACTGAACATTTAAAGCTGGAAAGCATTCTGGATTTCACTGAAATCATTCACTTATTTTACAGATAAGAGAATTAGTACAGAAAGAGCTCAAGTGACTTACTTGAGGACTGCATTCCCTGTAAAGTAGAATAACAAATTAGAACCCGGGTCAATCTGTGTAGAATGCTGTAGAGTTTTGTTTACTTTGATCCAGTCCTATTTTGCTATAGTTTTTCTTATCTCCTTGTTGATCACTAATAAGTTAAAACTTGGGCTTTTCCCAGCACTGGTGCTCAATAAAGATGGAACATGAAGTGAAAATAAATGTTGGTCATGAGGTAGAATGAGCAATCGCCACCAGATATCAAAAGAACATTTTCATCTGCCAGTTCATATTGCACTAACATGTTTTCAAAAATAACATTCTCATGTTCTTTCCGTGCTCTTTCTGAATGGGTAAATTATTCTTTTTAATTAGCTTCCTTCATGACAGCTTTTAAAGATACTATCACTGGATGAATACGAATCCACAGTGGTTTTGTTTTCTTCTGGGATTTCTGTCTTATTATTCAAATGTCTCTGGCTTCACCTTTTCCCTGTTTCTAACTACCTCATCTCAACAACAGTTTTGGTTAAAGTCAAGGAAAAAAAAGCATCTTCATTAAAATTTCTTGGAAGGCTGACACAGAGTTGACCACCCTCATAGTCCAATCTTCTGAGACTCTAATCTATTTCCAGGGAATGTTCAAAGCATGTTTACCAAGTGATTTAAACTGAAAATTCCATCATATTTTAACACAAAGGATATTATTTATACATATAGTTTTATAAATATTGTCAAGTGGCCCTTCATGAAATGATAAAAAGTAGGATATACTCTATTTATTTAAAAATAAATGGGATCCCTTAGCTCAAAGAAACTGTCTGACATTATTTGATAGTTAATATATATCATTTTCAGGACATTAATTTTATTGGGATTCACCACAAATTGCTTATATAGATGAAAATTATTTTTTAAAGGAAAAGAAATACATTTTAAATATATATGGAAACTAAAAAAAATTGAATAATTATGCAAATATATTTTTCCCAGGACACAAGGTTCATTTCTTTGAAAGTATTGAAAGAAGATGAGTACTCTGTAAATTAAAATTTCTTTACTGCATAATAAACCAGCTGGCCCTATGTTAGAGCCATTTTAAGAATATCTATTTACATTGGTGTAAGCCTTTCTCTTCATGGGGTAAAAAATGACCTAAAGGAATTGGTGTCCATATACAAATGTTACTGACTTCTTAACTGATTTTTGTAACAAGAATTCATTTCATATAACCTCAATCTTCATGGCTCATTCAGAAAAGTAGGCAAACATCTGTTCAAGTAACTCATTAAGAAATGGAATTCTGTTGTTATTTCTGTATCTGGAATTTAGGACCAGACAATGATTTCAAAATACTTCTTACTTATCCCATAGTATTAGATTACTTTAGGACTGGGCCATATTTTTATCATGACTTCATCCAAGCAAGAATTCATGGGTGTTTTTAAACCAATGCAATATCAAAAAATTCCTTGACATATAAATGAATTTAATAAAGTCCTGGCATGTCTCTGAAATCATGCTTGACTTTTCCTACCTCCATAACCTCAGGCCACATGTTATTCATCTATTTATTTCCTCTGCCAAAAAAGAACACTGTCAGTACCCTATTACCAAAAGCTGGCCCTTAAAGCAAGGAGTGGGCATTTTTTTATTATTATTTTAATGATTTTTAAACAACTACAGATTCCATTCATATTTTTTGTATAATAAACAAATGTTTATATCTAAAACAATGACATTTTTCAAAGCAAAATTTCAGTTCTTTCCCCATTCTGTTCTTATTTGATTGTTTTTGTTGTAAGAAGAATTCACGGTCCTAAATAGTTCTGCACATGCTCTTGGAAACAAAAAAAAAAAAAAAAGAATTAACCATGCTGTATATTTAGATTATTTTTTAATCTACTTGGGATTAAATTGGTGTCAGTTCTGTGTACATGGACAGACTGGATAAGAGGGAAATGCTTTGAATGCTCAGGCAATTGATCCATATGAAAAAGGATCATGTTCATCTTTTCTGCTGCAGACTCTCCTCCAACACACACTTTGTACTGATATAATAACTCCCTTCATTTTCATTCTAGACACAGAGCGTGGGTTTGTAAGAATGAAACTGCTTATGACAGGGTTGTTCTGAATTATTCACTTTTTAATCAGATTGATCATGTCATTAAAAAATTTTTAAAAATTACCTCTGATGATGGATCATCATTTTCCCAAGAACATCAGAAGATCCATGTAACTAATATTTCCATGTTTCTAATATTTTATGAATTATTTCCTTACTGCTTAAAAACCAAGTTGTATATTACACTCAAATATTTTTCTTTAACTTATTTAATAAATATTTACTGTATACCTAGTGTGAGCACCAGACAGAAACTCTTGAGTAGAATAGAGATACAGTGCCTGATGTCCAGAAACTTATTGACTAGAGGAGGCAGACATTGATTAAATGATCATTCAAATTAACATACTTTTAAAATTGTGATTAATTGTGCTGAATTAAGGTATTGAGAGTAAATAATAGGAAAACCTAAGTTTATCAAATCAAGGAAAACTTTCCTGAGAATTCAATATCTGAGCTGGAATTTAAAATGTAAGTAGCATTTAATAAGTAAAATGGAAAACCTTTTCCGGAAGAAAATGGCATATGTAAAGATATCTAGATAAGAAAAACTCAAAAAAGGTCAACTTGATTAAGGCACCTAGAGTGAGGAGAAGAATGGAATACTGTATGGCTGGGGAGGTAGGAGGTGGCTGATCAGAAGAGCTTTGCAAGCATAAATAATAGATTTTGATCTGTATCCTAAAAGTAAAAATTATGAAACAATTTGTGCAGGTGAGGAACATAACTCTTGTTGCATCTTAGATCACTCTGGTTGGATAGGTTGGGGCTTGGAGGTTGTCTGTCATTAATGTAAATAAGCCACTTAGGAGAAATAGATTGTAGTTGGTTGGACTAAGATGGAGGTAGCAAAGAGAAAAAGAAACATATATATGAGAGACATTTCTGAGGTTATCCACTGGAGATGTAGTAGTTATTGATAACAGATTTCAAAGACAATTTAGCATCTTGTTTTATACAGTGGGAGAATTTCAATAGCTCAGACTGAGACGGAAAATACAAGGAGCAGAACCCATTTGAAATGGAGCATACAATGTGCTCTTGCCAGACACTTTACATTTATTTAAAACATCCCCATAGAGATCTTGCTCCGACAGTTAGATATTGGCTTAGAGAAAAGATCTTGGCTAAAAGTTAATTCAAGATTATTTATTATATAGATTGTAATATACTCTGTAACTGATTTTACTAAGAAAAGGGAATATAACAAGAAGTAAAGAGAACCTATAATGAAACTTTGAGAAACTCTTAAATAAATGAGAACAGAGGAGGCTTCAGAGACCATGCATCAGAACAGGCAAGGTAGAGAGTGTATCAAGGACAAATTGCCAAAAGTGTTAAGGACTCCTGAGAGTCAGCTAAAATGAACCTTGAAAAATATTGCCTGTACTGAGTAAAGTGGTAGTCATTGGTCTACTTACCAGGAATCACTTTGGTGGTATACCAGAGATGGAAGCCAGGCTATTTGGAATAAAGATTAAGCGGGAAGTGAGAAAAATTGACACCCTGGATTAAGGCACACATTTAAAGAATTTCTTATTGCAAATAATAAGAAAGTTAAGTGGTGGATAAAATGGGATCCTGGATCAAGAAGAGGTGTTATTGTTGTTGCCACTAGAGTTATTGCTATTTTGGGGTAAGATTTTGTTTGTTTTTAAGAGAAGAGAGATCTTTATCATACTTAAATGCTGATTTAAAAAACACATTTCAAAAGGGAGCTGTTGATTCTAGAAAGATAAATGTTACTTTATAGGACTGAATCTCAACCCCGGCTGCCTAAAATCACTAAATGTGGGGCACTTTCAAAAGTTTCCAATACCTTGGTTCCACTCTGACACAATCTGATTAAATCAGTCTAAGGTGGTAACAGAACTGCATTTTTTAAAGCTCCTCAGCCAATTCTAAATTGTAGCCATGACCAAAACAAAACAAAATAATAATAAAAAAAAAACATAGCTCTGGAGTAACACGGTCAAAATTTTTTTTCATGATATATAATGATAGAAATGTTCTGTGCTATCCAACACACTGGCTGCTAACTTCTTATGACTGTTGAGCAATTACTTCTGTAGCATGTGCAAATGAGGAACTGAATTTTAAATTTAAATTTAAACAAGTAATATTTAAATTAAAATAGCCATTTATGTGATCTAATCCACTATATAGTGCCAATTTCCTACAGCAAAGAGTTCACTTGTACATACCAAATGGAGTAATTGAACTCAAGTAGAAAAAAATGATTATAGAACCAGAATGTTGGCTATGCACAACATGGTTGCATCTTGACATTCACCATTTAGGGAAAGAAAAGGCTATAGGTTTTCCCCTTAGTCAGGAAGCACACACACACTTTGCTTAAATAGCAAACAATTAGAATCTATGGAATGACAACTTTGTCAGGAGAGGCCTATGTTCTAAGTTTAGTGGCCCCTGTGAATGTATCAATTCGTAATGGAAATTTGTTATTTGGAAGAACAAAAGGGAGTTGAATATCTAAGGGCCCATAGCATGGTACTGTAGGGGAGGAAAGAGAAAATCTTCCAGTTGCTGGGCCTATCAAAAAAGGTAATAAAAGATATATTAACAGGAGACAAGGTATACAAATGTATTGATTTTTGATATTACATGCATCACTGGAAAAAAAAAGTGAATACCCAAAAAAACAGTGAGGTTTGAGAGCTTATGTATCATGTTAATAGGGGAGGGGGAAGGGAGAAGTATACCTTAGAGTAAAGTAAAAAAAATTTTTTTGGGGGGGGGGAAGATAAATGAATCCTTCATAGAAGAGAGATATGAGAGTTCATGACAGTATTTGTCTGGGTATGGTGTTGACTTCCATTCTCCTCTTCCATGATAAGAATCAATTTTCCCTGGTTAATGAAACTCCTAGGGAGGGATTTATGACAATTGAGTTCCTAAAGATCTATCTTTAGGCAAATATAGGAGTTCAGAAAAAGCTTCTCTCTGCATGTGCTGTCTTGCAAGTGTCTTCAGCTCAAATAATCAATACACCAAGCACCATATTTTTGAGTAGCATGCTCTGAACTCCTTCAATCCCCAAACCAACTAAATCACCATCTAAGGTATAATGTTTGTGAAGCAAAAATGGAAACCTGAAAAATGTCTCCATAAAAATTCTCTCTAATATAATTTTTTCTCCCTCAAATAAACATGAAATTCCTGTCTTACATTCCCAGCATTCATCTTGCTATATCCAAGGGTGTTTCTGTAAAACTTCTTTTACTGCAGTGTTTTACTTACAGATACATTTTCTGACCTGGAGTTACAGATGGGGTAGTTAATTGCCTGTGTGGCTTGGTTCCATTGGTATGGGAAGGGACATAATGCCTCTACTGAATAGTACAGCACAGTAAAGGGTTTGGGATCTAGATTTGGTGTTAACAAGTTCAAATCCCATCTCTCATCTTACCAGCTATACGGCCATGGGAAAATGATCCAATATTTCTTGGGTACCATTCTCTTATATAAAATTGGAAAAAAACAATAACAATTTCACAGACTGTTTTGAGAAATACTTGGAACAAGTAACCTGATACATATAAGATACTTTTAACTATAGCTACTATGTAGCTATAGACACACACACACATACACACACACACATACACACACACAGAGAAAGAGACAGAGAAACAGAGAAGTAGATACTGGTCTGGATTTGACACAGGTAAGATTTGAAAAATTCAAGGGAATTGTAAAGGGTTTCCTAAACAATGAAAAAAAAATAGTGAAGAAATACATATGATGTTTGAATGGTGAGGATATCCATGTGGCTATAATAGAAAAGGAATATTGAAAGTCACACAGAGATGCTCAGGCTTAACATGTAATAAATAAGGAATGAAATAAGAAACTTACGTTTTTAAGAAAGAATAGTTTAATAGAAGCTTTCTTTAGGAAGATCCTAAGGCATACAAATGCAGAATTGATTTCAAGAGAAAAGGGATAGAGTCAGAAAGTAAGATGAGAAGATTTATACTGGGCACCTAAGATAAGGCAGGGCTAAAGATATGGAGAAATAGGATAATAAAAAAGGAATCTGTTAAGGAGAAATTGGCAACCCCTGACAGTTAGCAGGACTTAAGCACTAGATATTCATTCTGAAGTCAGAGACCTCTTGGGCACATGAAGGAATGGTGTCTAAGGAGAAGTAGGCAGAGGCCCATAATCCCCAGAACCTGTGAGTGCCACAAAAATGTTTCATTTACAGAAATTTTGCCAAGGGACATTACAATCAATATCTACTTCTTCAGTGGTATTTCTTCCTGGCTGAGGAATATTATCTTGGTTTCTAATGACAAGGCTAAGTCTGAGAACCAACAAAAATGTATTAAAGAAGTGGCTCAAGTTAAAAAATAGCTTCTTCATTAATATTCGGGATTTAATCAGCCACAGAACAGTGAGAATGGAACTTAAATTTTTTCTACTTTAAAAGATGCAAATATTTCAAGTTCTAGGGAAGTTAAAATATAAACTTAACTTATTAAATCACCCAGTGAGGATGTTATTGTAATATCATGAAATAGGTACAACTAAAATTTAAAATAAAACATATAGCACTGATTATTTGCAGCAAAATATTATTTCTTTTGTTTGAGAAGAAAAGATTCTAGGAATATTCTGAATACAAGTGGAATAGTTCTGCTACAGAAATGCATTAATGAATTAAAAGTTAATTATTGTATTTTTTAAAATACAGTTACAGCATCCTTACTCTTTGAAGCTTTAAGCACTTTACCACCTTTACAATTACGACTTGATTAGAAATCTAAAATTAAAATTGCTGCATTCATGGAGGCTTCATTATTTTTCAAAGGAGAATTCTTAGATCCTTTTATCAATACTATTGCTTCCGAATAGCATGATCAGCATAAGTTACTTTTACTCTTTGCAATATTTTCAAACTAATAGCCTTAATTTGTCTTAGAGGTTTTTTGCTTGTGTGTGTGTGTGTGTGTGTGTGTGTGTGCATCTTAAAGCTTTAACCACTTGTTTACAAAATATGAAGAAAAATTACACTTAGAAATAAATATAAATATAAATAAAGAAAGGGAAGGAAGGGAGGGAGGTACAAAGAATGAATAAAAAGAACCAAGTTATGTGAATAATCTGAAATCACTGAGGGGGAGGAGAAGTCAAGCAAACCACTCACCAGAAAAGAAATCTCTAAGATGTGAGACACAGTAAAAAGCAGGGTGAAAAGGCAAGGCATTTTTACTGGGAAAAGGGTTTGCGTGAAAGTACAAATGTTAAACAGTCAGCTTCTCAAGCATGTTCTACCACTTGTCTCTTAAAACACCAACTGCCAAATTTTCTCAGAAGAAACTGGGCCAAGAGAAAAAAAAATCCATAGAGATTAAAACTTGGGGGTGAGCCAAAAAAAGAGCTGAGTGCTATCCAGTCACTCTACAATGAAGTCTAAAATCTGAAAGCCAAACGCGTCATATAGAATTCCTCCTCAGCACCTCATGCCTCACCCTTAAATGGGAGATGACATCCCAAGATCACCATGGTTCAAAGGAAGACACCAGCAACAATAGCACGCAAAGAATCCAAGAATATATTTAAGTCAAGAAGGAGGATGGCCCTGCTCTGAACCACATCTACAAAATTACAATAGACTAAAGATCATTAATTCAACCACATTTGATTATGGAATTATATATTAGCTCCTAAGTGGTAAGGGGAGAGTTTGAAAATGTGGGATGGTTAGGGGTGTTATGAAAATGTTGGGGTGGTTAGAGCTAAATCTATTTTTCCCCACAGCCAATAAATAGTATCTTATATCTTCCGAATTAATTGAGATCATCTAAATTTAAAAAAATAAAAAGACGGAGTGCCTGGCTGGCCCATTTAGTGAAGCATGTGACTCTTGAACACAGGTTGTGAATTTGAGCCCCACATTGGGCAGAGAGGTTACTTTAAAAATAAAACATATCTGAACAAATAGCTCGGAAGAATGGAGGTAAATTCAAGAAGAAACACCTTGAAGAGTGGGAAATTGTCTGCTCATGAAATTGAGATTGTGGTGGGTTAGAGGCAAATGGAGGAGAGGCAGCTACTAGTTTGTATTATAAGCCTTAGAGTTTCACTTGACTCTTTCAACATGTGTATATATGACTTTCATTTTTAAAAACTAATGAGTACAGACTTCTGCCTTCTGGTTTGGCATATAAGGAGCTTGAAAGTCATCATTCTGTCCTAACAAGAACTAAAAATCCTAACAATCTGAAAAATCAAAAACTCTTTTTAGATCTGTCAGAGAAGTAGGAACACAAGGCAAAACACTGTCCCCAAATTGAGGAGATAGATCGGCAATGATTATAATGAGTCACAACTCACTGGAACAGAAACCCATGAACTGAAACCTCTGCAGGAGCTAGTCTGAGTGTAGGAAAACCTAAACAGTAACTGACAAATTGCTGGAGCCTCAGTGCAGACAAGTCAGAGTGAGAACCAGTCTTAAGGGGAAGGGAGCCCACTTTTTTTTTTTAACCTCCAGGAGCTCTACCAGTTTTTCACAGTGAAGATCAAAGAAAATTCCCCTTGTGCTTTCAGTATGGGGGAGGGAAAAGTGCCATTTTGAAACTTGCCAGGACATTCTGTTCTTACCCATGTTTATGTAGGAGAATCTAATTAATCAGAATCTGACCCATTGGAGTTTTATCAAAGCCTGACCAAGGTGAGGGAAGGGACATACTCAACTCCAGCTCACTCTAGCCATATTGTCCTACCTAAAGATGGGAAAGCAGGGGGAAGCCGAGAAGCATGTGTTGAGCTCATAGTCCAGACAGCAAACTCCCTAAAAGACTGAGACCTGATTATAGAACAAATAGAACACTTCCCTTCCCTGCACTCCTTAGGACCGCACCATTGAAAGTCTATTTACAGGAGTTCCTTTTACTTAGTACATCATATCTGGCTTTCAACAACAACAAAAACAAAAAAGTCACAAGACATATTAAAATCTTTAACCAAAGATATCTAAAAATATTTTCTCCCCACATTCCCTAAGGAATAAACATCCAGCATATTAGAAACGAACCTACCTTTCAATAAAAAAATAAGATTTAAAAATGTTTATTAAAGAAACTCTTTGACAGAACCTTATTTCATTATTGGAGTTGAAATCAAAACAGCAATAGCAGTACTTTGGCATATGGTCCTACCAATAAGAATTAAGCAATATTTTCTCCCCAGACCTTTTGAGAGTTACAAGATTATCAGTCATTCAGGCCTTGTTCCAACTTCAAATGTGTGAGCATAAAAACAATATGAATTATTCACAGCTCCAGAACTCAGGTTCTTCCTAAATTTTCCCTTTTTCTTCTTTTGGACATTGTGTCTTTCACATGTGGGATTCATTACATAAAAGATTGTCAAGCTACTTCGTGTTCTTTTAGGAATATAATGAATGTCTTGTTTTTCTCTTTTCTGAAACAAAGTGGGAACCCTGAACACTATCTTCAAAGGGCATGTTGCTCCTTATAAGTACAGCTTGCAATCAGATGTTTATTTTACAGTCACTAGTAAGAACCCATCATAAATATCATCAGTTAAATCTAAGGCCCCAGCTAAGTTGTATACAGGAATGGAATTTCTGCATTCAGCTGAGCCCCTAGCAGAGTTCTTGGCTCTTAATTAATATCGAATGGCTTAATTTCCCATAAATTTAAGACAAAGGGATTTGTTTTAAATTGAGCAATGCATATATATGTATATGTGTATATATGTGTGTGTGTATGCTTATTTATAGGTAAAAAATATCACTTGAAAAATAGCTTTCTTATAAAAAATTACAACAGAAATAGCTAACATTTATTATTTCTTATATTTCTTATAAAAAATTACAACAGAAATAGCTAACATTTATTAAGCTTACTATGGGCTGGGCATTACAAGTGCTCAGTTTCTCACAGGTATCCTGTTACAATGTTATGGATATCATTGCTTTTCAAAAAATGAGGAAAATGTAATTTGCTTAGTATTAACCACCTCATAAGAGTCTGAATTATATTTCAAAAACAATCATCTTAACTTCAGAACCCAGGCTTTTAATCATTATCCGGAAAGATCAGTTTGATGCAGGATATTTGGAAGATAAAGGTAATGAAGAAGGATAAAATTAAAATCAGCCTTAAATCTACCACCAAATATTTTAATGTAACATGCTCGTGGGTTTTACTTACTTTTATTTATGCTTGTGTGTCTATCTCAAAATTAAGTCTCATTAATAGAGTTTTAGTATAGCTTCTCTCCATTTCAAAATATATGGTGAATATTTCCTATGTCATTTAATGGTCTTTGAAAATATCATGTTAATGGCTACAAGAGAAAAATATTTTTCACTTAAATGACCCAAAGAATTCTTAAATTCTTAATGTCACTCAGCATATGCAGATTTGGCCAAAAGGACCACATTTTTTCTCTTCACTTTTTTTAAAGATTTTATTTATTTATTCATGAGAGACACAGAGAGAGACAGAGAGGCAGAGACACAGGGAGAGGGAGAAGCAGGCTCCATGTAAGGAGCCCGAAGTGGGACTTGATCCCAGGATCACACCCTGGACTGAAGGCGGCGCTAAACCGCTGCGCCACCAGGGCTGCCCTTTTTTCTCTTCATTTAGGCACTTTTCATTCCCTTGTCAGTAATCAAAATATATCTGTGGAGCTACACATTCTATTTGAATTCCACATGAAGCAGGTCTGAAACAGGTTAAAAACATTTAGCTTTGTTCTCTAACAGGCAGCCAAAATCTGCAAGGTCTTAGCCTAAAGGGATGACCCTTGCTATTCTAAAACAAGCAGCCAGAGCCTGACTAGAGTACTTTTCTAGGTGTTATTTAAATGGACAGTGGGATTTTTTTTTCCAAATATAGTCAGATATTTAAAATTCTTCCAGCTTTAAAGGTATAATGGAATCCATTTAATGAACTTTGTCCATATACTCACTGGGAAAAGTAGAACACTGGAGACCACTGTGGTTATAGGACCAGAGAAGAGACCGTTTGCTTTATTTTAGACCAAGGAGTCTTGGTTGGCTTGCTTCTATCCAGACTAATGGAGAATAGAGTCTTGCTCCAAATCTAACAGTTCTTTTTGTTGCTCATTCATTTTCTTGCTCAGTATTTCCTCCCTGGGGCTAAGTAGATCTCTATGGGAATGGTGCTAAGAATACAATCAAAATCAAGCATTTATTTTGCTTTACTGTTTCTCTTCCACTGTGCAAAAAAAGACTGCCTTATATGGAGTTAAATAAAAATAATCCATTAACAGATTACTGGAGGAAAGAAAGCTAAATTACACTCTCCGTATGTAAAATATTATGGCAGTTGGTTAGGAACATCTGTGGGGCATTCCAAAAATGTACATGATACACGTTGGAGGTGGGAAGCTTTAAGAACCAAACTGTGAGATAGGGAAAAGGCAATCAGCGGGATGTTCAAAAGTACACAACTGGGCAGCCTAATTTAATATATAGATTTAGTCAAAACCCACATAAGATTTTTGTGTACTGTGAAGTATAAGTAAACTTAAGTGAAAGCAATACATCTCCTCCATATGTGGCATATTTTTAAATATAGTAAGATATTATTATAGGAATGGAAAGACACTTGCTTAATGTTTTTAGAAACAATTATGGACTTGAGTGGATTGGTATTCTGTTCCTCTGATCCCTCTGAAGTAGCTGTATTTTACTAAACTCATTTTTGGGGGCAATAATTCACTCTCCTTTACCTCACCAAATATATGTTCTAAATAGAAATAGCCTCTTAAAGGAACCTACCTCCCTGGCTATCACCATTGGACTGAAGGAAGAATAGAGACTTGACCATAGCCAAGCACGTCATAGAACCCTTGCCTTGGCTACACTGATGAGAACAACTGGTGTGCATATAAAACACTAAAGGCAAGTTGGTATTCCTCCTTGGGATTTTCTAATTTGACCTTTTCTTCTCTGGTGATAAAACTTTAAGAATTGAGATGTTTATAGCCTTACTTCCAGGCACCAAGATATCAACTGGAAATAATGAGGTCAATATACAGAAAGAGTAGAAAGAGGAAAGAAAGGATGAGAACTTTAAAAAATAGAAATCTATATATTAAATTAGGTTGCCCAGTTGTGTACTTTTGAATGCTACACACATGCTTGGGTTTTTCTGTTTCTACTTGGTAAAATTCTGGAAAACACATATTTTATAGTATAGACACCGTAAGATGCTTTACTTGTTTTGTTTTGTTTGGATATTTGAAGTCTGAGAACAATGGAATAGTTATTTAAAAGAGAGTCATTGAAAGAAAAGAAAACTCACAAAGGATTTAAAGCTAAGGGGCTTCAAAATTATCTAATTCTTATCTGAAAAAAAACTGGTGTTATTGATGTGTAGACAGTTAAATTTCAAATAGCATTTATTTAGGAGTGATTTGTTTAAGCATTTCCTTAGCAAGTTTCAGACACTGTGCTAGGTGTTTAAGGTATCACATTTAATAAAGAGAGATCATTTTAGTAATAAACTATTGACACATGGTAAACTATATATAATTTTGATAATCTCTGATTTGGTATTTTGATTAGTAAAAACCTAAATAACTTGCTGTGAACTAAAATGCTTTAAAAAAACAAAATCTATTAAAAAGTTTTTGTTAAAAATTAACTAAAAACCAAATAGTAGTATTCAGCGTCAATAATTTCCTTCACTAATTTTCAAAACCTCCTAAAATAAACATATATAGTGATGCAAATCTCCAATCTTTTCTACTATTCGCACGTTAGGAAATGATTAACACCCATTTAATAATCTTGGTTCCAGCTTGATCCCTTTCTCTCTGCTATATTTGCCTCCTCTAACAAAATTATTTTGTAGTGGACCAGGAGGAGGTGGAGCTCTTATGTTTTGTAGCCATTCAGTTATATGTTACATTCTCTTGCCAGGGTCGGTTTGCCCTTTATTTTTCTATGCTATGTTTTGTTCCCCAGTACATTTCTATTCTTCTACTGATTTGTAATAAGACTCTTCTTTTAACTCATTTCTTTAAGGACTGGATTTAGGCAGTCTTCTGAAACCTCCACTGAATCTCAACCTGGTTATAAAGACCATCTTTTTTTTTTTTTTTTTTTTCTGGCTTTACTCCCTAGTTATGTTTACGTAATGCCAAATTACCAGCCTTGTAGATAATGTCAGTAACTGTACAAAAATTCAGCTTTTGTTGTGCATCACTAAAGACTAGGTATATACTATGGATATTACATGTGGCTATTTTAATTTAAATTAATTTCATTTTAAGCAACATTTTAAAATGCAATTCCCCAGTCATACTAACCACATCCCAATTGTTCAGTAGCTACATTTGACTAGTGGCTGTTTGGGGACAGCAAACATTAGGTTTTCTCTATCATAGAAAGTTTTATTGAACAGCTCTAGATCAGAACATAGTAAATGTAATAAGGTACCAATCAACATGAAAGGCCTTTCTTTTTAGACAATTAGCTATACCCTAATGACATATCACCCTCTACCTAGTTCAATATTGTGTTTCATTTAATGACCTATTATAAATAAATATTAAATTGTATGACAATATTTTAATGTATAGCCCCTGAGCATATATGCAAGCCCATATACTACAAAATATTGCAAAGAGGGCAAGAAACATAATTTCCCCCAAAAGCTTATTAAATTATTCATAGTAAAAATAACCAAGCCATCAGTAGTTTCCACATATTAAAAAATCTGAAATTCATACTGGAGACAAAAATGCAAAGATAAGGCATCCCGGGTGGCTCAGCGGTTTAGCGCCGCCTTCAGCCCAGGGTGTGATCCTGGAGACCCAGGATGGAGTCACATGTCAGGTTCCCTGCATGGAGCCTGCTTTTCCCTCTGTCCGTGTCTCTGCCTCTCTCTTTCTCTCTGCTTCTCTCTCTCTCTCTCTGTGTGTCTCTCATAAATAAATAAATAAATAAATAAATAAATAAATAAATAAATAAATAAATAAATAAAATCTTAAAAAAAAAAAGAGCAAAGATATTAGAGCTATGTGTTGGATTGTGTGATGAAAGGTCAGGAATACCAAGCGAATGAAAAGGAGGAAAAAAACCAAAGACTTAGATGTGGACTAAAAACAGAAAAGCATTTTCCCAGTTAATTTTAGGAAAACTTAAAAAGAAAAAAGCATTTCTTTAAAATACTGAGCAGAGAGAGATTAAAATGTTCTAGTAAAAAAAATGGCAAATTAAAACTAATATTTAACCCCAATATTAATTTGAAATTTATAAACTGGCATTGACACTGTCTTTAATGGGTTGTATATTTTAACTTAGCATAAAAAGTTCAACAGATAAAGAACAGATAGTTAGCATTCTTTATTACCATTTTAGTGTTTATAAAATGGCACTATTTTATTAATCTAATGTGCTATTATAAAATCTTAGCATAAAATATCCCAAACTTTATTTAAATATTATTTTTCTGAACACTGAATTATCCCCAAATGGTCATTCATTCTTTTATATGTTTATTTGCTCAACCAGTACTACTGATCCCTTTATATGGGTCACACTGTATAGATCCTGGGAGAATAACAGTGAACAAGAGAAGTTTATGCCCTCCATAGTGGACTATGGTGATCAACATTAAGCAAATAACCACTGGTAAATTTATAATGACAAATGTAAAATAAAAGAGATTTTGAGAATATTTTTAAAGAGAACTGAGAATAACAGAACAATTTTCTGAGGAAAGAATTCTTGAAATCTGATCCAAAGCTTGTACAAAAATGTTCTTGTTGAAGAAGGATTATTCCAGACAAGGGAAAAAAGTAAATGAGGTTATCAAGCCATGAAAAGACATGGAAGAAACTTAAGTGCATTTTACTAAGTGGAGGAAACCAGTCTGAAAAAGCCACACACTGTATGATTCCAGCTACATGACATTTTGGAATAGGCAAAACTAAGCTATGGAACTGGGGAATTGCAAATTCAAGCAACAGTGAGATATTCACGACACATTTATTTGAAGGGCCAAAATCCTATACACTGACATCACCTAATGCTGGCAAAGATGTGGAACAATAAGAGTCCTCATTCGTTATTGGTGCAAATGCAAAATGCAAGATACAAAGAACAGATACTTTGGAAGACACTATGGCTATTTTCATATAAAACTGAACATATTCTTATCATTTGAGACAGCAATTACAGTCCTTAGTATTTACCCCAATGAGCTAAAAACTTTTATTGACACAAAAATCTGCAAACATATTTATACCAGCTTTATTTGCAATTGCCAAAACTTGGAAGCTACCAAGATGTCTTTCGTAGTTGAATGGACACATACACTATCCTATATCCAGACAATGGAATATTATTCAGTGCTAAAAAGAAATGAGTTGTCAAACCATGGAAAAACATGGAGAAACCTTAAATGCATATTGCTAAATTAAATAAGCCAAGCAGAAAAGGCTACAATATTGTATATTTCCAGCTATATGATATTCTGGAAAAGGCAAACTATGAAGACAGTAGAAAGATCAGTGGTTGCAAAGAATTAGAAGATAAGAGTGAATGGGTGGAGCACAGGAGAATTTTAGGGCAGTGAAACTATTCTTATGATACTATAATTGTGGGTGTCTATCACCACTATTCATTTGTCCAAACCCATAGAATGTATAAGAAGAATCATTCCTAATATAAACTGTTTACTTTGGGTGATTATGAAAGGTCAATGTAGGTTTATCAATTGGAACAAATGTACCACTCTGTTGGGGAATGCTGACAATTGGGCAGGCTATGCATATGTGACAGCAAGTAATATATGGGAAATCCCTATGCATTCTGCTTAATTTTGCTATGAACCCAAAACTTCTTTAAAAAATAAAGTCAAAAAGACTGAATGGAAGCTAATAAGTCATGGGCAGGAAATGAAGGTGAGGATGGTGTCAGATAACAGTGGAAAAATAGTAATTGATCAGATTATATTGGTCTTTTAGGTCATTTTAAGAATTTTCACCTTTAGCATAATGTGAAAACATTAAGGTATGTTAAGCAAAGAGGAAAATAAAATGAACAGAATAACATCTTGATAAAATCAGTCTTACTGCAATATGGAGAATGAAGAACAGGATGGCAGAGTGGATGTGGGGGGATATTTTGAAAACTGGTTTAATAGTTCAGATGAGAAAGGACAATATGTTGGACTAGGGTATAGGCCCTGAGAATACAGAGAAGTGGATGAAATCCAGAGATTTAGGAAGTTTAAAGGAAACAAAATGAATTAAATATAGAGTATAAAAGAAACAGGGGTAGCAGATGTGATCATAATTTCTGATCCACGCAACTGGATGAACAGGGTTCCATTTATTGAGATAGAAGACTATGCAAGGATTTTAGGGAGAATCCTATGAGTTTAAATTGGGCATTGAAAAAAAAATTGGGCATTGAAGATTTTGAGATCATTTTGGTTAGTTTTGTGGGTATGAACCAGAGAAGGTATGTCTGCTGAGGATATGTATCTGAAAGCCAGACCATATAATGCATTAATTGCATGTCTAGAGGGTAAGGTAGGAAGATTGACAATATATACGATATATCCCATATATGATAATATGTTACAGTAAAGAAAATGCAAGTATCCCAAATTTGTCACTATGTCAACAGCTAATAGGTGAAAGTGGATGGGCATCTAAATTAGAATGAAAATGATGATCTTTCAGACAGTAAGAAGAAGTCAGAAAATGAATCCAAAGGAAGAGAGATATCAAGAAGAAAGATATATATGGTCTCAAGCATTAAAATCTAAGAATTAAGACAAGAACAAAAAAAAAAAAAACAAAAAAAATCCTTAGATTCCTTAGATTTGATGACATAAAAATCCCTAGTGACACCAGTATCAACAAACTTATGGAAGCAGAAGCCAGACTGGAGGTGTGGATTCAATACATATTGCCAACTTCTAATAAATTTGACTATAATTGGGGATGAAGGAGTTGAGGTAACGGATACAGGGGCTGTCGCTTCTGAAGAAGTATTGGTGTATGTAAAAGTGTATGCTGAAGTCAGGGAGATTGAGCATATTCGAATACCAATGAGAGAATTCCGGTGAGCATGTAGGAGAGCAGTAGTCTGGAAGTGGCAATAGGGAACATAACTCTGAATTAGGTTCATACATATGCTAAGAGTAACATGTTTGTACATTTTGACTCCTTTTATACTTACACCTACATTGCATAATATGCAGTGGGAAAAAGGAATGTATCTATTTATTCACATGAGGAAATGGAGGCTTAAGATGTTAGACCATTTATCAGTGGCAAAAGCCTAGGTCATTAGGCTTTCAGGTCATTGCTTTTTAATGGTCTGTGGTGAAGTTGGAACAGAGGACTGGATGAAAATATTACCATAGAAGGAAAAGAAACCTTAGGTTGGGACACATTTTGTTCCTTTGCTTTAAAAAGGAGAAATGAGGAAAATCAGAATTACACATAGTGAATAAGAAGTCCATACTGGCATATCAGAGCCTGCTTTGACGTTTTTCAAGAAGAGTTCCCTATAAGGTCATTCTGAAGCTCTAGGAGTAATGCTTGTTGTGCTCTTAGGGTTTGTGTGCCTGAAATCTTCTCTCACGTAGCAAGGCCAGCCATTCCTGATCTATTAATTTCTACACCTGGTGTATAACATGCAGATTATCAAGTAAAGTTTGCTATGGTTGGCCTTGGTTGACTAACTCCAATACAATATTTGCATATTATATTATTTAATGATCTAATTAATCATATATATTGAACCTAATCATTTGTAAAACTGACAGTACCATTTCAACTTTTCTAGGTCCTCACAATACAATTTTATTAATAATTCACAATAGTGTGAGCAGAGAGAGTGTGCTAAATAATGAAAGCTTCTGCCAAAGTGTCTGTCATGTTATCCAGCCCAAACCTTTCCCGAAACTTGGCCTTGTTTGTTGTACACAAATGCTATTGGCAGAACTCCACAGGAAAACATGTTCCTGCCAATCAAACCCCAGGAGGTGGGGGCAGCCTGCTGATGGATCCACGCTGTAGATTCAATTCTGCAAAACATAAAACTCCATGTTAAATGTTTTTAAAACAAAACATGGTGGCCCTATTGAAATGTAAATGAAAATGCATTAACTCACAGTCATGAGTGTTAAAAAGGGGGGATTAAAAAATATGGGGAATATTTTTTCAGAATGATTGTTCCTTAAGCATTGGTTTTCAACTCTGGCTATAGATCATTATCACCTGGAGAGCATTTTTAAAATTTCATGTTCTGATGTCATCAGCAGAGATCCTGATTTAATATATCTCAGGGGTGACCTGACTGAGCATTGGGGTTTTTTCCTTTCTTCTCATTTCATCTAAAATTATTCAAATGTGATTGAAATCACTACTTTGGAGTCAACTTGCCAACAATATGGAATATAAAGGGACAAACAAAGATGGATGAATTTGTCACTTCTTGAACCTAACCTAAGTCAAGCAGTTGACCTCAATATTTATCTAGATGAATGAAGGCAAGCTGACACTGCTAATTAAGAAGAAAGGGTTAGGATCCTAACTGGTTCAGATTGGTTTCTTTTATTGATTGAATGAAAAGTCCTCATCTTATGAAATAATAGCAGAGTGTATATAGCAGAGTGTTGGACTTTTGATAGGAAAGTGATTGTTTTTCTAGACAAACTTCACTTTCACACATTTGCAGGACATACAGATGAAATCCTTGCAGGCAGAGTTTCCATGAATAAGAACACTATAATTTTTACCTTCTGTTCTAGAATGGATTAACTTTAGATCCTTGTCAGTAATCCCACAGCCTCTCACCAAATTTCAAGTACTAATACCTAAATAATATTTCCCTACTACCTTGAGATATCAAGCCCTAGGATTTTCCCTGGTGAGAACTGCCATGGATGGAGATATGCATTCTCTGGTCTATTGTCTCCTGACTTCTAATAGAGACAGGAACATTCTGTTAGATTTTTAAGAATAGAAAACTCATATTTAATTATGTCATCTTCTTTTACTTCCCCAGTTAATCTACCATCAAATCCCATTGTATTTTCCTGAGATATATCTCTTGGATTCCCAACTGCTTCCTGTTACCAAGACCAAGTCTAGAACCTTCTTACTTTGTTGACATACTACATTCATCTTGCATAGGATAAGGATCAACATTTTAAAATGCAACTTTCACCATGCTGTCATGTTCAAGAATAAATCATTATTCTATAGCATTGATAAAACATTCTCTAATAACCTGAGTGAGCATTTTTTTTAACCATGTAAAGAAAGTGCCTCAGTTTCTTCCATTCACCTTTACTCTCTTTCCTTAAAAATTGCCCAGAGGAAAATGAATTCATTGAGTCATCTTAAGCCTGAAGTCACTGTGTTATACCCAATTCTATAAAATTCCAATGTACATAGTAGGGAGGACACGGATGTTGGAGTGAAATATATCTCAGTTCAAATATTGGCCTCATCACTTGTGACCATGAGCAAATTTCTAAGCCTCTTTAATGTTCAGTTTATTATTTTTAAAATGAGGGCTAATAAAAGTCAACTTGTTGAATTATGGTAGAAGTTCTGTGAGAAACTTTTTTTCTTTATGTATCTGCTATACCATCTGCTATGCTTTGACCTTAGTAGGTCCTCTTTAATGGAAGCTCTTGTTTTGATTTTTGCTTCTTGTTGTTGTTTGTTAACATGCTTTTAATAAAACATTCCCTTGGAAGAAAATGGCAATCCTTCTTCAGAGGGGTTAATTTCCTTTTGAAAGATTCAGGAGCTGATGGCTGAGTTGTTATTTCTTCTTGTTGGCAGCATAAGTTTAAACCAAAGAAAACATCAAAGCCCAGCCTGTCTTTGTTTAGTATGTGTCATAACTTAGAGATTCAAAGGATCTTTGCCTTTTAGCTTCGAAGTGAAAGGGGTTGATTTATGGTGTCTACAAAAGTAAGAACAAAATTTGCTAATTAGAAATTGAAAAACTTAGTCAATCAACAGGCCTCTGTTTTTAGGTTTTGATCACTGCAAAAGGAGGAGTTTTGCATTTGCCTAGACACGTACAAAAGGCAATTTGTTAAAATTGCAAAAGAGCTGCAAAGGCTGTCTGTTGTTCTACTTTCTTTGAATATACCGCCAGTAGAGAAAGGAGACTTTTAGAAACTCACCAAGTAACGGCATTTTTGGTACAAAAAGGAAACCAGAAATGGCAAAATTATTTAGGCTTAAAAAATATTCTTCTTCACCCTCCCAATCAAATACCACTTGGGACACATTCTTTGGTTCTTAATAGAAGGAAACATGTATTGGGGACAGGACCAATCTGTAATTAGTAGAGAGCTATTATTACCACAGGGACCCTTCTAATTTCCACGGGTGCATTTTCTTTATGCAAAAAGTCAGGGAAGTCTGTACTGCTGACAGGCAAGGAGAGGAGAAACTATAAGAGCAAGGGACAGAATGTGGGCATGAAGTACTACTGTGAATGAGTGCCCAGGAGAACCACATTTGAGCTGACCATTTTATTTCATTCACCTGAATATGAGAAAATGCTTGTTTTTGTCATTTAAATTGATTTGGTTAATAGATGAATTACAGTTGTAGAAATGAAAATGTGGCCCAGAAACTGTGTGCAGGAGTTTGAATCTGCAGGAGAGTTGGGTGTCCATCTCATGATGTCCCTGGTGAAATGAAGGAGTGATTATTTTTAAGGTTTTATTTATTTATTTGTTTGTTTGTTTGTTTGTTTGTTTATTTATTTAGAGAATGGGGGAGGGGCAGAGGCAGAGGGAGAATGAGAATCTCAAGCAGACCCCAAACTGAGCCTGGAGTCTGATGTGCTGCTGCTACTCTATCTCATGACCCTGAGATCATGACCTGAGCTGGAATCAAGAGTCTAATGCTTAACTGACTGAGCCCCCCAGGTGCCCCTGAAAGAGTGATTTTTGCAGTGAAAAGCATAAGACTTCTTTCCAGTTTGCACACTAAGATTCTTTCAATTCAGATGTGATTTCAAAGCGGAATAAAGACAATATTAAAACATTAACTACAGCTCATCTCCTCTTTTCCCATGAAATGCTTATTCTTTGATCCTGGATTAACATCCATATTCTCCACAAATGTTTCCATTCCCACTTACAAACACAGAATTCCTTCCCTTTTTACCTTAAAATCTTCCTTTGTGGAGAGAGGCTCTTTCACACTCTGGTGTCAGCATTACTCAGAGCAGACTTTCATCAGGGCAATTTTGAAATATGTATGAAAAAACTTAAGAGGATGTACCAGGAATTTATCTTAAGAAAGTGAAATGTGTTCAAAGATGTAAACACAAAAATATTATTTGAGATGTTAATTACACATTAAGAAAAAAAAATCCTAATGTTTCACCACTTTGGATTGGTTCAACAAGTCTTGAAAAATCAAAAAATGGATTCTAGGCAATTGATAATACATATTTATATTTGTCTATATACAAATGAATTTTAAGTATAAATGTTAATGACAATTACATAACTACTTAATTGCATAATAAAATGGCACATGTTGGATGATCCCATTTTGTTATATATATATATATATATATATATATATATATATATATCTGTATATTTTAATATATACATATGTGTGTGTATACAAACTGCAAAGATAAATGATCCAAATTTGTTAGCAGTGTGCTTGTGTCTTCATACATGGAGTTGGAGTAAGTTCAATTATTTGTTCACTGAAATTTAAGTTACTCCACAATTAATATATTCTACTTGGACAATGAACAAAAAAGCATTTTTATAGTTATACACTTTTTCTAACTTATATTTGTGATCTCTCTAATTATAAATTCCATAGTGAGGATTTTATAACTTCATAAAAGTCCCTCCATCCCCACAATTGTTATAGTGTCAAACTGATCCGCACAGTCATTTGATTGTGATCTGGGATTGTTTCTAGAAAGAATGTTGATTCCCAGGCCATCTCTTCAATTCTCTGAAATCCCAAGAGAAGTAACTCTGGGATCACTGAAGAGTTTCAAACTAAACTGCATAGGGGAAAAGTCTTCTAAATACCCCAAATCTGAGATTCTCATTCAGCTTTGGGCGTTCTGGGGGCTGTCTCCTTGACTGTCCTGCATTTTATCTGTAATGTATTCTAAAGATCATTCTCCTTGTCATTAGTCTCTTAAATTGAGCGTATAAATGCCACTCAGGAATCAGAGCCACTGGATAGCCTGCATGCATTTTACAGTGGAGAGAGCAGAGGTGAGAGCCCCAGCAGTACAAGCCTACTAATGAAGCATGACTTTTAACCCCTGATGAGAGTCCCTGCAAACCACATCCAGCAGAGCATGACCTGCCCGGAGAAGAGAATGAACAGATTCCTGAACATATTAACAGCAAGTCTTGCTCAAAATAGGTCTTAAATGGGCCTTCAGGAGCAATGGTGTATAAACCAATTGTAACACAAAAATATGAATACTTCATCTGTTGAAAGAAAAAAAAAGATTCCTCTCCAATTAGTTACTTTTGTTGAGTAAAGGGCAGCATCTCTCCTCCCTGTCACATTGTGTTACTGCCTGAGAAGATGTGAAGGTACATCATACCTTCCAGTGAATTCCCATCCTGTATGTATGTTTGTTTCTACGGGCTCATATCAGCCAGTACAACAGTTTTACACTTTCCAAGCTGATTTGGAGATTGACATCATTTAGATTCTGAGCTGAAGTCCTCATAAAACAAATATTCACTGAACATCTACTTGAAGCAGTGTGCTCTGCCAGAGGGAAATGGGAAAGAATGACAGGGTTTTAACCTCACTGAGTCTACAGAAAAGGTAAAGGAATAACTTATTATTAATAGAAGCAAAATTTGCACAGTAGCTTCTGGAAATCTGTGTCAAGTATCAGGATTACTAGATTTAGCAGATAAAAATACAGAATATCCAGTTAAATTTTAATTCCAGCTAGACAATGAATCTTTTCTTTAGTGTAAGTATGTTCTAAATATTGCATGAAATATACTAAAAATTATTTGTCATTAATCTGGAATGTAAATTTAACTGGCTCTTCAATGGTTCTTCTGGCAATCCTATCAAGGTATGATTTTCAAGCCAGTGCTTAGTACAAAATAGAAGTAAAGGGAGCATAGAATAGTGATTGATAAAAGAGAGAAGATAGAGAAAAAAATGGAAGATCTATTTAAGTAACAAAGAGACTCATTTAACCAATAAAAATGGTTAAGAAGATTGGCATCTGGGTGAATGCAAAACTAATCCCATATTAAAATCTTGGCTTGGAACCTCTACATGACATGACGATCAGAATTTTGCCATGAAAGGTACTGAGCACATTCATGTGCGCTAAAAAAAAAGTCCAGTCTGTACTGCCCAGACCCAGGTTCTGAATGGAAGTCTTTGACATACAGATAACTTTGTAGCTGGCTCAGCTTGTCACCCTGTAATTTCAGCTAGCCTAAGGTAGTAAAATTGCTCCTGGTTAAGTGGATGCATAATTTTGCAAATCATAAAAAGGATGGAAATAATAGATGACAAAATAATCAAAACTCAAAACATTAACATTTTTGGATAATCTATTAGTATTATTTATTAATTTTTTAAGTATTATTATTTTTAAAATTCAGGCTGTTGATTTTAATTTGGAAGATGTAAGAGGACTTGATCATTTTGGTTCACTGTATTTAACAGTGTACGAGAAACTGTTATATTACCTTGTTCAGTTTTAATTAATAGATTCACTGCAGTTACTTAAGACCTAGGATGCACTTGATTGTTAGATTATTATGGCTGCCCTGCAATTGTTAAAAATGCTTTTTAAAAAATTTAATGTATTATTAAATCTAGAATGTTTAGTATGTTCACAAGAGTAAAGAGTAAAACTATACGTACAAATAAGACTAGTTTTTTAAAAATATTTTATTTATTTACTCATGAGAGACACAGAGAGAAAGGCAGAAACAGGCAGAGGGAGAAGCGGGCTCCCCATGGGGAGCCCAGCGTGGAACTCAGTTCCAGGACCCTGGGATCAAGACCTGAGGCCAAGGCAGACACTCAACTACTGAGCCACCCAGGCATCCCAATAAGACCTAGTTTGTATAGGAGTTTTAATCTGGTAAAATTTAAAAATCAATAACTTATCAGAGACAAAAATGAAAAGTGTATATCTTCTTTTAATACTAAATTGGCTACATCTGTGAAAGGAACAAAATAATAAACTTAAAGCTTATAAAAATTTAGATCATTTAGGTTATAATTTGAAGATATTGAATGTAATATAAACTGAAGCAATCTTAATAGTTTTTTTCTGCATACATACCGTGGATGTTAGAGACCTGAATCACAATAAACAGGTGTCTAAGAAATTGATTATATTCCCAGAAGTGTTAACACTCAAAGCAGTTCTAATATATATATATATATATATATATATATATATATATATATATATATATTTTAGTTCTACAATATTTTGAAAATGAATCTGCTCTGTAATAAAGGGCAACTCTCAACCCTATTATTATCTTTTGCTTTTTCATGTTCAGAAGAACTAAGATGGGACAAATTAGACTTAACAGTAATACAAATTTTTAAATACAACTACTGCCAATGGACTATAACTCCATTTCTCCCAAATCGTCTTTTGAATATGCCTGTTATAGTGATATACTAGGAACAATATTACAAGTCATATAAGCAGTGAAAAAGCATCAATTTAGCATGAGGAAAGAAAAATATGTGGCTTCTGCAAATATTCTACAAAGGCCCCAGTTTCTTCATTGGTAGTTAGATAACTAGATACGATTTATCATTTCTTCACCAAGATTTACTGGGATGCTACTTAATACTACAGATGCCAAGGCCTTGTCCCCACTATTACAATAATATTTGGAGGGGAAGGGCAGAAATCTGAATTCCTGAATTCCCAGAAGTCTTGCCAGTTAATTCTAATGATTAGCCATACAGATACGGAGAAAATTGGCCTCCAAGTCCTTTACTGCTCTAAAACTCAGTAATGACCATTGTAAAAATCTAACATTGCCATTTTTTAAAAAAGGTTTTATTTATTTATTTATTTATTTATTTATCATCTATCTATCTATCTATCTATCTATCTATCTATCTATTTATTCATGAGAGACACAGAGGGGCAGAGACATAGGTAGAGGGAGAAGTCGACTCTCCACAATGTTGGACCTGATCCTGGGACTTGGGAATCAGACCCTGGGCCAAAGGCAGATGCTCAACCCCTGAGCCACCCAGGCATCCCCTAACATAGCCTTTTAAAAAAACAAATCATGACCATCAGTGAAGGATGCTGGCGAGACAGTTTCAATGTCTTTCATAGTGTCCATTTAAGATAATGCCTATTACAAGGCATCTTTTATTAATTGAGTCAGATATTTTTGCCATGACACTGCCTAGAGAATCCTCTGGTTTCTTACTGGGGTTGAGTCATTATAGATTTTTATCTTGTGACTATGAAGTATTTAAGAAAAAGACCTTGAGGTCTTTAATGAATGATATTAAACTCTTTTGATCTGTTCTTTACTATTTCCAGATCATTTGGAAAGCATTTAGAAATTTAATATTCATTGCATGGTGTAATTTCATCAGGTTTCCCTCTGTTTAGGTAAAGACAAAAGATGTACCCACAAAAACTAACTCTCTAATCTGTTTTTTAGAAAACATGCAGGGGCGGGGGATCCCTGGGTAGCTTACCGGTTTAGTGCCTGCTTTCAGCCCAGAGTGTGATCCTGGAGTCCCAGGATCAAGTCCACATCGGGCTCCCTGTATGGAGCCTGCTTCTCCCTCTACCTATGTCTCTGCCTCTACCTATGTCTCTGCCTCTCTCTCTCTCTCTCTCTCCCTCTCTCTCCCTCTCTCTCTCTCTCTCTCTCTCTCTCTCTGTGTGTGTGTGTGTCTCATGAATATATAAATAAAGTCTTAAAAAAAATAGAAAACATGCAGGGGAATGAAGTGGAATAAAAGCTACTCCCACACAAAGGGATCCAGAGCAAAGGAAAACACAGATTTCATAATAGGACAGATTCCCATAATAAACATCACTCACTGTTCCCTAAGACTCTAAGTAAACATTGCATGGGAACAGGTAGCAGCAGGAGAGCCTAGCTAGTTCGGAATCCAATATCTTGATCCTAATATTTTAGAAACATGCTTTTTTCTCGGTGTCAAATTGTCAGCAACAATCTCATTTCAGTTCTTTTTACTGACTTGTGGATCTGTGCTTTGGGGCAGCAGAGCTAATTTCTCTTTGAATTGAATACAAGTCCACCTACACTAGAAAAATAATGAAGAGTCTTCCATTTCTCCTACTATGGTTGCTAAGAGGCTGGAAGACTTGTCCACTGAAAACAAGTAATATTGGAGTAGATATTACACACAGACACACACTGACACCTTTACATGAATAGGAACATAAGTAAGATAAATCTCAGAGGCTCCAAACTAAGTTAGAGGAGAAACCTAAAGCAGAAATAGATTTTCTGTGGAGGGCATTTTGGCCTTTGCCAAAGCAGAGAAACTTGAGCTTGGGTTTTTCATTTCCTTTTAGGGCTACCCAAAGTGGTTTCATTGGTAGAAATGACCTAGAGGGATGAACCACAATGAAACCCACACTTGCCTCCAAATGAGGAAATCCCTGTGTTGGTGCTCAATGAATGGAAAAAAGGGCATTTCCCTTGAAAAATTATAACTATAATCTGACTTTCAAAGATACTGCAGCATTTTTTTTTTCCACCTTACCTGAGTGGCCTAAGGGAGCTCACGTAGAGAATTTGGCTTGAGATGGCCTCTGACTGCTGGTCTCCATGGCAGTAGCTGACATGCTCACCTTCAAATCAGACCCCAAGTAATCCCCACAAAGTTTCAAAAACCACGATACTACAATAAAAATCACAAAACACAAAAGAAATAAAGGCACCATGAGTGAAAGCCACAAATAGCAGTATCAAACTCATGGACACTCTGCACCTTGGAATAATTAGACAAAGATTATAAAATTGATTTGTTTAATAGATTTAACAAAATATTAGAGGTGAATGAAAATAAAAGTAAATTGTATAAAACATTTTTTAAAAGATTTTATTTATTTATTCATGAGAGACACACAGAGAGAGGCAGAGAGACAGGCAGAGGGAGAAGCAGGCTCCATGCAGAAGTCCGACGTGGGACTCAATCCCAGGTCTCCAGGACCATGCCCTGAGCAGAAGGCAGATGCCCAACCACTGAGCCACCCAGAGATCCCCTAGTAACTGACCTTCAGCTAGGGTGAGAATCTGGAGACCCGGGATCGAGTCCCACGTCCGGCTCCCTGCGTGGAGCCTGCTTCTCCCTCTGCCTGTGTCTCTGCCTCTCTCTCTCTCTCTCTTTCTCTCTCTATATGTCTCTCATGAATAAAGAAATAAAATCTTTTTAAAAAAGCAGCTGAATACGTAATTGATAAACTAAAATATAAATTTGAGTTAATTATTTAGAATGCAGCCCAGAAAGATAAATTCTCAATATGAATGCTGAATTGATTTATTATTTAAATGCATTTCTAATGAAATTCCTACACTGATAAAAACTTTGAATCATCCATAGAAAAGTAAATCTGATTGACCAATAAACATACTTTCTTTACATCATTATTAAGCATAAATTTAAAATAACATAAAATATAATTTCACACTTCACATATTGACAAAAATGAGATGCTAATGGCAAGAATGGAAAATAACAGAAATAATTAATTTTTACTTTTGTTATTGCAGATTGGCATGCCAAAAAGAATTTGGCATTATATGGTAAAGTCAAAGATGTGGATAACTTAATTTTGCACTACTTCTACACACTCACACTAAAACTCTTAACCTGTGAGTACTAAAATCACGTAAAGTAAGGCAATAAGCACATAAGCCAACACTAAAACAAGACAAAAAACCCCTGAAAAACAGAGTCTCTATCTTTTAGTAGATTGGAACAATAAACTGTGGTATATTCATACATTAGATTTCTTATACTGCAGGAAAATGAATAAAATATAGCAGCACACAACAAAATGGATAAATTTTGACATTTTTTTTAGTAAATGTGCAAGTTATAGTACAGTGTTTTCATTTATACAAGATCAAAGAAGATGCAGAACTTGACAAACTCAGGCACACAGATTTAATTTGTTAAACTATGAGGAAAAGCAACCAAAGAATAGACACAACTTAGAAATAATAGAGAAGGGAAGCAATGTAATGCTTGATGATCATATGAATGACTTTACCAAAGTAATTATAATTTATTATTTACCTAACTGAGGCGGTTGGTAGGCATTTTTCATCCTTTATGTATCCTTGATAAATACTTTTAAACATTTTTATTTGTATCTTTTAATATTAAATAGTAATTGAAAATTATTTAAACTTGAATACCATTGAGTGCATCTGTGAAAACATGGGTTGTACAAAAGGATCCAAACTCTTATGGAGAGAGGAGGCTGAAAGGATGAAGGCATTTGCAGTTTATTTGCTGAGCCTAACAGCACTGACTTCTCACTAATTAGATGGAGTTCAGGGGTGGCAATCAACTTAAATTTATTTGAAAATTCATTTCTTCAAATGCTTTTACAGCAAGAAAAGTTACATTTGTGTGAGGATGCTGAACAGAGACAGAAGAATGGTCAGTCAAGAAGAGTGACGTTAGTATGTGGTCCACAATTTAAACTTCAGTTATCCAAATCTGACTATATTACTCTCCTCTTCAGTGCTACTATTGCATCGTAAATACTCAATGCTCTTTATCACATACAATATTAATATTATTCATAAACTCATGTTAAAAATTAATAGCATCAAGCATTTACTATGTTCCAAGTTCCTGTCTAAATGTTACATGTAGGAGCTCATTTCTTCTACATCACAACCCTATGAAATATGGCCAACTTTTCAGCAATGAGGAAAGTAGATTGGTTCTTGGAATCTAGGAGACTTGTATTCTATTTACTAAATGCATTTGATGTTGACAATGATATTATCTTATATCTATAATCTAAAACCCTAGAAGAGCTGTGAAGATAAATGAAATGATGCTAAAGACCTTTCACTCAAGCAAATTAAACCTCTATGATGATAGAATAGCATAAACCCACATAAGCTAACTAAAAATATTGCAAACTGAAAATATTACACATTTTCTCAGAGATGTATTACTGTACATAGGCATTTTTCAGAATTTAAAATGTAAAACAAATCCAAAAACAAAACAATATGATGTGGACTTGAGAGGTCATGGAGGATTGGTCCCTTTGAATTGAAAATTTCTTAGAATTAAGGAAGATGACTTAGTTATCTTGTTACTATCTTGTATTTGCGTTGCAGATGGTAGATGTTCAATAACTTTCTAAGGAATAAGACTCATAAAGAAAAAAAAATTCTTGAAGGAATTCGATTTTACACGGTGTTTAAAAATAGTGGGATTTCTTTTTAAATATGTTTTTTTTTTTATTTTTTATTTATTTATGATAGTCACAGAGAGAGAGAGAGAGAGGCAGAGACATAGGCAGAGGGAGAAGCAGGCTCCATGCACCGGGAGCCCGATGTGGGATTCGATCCCGGGTCTCCAGGATCGCGCCCTGGGCCAAAGGCAGGCGCTAAACCGCTGCGCCACCCAGGGATCCCTGGGATTTCTTTTATAGGAGAAGAGATCTAATAAAAGTAATTGAAGGCGAAATATGATGTTGAAACATTGGAATACGATGTAGCATATGACCTCTGTGATCCCATGGTACACTAGCACTTGTTCATTTGTTAAATGTTTATCCTCCTCTCACTAGGAGAGCACGACTTCTTAAGGGCAGCGGCCACATCTTTTCCTTATTGCAGCACTTCCCACAGTATTCTTTATAAGTTAGAATTCAATAAATATTGACTGCTTTTCTAGAAACTGGTAATTTCATTTCTTTTTCTATTGCTTTTTTTTTCTTGAGGAGTACATTGCCTCACTGAAGACCACACATGAAATCAGTTACATTCATGTATATTAGGCTATTTACACTTTTTCTAATGGAAATACACAAAAGCGTTCAGTATGATCATATCCCATTATGAAATACTAGGGAATTCTGGCCTAAAACCTTGTAGACAATCATTTATCAAATTTTTTAGTTTAAGAAATGGTAGCTGTTACGCTCTAATAAAAGGACCAGGGCTCTTTGGAGAGGTGATTGATTTCAGGCTAAGGCAGAGAAAATATGAAATGATCCTGGAGCATACTGTGCTAGGAAAAAAAAATGAGAATAAGTTGAAAAGAGTAGGCACCAACTCGATAGAGCTCCAAATGGCCAAAACTGGTGCCATTTGAGCAACAAAATTAATTTTGATGGTTTTTGATTCTAACTCAAAGTATAAAATATCTATATAAATAAATAAATGGGTGACAAGGACCAACTCTTAGAAAAGGATTCCAATCAATATATGTAGAAGGGATGAGGAAAATAGAAAATCACCCCAGCAATGTTGGCTGTAGGCAAGATATATCAGTAGATGCTAAAATTAGTGAGTCAAAATTTTATGAGAAAGCAAGATATTTGCATGTCTTAAATGAGCTCTCTTCCACTATTTATCTCCCCAATTACAAGGAGAGGAATACTAACTACAGAGTGAAGGAATCTGGGAGACACCACCATAGACAAGTAATTAAGATTAAAAATACCAGTAAGAGGGATCCCTGGGTGGCGCAGCGGTTTGGCGCCTGCCTTTGGCCCAGGGTGCGATCCTGGAGACCCGGGATCGAATCCCACGTCGGGCTCCCGGTGCATGGAGCCTGCTTCTCCCTCTGCCTGTGTCTCTGCCTCCCTCTCTCTCTCTGTGACTATCATAAATAAATAAAAGTTAAAAAAAAATTTTAAAAAAATAAAAAAAATAAAAATACCAGTAAGAAAACATATCATCATGGTGAACTACCTGATGTGATGAACCTAAGTCAAGTCTCCTCTGTGGTATTCTTCCCAGTAAGGCATTACTGTGCGCAGGTGTAGTCTAATCACGAGAAAACATCACACAATCCCAAACTGAGGGACATTCTCCAAATTCTAGACTAGGGCTTTTCAGATACCTCAAAATCATTAAAGACTGAGTAATGGTCAGAGTTCAGAGGATGCTGCGGGAACAAAATATCAAAATGAAATCAGATCCTCAATTGGATTCTGAAATAAAGGACATTAGTGAAGAAAAAAACAGATGAAATCTGAATAAAGTCCTAGTTTCTTTTTTAAAGGTGGTTTTGTTGCTTGTTTCTATTGTTTTGCAATATAAGAATTTTTCTGGATATATGAATTTCTATTTTTGTGGATTGATTTCTTGTACGTAGAAGGGTAAATCTGAATAGGTGATACCAAGTAAGGACCTTTTCACTTTAATTTCATGTTCTGAATAAAAGTTTTCCAGTTTTCTATTTAAGGGAACTTGATTTAAAGAAGTTCATAATTTCCTAGAGGCAAGTTCACTTTTGGCAAGATGTTCAGTGAACAGTGTGAATCTTCTTAGCGGCTGTACCTTCTGGGTTCTTGGTCATGGCATGGCAATGGGTATGACTCGTTCTACCAAGGTATTTCCCATGCTGGCTATATTTAGATTCCCTTTATAAAATATAATAATAAAAGTTCACTTATTTATTTTACAAACCTAAAATCTGCTATTTTAAAATAACTTATAGAGCAAAGGATTGGTCTGGTTTGGAGATTCCTTTGTCTACCTTACCACTATATTTTTTCCAGCACCTTTTAAATATTTCAAAATCTGTGGCCCATACTAAAAACACAAAGTAGTTTAGATTTTGCAATGACTATGGATATTCCATGATTTGGAAAATGCCAAAAAATAGGAAAGATAGGAAAATGGAGAAAGTCTAAAACAGCAAAATGGAATAGCTTTTCCACACACACACAAGCATGCACACACACATTGGAAATTCTTGCACAATACTTCATGATGTTCAGGATATCTCACTGGTATTAAAGTATAATGTTTTTAAAATCGTAACTTTAATATAATTATAAACACAAGCATCCAGGATTTTTCTAACACATTAATGATGAAGCCAATCAAATGTTAAAACCAATTCAGAGGAAAATCCAAACAAGTATATGCATATATGTAGGCAATACATACTGTAGGTAATTTAGGCAACCTACAGTGCTGACATGAATTAACAAATGGATGTAAAACTGATCAATACCCACAAGGCAAATTTCATTTGCTTTTTTAATGGGTGAAGAATCATTTGCATTTCTATCAATTTTCCGTTCAGATTAATAAAATAGCTCAAATATGATGAAATGTGCAGATATCCAGAAGAGTATATGCTAAATAGTTCATCAGTGATCTTTATAGTCAATTGCAATGTCATTCATAATTTTTACTGATACTGGGTTTATCAATGAAAGCCTTTGTCTGGCCTTCACTGACCAGCCCAATCACTCATTCGGTATATATTTATTAAGAATTTGCTACATGGCAGCCACTGTGCCAGATCTCAACCTTATAAAGTTAGAAACTGTGAAGACAATATGATTTTATACCTCATACAAACTAAAATGTTGGCCTGCCACAGTTTCATATATATATGGGGACCACCATGCACTGTGGACCACTGCACTGTGTCAAAAGCACAGATATTACTCATAATGAAGAACAATAACAAGAACAATACTTTAACTCTAGTACCAAAGCCACTATCCCTGTAGGACAATGTGTTGAAGGCCAGTGTTTATCTGTGCATGCATTGGATTTTCATTACAGGAGGAGGATCTCCAAATTAGGAGGCTGTTAGCTTTTACATGCTGCTGACACACATGCCCATCCTCTGCCCCAGAGAAAGAGATTATCTGTTAAACAAATCTCTGCAGGAGAGAGAAAAGACATCTCTAGAGAGGGAGATTTTATCTTTGGAAGGGCACAAACTAGCTTCTAAGGCTGTTATGCAAACATCCTTTCAGTGCCCTTTGCTCAGAAGATCTGACGAGGCAGGCGTATGGTAAAGCCATAGAGAATTTTCTCCCAACATAAACTAAACTACTAGAAAAAACGATCTCTATATTTCTATATATCGTATTAAAATAATCAAAATTTGAGATACTTATTTTGAATGTTTATTTCTACTAAAACCATAGAAACAAAGGAAAAAAGAAATTCTAGTCTGTTAGTGAAAATCAGAGTGTTCCACAGAAGGCAAAATATCTAAACTGAAATAGAAAGAATGGTTAAGAAATATCTAAGTTGGTTGATATGAAGAGCATTTCAAGTAGAAGTATTAATATGCCCATTGCAAAGGAATTTGGAAAGAGCAGGTTCCTTGTTGAATGGGAAGTAGTTGCAGATTCTTCTCTTATGAAGTGAAAGGGGACAGAATATGGTGAGAGAGGAGAATGAAGACAGAGACAGAAGCTGTATCGTGAAGAGCATTGAATAATGTGAAAATTATCTGGACGTTATTTTTTTGGCAATGTATAAACCCTGAAAAATGCTGGTCAAGAAAAAAAAATCACATTATCAAGCCAGAATGAATTCTATGGCAAAAATTGCTGAGGTTTCATGCTAGAAGCAGGGAAACTGGGAAAAAATTCCTCTTTTGAACCATGACATTTAAAATCTACAATATATTGACTCTTAGATGAACTTGATATTGTTATTTACACAGATTATATTTAGGTTAATGCCAAACATTCTTAGCTCCAAACCTGCCTTCCATGGGAACCTAATCATTCTTAGGTCCATGTTGTAGATCGTGCCAGGATCTGGAATTAGAGAGCTTTATGTTAAAAATCAATTATATGTAATTACCTCATATTTTAGTAGAAATGGGTTTGTAAAGCAGATCCAAAGTTTTTGTCATCTAACATAAATTGGATTGCATTTTGCCCCATCATGAGAAAATATATTTAAATAATCGAATGAATTCTATACAACGTGAAGAAACATGTTTCCGTTTTAATTTAACTAGAGTATGAAAAGTCTTCCTTTTCAGCATATGTTTCATACTAAAACTACTGCAACAGATATCTAAATCTTGGGGGTGAAGGAAGATTCTCTAGAGAATAACAAGTTAGGCTGCCAGGCTCATGTTTTCCATGGCAGATGACAAGACTGACCCAAGGTTCAAACCAAAGCCAAAGTTAGAATGCAGGAATGCTGGACAGAGAGGGCAAAATGCACCTCTCAATTTACTTTAATTCACAAACTTTTTAAAATTTAAATTCAATTTGGCAGCATATAGTATAACACCCATTGTTCATCCTTCTTTAATGCCCATCACCCAGTTACCCTATCAAGACTTTTAAGATAATTTAAAACATTTGACCAAGCTAATTATCAGTTATGAAATACTGGGTTTTATGTTAGATACATGGGATATATATATGAAAAAAATTAAGGCAAGTTACTGGCTCTCACATACATAAAAGGTAGGAACCTAAAGTTGTAAATGTCTTTAATAATTCAGAGGAGAGGGCAGCTCAGGTGGCTCAGTGGTTTAGAGCCTGCCTTGGGCCCAGGCTGTGATCCTGGGGTCCTGGGATCAAGGGCCACATCGGGCTCCCCACAGGGAGCCTGCTTCTCTCTCTGCCTGTGTCTCTGCCTCTCTCTCTCTCTCTCTCACTCTTTCTCTCTCTCTCTGTCTGTCTTTCATGAATGTATGAATAAAATCTTTAAAAAAAATAATCATAATTCAGAGGAGAGATAGATATTTTCCTGTACCATTAAAGGAAGTGTAGATAGAAAATAAAAGGCCTACTTTGCTAAGAATAGAGAAGGCTGGTAGGGAACTGACATGGAGGTATTAAAATGGTGTGGACTCCATAGAGCACCCTGAAGAAGACAATGCCTCTTCTTCAGAGGTCACAGGCTGCACACTGTGTGGTTCATTACTTCCCATATTCAAGCATTTATTTATTTATTTATTTATTTATTTTTAACTTTTTTTTTAATAAATTAATTTTTATTGGTGTTCAATTTACCAACATACAGAATAACACCCAGTGCTCATCCCGTCAAGTGTCCCCCTCCGTGCCCGTCACCCATTCACCCCCACCCCCCGCCCTCCTCCCCTTCCACCACCCCTAGTTCATTTCCCAGAGTTAGGAGTCTTTATGTTCTGTCTCCCTTTCTGATATCTCCCACACATTTCTTCTCCCTTCCCTTATATTCCCCTTCACTATTATTCATATTCCCCAAATGAATGAGAACATACACTGTTTGTCCTTCTCCGATTGACTTACTTCACTCAGCATAATACCCTCCAGTTATTCAAGCATTTATTAACCCTTATGTACCATATGTAAAATGATCTTTGAAACCAGTAGAGGTAGACAGAAGGCAACTCCTCTAAGAAATCCAACAGCTGTACCCCAGTTCCTCACATCACTCTCCACTTTCCAATAGGAATTCATCTGAGAAGTTGTTCCGATTCCTTATTTCCAAATTCTGGTACTTGTATTGTTTATGAATTCATTCTCTAGGTAAAATGTGGCGTGTGTATGCCCCCTTTGATCCAATCTCTACATCTGGACACTGGCTCTGAAGCATGGCTTCCAGTTCTGTTACTTTTGCTCTTTGCTGAAATGCTACTGGTGTGTTGTTTTTTTTCTTCTTCTGAGACTCTAAATATTGCTGTTCAGTCATAGGAGATCATATTAAAAGATAACAACAAAAACTCCTCTCTACTCCAAACCCAATCTCTATTTCTATGGAGTAACCCTCATGTAACTTTCTGCTATAAAAATAAAAATAATTATATTGCAGCTAATAATTAATACATGATAAAATAGTATCATTTTCTGACATTATATATTCTGTCTGCTTATAACCATTTCTAATTACTTTTATGTTTTACTGTTGTCTACCCATCTAGATTGAGTTGGAATATAAGGCATTGTCTCCATCAGAAATGATAGCTTAAATTTCCCTTTCCAATTGGATGATGCAGTTTATACAAACAGTGAGTCTGATAAGTAAGTGCTTCTTTCTGTTGGGTGAGAATAGAATCTGTAAGCAATGAGCAAGTCTCACCAAGTTACAGTACCACAGAAAGTTTGCTGCTAAAGAGGAACAAAGAACCATCTAGTCCAACCTATTCATTTCACAGATAAGAACAAAAACAAAAACAAAAAACCTGTTATTAAATTAAAAGTGGGCAAATTATACCCCGGACTAAATCTAGACACTCATTTTTTTTAATAAATAATTGTCTGTGGCTCTTTTGTGCTATAGGAATGGAGTTGAGTATTTTGACAGAGACCATGTAACTTTCAAAGTGTAAAATATTTCATTTACTATCTTGCCTTTTCAGAAAAATTTGCCAACTAGTTTAGATAGTTTTCCCATGATCACATGAAAAATTAGTGGCAAAATTAGTCTAGAATCTGTATTTCCTGACTTTTAGCTTCATGTGTTTTCATTCTACCATCCTATCTCACTAAGTCCAATAATCTAATGATGAAATTGAAGACTAAATCCAAAAGTGATAAGAAGAAAGTAGTTACAAGAACACATGGAATTTATTCAGTTCCACTAAAGTTTCCAAGAGCTACTAGTTCAATTTAATTATGCGGTCTTCAGTATTACTGCAGAAAAAATGCCACAGATCATATAATTTTTATGAATATTTATCCAATGTCACAGTTACATTTATTAAGCTATAATACTATATTTTAATATAAAAAATCATAAAATAGTGATAATTAGGAGGCTGTTCTAGCATGGGCTATGTCTACACTAGAAAGTAACAAAATATCTCTTTAGCTGTTAAAGGGGCCTTTGCTTTTTAATATGAACAGCCCAAACTCATTATTCAATGATACTCAAAGAGCTGAAAACCCTCAAAGGGACAAGATTCCGGGAAACAAATTATTAAAACCCAAAAGTTCAAACAAACAAACAAAAAAAAACTTCAAAGACTCAGGATTGGTCATTCTATCTGACAAGCCATATTAATGAAGAACTCACCTTTAAGAAAAAGTATCAGTCTTTTTTTTTAAGATTTTAGTTATTTTTTCATGAGAGACACAAAGAGATAAGCAGAGACATAGGCAGAGGGAGAAGCAGGCTCCCTGCAGGGAGCCCGATGAGAGACAATACCTGGACCCCCAGGATCACTCCCTGAGCTGAAGGCAGAGGCTCAACCACTGAGCCACCCAGGCGTCCCAAAAATGTATCAGTCTTAATCAACAACCAATGAAGTGTAGGAACCTTGCAAATTATGATCAGTAAGTTGATAACAAATATTCATTAGGAAGGGAATGTTATATGAAATTAAAAGAAATAGTTTGATTTCATTTTGATGTTTGGCTGCTGGACGCCTTTAAGCTATACCCCTCTTTCTTCCCCTTCTGCCCTACATCTGCATAAGTGGATAAGAAAGCACAGTGCTTCCTCTGATAAGAAATTCAAACCACAAAAACTCTGCTGGCACACACCCATCCCCTCACCCCATCCACCATCCTGAACCACCATGAAAATCCAAGCCAGTCTCCTTCAACCTATTTTTGTACCTCCTTAGGAGCCACCCTGTTCTCCCTAGAAAGCTCATTATGTAAACATTAAACCTTTTCATACCTATTTTGAATGTATGCTGTCATCAGTATTGCCATCTGAACCAAACTGTGAATGGTGAGGATTCTATCTCATTTTTACAAAGTGACTAAAATATAAATTCAAACCCTTTTATATCCTCCACCGAAAATATATTCAGAGACATAACTTGAAACTCTTGTCAGAAATTGCACGCCTCCTCTGTTGTAGCTTTCAAGCAAGATATTATATACATAAAATTAATGTCTTTATTTTAGCAGCCTGATTAGATGCTGTGTTTTCCCAGCAATGAAATTCTAACACACCAAGACCATTTTATTAAATATTTGTGCCACAGGGACTGAGATATGGCTACAGCTTACAATAGAAAAGAGGAAGTAATTGCTCTGATAATCATGACAGTAAGAAACAACTCTGAGAAAGGTAGCTTCAGGGACAGTATTTAGTAGCTAATTGTTCAACTCTCCAGTTCAAATTGCTTGCAGACATGGAATCTAGTTACGGGGTAAATCAAAGTGAATAAAGCTCAGCCGGAATTTTGATACCAGCAATGTTTTTCTTTAGTGCTGCTTCCTGAAAAATATAAAATAAAATAAAATAAAATAAAATAAAATAAAATAAAATAAAATAAAATAAACCCCACAAAATGTCAGGGCAAATCTGAGATATAAAAATGGAAACTACACACAAGAAAAATCCTCTCAGAGCACCTCTTGTTTTGTATGTTTTGGGCGCACTTTTCAACTGTTAATTAAAATTGACCTTAAACTCCAAAACCTTAGTTGGCTAAAGAAATAGTGTTGAAGCTAATCTGCTGATGAGAATCAGACAATAACTTCGGGCATTAAATATAATAAAAATACATTTTTTACATCCTCCATTTTTTTTGTTTTGTGTTTGCTTATTAGATATTTTATTTGCAAGTATTGACATTTTTTAAAATTCAAGGTAAAGGCTTTTCATTCATTCTCCTAATGAGCTAGCTGCTCAGATTTTGACCGTAAACACCAAATTCTGATTACTAAACCCCAGGATTTTAAGTGCTATTAAATTAGTATCAGAAAACAAAGCTCAGACTCTCCAGTTAGTAAATGTGTAATTCCATGAAAGCCTGCATGCCACGGCAGCTGCTCACCTAAGCGCACTAATACTTGAAGAAGATAGCCATTTTTCATAGAAGAAATCTAAACATTAAACTGTTCTTTCCTTTACAATTTGATTAACCAAATCACAAAAACATAATGTGGTTTGATTAGAATTCAACCCAGTGTCTATTAAAAAGTTCATTGACAATGAACTGAAAATGTCCAAATTTTATGTGATCAAGGCTTATATATAATTATGATGAGCAAAAAAAAATTGGGGCTCGTTAATTCAGGCTGATTTCTAAATTATCCAGATTCCTGAAGAAAAACCAGAGTTAGATTATGTATGTCATCTGTAAAGTTACTGGTGGGACAGCTGGGTGTCAGTGTAAAGAAATATATAGTTTAACTGTATTTAACTTGTGATATTTGTTCTGAAATATTCCATCAAAAACAGTTTACAAGAGATGATTGAACAGAGAGTTGCAAAAGTGTTGTTAGAGTGATATCAGGTAATAATACCACTGTCTAAAACAGGTCTTCTAGGAAGTAAAGCTGGTTAGCAAGAAAAAGAAAACAGATATGAAGCTGCTTCAGAGACCTCAGAGCATTGCTTAGAAAAATGCAGGAGTTTTGCTTTACAAGGAAGCTCGTAGTAGTATTAAATAAGACCCTTAACAATTCCTTGAAATCTAGATATGCAAGAGATTATATAGCAGACTTAATTCAATAAAAATAAAAGAGAAATAATTTACCTTTCATTTACTTGATAAACAAAGTAAGATACTCTTTGTTTAAGATAATTATAATTAGAAGAGACCAAAGAATTATCCTATTTCTTAATTTTTATTGTAATATTCTGTATAAAAATTAGTACATGAATTATAATTTTATTTTGATGTTTAATTCTGCTGTCTTTTTGTTTCTGCTGTAATCATTCTTTTGTTTTCCCATTTATTTATTGGTGTCTGTCTTTTATGTGGAAGGCTTTCCTCAAAATTTCAAATTCTCGGGGATCCCTGGGTGGCGCAGCGGTTTGGCGCCTGCCTTTGGCCCAGGGCGCGATCCTGGAGACCTGGGATCGAATCCCACGTCGGGCTCCCGGTGCATGGAGCCTGCTTCTCCCTCTGCCTGTGTCTCTGCCTGCCTCTCTCTCTCTCTGTGTGTGTGTGACTATCATAAATAAATAAATAAAATTAAAAAAAAATTTTCAAATTCTCCTTGGCTTTTGATTAATTTTTAAGAAATTTTTGAGATACTGAGAAAATTACTATTTCACTGCTGTATCTCTAAATGTCATTGTATTTGGGGGAGGCATTATAAATGAAAGAGAAATAGTAAGTATATACTTTCAGATGCTGAAGAGGAGGATATGAAAAAATTTGGATTCTAACCTGTGGAAGGTGATGAAGAAGGTCATGATTCATTTCAGTGTTTGTTATAATTCCTTTATTAACTGAGTGTTTGTTTCCATCATCCACTGTCTGGCAATCATAAGCATGGAGTATCTCTGGTTCAGTTGTTGCCATGAGCAAAACTCCAGGCTCCCTCCATTTGGGATGGGGAAGGGGAGTTGCCTGGTGATGTGGGCCTTAGAGGATGTCTGAGGTATCTTACTACTCCTTATCCAGAATGTAATCCATTATGCTCCTATTAAGTTCCTTCTCTCAAGGTACCTGGTGCCTACAATTCTTTCTATACCATGTGGCAGTTCCTTTCTTAACTTTTTCTGGTGCAAGCACTCAGATTTTGGTTTTACCCATTCTGGCAATTCAAAATTTTATGTATCCATCTTTCAAAGTTCTTGATTGCCCCCCTCTTCTCCCATCTTTATCCTTTTGTGTGTATCTCTTTAATTTGTCTAATTTCAATTTAATGGGCTTCAAGAAAATAGAGATAAAGACATGTGTTCAGTTTCCCAAGATAACTTGTCCAATGTGCTTTATTCAACTTTCAGGGTAGAGAAAGAAGACCCCAAAATGTGAAACAAGTCAAGGCAATATAGAAAAACCGGCTAGACTATGGGTTTTGCCAGGGCCCAGATAAATGTAGAAAATTGTATGGGTATAATCCTTTCTGAAGAGTGCATAAGAATTTAAAAGAAAGGGAAGAAAAAGAATTTAAGTGAAAGAAAAGAATTTTTGGGATCCCAGAAAACTCTCAGATTTCATTAAGAGATTGTTCTTCCTGGAGTGGCAGTGGGTCTGTTGTGGGAGAAGTACAGGGACCTGTGGAGACGCATGAATTGACTAGGGAAATTTGCATTATCAACAGCTTGAAAATATATGGAAACAGAGGACCACCTAATCCAGGGAAGATGATGATGAACATGATACTTCAGAAAATTTATGTCAAGCCTCCTGAAGAATGGCTGTGTTGGGAGATAGTAACGGAAACCAGAATCAGCCCAGGAATTCCAGATCTTGATCTTGAGATCTTCATCCCCAATGGCACAATCAAAAGCAGGAATGAGAGATGTACATTCCAGTTTAGTACACCTCTACCTGTTTTCAATTTCTCTTTCCACCTAAGTTTTTTGTTGTTCTGTTATTTGTTTTTATTTTTGTTCTATTAAAGAGCCATACTCTGGAGTTGCTTGCTGAAGTTCAGGGAATGGGCTCAAGGAGTCCAGTGTAAGGACAGGTATAGAATCTAACTCTCAAGCGATGAAGAAAAGTCTAGACTAGGTAATAATTCTAAATAAAAAGAGAAGATGCCTTATCAGGTATGAAGACACTCCCAGTGTTAGATAAGGACGTAGTAGTTAAGAGACAAGATAGGATAATCTTTGTGCTTAGATTTTTGTTTTTAAGTTTAGCTTCTTGCTTTCATGTCCTATAACTAATACATTTGTTTCCCAAATTTAATGGTATGACTTTTCATCACATTTAGGCCATTAGGAATCTGGAGATACTGGTCTTCATCTTCATATGTCCAATTAACAAGAGTAATTCTTTTTTTTTTCCTAAATAGACCACGTCTTATGAGTGAGTGGGTGGTCATCCATCCTGTGGGAAGCAGCTTTGTAGGCTCTACCTGAGTAACACATATCTCTCATACGCATGTTGCTCCTTGGAATTCTAGCAGCGCAGATATTTTTCTCTTCTTAAGGCTTTGCCTTTTGTTTCTGTGAAAATGGTCTGAGAGATGTGATACATTTCAATCTGATTGTTACTCTAAATGTCTAAGTGTAGATCTTTCTGGAGTATAGCTTTTAATAGGAGAATGGTGGTGGGAGAAAGGAAACAAATGGCTGGAGGCCTGGGGAATTGGCAAAGGCACCCTGAGAAGAGAGGAAATGAATACCAAGTGGAGTGACAGCAGCATCACTGCCAAAGACCAACTTTTTTCAATTTAAAATTCCATATAGTTCTAAAAAAAATTTTTTGAGTATACTTGACATACAATGTTACATCAATTTCAGTTGTACAACATATTGATTCAACTTTATACATTATGCTATGCTCCCCATAAGTATAGCTGCCATCTGTCACCATACAACACTATTACAGTACCATTGACTACATCCCCTATGCTGGTGCCCTTTATTCCCATGATTTATTCATTCCATATAGTTTTAGTCAGAAGTGAATTATGATCTCAGATATTAATCCAGAAAAATGGCAGCATTTTTCTAAGTATGTCTTCTTGAAACAGAAGGTCCATGGCTGATGTTTTCACGATTTGTTTCCTTTCCTGTCACCCTTGACTTCAATTTGATAATTGTCATGTAAGCCTTCCAGGGGCTACAAGACTAAAGTACCTCGTGACATCTCTCCCTGTTTCAAGGATCCGTGGTCTAGGATGACTTGTTATATTAAGAATGAGAGACTGTGCCAATTCCAAAGTTCAAGCAAAGAGTTTCACCCCTGAATCTATTTTAAAGGATGCTTTTGATATTTGAAATATAATGTATCCTGAGACCACTGCTTTTAATGATTACCCCTCTGCCTCTGTATCTATTCCCTTTATCTATATCAGTGAAGGAGTCACAAGTGAGGAAAAGAGGATTGTCAGGATGGAGGTCATAATCAAGTGAACTCTTATTGCATCTTTAGTTTGGAATTATGTTTCTCTAAATATTGCTTTAGGGGGAAATCAATGAATATAAATAAAAAATGTTCAAGTATGAGAAAAATAGACTTAAGGTGAAGTGTTGGAAATACACGGTTCATAAAGGACAGCATCCAAGAGGCATATATTTCTGCTTCTGTGGACTGCAAAAGATGAGCCATAAAGTGTAATTGTTTTATATTAACAATTTCCATCTTCTCACTTTCATAATTGCTTTAGCTAATGCAAAAGTGAAGATCTTAATATGATTAGACATTTGTTTGGGTGAATTGGAAAATGTTATATAAAGAAATGATAACACAAGGGTACAAGAAATGTACTACTTTAGAAAAGGCAGCAAGAGTTATATATTCCAGCTGTGCTGGGTCCCATGGTTCTTAATTTACATATGAATAATTAATATGCATACCCCAATAATGCCAGCTTCTGAGCACTACATTCAGTATGAATTATGCAGAAACACTTCAAAAATGCCTTTAATAGGCAAGAGAATTAACACTCTCTAAGGTATGTAGAAAATAAAAATCATTTGTTTGAAAACTGAAATAAAAACAGGAGATCTGATTAAAAACATTCAGGAAAGGATAGTTTCTCGATCGACTATCTTTTTTCTTTACTGTGTGCTTTATCTTATAGGAACTGTATTAGCCTTCAGGAATATGAAAGTACATATGAATCCCTGGAAAACAACATTGCGAAATTATACAAGTACCAAAACTACAAAACAAATTGTAAGTAGGATGTAACTGTGAGTTAGCGTCATAGAAGAGACACTGGAATTGAAGGAAGGAAAAGTAAAATAAGTAATCAAAAGGAAGAGAGAATTTTTGTGTGCATATGTGTGTGTGTGTGTATGTGTGTTTAAGTTGCACATCAAAGAATAGGGACATTAATTCAATATATACTTGGAAGATTTGTTGGATAAGAGGGTTTACAGATATATGATTATAAGCTATTGTATGATTATACATGTATGATTTTAAAAATGTCAGCATACACCAAGCCTAAGGCTACTTCATAGCTAGGTAGACATTTGATGAGGGTTTCACCCTTCTGGTAGGCAGAATGATTGGCCCTGATCATTAAGTTGGCCTAGAACTGGGGAAGAGACATCAGAGTGCTAATCAAAATTCAAAGTCATTTAATTTGAAGAACTTTTGGGGACCAATGGCAATGGACCCATAAACTGCTCGTTGCTCTGAAGTTTTGAAGAGATGAGACTCCTTGAATTGCCTTAGTTTTGTTCCTTTATATTTTTGCACTTTATTGGGTGGGGCTTGATGAAACATATCCCCCTTCATCTTTAAGAAAAAACAAGGACATTGTCAATTATACAACAATGTATATTCTTGTGGTGCCAAAATTGCTAGATGGCTTTGAGCTGCAGGAAATTTAGAAAAGTTCAGGCAGTAGAACATAGTGGTTAAGCTTAGGGGCTCCAGAACTAGATCTAAGTTCTGAAACCACAACTTACTAAGTGTCTGACTTTGGGCAGGTTACTTAAATTCTCTTCACCATAGTTTCCTCATCTGTAAAGTAGAAATAATAGTACTACCTACCTCTGTAAGGTTATTGTAAGGATTGAATGAGTGAATACATGTAAATCACTTAGAATAGAACCAGCACATAATAACCACTCTATAAATATTAGTTAATATTTTTGCATCATAAAAATTTAGTTTAAATTCCGGAGCCAGACTGTTATCTTGATTTTACTTTATACTGCCCATGAGCCTTTCTGACTCAGTTTCCTATTAGATAACAAACTCCAAAGGTTGTTTTGTATGGTGCTTTCCAAAATGCCAGGTTCTAAATGTGTTAGCAGTTAAAAACAGCCATCACTATCATTCTTATATTTTTAGAGATTTTCAATAGCCATTTATAAGATCCTGTGCTTTGATTCATGAACATAAGAGCTGCAAGATGCTATTTAAAATAATAAATATTATCTTAAACATGTTTATCTAAGGCTTGCATGTCTTCCAAGCCATGTAGACTTCAAACTCTTCAGAACACCCTAAAAGTGACTATTTTAATATATTTGGCAGTGAATTGTATTTACTTTTAGCATGCAGAACTAAATTTTCATACCCTAAGAAAAAAGGTCCATCCTGAAGCTTTGTCTGGCATGACCATGAATTGGGAAAATATATTTTTGTATTAATAAAGCAAACTTGAATATGAAGTGACACTTTGGGAAAAACAGTTACTTTGCCTACAATAGCTCTGTGTTTGTGCTGAAGAGAGCAAATAGCAAAATATAGTACTTGACAGACATGCGGAATGATGAGGTATTATCTTTTTTCTATTGTATTAGAGATTGAGCTTAGTTGATCCATAACACTTATGCCTGGATATAACCTGCCAGAAATAGATCGATTTCAACATATGGAGATAAAAATCAGATCATGAATGTGTTCTTCTGAGTTTTATGCAGTAAATTAATGGTAATGGATGAGGTGCCAGTAAATGATTCATACAAACAAGATCAATCCCGCTATGTTCTCATCAAGCAAAAAGTTGCATTAACGTCAAGGAGAGTTTCAATACAAAAAGGATAGGTTAATGATAGGATATAAGATTCCTTGTTGCGATGTTACCTATACTTACCTTCTGGATATCTCCACTGTCTTCCTAGAGTATATGATACAATTATCCCCAAATAATAATAACTGAAGAACTAATTGCCTAATTATCAATTAATTGATGGAAGTTGGTGACTGGTCATAGAATCACTTGATTGAACCCGAAATTTATCAATATTTATAGATATATTCATACTAAGCTCATCTTTGTACCCATCATTAATGTTGACTTTCCTGCATTGTCACAAGCATAATGTCATTTTGGAAGCTTCCTTCTGATTGCTTTATTGGAGGATCTTCTAAATTAAATCAGCTAAACATGCCTTCTTCAGTATCCTGTGTTTGTGAAAACAAATCCTCATTCCCCGTTAGAACATGATTTTGTTTCAAAGTGACTCTTTTTTTTAATCAACCCCAAGGCCTCATTTATGTCTCAATTCTTTCTGTATGGCTCCTATCAATAATATCAGTTCATAATTCTTACTCTTAGTGGCAATCCAACCAGTACTACATAGCAGAGGAAGAAGGATATATTTACCAATCAATCTACATTCTTATTTCCTTTTCCTTCCTCATTTCTTCTTCCTTCTTTGCTACTGACAACCAAGGGGGAAAGAGGACAACTTTTTTCTCCTTGCTTTTTCCTGATTAGACCTGAGAAGAAAAACCTTTAAAACAGATGACAAATATGAGTATCTTGAGGGATGTACTTTATTTACTAATTTTATTGAAGTAATTTAAGATATAAAGTCCTACAGAAATCACCTGGATAAGACAGGCCAAGAATAGATTTTTCAGAACAAAGCCTCTTATAATCATCAGTATATTCAGTTGGTCAATTTTCTAGCTAGAAATTTTCAATTTTCTAGAATTATGTTTTAATTCCTTTCAAGTATAACAATGGATAACAATTCCAAATATCTTCAATGTGGAAGGTAATCATAAGGGAAAAAAATCAATCTTAATCATTCCTTGACTCAGTCTGCAATTTTGGAGCTCAGCCAAGGGTCAAGAATTTTGACCTCAGTGAAAAGGGGTAGGTGTGATATACAATATAAAAAGCCTTATGGAATAAAAAGATCAAAAGAGGCACCAGAGTTGGGCTATTCAGGACCTATAGACTGTTTTGCACTCTGACTATACAACTTGAATTTTAGGACCAATTTCAAGGAAAGAAACAACTTTATTTTATAGACTCTGATGTGTCATATATACTTACAGGGTATTCTCTCTTAACCTCACATATCAAAGTGAGAGCTCTATTATTTGTACCCAGAGAGCCTGCAAGGAGCACAGAGTCTGGCACCAACAAATACACTGCTTTTTGTAGCAGCTGAAACATTTTAGGATAGGCCTATTGATTTATCACTTAGGGTGAATGTGGAAGCTGGGAAAGACACAGGACTGATATACCAGGAGACTGGGGCTTGAGATTTATTGACAGAACTAGTGTAGGCCTCTGGCCACTCTCAAAATAGCCCTTTAGAAATTAGAGTGGTTTCTATTTTGAAGAACCTTGAAGACAAGTGAGGTTGTCCATTCCCAAAATCCTAGAGTCTAGTGAGGGCTGGAATCAGACATAGATCTGCCATTAATGAATGCTGAAGATCCCTATAGTACTTTTGTAGCAAGTAAGATAAAACTTTTATAATAAGCTTAGAAACTAATTTCTATCATAATTCTAGTACAATGAAGTGTTTTTATGGATAAGTTTCTAATAAAAATTTCATGATATGTATGGATATGGTAAATGACTTCAAGAAAAATGTGTAATTTGTATATTTTAAATATTTGAAAATTTGAATTTTACCTTCATGAATATATTTGTAATTATAAGGACTTAATTATTATGAGCATTATTTTTGTATCTTTGGTAATGAACATAAGCCTCCTAAATGAATTAAAAGTAACCATTGCTAATAGTCCCCCTGGAAATTTCCTGGAACCATGTGTCCTCTTTCCAATTTTGATGCCACAAAGGTAAGATAACATAATAAAGATAACAGGCTCTGGTCTTAGGCTGTCTAGGTTTAATCTTGATGTGAATATTACACTTACTAGCTGTGTATTCCTAAGCAAGTTATATATTCTCTGTGCCTCCTTTTCCTCATTTGTAAAATATGGCTAATAATGTTGCTTCCTATTGGGGTTTTGGAAAAATTAAATGAATTAATATGTACGGAATGCTTTAGGACAGTATTTGGTACATAATACAATATTAAGCACATATTCACTGCAATTATCCTTTCCTTAGATTTATTTTAGAAAATTCCCTAAGTAAAATCAGCTGGGATTGAGCTCCACAAGAGACCAATTCTATGGTAGGAAAGGTGAGGTGATAAGATGAAAACTTGAATTTGAATGATATCCTGAGGGCTAGAGGGGTTGATGGAGAATTCAATCTCCCCACAAACAATGGTCAGGATGAAATTTCCAAAAGAATGGATTCTGGATAGGTAAAAGACTGATTTCTCCTACATTTGTAATATCAAAATTTGTGTCTAACTCACGGCTACTAGTATAAGCATTAGCTTATGTTTCATAATGTCTTAAAAATTGAATGGTAGTCTGGTCTATTCTTATATGTTTTGTTTTTGCATTAACTATTTTGTATGAAATTGTCTTGTTCTCCTTTGATTCAAATAGTTATTGTCTTATACATGTAAAATCAATCTTCCACAGACCAGGCGATCTACTCATTCTAGCCTTTCAAGCTAGCCCTGTGCTGCTATAATTGGTATTTTTGAAATAGCCTTGAGTAAGTGGACTTCTAAGACTGCAGTCTAGGATATTAACCAGCGTAAAAATGGCCTCATATTTCTGTGGAAGAAAGAGAAAAATATCCTGGCTAATCTTAACTACACTGAATTTGCACTTTGTCACCTACATCTGGTACTTCTATTATTTGGAAAATGTTACTGAAACTCTAACTGGTATAATAGATGTGCGTGCGTGTGTGTGTGTGTGTGTGTGTGTGTGTGTGTGTGAAGTTTCTCAGAACATGGCAGGAGTTGCCTTCTGCACCAAAGCATATCAATCTTTGAGGTAGAGAACAACTGGGTCCATTAAACCAACATGGATACTCGCTCATAACTCATTTATTCATTTGATGTCATGGTATGAATACATGTTTACTCCATTAGGTTCCACCTTGCATTGAAATTGAAACAATCTAGTGTAACATCAATTTCCTTAGTATTGTGTTTTTGATTTGCCCATAGAGGTGAATATTTTTTCATGAACCCATTTACATTTCTTGAAAATTTCTGTAAAGTTATCATTGCTTCAATAACAATTTCCTTACCCTACAATACTTTATATTTTTATACCAGAATTTTGAAAATAGTGTGGCTGTTTTACAATTTCTTAAAAACTCTGAATTATAACAAATATTACTTTAAGCCTTCCCGGTGACTGTTGAAGTAATAGAGCTTAATGTTTATTGCATGCACACTTTTCAAGAAAGAAAGCAAAAATGGCTTATGTTTTTCAGAAGCTTGTTCATTTAGACAGATTTTATTTTCTGAAGATGGTTGTAATGTTATCTCTCATGTACATATCCTCCTGCAATGTAACCTAGTCCCCTCCCATTAAAAATTGGAGTTAATCTCTCTACCCCATTCAATCTGGTGAGCCTCGTGATTACTTTGACCAATAGACAGACAATGGCAGAAGTCAACTTGTCCATCACGTACTACTAGCACAACATCTGGGGCCATGATACTTTTAGGAGCCCATGAAAATGTTTTAATTTCTTTTAAAATCAGAATAAAAAATGAATATTTAGGTTTAAGAAAATGTTTGAACATAGGTTTATATATTCATCTTTCTACTAATGCCATCACATAAAATATACATATTTAATTTTGTTCATTTGTTGATTTATTTTATGGAAGAAGAGGCCCATGAAAGCAAAAGTGACAAGGGCTCATTAAAATCATAATTCAGCCTTGGAAGAAATAATATAATGCCACCTCATAATCGGCCAGGAAGCTTCTGATTCTTGCTATTTGGAATATTTGCCCTTGGGATATTCTATCTCAAAATCCAGCCACCAGTCTATGATATACCCAAGCTAAACCAAAAGGTCATTCTAGTTAACAGTTGCAGATGAGCTCACACATGTCAGCCAATATTAACTGTCAACCATGTGAGAAGTTGTTTTGGAAGTCCAGACTAGTGGCGTCTTCAGATGATGTCAGCTTAGTCATTATCAGATTGTACCTGCATGAGAGACATCAGGCAAAATCTATCCAGCTTAGCCCAGTCAATCCAGCATAATGCAAAAGGTAGTGATAATGTACAGTTTTAAGCCAATAAGTTTTATAGTTGTGTATTAGGTGGCAAAAAATAGCTGAAACATTCATTCATAATTTATTGATAATTTTGTAATGTATTATTTGGGTTACTATAATATATAATACTAATGTAGTGAGCATTCTATTGGTGAGCCTGCCTTGATCAACTGCTTCCTTAAAACCTTGGAGATTGGTGTGCCTGGGTGGCTCAGTAGGTTAAGCATCTGCCTTTGGCTTGGGTCATGAACCCAAGGTCCTGGGATTGAGCCCCTTGTTGAGTGAGAATTCCCACTCAGCAAGGATTCTGTTTCTCCCTCTCCCTATGCCTTTCCACCCACTTGTGCTCTCTCTCTGTCTCTCTCATAAATAAATAAATAAATAAAATTTAAAAAAAAGTAAAACCTTGAAGGTTGGAGGGAACAAGAATAGGATCAAGGTTAACTAAACTCAAAAAGAAGCTATACGATTATTTTTAAGTTATAAAAAATGTTATTGATGACAAGTGTAATTCATTAAAGGGAAATATCTTTATTATAAAGCCACATTTGTAGAATAAAATTTTTTTTAAATAAAATTGTTCAGACACCGGCTCCACTATCTTCTAACTACATGACTATGATTATGTATTTTAACTGTTCTGTGCTTCACCCATACCTAGTTTATATAGTTGTTGGATAAATCAATGTGTGCAAAACTCTTAGAACAGTACCTTCTGTGTGTGTATGTGTGTGTATCCTCGATTAGTCATTTGATAAATATTAGCTATTTGTACATATATTTATAGTTATAAGCATGTTATCAGTGTTTAGAACAAACTGGATTAGATAGAAAGGTAGGCATGAACCTAAACCCTTGTATTCCTGCTAAATTTCAACCATGACCTGTAAAAGCCACCTTTCTTGCCCTTAGAATATCTTAGGTAGATCCCATAACTTCCCCAGGCAATTTCAGGCATAAAAAAAGTTTCTTTTTCAGAAACTAAGAAGTCAATTCCAATCTGATGTCAGGGCCTCAATCTGTTACCTAATTCAAAGCTTCTCCTTCCCTGACCCAGGTTCTAGAACTCAAAATGGACAGGGACTATGAGGTAGGTTTCTTCTGACTTCTTTACCGAAAAAGGGCAAATTGTCATCAAGAGCTGCAAATTGTTGAGATTTTACCGTAATTGAAATCTAACGAGCTATATTTTCACAATTTTATGGATGCTGGAAAAAGACATGAGACTCATGGGCCAGAAAGAAAGGACTTTATTACTTATAGCACAGCAATTAGCTTCATGTTTGGGCTGGTGCCTTTCAATCCCTAATTCCCCAGGGAGTGAAGTAGAGCAGTTCAGGTATATGCTGCTCACAGAGGTGCTTTGTATCACAGCTGAGGAATCCTGAGTTTAGGGAACTCCAGTCTTTTACTCTGGGTTATAAAAACCCTGCCTTACCTTTTTATCTGAAGGTAAAGATTATCTAATATTTATGGAGTACCTCCTATGTGCCAGGCACTGTTCAAAAAGACCCTGTATTAGGTATTTTATGTAGAATAAATCATTCAATCCTCCCCACAAACTATGACATAGGTATTGGAAATATTCAGGCAGGATAAGTACTTTCCCCAAAGGCACAGAGCTATTGAGTACAAATCTGGAACTATGGCCAATTTGGTCTGATTATTTTCACCTGGCATTGTTTAACTCTATTTTACTCTCTAGAGAAAATAAATAACCAAGAAACTTCCCCAAAGCCTGGCACTTAAAAAAGGATAAATCAAATACTATGGCTTCCTATGTTTAAAGAAAATTAATAAGAGAGTTTGGATTGGGGATCCCTGGGTGGCGCAGCGGTTTGGCGCCTGCCTTTGGCCCAGGGCGCGATCCTGGAGACCCAGGATCGAATCCCATATCGGGCTCCCGGTGCATGGAGCCTGCTTCTCACTCTGCCTGTGTCTCTGCCTCTCTCTCTCTCTCTCTCTGTGACTATCATAAAATAAAAATAAAATTTAAAAAAAAAGAGTTTGGATTTATATAGCTTTGAGGTAGAGGGAGAGGAAGTATTGTCTCATGGAAGGTGGTTATTGTCCTTGGGGCAAACAGCCTCAGTATTGGGATTCAACAAGTGTATTTTGCTCTATTGCTTCATTTCTGGTCTTATCCTCTTTCTTTCTTTTTTCTTTTTCTTTCTTTTTCTTTTTCTTTTTCTTTTTTTTCCCCCCTTACCCATACTGTAAAAACCCTCAGGGAGTTGAAACATCCAGGCTTAGCCAGTGCACTTTGCATCAGCCAGACCCTTGGTCATTTTATCTTTTCACCTCAAGCTGATATAATAATAACAAAGATTCACAGGACTTGTGCTCTGTGCCAGGCATTGTTCTATCCACTTTACATATATTACCATGTTTGATCCTCACAAGAACTTCCAAAGTAAGTATGCCTATTATCTTCTTCATGTTTTAAATGAAGAAACTGAGCCAAGAGAGGTTAAATTAACTCGCCTAAGGTCACATAATTAGTTGAGTAGTAGGAATGGAAATTTAACCCAGGCAGGTTGGTTCAGAATCTGTGATCCTACGCATAAGATTATTGCTATCAAGGAAGCACATTCAGTGTTTCTTCCCTATTCCTTCTTATGAGGATCTGAGCAGGATCTCAGAGCTTTTATTGTCAATTTACCTTATTCCCCCTTGGAAATTTTATGTTGTTGTTGCTATTTTTAATTTTGTATTCAATCAACCACTTTTCTCAGAAAAAGATTTAATTCATCTCGACATCTTATGTGTGTCTTCCAGAATTTTTACTCAGTGGTTGGGTTGCTTGTCTTAGGGCTGACAAAGTAATTATTCCAGACTCCCTCTTAAATGAAGCAATCACAAAGGCTGAGTTTAACATTATAAACCTTAGAGAAGAAATAGACATGAATTGTACAAAACTAATCAAGCCAAAAGCAGTGTCATTGGTTCTATTGTCAACTTGCAAAACCCACAAGTTTTAAGGTGATTGGCATGCCAGTCACCTCAGTGGGGATGAGAAAGAATAATGATTCTCAAGGTCATATAATACAAAAGTGGTAAAACAAGGTATCTTGCCATTCACGTGTGATTATAAGACATCCTAATTATATAAAAAGAACCCTTGGGATCACTTCCATTAATTTTATGGAAAGTTTTAACTGAGCCTTATTGAAGTTTATAAAATATTTGAGGAAAATGTTCATGTTCACTTAAGTACCAAAAGGTCTTAAGAAAGGCTGTATTGCTTCAGTTATAAAAGACCCCAGGAAATTCTTTTCCTTTTCAAAGAATTAGCTGAAATTTTGAAGTGATTAAGTATTTAAGTATATTTGAACTGAGGCATAAATGCTCACCAATCTGCTTTCTTGTTTCCTGCTGGGTCTGGCAACTCTCTAGTTCAACTTGGAGAATATAATGGGCTCAGCCTAAGTATCCATTGTGTAATTTTAAATATCTATTCTGTGGGAGAAAATTGACTACTTCTTATCATATTTAAATGGGCAAAAGCACTCACAATATTAGTAGTATATTCAGTGAAAAATATAAAGATTTAGACAAGATAGTAGAAGGTAATTTCATGTTCATTTTTATAGTTCTGTTAGAAAATGGGCCAAAAGTGAATGACATAATTATAGAAGTATTTACTTTAATTGAGGTCTCATAAAAAAAAAAGTGACCACACTATTTTGAAAATTGCTGGTAGTATTGTGAAAATTGGTCAATCTAATGAGCCTCTATTTTAAAACCTAAGAGAAATAGGACAACATGGACAAAGCTGTAATTTTTCAACACTTAGTTCCTGGTCATTTTAAAATTCTGAAAGAAACACTTTCCCCCTCCCAACACACACATGTGCACACACACACAGACACACACACAAGCTTGTGATGAAGACACACAGCCCAAAAGTCATAATAGGAAAGGCTTAGAAGCCCTTAAGTGTGCAGGTGAAATAGAAGGGGAAGATTGGTCAGAACAAAGTGGTGAAGAGACACAATCAAACTGTCATCTGATTTCACAGAAAACTAAACCTTCTTTTCTGCCACATTAAAACGGAAGGTAATATAGAACATGACTTCTCACTCTTCTTGGAAATGATACCAACTCTGTTGAAAAAAATTGAGCTATGAATTTTTTATTATTTTTGAGAGTAGTGGTACAATTTTATGGCAGATGAATTCTGTCACAATATCTTCAGTCTCTGGTATAACAAATACCCTCGTGCAATAAATCTTTTATGCCTCAAGAAAACTGTATTTTTTTCCTAAATAAAATTTTTCCTATGAGATATTCTTCAAAAAGTGTAACAACCTTAGAAACCTTTAGTTATGGGATCAGTTTTACAGTTTTGGCACAATGAGACCAATTTTTTTAATTCACAAAGGGAACATGGACATTCACATCCCTGTGGAGAGTCAACTTTTCTTTTGTGAAAAAAGCTGCTTCCTCCCGTATCTGCGCACAGAAGTATGACTGTAGTCACTCCCTGCACCTTTTGCTGGTGTTCTCGAGGCTACAGGTAGACTACCTTTGGTTGTTCTTCTGGATCTTTATTGCTACTGCTGTGGCCAATCTTTAACTATAGAACAGTCTTCTACTCCGTTCTGATAAAAGCTGATAATGAAAAATAAACAAGAAAAATTTTCCTCCTTTCACCCAAAAGATCATGTTGAGAAATTAGCAAACTAACAGGAATGTAGCTGAGGCTCAAGAATCAAGGCACAAGAATCAAAAGAGCTGAATAGGCGCTGGTACAAGAAGATAGGTCTTTATAACTTCAATTGGTAAGAATTTTCATAAGACTTTATTTCAGAGTATCTCATCCTTGGTGACATTTGGGACTAGATAATTTTTTGTTGTGGGGACTGTTTTGTGCATTGTGGAATATTTGGTAGTACCTCTAGTCTATATCCACTAGATGGATACCTGTAGAAACCCCTTACCTCCAAAGTTGTGACAAACAAAATGTCTCCAGACATTGGCAAGTGCCTCCTGAGGTAATACCCCCCACAGTTAAAATTACTGTTTATTGGAATTCCATGCATAATGCCTGGCACATAAATATTTATTGAATGAATGAATGAATGAAATTGGTAAGGATGATTAAATTGTTTATCCTGTTGCCTGGTATATAGGTGAATACTTAGTGAATAATAATTCTCCCTCCCAAATCCCAGGTGTGATGTGATATCTTGTAACTAAATTTCCCAAGGCAAGCATTGGTGAGTAGGTGAGTGAGTATAAGAGGAGACAGTGTTAAAGGCAGGGATACTTCATGGAAAACAGATTAAGTGTGTACATGCGGAATATTGATATCACAGTTATTTTCACCCATGTAACACACAGTGTTATCTCTCTCATGGGAATTCAAGAGGCAGTATGATGTATGAACATGAACTAGGCTGCCTGTTTGTGTACCACTAGTTGGCTGTGTAACCTTAAACAAGTTACTTAACTTCTTTTTGTCTCAATGCCTTCATCTGTAACACTAAAATAAAAATTGTACATTTCTTATAGAGTTGTGAGGATTAAATAAAATAATATGTTACAAGTACTTAGAACTGGTACGCAATAAGCATATGATAAGTGTTTATTATTATTATTATACCTTGGGAAATTAAAAAAGCCCAAGGAAAAAAGACCTATGTACAGTGGCACATACATACTTTTTATTCCAATCACCTCTCAAAGACCCATGGTTGACAAAACTCATGGAACACTCCAGTTTTCCAGTACAACTTTTCAATATCCCTTCTTCAGTATTAGTAGTTAACCAAGGACTAGAGATCCCGAGGAAGGTCTGTAATATTGAAGTCAGACACCAAAGCAAACAAGCGGAATAATACACCGTGAAAAAATGCAGGCAATGAATTTATAACAAACCTAAAAGAAATTATTAATATCCTCAGAGAGATAAGAGAAAATGTATCCATGAATCAAGAACAGTTTGCCAGGTTGCTGTTAAAGAACATTAATAAGAGAATAAACAAGAGCTGTAGGAAATAAAAATATGATGACAAATGTGAAAAATTCAACGGTATTCAGTAAGTTTTGGGGTCTTGCAAAAAGTACCAGTTAAAGACAAAGAGATGGAAGAAAGAAAATTAACAAGCCAGAATGACTCACATTAAAACAAGATTTTGGTGTCATATAACACTTTAACATACCTTGCTTATCATAATTGATAGCAGAAATAACCATAAAGTAGAATTAAAGTATTGTCATATATGAAAGAACTAAAGCATTACCTCCCAAGAATATTTCCTCAAGAAGCGATTAGACAACAGTAAGAGAGTAACTAAGGAAAACAAACAAACAACAACAAAAACCCACTCAGGATCCAATACCAGAAAGGTAAAGGCAAGCTCCAGGTTGATGATAAAGGAAGGTCTAAGTTAGTAGCTTTATAGCAGATCCAGACATCAACTCACTACCCCATGTTGGAGAGACTGCTTGATGACTAGTAAGGTTCAAGAAAAGTTCTCCACACCACATGTTGATTTGGTGGAATATTCCAGTCTCCTGTATGTTTAGAGTTCAGCTGTTCATAGAGAAATCTCATATAACTTGATCATTCTCCCACAAAATAAATTAACATTTTTATCCATTCATGTATTTGAAAGTTAGTGAAATTATAACAATAGAATTCATTTGCCAAAAATCTATACCGTTGCCTTCAAAAGTAATGAAAAATTCATGTCTGGTGTCTATTTTTAAATATTATGCTGTGAGTTTTTTTGTCTAGAATGGTAGTTTAGCATTTTATTTTGATTCCTAAGTTTTCTCATCATCAGTTCACAGTAGTTATTTGTGATTCCTGGACAGTAGTCTACATCTACAAAGTCACATCACTGTGAAAAATATACTTGATTGTCTTTTCAATAATAAATTCTATTCTTTTCCTGCCTTTGGGAAACAAGCACTAGTTGAGGGTTGGGAAAACATCCCCAGGCCTGAAACTGATTGACTTCCCTAGTCTTGAGACCACCACCCACAAGACTTAGAATGACTAATCTGAAGAAAGTGCAGCCCACAGCACAGTGGCTATTATATAGTGAGTAAAGGGATGGAAATTTTTGAGAGCAGAACCTTTTATCTCCCATCCCACAGAGCACTGTCTCTCCAACACCTCCCACACATTACACTTTTCTTAGTGTCTTCTCACTTACCTCCCCAAATCCAGGCATCTTCAAATACACTATACTTCTACCAATAAATCTCTGAAGTCCTTCTAAAGCTTGCACATATGTTGCAAGCATGACTGAGGAGTGTGACACTATATAAAGGATTCTGCTGTGTGTGACAATGGACTTAATTCTATTTCTCCTGAGTTGTTCTAATACCTTGGACAGAGCACTTAAACTTATGCTGCTTTGTTCATCATTAGACAATAAAGGTAATCCATTCTGTCTCCTTATATAGGTTGTGAGAAGCAAGTAAGGGTCAAATATCGCATATGTGTATGAGAGTGTGGGTATGTGGGTGTATATAGTGTGGGTGTATGTATTGGCATTGAAATAATATAATGGGCTATAAATATTAGACATTATATTTTTCAAGCTTGATCCATATTTTAACACTTTGAAAAGACTACTTTTGAATAATTGTCAGTTGGATGGTGCAGGGAATTAGGTTTAAATCTTAATTTTTTTGATTTCCCATTCTCCAAAATGTAGTGGTCTGAATTCAGATTAGTGAGAAATTAAAAGAGAGAGAGAGAAAGCAAATCCATAAACTGAAAGATCAGTTCAGAATTTATAGATTAGATATTTTTTGTTAGATATTATTAGATTATATATTTTGAGGCTTCAGTTATTTTTTTTTTTAATTTAGCTAAAAGGAAGACAAGAGTCTTGGAAAAGCCATGAACTGATGTTTCTACCACTTGTGAATTGTCTGACTGCAGAGGAAAGGAATATAGATCACTGCTCAGGTTCCATTGTGTCAAGCTAAGCTTAACAGATTGGAGAAAAATGGAGACCTTGCCTCAATTTACAGGGATAATTGTCTAATACTAGAAGACAAAGGGAAAGTAACAATGAAGAAAAATGAATTGGCTCAAAAGCCATCCTATTAGATTAAATTGGACATGGTTTATGATATGTTTTGGTCTTTGAATTAAGTTACCTTATTGGAAAAAAAAAAAGTTACCTTATTGGCCCTTTAGCACCAAGAATCTGTAACCCTTTATTCTTTTATACAATGATAACTTTAAATCTCTGCTTCCACTTCTTTTTTCCTACACCATTTACATTTATCTCATGGCTTATGTTCTCACTGTCAACCACTGAACTCTTCACTCCTTTCTTAGCATCTGACTTTTGCTAACCTAGGGCTTCAATTTTCTTATGACAGGTACCTTCTACTGCCTATGATCTCTGTTAATATACATCACTCAGCTTCCATGTCATTTTTCTGTGACCTGTTTCTCCATGACTCATTTCAAACTCTTTATAATATTGTATGGATGGATCTAATGGTTTCTATGTAATATAGAGAAACCTAAACAGGGCAGATTTCTAATGTCAAGTCATCTTGTGCCCTTGGTAAACTTAATAATGGCTGCCATTGCTAGGGTGCCCATCCTTTGTCTAATTAATCATGACTTGAACAGAATGGTGAAATTTGTTTTCAAAATGTAGTTGTGATATGTAAGTTACTCAAAGAATACGTTCTTGTATATGAACACAGAGGCTGTGCATTTGTTTATTACTGAGTATAGTCATCCAGTGAACTCTAGCATGATGTATGTTCCAGTTAAAAGGTAGGAAATATGATGGCTTGTTCCTTTTTTCATCAAAAGAATATTGTGTTTTCTTAAAGTGATATCAATAACATTTTAACCAATATTTATATTACATTTTTAATTTTAAAATATGTTTTAAAAGATATCCCATTTACTTCCCACAACATTTCTGACATTATTTTTTTTTTCATTATTCAGATGAGGCATTTGAAGCCCAAGGACATTCTCTGGTTTTGACACCACCCAATTTGAAATGTAGGTTTAACTTCTAACTTCAAATATTTTCAATTGGGTCAAAGTACCTTTTAAACATTTTTTTTAAAAGATTTTATTTATTTATTCATGAGAGACAGAGAAAGAGAGAGAGGCAGAGACACAGGCAGAGGGAGAAGCAGGCTCCATGCAGGGAGCCCAATGTGGGACTCAATCCTGGGACTCCAGGACCACACCCTGGACCAAAGGCAGGTGCTAAACTGCTGAGCCACCCAGGGATCCCCCAAAGTACCTTTTAGATAGCAGAGTTATCCATGTGTCAAATGGAACCATGTGTTAAGGTAAGTCAGTTTTTCTCTGTGAATTATAAAGAACAGATAAAGAAACCAAAATGACTGTAGGTAAAGTAAACACATCTTCATCCCCCGAATCTTTTTTTTTTTTTTTTTTTTTTAATGATCTACTAAGAAATATTACTTATTTTCTGTCAAGTCAACTTTCTGGTGTAGTTCAAAATATGTCAGTATTTACCAAAAATTGCACATAAGGTTTTATTACGGGCAGAGATGATTAATTCTTTGGGGCCTATTTTAATCATTCCCTTTTTGAAGTGAAGTGACAGTCCATATATTATTCTAAAGTCTCTGCTTTACATAAAGTTGTAGTATGGAGTTGAATGAAAAATTGGCAAAACATCACAAGATGTAAATGAAAAGGGCCTATTTCTTTCACAGGCAGAATTATAGTTTCAAATGGTTATATTAATTCAAACACAGAATACATGGGATTCATTTTTTGAGATTATATTGAGACCTTGCCACAAGCAAAATAATAAATTTTTCACCCTGCAGAAGCTTGTTAGCTAAACTTTTACCATAGGGCTCTTGTAATTACCCTGTAGATTACTGTTTAGATACAATAGGGTGGCTACACTTTTTTTCTAATTGGCAGCCATTAGAACTGCCACAAGAAAGGATAGCTGTGATCCGGTTAGCAACATTTTAACAAAGATGAGACTTTTTGTCTGATTTTGTTATATTTCCATGGGCTTCCAAACCTTGAATTTGGAATTGTTTTAGGTCATATTTGAGAATATCCCATTCACATGCCGACCATAATCAGCACCCATTTCACATCTGGCTGTCTCTGCTGAAATGACTGAATCCTGCAGTAATCCTGCTGATACTATCTGCTAGAAAAGAGCAAGGTGTAGACAGTAATTGGTTATTGTGAGTAAGAGGATCTGTTCCAGGTCATCTCACACAAAATATCCTCAGAGGACCCTTCTCTTCCATTGCCTTTTAATCTTCTGCTAGTGATTTAACCTTTTAGACCAATATACAATTTGACTTTTCCCCAGATCCAGCTTCTTCATAAAATAAAATGAAAATACTCTGTGTAACTGAAGGCAAACTTTTAACCCATTGGAATTGAAGGTGGAGAACTGGGTTTATGCCATGAAACGAGTGGACTTTAAGCACAAATCAGAAGCCACTAAGCTCTATACCATGCTCAAAATCAAAATGGCTTGACTGATTCACCGTTAGGAGCACATTCCTTTTGACTTATTGTTCCTATATTGGATATTGTTTTAATTTGATCCATCCCCATTACCTCCTAGATAGGGTAATACTTTGCCTAAACCATGACATCTATTAAGTCCATCTTTGAAATCAAAACCCATGTCATTTTCTTACTATCATTTTCCTTCTCTCAATTTCCTATTGAGATATTTCACAACTTTATGACTGCCTCCAGCCTATGATATCCTTCTTTCAGAAATTATTTATTAGTGGTCACTTAAGCAACTGTCAAAATGAAATTTTATGAACTTCTCAGGGACGTCTTAATTTGAAGTGTTATTTTAAGTGTGTCCTAAAAGATTTGCCTCTCTTAAAGAAATAAAGGAATCTTGAACTTAGTGATCTGAAAGGGATGGGGTGGAGGGAAGAGAGAAAGAGAGAAAAAGAGAGAAAGAGAAGTAGTAAGAACATAAACCCCTGGACTCACAGGCTGTTTAGCTGCTTATGTGACTATTTCACTACATTGCAGTGGGACCCATAACCCAAACCCTGGTTATGGTTAGGTTACAGCTGGTTAAGGTTAGGTTCTCAGCTCAGTGTATAACCATGCTATGGGACAAAGAAAACTGGCCATAACCAGTGGACATAGATCCCCAAACCCTAATTTTATTAGTACTTCATTCTGAAGTAGATATGCTAAAGAAGGAGAATCAAAAACAAAAACAAAGTTATGAAACCTGCAAAGTTAACAAAGTTAACAAAGGATTACTGCTGTTCTTCTAAAAAAATTAAAGCCATGATTTACAAGGAGAAATGCTTTTGAAAAGTTTTCTACTCCAGAACACTTATCTCTCTCCCCTGATTCTATTATCTCGATTTCTACCTCTTTCTCCTCCACTATCTTCCCCTTCATTCCCCCTTAGGTCTTTACTAAACATAATATTTTTATAAACCTCCTTTGACTTTATATATTTAGAAAATATGTATGTGGAGGATTGATGACAATATGAGAAATAGTGTCATAAATATTCAGGGTAATCAGAAAATAGTCATCCAGGGTAACATTTTTCATGTTAAGCAACAATGAGAAGAGGACAGGTGGCCTTGTTAAATGCCCACAGTTCATTAATGAAATGTGAGATTGATTGTGAAATGCTTGGAGGGCCCCCCAGATAGTCTTCCCTCAACTTCTCAAGGAAAGGCAAGAAAATGCTTTCCATATCTCACAAAATAAATGGATTAATTTTTAATCACAGACTTTTTCTCTTGTTTCTCAATGTTTATGTAGCCCAGAAGAAAGGCTATTCCCCTGACAATAGTGTTATCACCTCACATTTATATAGTGCTTTATATTTTATGATGTGTTTTAAGATGAACCATCAGGCCTCATCTTAATGGCTACCCAGTCTCTAAGGATAGTGAGTAGAGCCTCATTCTCTTTCACTCATAGGTGGGACAACAGAGGGAAGATGAATTTACTACTATCTTGTCATTTGTTAGGACTGAGATTAGAATCTACTATTTCCTTCCAACATCTGTATATTGGTTTCATATTTGCTTAGGTGGAATTGTCTAAACTGAAGAAACTATTTGCTATAGTTAAAATTGAAACAATATTTAAATTAAACAAAAAACTGGACCTGCATTTTTATATAATTTATAATTATATTATTTGTAAGTTACAAAAAAGAATGATAATGATCATTTTGGGGAGATGAGAAGTATGTATTTAATGGGAATCAAAAATATAATTTCCAATGAATATAACTTTGAGGTTACTTACCAAAATTGATCTCATTTTCTTTGTTTAGGTAAAATTTCATGGGTATTTTAATAATATGGCTCTATTTGCCATGAGTTTATAGATTTGGGAATCAAAGCTACTTTATTTAAAGGCATCTATTCTGTGTTTTATCTGTTTATTTCCCAGAGCAATTAGCTATTACTGTGTAACAAAATATTCCAAAACCTAGTGGTTTAAAAAAACCATTTAGATAATTTTGGGCAATTTGGGCTGGATTAAGCTATGAATTTCTCCTGGTCTCAGCTGGTTTCACTCATATATCGGTAATCAGCAGACAGCTTGGGTGAAGAATGGCTGATCCATATTGGCCTTAGTTCCACTAGTCTCTTACTCTCTGGCAGCCAGTCAGAGATTGTTCAGAAGACTGTGGTTGGGGGAGAGAGAGTGGGGTGAGGGAGAGGGAGAGAGAAAGGAAGTATGCAAAGTTTGCAGAGTCCTAGACTCAGAACTGGCACAGTTTCATTCTGCTTCATTCTTATGGTCAAAGTAAGTCCTAACATCAAGCCAATAGGCTGTCTTTTGTTGAGAGTATCATAGTTACAGTGAAAAGGGAGGGGAGAAACACTATGTTCATTTTTGCAATTTATCACCTTACCTGTTTACTTATTTTTGGTTTTGAGCAGATTATTGTTTGAGTTAGATGAGGTCATTGGTGCAACTATTTCAAATTCCTTCAAGGAGTTAGCTGGTATATATGCTATATATAGTCTATATATGAAAAAAATTATTAATTAAATAATATATTTTTATTAACTAGAATACTGGAATTTTCTGATAGCTAAAATAATTTAATTTTACATTAGGGCTATTTTAGAATTTTGGAATGAAATTGTTAATTTTAGATTAAAAAAAGCTCAAGCAGCCTACTGATGGTAAATCTTTCTACGTGGATTAATCATAGTTACTCATGGTTCTGATTCATATAGATCCTGAGAATATTCCTCAGGAAATCACTTTTCATGTGCATGTTGCAAGTAGATATTCCAGTAGATCTTGTCTGCTGGTCTCATTTATTCCTTTAAAAATCTCTCACAACTGGAATTTTGGAGATATTTATAGGTAGACAGAGAGAGAAAGAAAAAAGAGAGAGAAAGTACATATCCATATTTATGTTGGTGCAAGGTATTAAAAACTTCAAAATATAAAAACTTTAAAGGTTGGCAATATTAAAATGGAACGATTTAAGGTTAAAAAATCAAGTTGCAGAAGTGTTCAAAATAAGGAAGCATTAATTTTGAAATATTAATAGTTGTATCATGATTTCAAAACTTCATAATCTTGGAATTAATACTTTAGTTTTTCATGCTTTCCAAAATCATGAATAAAAAAGTAGTAATACCTGCTTTCAGTCTTCAACATAGAATTAAAGAATTATCATAAAATTATCAGATCCTAAATTATAGAAACACTGTTATCTGAAGTTCTAATTATGCCCACTTTTAACAACAGTTTAGTTTAATAAAACTTTTCGTATCAACTATTGTCACAATTAAAATATAATTTATTATCTGCAACCAAGGGAGCTCATCCACCACAATTATCCTTTGTCTTGAGGAATGCAACCTTCAAGTATCTTCCACGCATTCTTTCTTACTATAAGTCTTACTGCCTCAGAGAATCCATTTTCCATACTTTTAAAACAGATAAATAGTCCTGAACATATGTTGTTGTTCTGAGCAATCAACTCCATTGCTCAAAAACTTTCAATGATTCTCTATTACTTGGGGGAAAACACAAAAACAAAACCAAACAAATAAAAAAACCTCTTAGCTTTGGTTTCAAATCCGGTCAGAAATACAAACATACAAAACTTTATTACTGAGATCAATATGAATGCCCTATTATTATGCTAATAAAGAGTTATTTACTTAAAGGAATGTCCTCAAATGAGTCTTGATGAGTCCAGGAAGAGGCAAGCAAGCGAATTTCCATTACAATGCCATCCTTGCTAAATATTCATGAGGTCTCACTTTGATAGAGCTCTTCCATCAATAATGTTGAAGATGACACCTGCATTATAAGAAAAGTACTTAGCATGTGGAAAGAGTGCACAGAGTTGAGCTTTAAGATAGGCAAGCCTTCTGAAAATTTACAGTGGTTTGAAGTAAAACTGAAGTCAACAAGTTTTTCCAACTCAACCTCTGGCATCAGATTATATTCTTACATTTTGAAAAACAAAATTCAGGTTATAGTAGATTATCCTTTGTCTACAGAGGTTGAAGTTTGGACATATTTTTAGGACAATAGACTTTTTGGTAGAAATCAAACAAATACAGTAATTTAAAAACATTTTTGAGAATAATATTTTTATTATACTTAGGAGAAAGGGATGAAAAATTATGGATGCAAAATAGTGGTGGAATTTTTCCTGCTGAGAATCTATGTACCTACAGATGTTATCAGGTGGTAGGGCCATTTTACATGTATATTGTTAGTCCTATCTCTCATGTTCTGAGAGGATTAGATAAGTACTCATTGGCACTGCAGGGGTAAACAGTCCATTTCCTGAAAATAGAAAAATATATGAGAAAACAACGTTCCCATTGCTTAGGCTGAAATATAAAATAGAACAAAAGGATAAAAAAAAAAAAAAACAAAAGATGAACAAGAGACAATATGTTTAGGACCTATGGGATAAAAGCAAACAAACAAAAAGACAAACAGACAAGTTCCTGTATTTCATTAAGTATATTTTTAAAGGTTTATTTCTTTTTTAAGAGAGAGAGAGAGAGCAGGGGGAGGGTCAGAAGGAGAGAGAGACAAGCAGACTCTCTGCTGAGTGGAGAGTCTAAAATGGCCCCCATCCCAGCACCGTGAGATCATGATCTAAGCTGAAATCAAGAGTTGGATACTTAACCGACTGAGCCACCCAGGGACCCCTCATGAACATTAAGTATTATAAAGATAAAAATTTTATCCAAAGTAACTCATTTTTAATGAATTTCAATAAGCAAATAGGGATTTTTATTATGTGAAGTTTTTTTAGCTAGTTTTTTAAAAAGAGGTTTTTTAGAAAGATAGTTCAGTTCCAAAATGATAGGAAGATTATATTACTCTCTATTGGTACAGATCAAGAAAATAAGGAAATTTCTTATACAAATGTTCCTAACTTTTTGGAACTCAATTTTGAAGAAACCTCCCCCCTTGTAAGTAGGGCCAGCCCTAACCCAGAGGCAGCCCATCCAGTCTTCTTCCTGAAATTTTAGCAACTAAAAGCATTCTGTTTACAATAAGAAAACCGTTCCCCCCCACACACACACCCTGATTGGAATGTCCCTGAATAGGTTCATGTTGACCCTCCCCAAAATCAACCTGGATGCCATGCAGCTCCCGCTGTTCTTTTGTCTTTAGGCAGTTTCTTTCCTTTTGCCTTTTAAAAGATCCCTGTAATTGCTAATCGGGGCTCTTTTCCTTCTCGGAGGCGGAGAGCCCGTTTGCGCAAACGTTCAATAAACCCTCTTGCTAATTGCATCTGCCTGTCTGAGGTCTGAGTCTCTGGGGCGTCCACCGGGCCACGTTGGCACCCGTGAGCCAGGGTCCAACAAATTTGATAACTGATACCAGTAGGTCCTTTCTTCAAGGCATTATACTTCTAAAAATTTATTCTAAGAAAAATATAATCTCAGATACTCATAGTGATTAAATACAAGATTTATCTTCACAGCAATAATGATAAAAAAAATAATTGGAAACAAAGATCCTATGGGAGATTGGACAATCTAAAATTCATCCATCTAATGGAATACTAGGCATGGTTAACAGTTGTGTTTTAGAATTTAGAATAATATGAGGGATATATCAAATAAAAGGTAAACAAAAGTTGCAAGATGATATTTATAATAGGATTTATCAATGTGATTTCTGTGTGTGTGTGTATATACAGACAGACGATAAAGAGAGGGGAGTGAGAGAGAGCGAGACCAAATGGCAGTAATGCTGTCAGTGGCAATTACAGATTGCAAACAACCATCCATTGTAGAAAATGGCACCTAGAGATGCTTTCAGTTACCGGTAACAGTTGTTTAAACAGAATAAATGTGATTTAAAGAAATGCTTGTTCTAAGGAAAAAACCTGAATGTTGGTGTTCGTTTCTGGCATTGATTTAGTGACCGAGCATTGCTGTGAGGGCCCCAATTTCCTTCCATGTCTCTGCTGTGCCATGTTTGGATTATCAGTTTTTATCCTTGTGTTTATCACAGTAATAAGAAGGCTACAACAGCCTTAACCATTACATCTGAATTTAAGGCCAAAGAAAGAGATTGAGGAACAATACCAGCCATATCTGGGATCCTCAAAGAGGAAGGCAAAAGCTTTCCCAGAATTGTTCTCTCAGAATTGACTTTATGTCTCCTTGACCAGAAATGGATCATGTGGTCACTTCTAGATTCAAAGCGCTATGATAAAGGGAGGAACTTGAGTACCACAAATGATTTAGTCCAATGGTTCTTAAACTTGGCTGCTCACTTATATCAACGGCTGTCAACTAGTGTTCTAAAATATGAAAGATACATGTCGGTCTTGTGGCTAGGTAAGAAATGGAAAACAGTCATTGACAAAAATCAGAAAATTCTTTTAGTGATTCCAGACTAAAAAGTTCTTCCATTCTCATGTTATCCTAGCCTTTTCCTGTTAGCTGCCAGCAAGACATTTAATTGCTTAATCAAACTACTTTTTTCATAAAAAACAATGAAGGGGAATAAATATTCATTTCAATTATCATCATGCTGGTCTAGAAATATGAAATAAGATTTTTTATAGGAGAAAACTGAAAAAAATTTGAAATGTACTAAAATTATTATCTTTCTTCCACGGAAAATTCAGTGCTATCTAGGAATATCCTCTTAGGTTATCTGATCCTGTAGACCTCTATGCCTTTCATTATTTTTTTTTAATTTAAATTCAAGTTAGTTAATATATACTGTAGTATTGGTTTCAAGAGTAAAATTTAGTGATGCATGAGTTACATATAACACCCAGTGCTCATCCCAACAAGTGCCCTCCTTAATGCCCATCACCTCCCATGCATCTCCCCTGCAGAAACCTTCAGCTTTTTCTCTATAGTTCAGAGTCTTTTGTGGTTTGCCTCCCTCTCTGTTTTTATCTTATTTTTCCTTCCCTTCCCCTATGTTCAACTATTTTGTTTCTTAAATTCCACATATGAGTGAAATCATGTAATATTTATATTTCTCTTATTTTGTTTAGCATAATACTCTCTAGTTCCATCTACATTGTTGCAAATGGCATGATTTCATTCTTTTTTGATGCTTGAATAATATTCCGTTGTGTGTGTGTGTGTGTGTGTATGTGTGTGTTTGTGTATACCACCTCTTCTTTTTCCATTCTTTGGTCAATGGACATTTGGGCTCTTTCCAAATTTGGCTATTGCTGATAGGGCTGCTATAAATATTGGAGCACATGTGTACCTTCGAATCAGCATTTGTTATCCTTTGGAAACACACCAAGTAGTATAGTTGCTGAGTCATAGGATGGTTCTATTTTTAACTTTTTGAAGAATCTCCATACTGTTTCCCAGAGTGACTGCACCAGTTTGCATTCCCACCAACAGTGCAAAAGGGTTCCCCTTTCTCTGCATCCACACCAACATCTGTTGTTTCCTGAGTTGTTCATTTTAGCCATTCTGACAGGTGTGAGGTCATTTCATTGTGTTTTTTATTTGCTTGTTTAGAGAGAGAGAGTAGAGAGGGACAGAGGGAGAGAGAGGGAGAGAGAGAATTTTCAGCAGGCTCCATGCTAAGCACAGAGCCCCGATGGGGACTCAATCTCATGACTCTGAGGTCATGATCTGAGCTGATGTCAAGAGTTGGATGCTTAACCGACTCAGTTACCCACACACCTCTCATTGTGGTTTTGATTTGTATTTCCCTGATGATGAATGATGTTGAGCATTTTTTTCATGTATCTGTTAGCCATTTGTATATCTTCTTCGCAGAAATGTCTCTTCTTATCTTCTGCCCACTGGATTAATTATTTGGGAGATTTGGGAGATGTTGATTTTGGTGAGTTCTTCATAGTTTCTGCGTACTAGCCCTTTATCTGATATGTCATTTGCAAATACATCTGCCATTCTGTAGGTTGCCTTTTGGTTTTGTTGATTGTTGCATTCATTATGCAGTAGCTTTTTATCTTGATGAGGTCCCAATATTTATTTTTGCTTTCATTTCCCTTGCCTCTAGAGATGCGTCTAGTAAGTTGCTATGGCCAAGGTCACAGAGGTTGCTGCCTGTTTTTTCCTCTAGGATTTTGATGGTTTCCTGTCTCACATTTAGGTCTTTCATCCATTTTGAATTTATTTTTGTGTATGATGTAAGGTGATCCAGTTTCATTGTTCTGCATGTAGCCGTCCAGTTTTCCCAAAGCTATTAGTTGAAGAAACTATTTTTTCCACTGGATATTCTTTCCTGCTTTGTTAAAGATTAGTTGACCATATAGTTGTGGATCCATTTCTGGGTTCTCTGTTCTATCAATCTATGTGTCTGTTTTTATGCCAATACCATACTATCTTGATGATTGTGACTTTGTAATACAGCTTGAAGGCTGGGATTGAGATGCCTCTGATTTTTTTCTTTTTCAACATTCCTTCAACTATTTGCAGTCTTTCTGGTTCCATACAAATTTTAGCATTGTTTGTTCTAGTTCTGTGAAAAATGCTGGTGGTATTTTGATAGGGATTTCATTAAATATGAAGATTGCTTTGGGTAATATACACATTTTAACAATATTCTTCCAATCCATGAGCATAGAATGTTTCCCCTTTTTAAAAAAGATTTTATTTATTTATTCATGAGAGACACATAGAGAAAGAGGTAGAGACATAGGCAGAGGGAGGAGCAGGCTCCATGCAGGGACCCCTTGTGAGACTCAATCCCAGGACTCCGGGATCATGCCCTGAGCCAAAGGCAGATGATCAAACCACTGATCCACCCAGGTGTCCTGTTTTCCCACTTTTTGTCTTCAGTTTCTTCCATAAGTGTTCTATAGTTTTTTCAGCATACAGATCTTTTATCTCTTTGGTTAGATTTATTCCTAGGTATCTCATGGCTTTTGATGCAATTATAAGGGGGATCTATTCCTTGATTTCTCTTTCTGCTGCTTCATTCTTGGTATATAGAAATGCGTCAAACTTCTGTACATTAATTTTATATCCTGTGACTCTGCTGAATTCCTGTATCAGTTCTACCAATTGTTTTGGTGGAATCTTTCAAGTTTTCTACATGGAGTGTCATGTTGTCTTGTGAAGAGTGAAATTTTGACTTTTTCCTTTGCAATTTGGATGCCTTTTACTTATTTTTGTTGTCTTATTGCTGAGGATAGGGCTTCCAGTACTATGTTGAACATAGTGGTGAGAGCGAATATCCCTGTTGTGTTCCTGACTGACCTTCAGGGAAAAGCTTTCAGTTTTTCCCCACTGAGGATATTAGCTGTGGGTCTTTCATATGTGACCTTTATGATGATACTAATGTTCATGTAATGAACATGTAATGTTCCTTCTATCTCTACATGGTGGAGGGTTTTTATCAAGAAAGGATGCTGTATTTTGTCTAATACTTTTTCTGCATCTATTGAGAAGATCATATGATCCTTGTCCTTTCTTTTATTAATGTGGTATATCATGTTGCTTCATTTGCAGATATTGAGCCACCCCTGCAACCCAAGAATAAATCCACTTGATCATGGTGAATTAACCTTTTAATATACTGTTGTATTCAATTAACTAGTATCTTGTTAAGAATTTTTATATCCATGTTCATCAGGGATGTTGGTTTGTAATTCTCCTTTTTAGTGGGATCTTTGGTTTGGAATCAAGATAATGCTGGCCTCTTAGAATGCGTTTGGAAGTTTTCCATCCATTTCCACTTTTTGGAACAGCTTCAGAATAGATATTAACTCTTTAAATGTTTGATAGAATTCCTCTGGGCCCTGGAGTCTTGTTTGTTGGGAGATTTTTAATTATTGATTCAATTTCTTTGATGGCTATTGGTCTGTTTTTCTTGTTCCAGTTTTGTTAGTTTATATGTTTCTAGATATTTATCCAATCCTTCCCAATTGCCAATTTGTTGGCATATAATTGTTCATAATATTCTCTTATAATTGTTTGAATTTCTGTGGCGTTGCTTGTGATCTCTCCTCTTTCATTTGTGATTTTATTTATTTGAGTCCTTTCTCTTTTATTTTTGGTAAGTCTGGCTGGGGATTTATAGATCTTATTAATTCTTTCAAAGAACAAGCTCCTACTTATGATTTTCTGTTCTACTGTTTTTCTGATTTCTATATCATTGATTTCTGCTCTAATCTTTATTATTTCTCTTCTTCTGCTGGATTTTGGCTTTATTTGCTGTTCTTTTTCCAGTTCCTTTAGCTCTAAGGTTAGGTTGTGTATTTGAGACATTTCTTGCTTCTTAAAGGCAGCCTGTATTGCTATATCCTTCTCTCTATGACTGCCTTTGTGTGTCCCAAAGATTTTGGACTGTTGTGCTTTCATTTTCATTTGGTTCCATGCATTTTTTTATTTCTCCTTTAATTTCCTGGTTAACCCATTCATTCTTTAGTAGGATGTTCTTTAACTTCCATGTATTTGTGGTCTTTTCAAATTTTTTCATGTGGTTGATTTCAAGTTTCACAGTATTGTGGCCTGAAAATATGTATAGTGTGATCTCGATCTTTTTGTACCAGTTGAGGCCTGATTTGTGACACATTATGTGATCTATTCTGGAGAATGTTCCATGTGCAGTCAATAAGAATGTGTATTCTGCTGCTAGGATGAAATGTTCTGAATATATCTATGAAGTCCATCTGGTCCAGAGTGTCATTCAAAGCTATTGTTTCCTTGTTGGTCTTCTGTTTAGATGATGTGTCCATTGCTGTAAGTGGGGTATTATTGTATTATTATCAACAAGTTTATGTTTCTTATTAATTGATTTGTGTGTTTAGGTGCTCTCAGGTTGGAAGCATAAATATTTATAATTGTTAGATCTTCTTATTGGATAGACCCCTTTATGGGTCTTTCCTGATATGGTGCCCTTCATCTCTTATGACTGTCTTTGGTTTAAAATCTAAAATTTATGTCAGTTTGTCTGACATAAATATGGGTACTCCAGCTTTGTTTAGATGTCCATTAACATGATAGATGATTCCCCACCCTCACTTTCAATCTAGAGGTGTCTTTGGGTCTAAAATGAGTCTCCTATAAGCAGCACATCAATGGATCTTGTTTTTATTTAATCCATTCTGTCGACTTATGTCTTTTGATTGGAGCATTGAGTCCATTTACACTCAGAGTAAATATTGGTAGATATGAATTTAGTGCCGTTATATTTCCTGTAATGTCAGTGTGTTCCTGTGTTTTGCCTCTGTTCCTTTCTAGTTTTGGTTGCTTTTGGTCTCTCTTTCCCATTCCAAGGATCCCCTTTGATATTTCTTGCAGAGCTGGTTTAGGGTTTATCCCCTCCTTTAGTTTTTGCTTGTGTTGGCAACTTATTATCTCTCCTATTCTAAATGACAGCCTCTCCTTGACTTTTCTCTGAGAAAAGGCTTCCTCTTTGGGCACCAAGGCTTTTCTTTCCTTCAGTTCATACCTCTGAATGTTGCTATCTGACACATTCTCTCCTTCCAATTGTGCAGATTGTATTCTTAATCCTTAGATCAATTTTCTAGTTGTTCAAAAATGATTTGATGTTGATCTAGCTGTGTTTGAGGGACAAGGCAAGCTCAGGGCTCCCCTACTACTCTGCCATCTTAACTCCTCAGGCTTCCATTATTATTGAGCTATTTTATAACTTTTTAAGTTGTAATTAACTGATGTGAATGCAAATAATACTTGTCTATAAACATACAAATAATTTATGTTTTGTGGAATTAACACCTCTCCTACTTCTACTGTATAATCTATCAGATTCCCATGTATCTGTAAATTCTTATCTGCCAATATATGTATGGCATTTTCAACTTTTGTTTCAACCAATTGTAACAGTTTATTGCTTCATTCCTTCACTAACAAGTTAAACAAAGTCTTTGATGTATTGATTTAGGAGTTCTATGAGAACTGTGATGGACTCTGAAGCATTGGTTAACAGTTGAAAGCTTCTGAGGTTAATAGGTAAAATAAAATTTTGACTTGACTTTGTATCTGATTTGGTCTCACCCAGAGCTGCTTTATTAGTATAAATAAATTCAGTAGTTAGGATAGGAGATGTTTCATGGAAACATCTGATATTTAAATAAATCAAAATAATAAAACAACTTACCAACAAACTTGCAGAAAAAAGTAGCTGTAGAAAAATATTATCAAATTTATCAAAAGCTAATTTATATGTTGTGCATAGAGTCCTAAATTCAGAGGAACATCATTGTCTTTCACTGTTTTTTTCCACTCTGTCTGTCTTGTCTAGGTTAACAACACAAAAATAGTATCATACTCAAGAATTTTCAAGTAAAAAAAAAAAAGAATTTTCAAGTGTCTCAAATTTTGGCATATATGTTTTAAGAATTGGCATTAGTTTTTAATTTAAAAAGGGGAAAATCAATGAAGGTCTTTAATTTTTGATGAATTTAGAAAAGAAGTTTCTAGAATTTTAAATTTTATCTCAAACAAGTGTTTAGGACTTTTGTAAGGACTTAGTAAATGTGCCTTTACTTTCAAAACAACCTGTTTTGTTTTTTTAAAACTTTGTTCTATTTTATCAAGTATTTGATAAAATTAAAAAAAAAAAAAACCTAATGCATTCATTTACTCTGAATTGTTAATGACTAAAGGTATTGTCCCTTCCTCGAAAGAAGCTTTTAATGATTAATGATGGGGTTGCAAGTACCCTGGCAATTCAATGTCTGCTGTTTTGGGGTCAACATAAACATTTTCATTGACCCCTAAATTACATCATCTAGGCTGATGTTATTCTGTACAGTACATAACCTCTGTACTGTGTAACTCACAATATTTATTCTCTGGTCTTTATACAGCTTGAAGTACTTTTAGGTCTGTACGAGGTATATTTAAATAATTTCTTTTTTCATAGTAGGAATATTCAACATGAATTTAGTAAAGTATGTGAGCTTTGGACAAAATTAGCTAACTACCAAACATCATTGACCCTTCTGACTTCAGCCAGCTAGCATGAAATGTCAATTATACCACTTTGCCTGAAGATTTGGTGAAGTGTAAAACATCCTCTCCATAGGAATTAACCTACACTATGAAATTTTCCCAGTTGTTAAACAGAGTGATGAAATATTTCAATTGTCATGAAACAAATAGCCATTATAGAACGATACCACAAAGAAAAGGTAGATTTGCAATTAGAATGCTCATAACTTGCAGACTAAGTTTGGGACCAGCTGAGTTAAGGATGTATCTTACTCCTAATGAAACCTGAGCCAGATCTACTGCATGCTGGGAGCATTACTGTTGGAGATATCTTTGTGGCAAATGAGTTGCTCTGTTCACCCAAGTGGATCTAACAGCCATTTTCCTGAACAGTTGGAGTCATTTTCCTGGCCAGAATGAGGTCTTAAAAACAAAAACAATAACAATAGCTCTGCTTATCTACCTTGCCAAAAGTATGACTGGCAAATCTATGTTTAATGAGATGAAAGGTAGATAGAATGTATTGGAGAACCATGTTTGGCAACATCAAGAGAATGATGTAAGGTCTATTTGAGCAGCCATTTCTACATTGTTGTGTTGAAATCTTAGGACTGATATAAGTATCTCAGGTGTTTCGTAGGGAGGGGAGGGCAAAATGAAGCGGGTAGACCTCTATCTTCTGGAGAACCTCCCTCATTTTTATCCAGTTTTTAAAAATCAATGCTCCTTAATTTTTTTTTTATTCATAGAATTCCACTGCTAAAAATACTGTACAAGAAAATTCCTCTACACCAGTGATTCTCACAGGGGCTCTTTTGTCTCCAAAGGGTATTTGATAATGTCTACAGATATTTTTTTGGTTATCGCAACTTGGTAGTGCTATAGGCATCTCATTGGTAGAGGTCAGAAATTCTAGTAAACATCCTAAGGTGCACAGGATAGGACAGTTTCCTACAACAACAAAAAAATTACCTGACCCGAAGTGTCAATAGTGCTGTGGTTGAAAAACCCAGCTCTAAAACAGAGCTATGATTTCCATAACAGCTCTAAATTCTCTTTTGAAGTGCTGGAAAATATTGATTTTACAATACTGTGGGTATTATTTTTCTTTGTTTCTAAAAGGGCACATTTTTTTTTCTTTGAGAAACATCCTGGTTTAGAAAGAAGATAAGAAATTAGATCTGAGTTAAATTTTGATCCTTCTAATTATTCTCTCTTTAGTCTTGGGATGTTCCTTTATCTTTCTGTTTCTTCCTTTGGAAAATGGAGATAGTAATACCAATTTATTGAATTATTATTAGAAATAAATACAAAATATATTTGTTTAGCTATTTGTTTGCTTATGCAAATAGGAAACAAACATAAAATCTCACCTATTGGCAGATATATGTGTAGTCAAATTCTTTAAGAATGCTGTTGTGGCCAGAGCCACAAGATTAATATTCCCTTTAGCCTAACTAAACTTTAGATAGGCATCTTCCTAACTGTAGGTCCTTAGAGCATTTACTTTAAAACACTTAAATTGAAAATTCTTTTCTACCCCTTTGAAATGTATATAATCTCCCAGCCTCTTGCCAGTTTTGTAACCCAGAAGTGTCTTTCTCATGGACCTGGTAGCCATCCCTTTGAAGTGTAATCATGCAAAAAGGAGCCCGTATCTCCAAGTTTCTGTGGGAGGGTAGGAAATTAGCAGGCATCAATCAGCAAACACAGATGATCTATCAGACAGAAAACATTTGCAAATCTAGGAATAACTCCATGTGTTCAACCCATCCTATTGATCAACCTCCCTACTAATGTCTTCCCTTTCTTTGGTAGTCCCTGCGCCTTGCTCAGTTTCTGCTTTAAATCAAGAACTTAAAGGCATATTCTACAGGGGCCAAGAAATGGGCTTAAAGTGGAAGACTTCTCTGGGCAAAGAAAACCCAGATAACCTTATCTAGGGAAGCAGAGAGGTGGAGGGGTGGCTCATTCCATCAGCTTTATAAGATCCAATCTTCTAAAGTAAGTGCCAGCTAAGAGGGAGTTTCCTGAAATTAGCATAACCCTGTCCTGGAAATATCAGTCATCCTAGAGCCCGATATTGCCCAATATAGATGGAGCAGACAACAAACTACTTTATGGGTTTGGATCTCTCAGCTAGATCCAGAATTATTTATAGGATAACTTTGTACTCATAACCAAGTTGTATAATTTCTCTTGAAGAGATAGGATCCTATGTGCTATGCACTATAATTTCTTACATATCACATTTATTTAGCTACTTCAATAAAAATAATATAGACAAAAAAAAAAGGAAAACTAAAAATTCTGGAACAGATTAACAGTTTTATTTAGGAATGTGAATTTGGCAATAGGCCCAATCTGCAGGCCACTTATTTTGGTTTTGTTGGCACAAAGCTACATGCATTTGTTTATTGTCTATAACTTCTTTTTCACTAAAAAGACAGAGGTGAGTAGTTGTCACAAAGTCCCTACAGCCCCAAAAGTCTAAAAAGGAACTAAAATGTTCTCTTTGGCTCTTTGTGGGGAAAGTTTGCTAATTCCTGTATGAAGAGTAGAAGTGTATACAGGTTCTGTGATTTAACTGGGATTACAGAGTGGAGTTAATTACTCTGGCCTGTATGACCAGCTTATATGTTTTTATGTTACTGATAAACTTGTCCCTACTGTTATAAAAAGTAGCTAAGAGTGTAGATCTCTTAGAAGGTCAAATAAATGGTACCCCTGTAGTCTTCTAGGGCTCTGAACAAGTTGAGAAACAAAACTGGGAACAGTAGCAGCCCCTGGGTGTCTTAGTCAGTTAAGCATCTGCCTTCAGCTCAGGTCATGATCTCAGGGTCATGGTGTATAGCCCTGAGTTGGGCTCCCTGCTCAGCGGGGAGTCTGCTTCTACTTTCCCCTCTGCATCTCCCTCTGCTTGTGCTCTCTTGCACTCTTCTTCTTTTTCTCAAATAAATAAATAAATAAATAAATAAATAAATAATATCTTAAACAAATAGAGTTGTTGTCAAAATCAGGAGCAGTAGATGGAAGCTTTCTCAGTGTTGGTAATGATTCAGTGAGAAAGTGTGGTTTAGTATCAGCCCTTGGACCTGTTAACCGAACCTTGTGATTAAGCAGATTTACCAACTGCAGCAGGGCAGCACCCCTTCCGCCCCCAAGAGGGGCAGCAATAGCTGGAGATGGGAGTATCTGAGCCAAACATGCCAGCATATTCTTCCCGTATTTATCAATAATTCTGTCCAGAAATGGAATAGAGAAAGGTCTAGAGAAAGCTCTAGAAAGAAGATAGAAGTATATGCTTGGTGAATTTCTCCTCTAGAAAACCAGGAGAGGTGAAAAGGGTTTCCTTCTAATGGACAGTTCAAACATAAGTCTTAATAATCAAAGTGGAAGATATTTGAGATGCTGTACTGTTTATATATTGCTTATTTTTGCTTCACATTTTTTTCCAAAAATGAACAAAATTTACTTCCGTTAGAGTACATAAATTAACATATATACTAACGTTTTTCTAGGAGCTTTGTAAAGTTGAGACATTAAGTACAGAAATGCTTAGTCATATTTACATTTGCAAAATCTTAAGTGAGGACAGAATTTAGGCACTTCTAAAGTTCTTTTTTGTCCTTGTTGCTATGCTGTGGCCTCCATACTTTTCTTCCTCCCCACTTTTTTAGTCCCCACACCTCACTCACTCTGAATGCGAACATTATCAAGTGACAGGTAAGGAGGAGATATATAACTAAGGATAGTATTAATACAAATAAAATGTTATAGCCTTATCAATTGTCAAGTCATCACTTTGTCCAACTTTGGAAAAGTTTGATTTTTTTTTGACTTACTTTGTTTAGTAACACTGCTGAAAACTTTAAAAAGTATATAATTACATCCTGAATATTACTTCTTCTAATAGCTAACAACTTTGTATTCCAGCATATTGACATATGCTGATAAATTTCTCCAGAATGAAATGTAGTTTTCCTTATATATAATCTCTAGTGAGCTCTGCCTAAGCTTGAGGTCTAGCTTTTTGCCCACATCTTCACTTAATCAAGTGAATTGATAGGTTCTCAGTACCCAATGGATCCAGTGTGTTAGTACAAATGTTTTTGCTTCATAGTATTACTTAGGGGAAAATGTATATATGATGGATGATTTTCTATTATTTGAAAGAGAGTGATACTTGTTCTTCCATGAGGAAAACATCTCATCAAAGATTATGAAAAACAAAACAAGCAAAACCCAAAACTGAATAGTAATGCTAGTTCAATTTCTTATTGGATGCATACTTCTCTATGGCAAATTAAGAATCTACAAAGCATCATAATTTGATAGCTTCGTACCACTGTTGTAGGAAATACATTAGTGTAAATTGGTTTTTTCCCAACTGAATCCTTATATCACAATGTAATTTGGATGAAAAGGGTTTCCAGAAAAGTTTTATTTTATTTTAAAAATTTCTGTTTTATTTTGCTCACTGGCATATTGAACAAACAACAAGCCATTGGGGTATTGACACACAATATATGACTGTATCATTGCTTTAATGAATGTTGAATCTAGAAAACCTAAAATATATTGAGATTCTCAGAATAATCACAAGGGAAGAGCTGTCCTGTGGATATGAATAATGTAAAGAATCAGTTGAGCCATCCATCTTTATTTCAGTAACAACTAACTCCCAAACATCAAAATAATTACCGCTATTATTACTGGTTTATTATTATATTAGACAAAAAGATCCTTGGCTGAAGGTACAAAAGAATTCAAACTTGCAAGCCTTTAGGAAATTAGTTACAGCTCAATTTCTGGCTCTCTATCTCTGACTAAGTGATAAAATAATAATTTATTCTTGTAAGGGCAACAAAAACTAAAATAAATAAAATTACATCAAATTTAAAAGCTTTTACACAGCAAACCATCAACAAAATGAAAAAGCAGCCTATTAAATGGGAGAAGATATTTACAAATCATACATTCAATATGGGTTAAATATCCAAAAATACAAAGTCCTTACACGACTTTATAGAAAAAAAAAAAAACTAACTAAAAAATAAGCAAAGGAGGGGCACCTGGGTGGCTCAGTTGGTTAAGTGTCTGCCTTCAGCTCACATCATGATCTCAGGGTCCTGGGATCAAGTCCCATATCAAACTCCCAGTTCAGGGGGGGAGTCTGGTTCTCCCTCTCTCTCTGTCCCTACCCTCACTTATGTGCACTCTCTCTCTCTCAAATAAATAAATAAATAAATAAATAAATAAATAAATAAATAAATAAAATCTTTTAAAAAAATAAGCAGAGATTGACAGATATATTTTTCAAAGAAGGCAAAAAGGTGGCCAACAGGCAATGTCAAGATACTCAACATCACTAATCATCAGGGTTATCGTATGGATAGAGGTTTCTATGATTTGTCCTGCATAACTGACTACCCCAACCTGCCCATACACAGGCTGGCTAAAGAATGTCATTTGTGAGACTTGTACTTCTTAAGTGACCTTGGCACCCTAGCTGACATTAGCTGACCTCCAGGTCAGAATTGGCCCTTCTGGTCTGGACACTAAGAGCTGTAAATTTTGTCTAACATCCCTTCTGGCTCCAGGATGGACTGCTCCCCTCAGGATGGAATCTGAGAAGGGAGGCGAGCACACCTAGCCCGGGCTCCATGAGTATGTAAACATAGAAACGCAGCCCACTCCAAATTGCACATAAACAAACAAATTTTTAAATTCAAACCCCATTATTTGGCCTATAAATACAGCCCTTATGGGGAGGATCAGTTGGAAGTCTCCCCTGAGGGGAGGATGCTCTGCTCAGGCCTTTCCATCAGGACTCCAGCCTGGCTGTCTCCACAGGGCTTCCCTAGTGGTTGAGGGTGGATGTTGTAAGTACCTGATTTAATGTAACTCTGTCTTATTCTCCTTCTTATTATTGCCCTCATCTGTGTGCAGATTTCCCTTTTTTTCTGTTTCTATTAGATTTTTGTAGTATCAATAGAGATGTTCTCCTTCAAAACTGAGAGTACAGTGGCTGTGACTCTTTTCTTCAGAACACAGGAAAATGCAAACCAAAACCACAATGAGATATCACTTCATACCTATAAGATTACCTACCAACAAAAAGACAAGAAAAAAAAAATGTTGGTGGGGATGTGGGGAAAAAAAAAACCTTCGTACCCTTGGTGGGAATGTAAATTGGTGCAGCCACTATGGAAAACATTATGGAGGTTCCTCAAAAATTAAACATGGAGCTACCATCTGATCTGCAATTCCACTTCTGAATATTTATGCAAAGAAAACAAAAACACCAATTCAAAGAGATACATGCACCTCCGTGTTCATTGCAGCTTTAGTTGCAATAGTTAAGATATGGAAGCGACCTACTATCCATCAATAGATAAATGGATACAGAAGATCTCACTCGGTCTCTCTCTCTCTCTCTCTCTCTCTCTCTCTCTCTCTCACACACACACACACACACGCACACTCTCTGAAATATTACTTGGCCACAAAAAGAATGAAATTTGGCTATTTGCAACAACATGGATGGACCTAGAAGTGTTATGCTAAAAGTGAAATAAATCAGAGAAAGACAAATATGATTTCACTTATATGTGGAATCCAAAAAACAAAACAGATGAACAAACAAGCAAACAGATACAGACTCACAGGCATAGGAAACAAATTGTTGGTTACCAGAGTGGGGAAGTGTCAGGGCGGGGGGCAGGCAAACAGGCAAAGGGCTTAGGAGGTACAAACTTCCAATTATGGAAGAAGTAGGTAATGGGGAGTGTAATGTACAGTATGAGGAACATAGTCAGTAATACTGTAACCTTGTGTAGTGACAGATGGTAATGAGACATGGGGGTCATTTCATAATGTATAAAAATATTGAATCACTATGATACACACCTGAAACTAATAGGATATTATTAACTGTCAATTATACTTCAATGAAAATAAAAGCATAGGGATCCCTGGGTGGCACAGCGGTTTGGCGCCTGCCTTTGGCCCAGGGCGCGATCCTGGAGACCCGGGATCGAGTCCCACATCGGGCTCCCGGTGCATGGAGCCTGCTTCTCCCTCTGCCTGTGTCTCTGCCCCTCTCTCTCTCTCTGTGACTATCATAAATAAATTAATTAAAAAAATCATAAACAGATCTTTAAAAAAAAAAGCATAATATTGTTGTTAATCCCTAACTCTACTCAGGATAATATCTTGATACTAATGACCCTCTTGAACACTGTGTTTCTTTGGAACTTTGAATTTTTAAAGTTTCCTACACATGTATTGAGAAATTTCCCATATCATTTGTGTTGGCTGAACTTATGCTTATTCTCCTGCCCTTGGATGGTATGGCTGAGAGAATTGTTTCCTTTTGGCAAATTGTCACCTCAGTTAGTCTGAAGAGGGGCCTTGACTGGGAGCATAGCTGACATTCTGATGTGATCCCAGCAGGCAAAGACAGACAAGCTGTCATCCTCCCTGTAAAACGGCTGCTATGCAGAACAATTCTGTCTGGTGGGGAAATGCTAGATTTCCCTGGAGATAGACTACTGCATGTGGGTTTATATTTATTGCAGATTCACTTGATTTGGTAGATGGATTTGGATGGAAATTCTTATTATTAGTCAGCCTGATGTTTCTTTAATGTTCCTCGGTGGTATTCCCCCGTAGCTATGTCTTGGCTCTGGAAACACAAAATCTCAGTTTAATGATTAGTATCCTCCCTGGAGATTTTCATTCTCCTTCCTCCCCTGCTCCTGGAATTCTCCATAACCTTGTGGAGCAAACCAAGTCAGCACTTAGGGTATATATACTCTCAAGAGTTTCAGATACTCTTACAATAATCGTATTAACTGGAGGCAAGAGAATATTTGAATATTCAAGAGAATATGTGTATCTTGGTTGTTTGATTTCATAAGTGGACTCACTTTGCTAGAAGCACCAAAGTATATATCACTTTGAACAGCCAGTTATGTCTTTTTTGTCTCCTGCTGGTAGTCCAATTATCTTGTCAGATTTTTGGCCTACAGTTGATGCTGTCTGATTAGAAAGGCTGCATACTAAAAGGAGCTCTGGTGAAGAAATTTCAAGAGTTCTAACAACAACAACAAAATTTATTTCCCTTTCGCACAGTGGTCCAGTGTAACTCAGTGCGGGTATTACAAGTCAGCTCTATACTGTCATTTAGACACACAGGTTGATGTGCCATCAATATATGACTTAAGGCTCATGTGTTCATGGTCACTGCTATCTTGCCAAATCAAGGACTAGTCTCAGAAATCTCCTCTAAAGGGAGTGAGGCACAAGTACACATCACTTTGGCTTACATTTTATCAACCAGACCTTAGTTACCTGACTACTTTCAAGAGGAGTTAGGAAATGGAGTCCTTATCTGTGGCTATATTCCAGCCTCAGCTCCATGCTACGGACTAATGGGAGCCATATGTTGTTGGATATCTGATGGTATCTTCCACATTGTTTTCATCTCCTCAAACTCTGTGCTCTTCTCCTTTACATGGAACCATGGGGACCACTAAGTTCCTCTTCTATACCCTAGGAACATGGAGAACTCTTTTTCTGGGTCCACTATACTATGGTCCCTTCCTTATTGGCCCAAGGCAGAGATCTATCCCCTCAAACCTCCCATCTTTAGAAACTTTCAGCTGAGTAATATGTTATACACTCTATCTTCATATATGGCCCTAAACTTCTGGAAGCAACTGTCAAGTTCTTCTAACAATACTATCACTGACTCCTACTCTGGCCCCATGACTCCTCCAAGGACAACTCCATGATGGGCCTGTAAACCTCTGGTCAATGACCCTCCTGGCAGGTGTGGACAGTCTGTCTTCTCATTTTTTAGGCACTTCTAATCTTAACAAATTAGCCTCTTAGAGATTACTCTTACCTGGCTGGGTGGTGGTGGTGGTGGTGGTGGTAGCAGGGAATTCTCTTAAGAAGATGGTATATCCTGTAATGCTATCAATTTCTCTCTTTCTGCTCTCCATTATTTTTGAAGAAACTAGGCAAGGGTTGGCTGGCCTGTTGTTTGGGGTTAAATAATATGCTGGGCAACTTATTAATATTCCTCTGAGGGTAACACCTGAATCCAGTTGTACATTGTGGAGCATTTATCTTCCCTTATTTATCAACTTTGGGAACTAATTGCCCATTTTGAAGTAAGAACAGTCATACGCAAAATACTGTTTTCTAGATCTTGTCTATGCCCATGCAGTATTTTATAGAGTTGTCATCATAGCACAGATCCAGCTTTTAGTTAGCAATTGGTAATCAATTAATAACTGAACAATATTCTGTGATGTTCTTCCTTATGAACTTTTACAAATATTATTATCAATGTCATAGGAACTTTATAGGAAGTTTGACAATTACAAAGAAAGAAGGTGTATTTTATAATTACTTTTCATAAAAACTGATCCTTTTGAGATTTTTCAAAAACAATTTGAACAATGAAAAGTAAAAAAAAAAAAAATGAGAAAACTCAGGAGCAATGGTCACACCAAAGAAACATTCTGTTTTGACTCAGATTCTTTTGGTGATGCATTAAAAATTTTAATTTAATAGAAAATGTTGTTAAGTATAGAACAAACATTATTATGAAGAAATTGAAATTCAGGATAGAAGAAAAGTAAATAAGACAACTTAACTAAGTTCATGTCTCTAGACCAGGCAGATTTTATCTCACAATACTGAAATCCCTTATAGCAATGGCAAATAAAGCAGAGAGGAAAAAATAGTATAACTGTTGTGATAAGAAAAATGTGGGGACAAGATATGTTTCCAAAATACTTGAAAAATATAAAAAATAGTGAGAGGGATCATAGGGGAAAGGAGAGAAAATGAGTGGGAAAAATCAGAGAGAGTGACAAATAAAATCAGAGACTCCTAACTGGGAAAAAGCAAGGGGTGGGGAAGGGGAGGTGGGCAGGGGGATGGGGTGACTGGGTGACAGGCACTGAGGGGGGCACTTGATAGGATGAGCACTGGGTGTTATACTATATGTTGGAAAATGGAACTCCAAAAAAATAATATACAAAAAAGCCGTCACCCTCCATTTAATTCTCGTCAAAACGTCCAAAATATATTCTTGATTTTATTGAATGTCTACATTATATATGTAATTCTTAAATTTTGTATGTTTAAGATTCTTTAAAAATAATACTAAAAGCTACATTAAAAATGTACATCTTAATGAATTAAAGTAAGAAAAATGCCAAGTAGCTACCGCCATGTTAGTAGATAAGACGTCATCCATAATCTCAGAGGCCCTTGATGTGCCTCTCTTACGCATAACCTCCTCTCTCCTGTTAAGGATTATAGCATTCTGACTTCTATGGAAATCACTTTAACTTCCTTAGTTTTATCACCCAAATGTGCATGTCTAATCTGTATAGTTTATTTTTTACTTTTTGGGGTATAGTTGATAGGCAAGAGACTGGAAATATGCAAAATGTACACATGTGATCACAACCATGAAAGCACCACTACAATCAATATAGTGAACATATTCATCAGGACCAAAACTTATTTTGTGCCCCTTTGTGATGTGCCCCCTTCCATAACTTTTCCTGCTCCCCCCACCCAATCTCCTGGAATATACTGTTTTACATATTGGTCTCAAAATTCCCAGACTTGACTTAATATCATTTCATAGTAAATACATAAATAAATCCTGTATCTGTAGTCCCACATTCATTTTAAGTTTTCCGGAGTACTAGTTAAATAGAGTGAATTGGTTTGTAAGATGTTATGCCCAAGACCACATCCTCCAAGATGTTCTAAGACTAAGAAAGGACTACTTTCCCATGGAGTACTGAATTCCCATTAAGTAATTATAGTCCAGATATTGCTGAGAAGTGTTTCGAAAGATAAGTCCCAGACATTGCTTTTAAAAATATGTGTATGAATGGATAAAGAAGATGTGGTTTATGTATACAATGGCATATTACTCAGCCATTAGAAATGACAATGACAAATACCCACCATTTGCTTCAACGTGGATGGAACTGGAGGGTATTATGCTGAGTGAAGTAAGTCAATCGGAGAAGGACAAACAGTGTATGTTCTCATTCATTTGGGGAATATGAATAATAGTGAAAGGGAATATAAGGGAAGGGAGAAGAAATGTGTGGGAAATATCAGAAAGGGAGACAGAACATAAAGACTCCTAACTCTGGGAAACGAACTAGGGGTGGTGGAAGGGGAGGAGGGCGGGGGGTGGGGGTGAATGGGTGACAGGCACTGAGGTGGGCACTTGACGGGATGAGCACTGGGTGTTATTCTGTATGTTGGCAAATTGAACACCAATAAAAAATAAATTTATTATAAAAAATAAAAATAAAAAAAAAATAAAAATATGTGTATATATATTTTATTTATATTATTATTTACTTATATTCAGTGCATATTTATATGTATTAACATTTGATAATTTAACATTTTAAATATTAAAAGAACTTTAATATTTTAAATATTTAGTATTTGGTTATATTATATATTACATTATTTAATTACATTAAACGTACAATTGAATATAGGTAAAATAAATTTGTAAATATATCATATATTAACTATGTAAATATAGATTAAATATACATATATATGTCATAGATTCCAGAATATATTCTAAGCCCACGAAATGTGTCACTGATAGAATAACATTAACCTTAGTTCATGTTGACCCCTGGAGGAAGATAATCATATACTATTTGGTTTATACTAGTTTCTATAATCTCTAAAATTCACATTGATTATTTTTACATGTATGTCACTGCTCCTTATGGAATTACCACATAAATATGATTTAAGTAATGGGTATAAAGTCACTACTTCAATGAGTTTTATTTGTTTTACAGATATCCTGTGTTCATTTGCATTATTTTGTAGTGCTTCACTTATGTATCATATTATGTTTTATACTATGGAGTCTATAGCTTTCTATTATGATTTCTTCTTCAATCCACACCCCCTGTAAAATTTTTGTTTTGTAATAGATTTTAATGTTCTTGATATTTTTAAGTTCATACTATTGCAGTAAATGAGAAACAGGGATTTTTAAGAGATGGTTATAACAATGTTCCTCTGTACTCATCAATATTTTTACTGTGTATATATTTTACCTTATAAATATTACACCATTATACATTTTAAATTTAAAAAAGCAAAGTAAGTCTCTTACTCTATACTTAATGATTATTTCCAATCTATTTTTCCATGGATTTGTTTTTTATTTTCATAATCAATTAATGTATAATTTTACATTCATTTTTTTTAATTTACTGCACTTACGATTATTTTTCATGGAGTTTCTTAGGTTTAGAGTCATAATTTACAATGATTTCCTATAATATTTTTGAATGGATGTATGCTAATTGATATTTGGGTTATTCTTAATACATGACTCTTGAAATAATATTTGGTTTTGTTTATTTTTTTTTATAGAACTGTTCTCATTACCACTCTCAGCCTTATGAAATTCTATTCAGTCTCCAAGATTCAATTTAAACATAATTTCTTTCATACAAAGGTTTTCTGACCCCAAATCCCCAGCTTATTATTCCAGAAGGGTTTGGCCTATCTTTTCTGTACTTCTGTAACCCTGTCTATACCCCCGGGTATGGACCAGATGCATTCCCCTCAAAATTCATAGGCTGAAGCCCTGACCTTCAATGTTGATGGTATTTGGATGTGGGGGCCTTTGGGAGGTAACTAGGTTTCGATGAAGTCACAAGCACAGGGCACTTATGATGAGATTAGTTCTTCTAAGGAGAGAGAGTTAACAATCTGTGCCTTCTGCACACACGCTGAGGGTAAACCTTGTGAGGATACAACCAGAAGGCAACAATCTGTAAGTCAGAAAGTATGGTCTCAACCAGGACTACATCTGCTGGACATCTCAACCAGGACTACATCGTTCTCGGACTCCCAGGCTCCAAACCTGTGAAAAAGAAATGCCAGTTGTGGGCAGCCCCAGTGGCTTAGCAGTTTAGTGCTGCTGTCAGCCCAGGGTGTGATCCTGGAGACCTGGGATCGAGTCCCACATCGGGTTCCCTGCATGGAGCCTGCTTCTCCCTCTGCCTCTCTCTCTCTCTCTGTCTCTCATGAATAAATAAAATCTAAAAAAAAAAAAAAGCCAGTTGTTTAAGCCACCCAGTCAAAATATCTAATGATATTTTGTTACAGCAGCCTGAAGTGACTGAGACGTCTACCTCTATTTCCTCAAGTAACACACTGAACTAAAATTGGCTTCATATGTGTATAAACTCCTCGAGAGTAGGAAATGCGTTTAATCATTCCTTCGCATTACTGATTTTGGCAAAGTGTTTAACAGCACGGAAATGTTCTTCAGTAAAATTAGTCATAGTTATAAATCCTGTAGCTATAATATCTGTCTTGAAATCCTGGTCTTGCCACTTCTTACCTGTGTGAGCTTGGAGGTGTTGCTTCCCTGTGCCTCAGCAACCTCATTTGTTGAAGAGGACAGTAAGAGTGGCTACCTAGTAGTAGTAATAACAGTAATAATAATGGATATCTCACAGGTTATATTGAAGATTAAGTGTATTAGTGCAAAGTAAGTGCAACAAACAGTGTCTGGAGCATAGTATGAATTTGTTTCTTATCAGCTATTATTATTAGTATTGTTATTATTATCATTTTGCAATTATATCTGTTGAAAGAATGCTACGTTGTACCCAAACATTAAGAGGAATACATATAATTTCCTTGAGATTAAGATATATATCCGATTATTTTACTATAGGCTAACAGAACCATATAGTTATAGATTTGGGAGGAATATTACAAAGTGATTCATGCAATCAGTATCCTTGAGCTGTTTTAAAAAACAAGGAAAGGATAATTTAAAGAAAATGTTGAAGTCCTAACTGCCAGTACTTCAGAATGTGACCTTGTATGGCAAGAAAATTGTTATATATATATATATATATATATATATATATATATATATATATATATATAGATAATCATTAGTTAAGATAAGGTGACAGAGGGGTAGCATAGGTGGGCCCTTAATCCAATAGGACTGGTATATTTTCAGAAGAGAAGAGGAGCACAGAGAGAAGATAGCCATGTGATGATGGAGGCAGAGATTGTGAGGAAGCACCTCCAAGGTAAAGAATATTCAGGATTTCTAGCAAACTCCAGAAGCCAGAAGAGGCAATAAAGGACACTCCTAGTTTCAGAGGAAGTCACAGCCCTACCAATACCTTGACTTCTTGTTGCAAGTCTCCAGAATTACTGTGAACAACATTTCTGTTGTGTTAAGCCCCCCAGTTTGTGGTACTTTTTTGTGAAAGTCCTAGGAAACTGATGCTAGACGCATGTATTTTTTGCCTGTGAGAAGGTTGTAAATAACCTGGGTCCAGAGGGAACACTATGGTAGATTAGAAATTACTATACAGTTTTGGATATCCTCCAATAGGAGGTGTAGTTTGTTCCTTTTCCTATTCAGTCTGGCAGGCCTCTGTGAATATTTTCTCTTTCGGCATGTTGAGAGAAGCCCAGATCTCACGGAGAGACCACATGGAGGACTGAGGAGGTGATCTGGTTGAAGGCGAGCTACTACAGCAAACGTTAACTGCTGGTCATGGAACAAGTGATCTTGGACGTTCCAACTAGGCAAAGCCTAGGAGGATTGCCCCAGAAGCACGCAAGTGAACGCAGTCAATGTATAGATTGGTGAGGAATAATATATGACTTTTTGTTGTAAGCTACTGACTTTTGGGTATTTTGTTATGCAGTAAAAGCAAACCAAAATATCCTCATTTATTGAGTTCTTATTATGTGCCACACACTGTGGGGGACACTTTATATTCATTATCTCATTAAATCTTCACCAAAATTTATATGTCAGATTTTACTCCCACTTTAAGGTTAAGTTAGGACGTTTTCTGGCTAAAAGCGGACTGAGAAAAAAATCCTATAGAAATATGTTAAAATCCACAGTCTTTATTATCTACTTTAATATAATTTTGTTAAATGACCTCATAACCTGGATGAGTTATTAACTCTCTTTGTAAACGTTTTTCTCATTCATGAAACAACTGATTTTTATGATGATCTTAGGCATGCATAAAGTACCCTGTGTAGCCTAAAATCAGATATACGTATGATGTGAAAACCATATCTTAGCTACAAGTGCAAAGCATAAAACTTTTGTTTTGAACTAGAAATGAAATGTCTCTTACTTAAATGTTTTCATCAGTGCACTTGCTGCTCCTCTAATTTTGCTAATTCATTTTGCCATCAGTACTGGTGAGAAGTGGTACATGTAAGAGCACAATAATCTTCCTCCAATTTGAAGGCACAAACTCAGAGGCACTGAAAATGTTGTAGTGTTTTTCATTGCCTGTTCATTTATTCTCGATATCCATTAACTTTCAGCTTGTGTTTTCAACCACTGTTGAGTGCTGGCTTGATTCTTACTACATTTATTCCTTTGGGCCACCTCCCTATCTTTTCTAGAGCCAAACCACCTGAGCTGAAGGCATCCTTGTGATATTAAAACCCATGCTGACACACCTGCACAGCTGCATTAGCATTGGGAAGACGGTGAGGTGCATAAGTTCAGAGGAGTGTGTCAGGTAGCCAGCTGAAACCTGGTACTAAGGATATAGTTTTTCTGCTTGCTCCCAGGAGACTGATGTTCACTGAAATGTATTCACTGGAGAAGTATTTGTTTTTTTCAGTAAAGCAGTCAGCTTCAGAAGGCATTGTTTCTACAGTTTTCAACTGCAGCAATATATTAGACAATATACAAACATATTGAATACCAATGTCTTTTCTTAGTATCTTATTGGTGCCATGGTTCAGCTTCATAAAATAAAAGAGCACCCTTTGGACCAGAAACTATTTAATGGGAGAAATAGGTGAAATTATACAGATGTGTGATGCTTATGGATACAGATATAGGCATAGATTGAAAAATAGAAATAGTGAGATAGATGATATAATCAGAGTCACATTATTATAATAATACCCTCTGGCTAATGTATTCTGCTAGTTTTCTTCCAGAACTCACTCTTCCCACTGATATCCCCTTAATCAAAACTCTCCTCTTGTCTAAGCTTAAGGATCCACCTAATCACCTTGATATAGAAAGTCTTGTGCAGTCAAGCTTCAAGTTGACCTCCCTCTATTGTCTAACACATCACCTGTGCTAGTCAAAATAGATTTCTCATTGCCCCCCCCCCCAGAAAAATCATATATGATTTTACTTGTGTGAAATACTCCTATAACTGTATCCTCCATTCTGGAATGACCTATTTGCTTCTCTATACCTATGCAAAGCAAACTGAATTCAAGCTCCATAAAGCCTGCAATAAATGTTCTCTCTTCCAGTGATTCTTTTCATTCTCTGAAATTCTACAGCACTCATTGCCTCAACCACTCTCTTGGCACTTTGCCCTGCATTTTTACCTATCATTTTATGTATGGATCCTGTCACCCGAAAGAGCTTGTCAGGCCTTTAAGAGTAGAAACCATGTCTCATAATTATTTATCTTCATTGCCTAATATAGAAAGCCCTGTAGGTAGTGTGCTCATGATTAATATTTGATGCTGATGATTTTAATAAATTTAGTTATGCACAGATCATATGTTACACTTAAGTTCCTTGTCTGTCACATTCTTGGCATTAGGGAGAGTTTTTGTCATGACTCTATGTTAAGATAGGCAAAACAACTGTAGATGTTTCTGTCCAAAATAATTTTTCTAATAATGACCTATAAAATAAATACCAACAGGAAGAATTCTTGACTAACCAAGGAGATATTTATAGAAATAGCAGAACTTGATTGAGTTTAAACTACAGGGCAATTGTCTAAAAGGAATGGAAATGCTATGGAAACAAACCTCTGATTGGTGGAATCCAGGTTTTTCCATTCTCACCTCATATGACTTTTGTTAGGAAAACCTAGGCACTAGAGAATGTGTGCTATTTTTTTTAATAGATTGCACTAGAACCTATGGGAAACTGCTTCCTTCTTCCCTGGAAACAGATTCTTGCCCTGGGTAAATGTGTCAAACCTGTATCAAATATTTTCTTCTAAGCACCAAAACCCTATTTATAATGTCACTCCCACATTAAAACCCTCACTATGTTACCATCACTGTCTACCTATGAATTCCTTAACAAACTATCAATAGTGGTATGATATGCAGAAAAATCATTCCCCGAAGATTTCTACAGCCTAATCTCTGGAACCTGAGAATGTATTATATGCAAGACAGAAGTAGTATTGGAGCTAGAATTTAGGTTGCTCATCAGCTGGTCTTGAGATGGAAAGTTGATCCTGGATTATCTGGGTGGCCCCAGATACGTAAAAGTGGAAGAGGGAGACAGAGGAGAGAGTCAGAGAGATGGCAGCATGGGAAAGACTCAACCCAAAGTTGCTGGCTTTAAAGATGGAGTAACAGTCCCATGAATCAAGGAATGCAGTAGCCTCTAGAAGCTTCAGAAGGAGACTTGCCAACTGATTTTAGCTCAGTGAGATCCATTTCTGGCTTCTAATCTTCAGAATGGTTAGAAAATAAATTTGTATTGTGTTGCTTTAAGCCACTAATTTTGTGGTAATCTGCTATTGCAGAAATAGGAAAGTAATACAAGTGGGTGAGTTCACTGATTTGTTTGAACAATCCCCCACCAATGGAAAAGGAAAAGAACTCTAATTCCTGTTTCATAGAAGGTCTTTTAGTTTTATTTTTTTTTAAGATTTTATTTATTCATGACAGAGAGAGAGAGGCAGGCAGAGACACAGGCAGAGGGAGAAGCAGGCTCCCTGCAAGGAGCCAGATGTAGGACTCGATCCCGGGATCACGCCCTGAGCCAAAGGCAGATGCCCAGCCACTGAGCCACTCAGGTGTCCCCATAAAAGATATTTTATAGGTTAGCATTTTCCACTTAAAATCAAGTTCCTCACTTGAGGCTTAGTGCTTCCAGTTCTTTAAAGTTCTTTCACAGCCATTATCTCACTAAAATCTCACATCATGACCATCCAGTTGCTATTATCTGCATTGAACTGCTGAGGAAATTGAGGGTATAGAGGTTCAGTGACTCACGTTCATGATATAGTAGAGGACATACAGTGCAGTCTAAAACTAAGAGCAGAGAGAGATGAAACAGACATCTGGAGTATCCAATATTGGTTGCTCTTTATGTCTAAGTCACCTTAGAATGAATGTAACCCTTTGTCATATTTTATACATTCGTATAATTATTCCCAGAATTAGTATTGTGAGTTTCATTTAGAAAGTGCGAGAGAGATCATTTTTGTAAAGAATCTTAAAATCTGGCAAGGGAAATTAGTAAAATGTCATGATCTGTAGTAATTTTAGAATCCTATGGGGCCACCCTTGTCTACCTCTTAAACCATAGCCCCTCCAGTTCTTTCTTGTCCATTGTGTTTTAGTTTCATTCTCTTTCTGTGTCTTGACACACTGAGCTCTTTCCCAACTCAGTACTTTTATATCTAACATTCCTTTTGTCCAGAAAGTTGTCACCTGGATTTCTCCATGCCTAATTTTTTTTACTTATGATTTAGCTTATTAAGTTTCACTACTTAGACCTTTACTAATCTCCTAATCTAGAAAGGACAGTAACTTTCAGGTACATGCTTAATTTTATTCTTAGCATTTATGATGCATTGCCATTTATTATTTTTTGTGTTGTTAATTTTCTATCTCCCCCTCGGGAGATGGAAACTCTATGGAAGCAAGAGTCTTGTCTATGCTGTTCACTGGTATATATGTATTCTCAGTACTTAGAATATTGCCAGGAAGGTATTAACTCTGTGTTGAAGGAATAAATAGTTTCCACCCATTCTTGATACCTGTAATACTACCATTAGATCTAACAGACTGAGCTGATGAGGGCTCTAAGGAATTGACCTAAGTCAGACATTAGTAAATGGGCATCATGATTTTCTCTCCTGAAAGTCCATTTGCCTTAGGGATATATATAATCAGGTGAACGTATTGAAAAGCATGCATTGAAGCTGAGTTTGGACATTAGAAACAGATGCTCCCGTCCCTTCATTCTGTTTTTTATGATATGCTGAACATTTAATTTATTAGCAGGCATAATGGTATAAGGGAAAAAAAAACTGTTGTGTGATATCCAGCACTGACATGATAAATGCTGCTCCACATGAATTGATCTTGGGCCTGAAGAGACTATGCATTGTACATGGCAGTTTGCCAATCTGTGCCATATAAACTGCTGTCATGGGTGAGTAATGTTAAGATTCATAGGTTACACTGTCTTTATCTCCAAATGATTTAAAAATAATCACTTTCTTCCAGTTTTAAAAATTAGACATCCGTTTGAAGGGAATTCATAAAATATAGTTATTTAGAGAAAAAAATAAGCCACATGCAAGCAATCATATCACCTGGTGATAACTGTTATGATTTGGATTACATTATGGCAATCTTTTCTCTATAAGTATGCACATACATGCACATATACATCTATTTATACCTAATATGTAATAAACACTTGATAGATTTTACTTGAATATATAGATGAAGGAAGGAAAAAGTAACTACTGGTGACTCCAATCTGATTGAGAATATATATATTTTTTTATTTTTATTTATTTATGATAGTCACAGAGAGAGAGAGAGAGAGAGAGAGAGAGAGAGGCAGAGACACAGGCAGAGGGAGAAGCAGGCTCCATGCACCGGGAGCCCAACGTGGGATTCAATCCCGGGTCTCCAGGATCGCGCCCTGGGCCAAAGGCAGGCGCCAAACCGCTGCGCCACCCAGGGATCCCCAAGAGAATATATTTTGTTTCAAAGATTAGTCATTTGTTTCATTTAAACTGTTGTTAATATTTCACTACTTTGTTCTCATCATTCTAATTTTCTTTGGCTACTTCACCAAGTCTTGGGCTTTTAATTTATCAGTCCAGTTCCATTTAAAGAGATCCAAAACCCAACTTAGAAAAAATAAAACCTACTGAAATATGGCAGACAAATAATAAAGCCACATCTCTTCTCCTCATGTCTATTCTAAGGGAAGTATTTATTTAAAATTAAAAAGAAAACTAATCTCAATAGATGTGAAATTAGCTTTTGGGGAAAAATATCCACATTCATGATACATGCTCTCAACAGACTAGCAATGGAAATGAATTTCCACAAAATGAAATAGGGCATATATGAAGAACTTAGAGCTAACATTACAATTAGAGTCAAAGTCCTCCCTATAAAATTGGAAAATTTGGAAGAACAATTAGCCACTTATCACTTTCATTCATCATTGTACTGATGGCACAATGCAAGTGAAATAAACACGAAGCATCAGAATTAGAAAGAGAGAAGTAAAACCAATTCTATATGCAGACAACATGACTATCTGTATAGAAAATTTTAAGTAACCCACAAAACAAAAACAAATAAATAAGTTCAACAAGTTTATGGAATAAATGTCAATATACAAAAAGCATTTGGACTTTTATATATGAGTAACAAAGTTAAAATGATGAAATCAATATAATGTGTAGCTGCATGGTAAACTATTAAATGTGCAAGAATAAACTTAATGTAAGTTTAGAAAACTTTTACACTGAAAACCACAAAACATTGCTTCTAAGGAATAGTAAACAAAACCTAAATGGAGAGGTATACCATATTTATGGTTTGCAAAACAAAATTGTTCAAAAGTCAATTTCCTCCATGCGATTTACAGTTATTATTCAATCCCCATAAGAAACCTGGCACACTTATTTTCTTGTAGACATTGACAAACTTATTCTAAACTTTATATGGAAATGAAAAGGACTTGAATAGCCAAAAAAAAAAAAGTAAAATAAAGAAAGTTCAAAGTTGGAGGATCTGTAATACCTGATTTTAAGATTTATTATTAAACTATACTAATTAAGACAACATGTTACTGATGTAAAAATAGATAAATGGAAGAGAATAGAGAGGTCAAAAGTAACCTCATGTGCAGTCACTCAATTTCTGACAAAGTGTGAAAATGATTCAGTGGAATAACGGAAGGAAAGTCTCTTCAACGACTCCTGCATATCCATATGATGTCTACCTTGCACCATACAAAAAAATTAATTTGGGATGAACCGTGGCCCAAATGACTAAGTTAGAAGTATTAATCTTCTGGAAGAAAACGTAAGAGAATACTTTCATGATAGGTGCTTTAAAAAGTTTTGTAAACAAAAAGTGATAACTGGCAGAAGAAAAAAATGATGAAACAGTAACTTGACCAAAAATTTAAAGCTTCTGCTCACCAAAGCAAATGTCATTACAAAAAGAACAGAGCAGTCACAGACTAGGAGAAAATATTTACTATATATATAGCTGACAAAGAACTCATTTGCAAGATATATAAATAACTGCTACAAATTGACAATAAGAAGTCCAATAATCCAATTACAATAAACAAAGGATTTGAACAGACTCTTCATAACAGATGATTTACAAGTGGCCAGTAAGCATATGAAAAAATGCCCAACATGGTTTGTCATCTGAGAAGTTACATATTAAAATAACAAGGAGATATCACTGCACACTCTCCAGAATGAATAATATTCAAATGACAAAGGATACCAAATATTGGAAAAGATATTCTCATACAGTGCTGAAAAAGAGTAGAATAATACAATCATGTTGGAAAAAAGTCTTGACATTTTCTTTTAAAGTTAAACATACACAAATGCTATGACTAGCATTCCACTCTTAGCTATCCAAGAGAAAGGTAAACACATGTCCTGCGAAAACACTGTTACATGTTTGCTAATAGTGGCTTTAGTTATGATAGCAAAGGGGGAAAACAAGGAAGAAAAGAAAAAAAAACAAGTGTTCATCAACACGTAAATGTATAAATAATTTGTGCTATACTTGTAAAATGGAACTTTTCACAAATGTAGGTAAGTACAAAATGGATGGTTCTCTAAAACCTTATGCTACTTGTGAGAACCCAGATACAAGAGTACATAATGAATGATTCCTTTTCTATGGAATTTTATTTTGTTAATTTTTTTAAAAAGATTTTCTTTATTTATGAGTGATAACAGAGAGAGACAAAGAGAGAGGCAGAGACAAAGGCAGAGGGAAAAGCAGGCTCCACGCAGGGATCCCAATATGGGACTCGATCCCAGGTCTCCAGGATCAGGCCCTGGGCTGAAGGCAGAGCTAAACCTCTGAGCCACCAGGGCTGCCCTCTATGAAATTTTAAAATAGGTAAATTAATCTATGGTACTAGAAATAAGAACAGTGGCTGCCTCTGAGTGCAGGGCCAAGATTGAATAAAAGGTAAATGATGGACATTCTTAAGGGCAGTGACAAAATTCTTCATCTTGATAGGGATAAGGGTACATGGGTTTATTCATCTCTAAAAATCCATCAAACTACATTTTAGCATTAGGGCAATTCACTGTATTTAAATTATGTCTTAATTTGCAAGAAATTTAAAATGGGGGGGCCAGTATTTCAAGTGAAGAGGCTCAAACAATCTCTAATTCATATGTTTCAAGACACATAATTTGTTTATGGATCTTTAAGTCAAAGCTAGCCATAGTGAACTAAACAACAATAGGGTCTAGGTAGTTGAATATATTGCTTTCATTTGTATCAGGAATGTTTTGGGCACAAGTGACAAAGTTCAGTAAAGATTTTGTTAACAATAAATCCATCAATAGGATTATTCATTCCTGGTATAACTCAGCTTGAAATCTCACACTTTGTCCTCCCTTTCAAGATATGGTTGGTGCCCTTCCAGTCAGCCACATCAAGAAAGGACTGGGAACAAAAATTTTCCTATTGATATTTTTATTTTTATCAGGAAAAGGAAGTCCTCAGGGGGTAAAAATATTGTCTTACTTCTCATTGTCTAGAAGGTCTTTGGATACCCTTAGACCAATTTCAGTTTGAGTGGAATAGGGATGTTGTGATTTATTTGAACCATTGTTTTGGCCTGTGTAGGAGCTTCCCTTTCTGAGACCAAAACATCTCCTCATCCTACCATAAAATCAGGGTTCATTTCATAGGGAAAATTTTGAAGTTGGGTTTGACAATTACACTGATGGTTGCTAATGGGGAGTATCTCATGCACACATCTTCCTTGCCTAACTTATGTTAAGATGAGATACTTACTTCCCACTCCTGATATTTTTCCCCCCATGGGGAAGGACTTCAACTGATTAAACTCCTTCTATTCTTTATCCTTTTACTCATTCTGCCCCAGATGGTAGGAAGTGACTCAGTTGTTGGGTAAATTTGGGAAGAAGAAACAGGCTATGTTAGCTCAGCAGTGAGTGACCTTCTTTTAGAGGAGCCAGACCTGCTGCTCCACCAGGGGGAGGCTTCGCCTCCATGGGGAAAGGATGTGAGCACAGGGAGGACTTCCCCAGTCTTCAGGTATCAAGACTCTGTCTAGCCCTATGCAGTTCTGGGGACTCAATGTTAGAAAGCCCACGAGGCTCTGACACCCAAGCTAATTTCTCTGACCCTGCATTTATAAGCAGTAAGGCAGATTGTTACTCTCTATATTAATTTTCCATGTTTTTGGAACTTCAATAAGGAGGAGGGAAGCTGTTTCTTAAGTCCCCTGAAAGGCTTCAACAATTGGTGCATTGGCTAGGGGCATTAAATACAAGGAGCAGAATTCTGAAGGAAAAGTATATTAGAGAAGGCCATGAATGTATCTCTGGACCCTGGGCTTTCTTTTTTTTATTTTTATTTTTATTTTTTATTTATTTAATTATCTTATTTATTTATTTATTTTTTATTTTTTGGACCCTGGGCTTTCATATGTTACCATAGTGTTCTAACCTTCGAGGGGAGCTTTGGAGGCTTATTATCAGTTTTTAGCTGTCACCACTTGCTCTCACATTGCAGGCTGGACTAAGCCTGACTTAACTGTACTCTAGTGTGTAGGCCTTAACCAAGGACACAAAAGGGTCTGGTAAAAGCAAGAGAGAGTCCCAGCAAAAGCACATGGCACCTAGAAGTGTTCTAAGCAGAGATATATGGGAATCTGGGCAGAGTTGCCTGGGCAAAGCTTCTTAGCTCTGCTATCGGTGGTCTGGATTGGCTTCTAATAGGTATGTGTAACCAGTTTCAATTCATAGGCTTGGCTCTTCGTAACAGACATAAATCTGTGGCAAAGATTATATTACAGAAAAAAGAGAATCTTTGTGTCCTTGGTGTTGGTGAGTATAAAATAGTTGTTACATTTAAACATTAAGGAAGCCAAGTTCTTATAATTCTGTGATTTACAGTTCACAAAATCTAGTTTAAAGTCAATGCCAGATGACTGTTCCAAATCCTATCATATATTCAGAGCCAAGGAAAAACTGTTGGGTGTAATTAATCTCATCTCTTTAATGCAGCTATAGATGTATATGTATATTTGTGTATGTATATATATGTATATATACATATGAATGAATGAATAATTCTCAAAAAATTAGTGGATATATTTCAAGATGATTGAATTATTATGGGTGGTATTATGCCCCGAGAGAACATATTTCACAGCTAGATGGAACTGAAGAATGGAAGGAAGATAGTGTCTTGAGGGATAAAAGGCTGTATTGTTCTATTCTAATCCCCTAGGGCAGGAGTCATCAAACTATAGCCACGGGTCAAACGGGGCTATTTTTGTAAACAAAATTTAATTGGAACACAGCCACAGTCATTAATCTAAGGTAATCTTCACTCCACAGTGGCAGAGTTGAGTAGTCGTGACAGAGAAGGTAGGAGTCCATTGACTTTTTACAGAAAAAATTCGCCACCTTTCCTAGAAGAGGGCAATGAGTTTCAAACTTGAACATACATCCGAATTGCCTGGAGGATTTGCTAATTTACGGATTACAAGGTCTCATCTGCAAAGTCTCTGACTCCGATGTTTCCATTAGGCCCCTAATTTGTATTTCTAGCAAATTCTCAGTGATGGTGATGCCGCTGGGCTGGAGACAGCGTTTCGAGAAACTCTTCCTTACCCACAAGCTTCAGAAGCAACAATAGCAATTTCTATAATCTGCAAAGGTCAAACCAAACCTTTTGTGGAAATGTGGTGAAAGCCTCAGGTCTAAGTTTCCATCTCAAGAGGTAGTGGCAGCAACGGAAAAGGGAAGAAAAGAAGAGAACAGAAAAGAACAGGTAATAATAATACTAATCATGAAGAACCAGAAGGTCATTGGAGGGAGTTCACACTTCCTCAAGTACCAGGTTCTGAAAATCATGCATGTCCACGAGGAAACGGGCGTTAACAAATGGAAGGAATATATGCTGTATGGGAAAAAAGTCTCCTTCACCCACTTGATCCTTCTTCCAAATGGGGTCCATGTGTTCAGACAACAGGGAAGCCCAGGAGCAGGGCCCAGGTGCACCTGTCATGCGGCCAGCCAGGTTCCAGGGTGGGGGCTGCAGCTGGGGGGGGGCGCGGAGGGGGCACGGAGGGGGCACGTCCCTCTGGTGCCGCTTCGGTTACAGGCCCACCCATCCGAGGCCGTCGCCCTGAGCCTCGAGGCCCAGCGTGAGCATCGTTCCTGCTGTGGCCAGTTGCGCAGCTCCTGTCGTGTCGCGTTCACAGCCTCCCGGGCCCCGCGGAACCCGCCGCCCTCGCCGCCCTCGCAGGCCCGCAGCGGCTCCTCCAGGGGGAGGGAGGGAGGAGGTGCCCCCCTGCCCCCCTGCCCCCCGGCCTCGGCATCTGCCGCGTCCTCGTGAGATTGGCGGGGAAGGCCCCGGGCCCGGGCATCAAGGCTCCAGGATCCCGGGCGAGGCCGTGGGACCCGGACGCGAGCGAGCGCGCACCGCGACTATTGGCCGTGGGTGGCCGGAGGGCTGCCTGGAGGCGACGGCCTGTCGGGCCTCGGGACAGGACGCCCTGCCACCGTCGGCGGGGACATCTGCCCTCTCCGGTCTAGCCTCCCTTCCCCAGGGTGGGACTCCAGACACCTGGGCATCGACTCCCCAGGGTGGGACTCCAGACACCTGGGCATCGACTCCCCAGGGTGGGACTCCAGACACCTGGGCATCGACTCCCCAGGGTGGGACTCTAGATATCTGGCCATTGACTCCTCAGTGTGAGACTCTAGATATATGGGCATTGACTCCTTCATGTGGGACTCCAGACACCTGGGCATTGACACCTCAGAGTGAGACTCTAGATATCTGGGCATCGACTCCTCAGGGTGGGACTCCAGACACCTGGGCATGGACTCCCCAGTGTGAGACTCCGGACAATTGGGCATCCACCAACGACTGGCATCTCCGAATGGCTGAGAGCGTGGAGACCTCCACCTGCCTTTGCTGTGGCCTTCCCACATTAAGTATGCATATGCGCGGATGGGAATGTGTTTGCTGGGCCTTGACTCCCAGGCCTCCGTGTGGCTCACCTCCTTGATGTGGTGATAGCAGGGGCAGCTCTTCAGTGTCCCACATGCCCCATTCACTCCCTCAGGTGTTAAACACCAGACTGTACTCAAGAACTGGCTTTGCACTTTGTGATCCCGAAGGAACATCATCTCTTTTCTGAGAATCGAGAACCTCAATTTCACACCAATGTTTTGCTGAAAATGATGGGGTTTGGACTTAACTTAAAAATTTGGAGGTTTGGACCATAGACCAAAGGGCAGAATGATTTGAATCTAAATAGTAAGGCAGTGGAACTTCCATATTCGGGGATTTTAACTTGCAAGTGGAGTTAACCATTCTCCCTTGGAATTTAATACTGGGAGAGTGTTTTTTATTCCCATTGGGATGTCCCTATTCGAGGATATTTTTATTTGAATATGTTCAATATCCTTGCAGAATTTCTGGAATGCTACATGGATGGTGTGATTGGGATGGAAAACTAAATAGGAACTGGGTTTTTACTCTTGGGTACAGAGTGGCCTTGGAGCAGACCTAGATGGTGCTTTGTTCTTATCAATTTTAGCAAAATCTGAAGTATCAGTGGTTCCAGGATGATTCCTAAAGAGCAGTGGTTGGGAATGGAGAGGCAGTCTAATGTATTTCTCTGATAGACTGTTGGTCCCCTCAAAGAGGACAGTCACACTCCTGCTTGAGTATAGGCTTTACCAAAGGTTTAATAGGTTTTGAAGAAAAACGTAGGGGAATTTTATGGGGAACACTTAACCCTCATTCTTCCTGTTTACTGCCTGTAAAAGAAACTCAGAATGTGTCCCTTTACTCGCAGCAACCCAAGGGCAGTGGAATGAACAGTCTGATTAGTAAAATTGGGAAGAAAAAATAGGCGTATCTGCTAGTCATCTGCTCTACTCAGAGCTACCACTTCTTCCTTTTGGAACTAAAGTAAAGCTGTCTGCTAGGGGGACAGGTTGCTGGGTTTTTCCAGAGGTAGATTCTGCTTCCCCTGACTATGAGAGACACTGGGTGGGTAAGTCAGCCTAATTTGGGGGGTTCAATATTAGGAGCGCATTTAGCTCTCACAACAAAGCTATGACCTTTAACTTAGCATTAAATTAAGAGTAGTAGTATTTTGGCCTCCATATGCCACTGTTTTACTTCTCAGTATGTTTTGAAACTAAATAATAAAGATGCTAATTTAGAGGGAAGAAGCAATCTTCCCTCAGAAACAGATTTTACCCCTTATTTACTCTTATTACATTGCTTTCTTTTTGGAACACGAAAGCAATTTTTCTATAGTAAGTTAGTGAATGAAGGGATTTTGTCAATTAAAACAACAAAAAAGTCTGTGGATTCTAGATAACCTGTGGAGATTTGTTTTATAAATCTCTTCTCCCCCTACAAGTAAAAGTATCAGCCTCACTCTGAGAACAGGTGCGTACATTTACATTAAATAAATTATTCATTTGCTAATATCGTGGGATTGTTTTGTGGCGCATGAGAATAAAAGAAAGCTGTAATAATCTCTATCCCTTGCATTATGCTTATAACACTAGAAAATAGGAATTTTTTTTTTTCTGGAAATATTCAACAAACAGGTTCTCTCTTCAGTCCCTGAGGTACTATAGTAGTCAACAGAATAAATCCAATAAAAAATTTGGAATTTATTTTTGTTCTTTGTCATCACCTTTCGTTAATGTATGTAGGTTTCAATATCAAGGCACACGCAATATGGTTTGGCTAGACTGAATGTTATTATTTTGATTCCCTTTGCTAAGCTTAAAGTATTCTCCTTTCCCCTTCCCTTCATTCTGGGGGATTTTGTACACTCACTCATTGTCCTGGTTTTTCCCAGAGCTGGAAAATTCCCGTATGTAGTCTTTGGTGCTTTTCCCATGTACACATACCACTGGGTAGCCTCTCCTGCTCAACCATTCCAAACTCACTAATTATTCCTTTCTAAATGTATTCCTTTTTTCACGTATCTGAGATGTATAAGCCCTATTTAGAGATGGAACTATTGTTTTTTATTGGTATGTACTCTTTTGCTTTCATTTGTAAAATCAATGTTATTGAGGCATAATTAGATAATTAAATCTACCCATTTAAGAGTATGATTCAGTGAGTTTTGAATTATAAACTATGTAACCATGACTACGTTCAAGACATAGGACTTTCACTCAACCTAAAATTCCTTTGGAGCACAAAAGGTTTGTGTATGTGTGTCCACGCATGCGTTTATTTCTTTTAAATTACAGTAATGTGCCATAAAAGAAACATTTTTTTTGGTATATAGCTTGTTTATTGGGACACTTAAACATTATCTACGTCATGTTTTAGGTAAAAACTCTGAAGCTTAGAGTGATTTTTCTAAAGGACACAGATATAGCTAGTATAATAGGAAATAGCTAAGCCTTAATAAAGCCTTGCTTTTAAAAGGGTGGACATCATAATCTTCTAAATGGATGAAAGAGAAGCTCATCAACCCACATGGCAAGGAAGTCTTAGTCGCCTGCTTGGCTTAATTTACCTGCTTCCTTTCTGTCTGAAGACCAGGCAGGGGAAGAGGAATCAAGAGCTATGCTGAATACTGGTGTCCAGGTTGATGACAAGCCAAATGATCAGGTCTTTCTCTCTAATCCTTACCTAGTACACTGCTGAGGACGTCTCACAAGAAGCGAATTATTTTAGTCATAATAAGAAATCTGCCCCCACAAATAGTAAATTCTCACTTTTTCATCTGTGTTTGCCATGTCGTTCCATGTACCGATTTGTTTTAGCTTACTGACCTATTTTTCAATCACTTAATATGTTGATGCTAACGCAGAGGCCTTTGTGGATATCTTCTGGTCATCGGGTTGAGACAAAAGGTTCATTTTTTTTCATCCTGTGATGTGCAGACAGAAATGAATAGGCGGTGGAACAGATCCGCCATGCATTGCTGCCACTCTGCATTATTAAGCATGCAGCACTCGGCCTCTTGGCTTTTTTGGGTATTCATTTTCAGAGACAGGGCCCTCTTTTACTTTGACTTTTTGCTGTGAATGAATAAACTGCAAATAAAACTGCTGAAACCTGCTTTCTCCCTCAGACCACTTCTTTCTTTGGATGCTTCCGATTCAGAGGCAGTAGGGTCTTCAATAGGGACTGTTTTAACTTTTACAAAAGGAGCTGTAGTTCTGCCCCTGAAAATAAAGTAAGTTAACATTTCAGAGTAGGTCTATGAACAAAACACTAGCTGCAGAAACTTCCTGGTAATTGTTTTTTAAAGAATACATACGATTGGGAGAAGATGAAGCTAAAGACACTCGGTGACAAAATCAGGCCTGTCTCCATTCAAAATTGCTGACTGTATGAAGACAGTGTAGACCCCCTCAGCCTTTGTTTCTTTTATGACTTTAAGTCTCATTAGCCAAGTGCTCGCAAATTACCCTCCTCCCCTCAAAACCTCAGGAAAGGATCTAAGAAGCTATCTCACATTAAGGGTTAAAGGACAGACTCAACATTCAGTGTTATCCCTAAATGGCATCTCTGATCTTGGATAGACAGATGAAACTTCATGCTAAATGAATGATGCTTCCGTGGTATATTCAGAGCTATATTTTTAATCGTCATTTGGCAGAATTAAAATGTTCCCTAAGAGCATACATGTCTGACTTTGTGTAAAACTGTACGAGGAGTGGATCACTGCTCTCCCCGACTCAGTGAAGAAACCGTTGCACGCTCCCACTCCACTCCCTATACCCATAGCCAGTTGGGCCCTGAGGAAGAACTGCTCCGAGAACTCATTCATTCACTTAGCAGGAACAGTGGATTGTGTAGCTGGACATACTAGAGAAAGTTGGGCCAAGCAGATTCCTCTCTGGGGAAGAACCTTCGTTTCTTCTCTCGCCTCCCCCAGCAATACTGAGTCATGTTCTAGAGAGGTCGGACACTGGGGCAAATCAAGTCGGTTATCATTGTTCTCACTCTTATTTTTAACTAATTGATTTCTTTCGCTGAGATTTGTTCCCATGGCGACAACACAGGCCACTTGGGTTAAGCAGCTCAGAAAGAGCAATGAAACCTGAAGGAATTCAGTTAGTTTTGTCTCCACTTGCCATCATTTCCAAATGCTGCCAACTGCCTCATAGGTCACACACCTTTGAGTCCCCAGGATATCTCTGATGAATTTTAAGATTGTTTTTATTTTCTTCCCCATTTAAAAAGGGCACTTTGTTTTTTCCTGACACACACACAAAATACTTTTACTGAAGCTTCTATGTCACATACTTCAATACGTAATAGTGACAAAATCCATGAGGAAGAGCAAGGACAAAAACTGACTGATGTGGGGCCTTTGCACAGCCCATTTCCCCAGTGTAGCTCTGGTCTTTCTCCTATTCTTTAGCCATATCAACTAATGATTATTTTCTCTCTCACCCCAAGTATTACTTCCTCGAGAAGGCTGCTCTGGCCACTCACGCCGAATTAGGCCCCATTGTTCTTTCTGTCCACAGGTCCTTTAAGTTCTTCTTTGAAACTTTTTATCATAGTTTGTAATTACATAATTTTGTGATTATTTAAATAGCATCTTTCGTTTGTCCCAACTAGGCTCTGAGCTTCTAAAGATAAGGTGCCTGACTCTTTGGTTTATCACTGAAATTCTAGCACCTAGCACAATGATTGTGAGTGGACTTGATAAATATTCATTTATTGAATGGATGGAAAAATATTTAATTTCTTCCATCCTAAGGCTAGAATCAAGTTGATAGTTTACTTGGATGTATTAGTCAGCTCGGGCTGCCGTACCAAAGGGCTGTAGACTGAGTGGCTTAAATAACAAAACTTTCTCATAGTTCTGCAACCTGGGAAGTCCAAGATCAGGGTGTCAATTAGGTAAGAGCTCTCTTCCTGATTTGCAGATGGCCACTTTCCCCTTTTTGTCCTCACCTAGCAGAAATAGAAGTGGGAAAAGAGAGATCTTCCTCTTCTTAGAAAGGCATCAATCCCATTGGATTATGAGCCTTTCTCACCTCCTCACAGACTCTATCTTTGACTACAGTCACATTGGGAGTTGGCGCTTCAAAATAGGAATTTGGCGGGGAGGAGCGGGGGGCACAATTTTGTTCATCTAACTGGATTAAGCTTACTTGACCTGAAGTTATCACTGTCCTTCCAGCAGACGTTTTAACTTACTACTTTGCAACTCTTCTGTTTTTCTCTTCTGCAAGCAAGTCATTATATTTTTGCAAGAGAACATTTTGGTTCCTGGTAGACTCTACAGTCTCTCTATCTCTGTCTGTCTCTGTCTCCTCCTCTGTCTCTCTGTTGCTATTTGGCTTTTGGGAAAATACACTTTTCAAAGTTTATTATTTTCTCTGACTTGAAAGTTCTGGTGCAGGATACCAACACAAAAGTGTATTAATATAAGCAAGACTCAAAAATCATTATTGATGCATTAACATATTAAACATATTTCTCGTGAAAACCTTCAGTGTTTGCCAGTGAATATTACTGGGCTTTGATGTTCTTTTTTCCTAGATGGCTTTTATTTTCCTCTATTTCATATCCTTGACTGACAGTGAGCCCTGGTTCTTGATAGTCTGCCTTTACACAAAGTCTTATATTTGTCTGCAGACTCTATTTAATTTTTAAAATCATTTTTATTACTCTGTTCAAGGGAGTCATCTGGAAATGACATTCTGTAATAAACTGCCCTTGACAAATATTATTTTTTTTTGTGAAAAGCTCCATTTCCTGTTTTTCTTCTTTAAATAGCCATTGGCAGTTCTCTGATTGAGAATGCAGGGCTACCAGAGGAACAGCTCCTGCCAAGTGAGCTTTTTTTTTTTTTTTTAATTCCTCCTGCTTTTATGTTATATTTAATCAAAGTGCACCATTTTACATTCTTTTCTTTTCTCCCGATTTTACTTTAAGTCTCTTTTCTGTAATTGATTTTCCGGTTTTCACTGAACCTGCAAATGAATGCAAAAATCTGTTAAAAGAAACTTTTCATTTATTAATTTACTGTTGCGTTGGCCGGCCATTTCTGGGGGAATAAGGAAGTTGCATCAGGTATGAGCCTGGTCTGTGAACAGGCTACTTGAGTGCTGATTTTAAAGGTCCTCAGTGAATAACATTCTACCTGAAAAAAACAGTTTCAGGCTAACTTCATGCATTAATGAGGCGGTCATATTGACTAGACTTGTGAAACAAGAAATAAGCCTCCTTCCTTGCTACCTTACCCTATTTGAATTTCATGCCAGTCTGGACCTTAAGTGTCCCTTTGCAATGGAAGGGTTTTACATCTTTCTGATCCATTTAGGATAGAGCCGGGGGCATTTATGACAAAGGTGACCAGGTAAATGGCAATAATGTAAAACAGTAAAATCCCATCACCTGGCTGTGCTGATTTATTCCATGCCCATGAGGATCTATTTATTATCTAGACAGAATCAAGGACCAATATATCTATTAAAGCATTAGCACTAAAATGTTAACTTTTTTTTTTACATAAATGTTTTAAATATCCATTTACGTTCCAGAAGATGATGGAAAAATGAAGTTAAATTGATCATTGTTTCTACCTTCAAGGATGTTATAGTCTACTAGAAAAAATATAGATAATAGATGAATAACAAGGGAGAGAGTGATTATGAGCATAGGAATTCAGAGAAGGGAGTGATGATTGTCATTTCATTTGTGGAAATAGAAGACAGATTTTCAGCATGGAGGCATTTGTACTGCCGCCTGAAGGATGAAAGAGAATTGAGCAAATGGAAACGATAGAGGTAGGTATTCTGGGCAGAAGAGCCAGATAAAAGAAATAACAAAGTCATTTGTTCCCTAAATAGGTTGGAAAGGAAGGACTGGAAAAGAACACAGAAAATATTAGATGTCACTTAGATTTTAGACATTGTGAAGATCTTAGGGGATCTGAAGTAGGGGAGAAGAAATAGAAGGAAACAGTAGAAAGTTATGTTGCATAGTAGAATTGTAGACTTTACAATGTATTAGGAGGTCAGGAACTAGCAGTCACATTTGAGTCTGTAGTCTTTATCCCAGGTGATTGGGAGAATGATGTTCTCAGAAAGAGGAGCTATGAGGTTCGGAGCAAGGTGTTTTGGAGAAGGAAGTATTCGATTTCGAAAATAAAAAGATGTTTCTATAAAATCTCCCCAAGCCTCAACTGTTTAAAGCAATACATAACTTTCAGGATAGAGACTTAATACTAGATTTTAATCTAGGTATAATTCCTAGAACTTCATATCTGAGAGAAATTTATAAGAGCGCCTCTGTCCCAGCTGACATAGCCTTTGTTCCCTACTACTATTTTGTTAAAGAGGTTACATGAGAACTTACTATCTGCATTTTGTTTTTGTTTTGTTTTCACGTAAAGTGCAGTCAAGAAAGAAGAGAGCTATGTAAAGAAAACCCAAATAGGCCATATATAAGGAGGCAGAAGCTTAATTAAAAAAAAAAAAAAAAAAAAAAAAAAAGACCTCCTGAGGGATCAAATTGGAATCTGGGTGAGATAGCAGGTGATGACGATTGAAAACATTGATAATCAAATTGGATTTATCTGATGATTGTGGGTTCTGGGATTTAAGATTCACATGCCTTTTCTAACTGGCGTCAGAGCTCTCTGTTTTCTGAAGATTCTGACAACAGTCTACGGTGGTATGAGAGCTCTGCCATATGTGAAAACTATACTGGAAAAGCCTGGGCCTGGAGTGTGGGTGTTAAATAGAAGAGCGGTCACATGGAAGACTCTCCAGGCTTGTCTTTATATGGAAGAAAAGGATGGTTTGTACATCTGTGTGTGTGTGTTTAACAATTATTTTGTTTAAAAGAGAAGAGAAAATACTTTGTTTTAATTTCTCCTCAAGTGTTCTTTAGCTTTTGACCTAAACCCAAGTGAGATTTTCTTTCTTTTTAAGCACAAAGACTTTAAAGAGTATTTGAGTTCTTTTCAGCGAGATTTTTTTTTATAACTCTCAAATTCAATTGCCTTTGAGGAAGTGCTAACAATAGAGAATCAAGTAACATTTTCTCATGTGCTCATATAACCTAATTGATGAACTAGATGTTTATGTGTATTATGAAGGTAGAAATGCTATAGGTTGTCTTACGAATTGTTGATTTCTTATTTAAATTCTGAGGTTCAGATGAAACATCAGCAATATCTAAGCCCGTGTTCTCCCACGCAGGTCTATATAAAATCTCCATTCTTATTTTGAGTTCTGCAGCAAGTGTCTGGATACCCATTGGAAATAGATAATGGGAGAGTGCTTTGCTGTTTGATAAGCTACCTTTTTTCTTTCTTACATCTACTAACTAGGTAGAGTGAACCTTGAATTTCTTTGGAAGTACAAGCAAAGCCAAGTAGACTAGATTGAAAATTTCAGACCAGTTCTCATGAGAGAGCCTAGGCACGTAGGGATTTAAATCACAGGCAAGCAAATGGGAATAACAGGTTAGAAATAAGAACCAGAAGATAATATAAATTATAAGAAAGTCAGGTAAGGACTGTGTGCAATAAAGGAGCTTGGTATTACAGTGGTAGCTGCCTGGACTGGAGCTTCCTACATATTTTATGTCAGAGGAACTGTACATTGTTCAGAATCCTGGACTGTGATTTGAGCGCAGTGAAATGGGGAAGAAGAAAAGCAGAAGCAAAGTAATTGCTGCTAGTGAAATATGACCCTTTAAAAATATTTGAAATGAAAATTATATATATTTAAGATGTATAACATAATTTGACATACATATACATAGTGAATGGATTAGTATAGTCAATCTAATTAACATATTTTAAAACTAGAGAATGTATTTAATTTTAATTTCAAAGATTTTATTTATTTATTCATGAGAGACACAGGGAGAGAGGCAGAGACTCAGGCAGAGGGAGAAGCAGGCTCCATGCAGGGAGCCTGATGTGGGACTCCATCCTGGGACCCCAGGATGACGCCCTGGGCCAAAGGCAGATGCTCAATGGCTGAGCCACCCAGGCATCCCTATATTTAATTTTTAAATTAAAATTTACATATATTATATTATAATTATAATTAAAGCTTATTCAATTTAATATATTTTTAATTCCAGCCTAGTTAACATACAGTGTTATATTAGTTTTAGGTGTACAATATGGTGGTTCAACACTTCTATACATAACTCAGTGCTCATCATGGGGGGTACCCTTAATCTCTGTCACCTATTTCACCCATTCCCCCCACTCTCCTCCTCTGGTAACCATCACTTTGTTCTTTATAGTTAAGAGTCTGTTTCTTGGTTTGTCTCTTTTTTTCCCCCTGTGTTTGGCTTGTTCCTTAAATTTCAAATTTGAGTGAAATCCTATGTTATTTGTCTTCCTCTAACTTATTTCATATTTTGTACTCTCTGGATCTATCCATGTTGTTGCAAATGGCAAGACTTCATTCTTTTAAATGGACTGAAAAATAGTCCATATACACCATACCTTCTTTATCCATTCATCTATTGATGGACGCTTGGGCTAAACTTCTTATATAGTTACCATTGTGTGTGTTTGTGTGCACACATGGGTGTGTGTGTGTGTGTGTGTGTGTGTGTGTGTGTGTGTGAGAGAGAGAGAGAGAGAGAGAGAGAGAGACAGGGAGAGCGAGGGAGAAAGAAAGAGACAGAGACAAAGGGACATGAGAGTCCCTGAAATCCTGGAATCCAGTATTCAATACAGTATTATTCACTCTAGTTCTCATGTTATACGTGAGATATGTTGACTTACTCATCCTGCATACCTGCAACTTTGACCCACATCTCTCCATTTCCCCTATGACTTCCACTTGCTTTCTACTTTCTGCTTCTATGTATTTAAATTTTTTAGATTCTACATATAAATTAGATCATGATTTTTTTTCTTTTCTGTTTCTGGCTTGTTTCACTTAGCATAATGTTTCCGTGTTCATCTGCATTGATTTTCTTCCTTCCATCTGTCTGTCTATTATCTATAACAATTTCTTTATCCATTAATCTGTTGCTGGACACTTAGGTCATTTCCATATATTGGCTATTGTAACTATTGCTTCAATGAACATGGAAGCATAGCTAGCTCTTCAAGGTCCTTATTTCCTTTCTTTCCTTTGAGTATATGCCCAAAAGAGAGATTGTTGGGGTAGTTCTATTTTCAGTTCTTTGGTAAAACTCCATGTTGGTTTTCATAATGGCTGTCCCTGTTTACATTCTCACCAACAGTACACAAAGGGTTTCCTTTTTCCCCATGTCCTTGGCAACATTTACCTTTTATTTATTTTTTGACAATAGTCATCCTAACAGATATGAGGTGATATATACCTGGGTGTGATTGTATTTCCATGATGATTAGTGATGTTGAACACCTTTTCGTATGCCTGTTAGTCATTTATTTTCTTCTTTGGGAAAATGACTACTCAAGTACCTTGTCCAGTACTTAATTGAGTTATTTGATGTAATTCTTTCTGTGCATTGTTCTATCTATCAAGATAAATTTTTATCTATGATGAAATTATTGAAGGGTCATATCATGTGAAACATCCTAGTTCATACGATAGCTAATTGACCAACTTAAATTTTAATAATTATTCAAATTTGGCAACTCTACTTTAGCATGATCTCTTTCAAACAAGTAGCTTACCCATAAGACCATAGAAACCGAGCTCTTCATCTGCTCATTCTAAGAAACTAGAGAGACATGTATACCAGAAGATAAATGGTTCTGGTTCTAGGTATAAATTTTTCAGCAAAAGCAATTTGTTTTTTGCTTATCTAAACCACTCTATTTTTGGTTATTCTAACTGGTCCCTGACATCAGCTGATGTTGCAAATGGTGACAGCAGCCAATACAAACTTTCTTTCCTGCCTATGGTCCAACAAACAGCTGACCTCACAACTCTATTACTTGGTAGCAGTGGCCAAAACAGTAATCATGTGCTTGGAGTGAACAGTAAACATTTGGCCCAGGGAGTCGAAGGTAAGAGATTAATTCCATCTGTGTGTTACTTCCTGAAAGCAACAGCTTTCTTGAATCTACCTTGAAGTTCAGAAGGGAGACCTTTGACTACAGCCTGGAATAGTAGAAAGGGAGAATACAAGGGAAAAAGGCTTGCAATTTCATGATACAACTATAAATCAGTAGTTATCTTTGCTATTTAATAGATTATGTCCTTTGTTGTAGTACCTTTTTTGAATTGAAACTAATGAAGTTCTTATTGCAGGAGAGGATGTTTGAAGTGATTGCTTTTGATTTTTGGGAGCTCAAAAGAGCTACTATTTTGAGGAGGGGAATTGGTTAATCATTAGTATTGTTAATTAAATTTATTAGCAGTTGCCTCATCACTTTTAGCCTCTTATTATATTATAGGAAGGTCTGCTACTTTGTGATGTGCTACAAAGCCTATCTACGTAGAGCACTGAGGGTTCTGGCCCTGAACTAAAACTCTGTTCATAGATGAGAGAGGAAATCTGTTAGAACATCAACCTCAGGATGAAGAGGAAGATGAATCCTTTATTCACATTCTATGCTAGGACTCCTAAGAACAAGATAAGCCACAAAGCTCCAAGGGAAGGGAAATATTAACAACTTTTTGAATTTTGTTCAGACAACTTTAGGAAACACAGATTTTTTTTTTCCACAATGAAATAGGAGGTCTTTTCCACTTAACAGGAGTGAGCTGTGGCTTTGAGTATTGTAGTTTTATCTTCTGCTATTCAGGATCATTCCCATACGCAGTGGTGTAAAGATCCTTTGATTCCATCCTTGAACTCTGCCTGCCTTGAGCGCGATCCTATCCTATTTCTTCCTCCTGTGGAAACTGACAGCCCTCACCCACACTCATTCTTCTTACATAGTTAACAGCTTAAGTTGACTACATCCTTCAGCCTATTTCCTTGTCCTCCTGTCTATAGTAATTATAGATAGGGAAATATTATTAGAAGTGGAGTCCCTGTTAGAAATAGAGTTAACTCCCTTGAACCTAATCTGAATGCCTAATAGTTTAGATGTTATCAGTGAGCCTAATGACCTCAAGAGAAAGAACTGAAGGCTGAATATTTCTAAATTAGAGATAATTTAATTATGAGGAAAACTTCACATTAATTCATATTAACTTTCACATTATTAGAAAAATTTCACAGTAGGAAAATTTCTGAATATATTGTGGCTTTGGTTATACCAGTTTTCTCTATCTAAATTCCCTTATTTATCTTTGGAATATTAAAAATCACTTGAACTGTCCCTAAATCATTAAATTCACAACATGCTTCAAAACTCTTCTGCAAAACTTGGGAAGAGGTTTTAATAGAGAATTCAAATTTATAAAATAAAAATGTATTATTTTGTCACTATCCACTTTATCAAAGGTGACAACTGCATAGTAGCATCTCGCATATTGATTTCTTAGATAAAAGAATCGAGTACTTCCATCTTAACAGTCTTAAAATACTAAAGCTGTTTTTCACACCTAGCAATTACTGAGAATGCATTTTTCACACAACTGGCAAATGTATCAAGCTGCATGAGCAAATCCAAATGGTAAAATGTCCGGAGAGCAGGTGAGATCACCTATACCAACACAAACTAGACGTTTTTATTTTCAAGGAACTGCATTTCTTTCTCTCTTAAGAACAATGACTAAAACTAGGAACACAGTCCACGAAAGCGTTGAGCTAATTCCCATAATGCCACCTCTGCTCACTCAGTCATCTGTCTCTTCTATTAAAGCTGCAGAGGCAGTCCTCGTTAATGCCTTTTTGTCCTATGAACTGGTCCCATTGTGGTTCAGAATGAGAAAGTAGAAGGGTGAAAACAATTTTTTGGACTAGTTGAGCAAGTGATTCCTTGGGGATTCACCCCTAACCTTTTCAAGGGCCAGATTTCCATAAATAAATTGGGGCTTTGTTTTCTTCCATGAAGATTGCTAATTCAAACTTAAAAGACATTTGAATGCCAGAATCACTTTACTGTTCTTTTGCTGTAATGATTTAGATTGAATGTCATTGTGCACTCAAGCTTGCCAGGTAATTGAGCAACTATGGTCTTTATTTGATGATATAGTCATGGCTCTTTAAATATCAATGACCATGGTGTTGGAGTATAAAATACTAGTTGGCAAATATGTAGTGATTATGAATAAGATACATATCACTACAAAAATTTGTTATTTTTAAATTAATGGGTTTCAACATTATTAACTTAGAATAAATTATGTCTTTAAAAAATTTTAATTATGTAAATATGAATCAGATTTCCCTTGGAGAGCAGAGTACTTTGTTGAAAGTATAGGCTTTTTTTTTTTTTTCTTTGCTGGGGAGAAGAGTAGCTATTTTAAAAATAACTTCTTTATTCAGCGAGATTTCTATTTGGGGTTTTCTGGTTTTCATGGCACATTCTCTCATAATCTCTATAGTTCATTACTTTTCATATGTTCATTATTTGTATTAAAGAATGGATCATGGTTCAGTAAGATACATATTTTTAGTTTTTGTTTTGTTTGTGGGTGGGAATTGGCTTAACTCATTAATTTTCACCTTACCTTTCAGACTTTGAAGTGAGTCCTGCATTGGTGCAAAGGCTGACCAGTTAGTAGAACACCTTTGATCATGAACCCAGAGAGGAAGCAAAAGGTAAGTAAATTAACACTGTATGGCTTTAGCTCTATGTAAGCAGTGAGGTGGGTATTTTGACTACTTAACACCAATACTATCAAGATGATTAAGCACAAACTGTGTACACCATATTCCATGCTTAAAATACATTACATTTCTAAATTTTTATAACTACTCTTTGAAATAGGCATTAAAATCTCCTCTTTGGGTAATCCCTGGGTGGCTCGGTGGTTTGGTGCCTGCCTTCAGCCCACGGCGTGATCCTGGAGTCCCGGGATCGAGTCCCACGTCAGGCTCCCTGCATGGAGCCTGCTTCTCCCTCTGCCTGTGTCTCTGCCTCTCTCTCTGTGTGTGTCTCTCATGAATACAGAAATAAAAATCTTTAAAAATCAATCAATCAATCAATCAATCTCCTTTTTGCAAATGAGCAACTTAAAGAGGAATAGGTCATTATTTTTTTAATAAATTAATTTTTATTGGTGTTCAATTTACCAACATACAGAATAACACCCAGTGCTCATCCCGTCAAGTGTCCCCCTCAGTGCCCGTCACCCATTCACCCCCACACCCCGCCCTCCTCCCCCTCCACCACCCCTAGTTCGTTTCCCAGAGTTAGGAGTCTTTATAGGAACAGGTCATTAAATGGCAAAGTAGACATTTGAACAGAACCTGTATTTCCCCAAGTGTGTTTTGCAGAACAAAATCAAGTAAGAAGGGTCCTGTAACAATAATAAATACACAAACCTATCTGCTGAATGAATGAATAGAATCATGAAAACCCACTTTTATTTGAATCCAACTAATACTTATCATGCACTTACTTTTTGCTGATTGTTTTCACATACAATAATTCATTTGATCTCTTCATACCTTATGCTACTGGTTAAATACTTCTCATTTTACCTATAAAAAAAATGAGATGCAGAAAGATTTACCAATGTGAGGCAGTAAGTAAATTAAGGAACAAACATATTCTATCACCTTATCTCCCAATGGTTGCTTGTCTCCCTCACCTATAGGAATGTTTTCCTAAAACTTTAGACCATGGCATGTCTTAGAATATGAATTAATATTGTGGTACAAATAGGTGGTAGCATTTTTAGTTTATCTGTAAAACTCTTGATCTACTCTGTTATGAAGTTGGGCTGTGGAAAGAATTTGGACACAAAGGTCTTCTTTGGTTCCCTCATTTTAGAAGTCCAGAAGAAAATAATATATTATGTAACAGTCATTTAAAATACGGGATCCCTGGGTGGCGCAGCGGTTTGGCGCCTGCCTTTGGCCCAGGGCGCGATCCTGGAGACCCGGGATCGAATCCCACGTCGGGCTCCCGGTGCATGGAGCCTGCTTCTCCCTCTGCCTGTGTCTCTGCCTCTCTCTCTCTCTCTCTCTCTCTCTCTCTGTATTTATCATAAATAAATACAAATTAAAAAAAAGAGATCTTTAAAAAAATAAAATAAAATAGACTGTGTTTTTTTTTTTTTAATGTGCAGAATAGGGCACAGACTGGATGGTTTTATCTCCCTAGATTACTTTCCTTAGATAACTTTATTGTCTAATATAGTCAGGCCCTCTAGGTAAATATATAGTAAAAACTGATGGGGGGGCATGTATGGCTTGTGTTAAATATTTGAAAGATTTTTTAAAAAGCTTTTATTTATTTATTCATGGGAGATACAGAGAGAGGCAGACACATAGACAGAGGCAGAAGCAAGCTCCCTGGGAGGAGCCTGATGCGGAACTCGATCCCAGGATGCTGGCATCATGACCTGAGCCAAAGGCAAACGCTCAACCACTGAGCCACCAAGGTGCCCCTGAAAGATTTTTAAACTCTGTGCTGGTGATGGTGTGGGAAAAGGAGCGCTGTTTCACAATGCAGCTGAAGATGTAAATCGGTATCATACTTCTGCAAGGCAGTCTGAAAAATATGCGTCAGAATGTAATATACTCCTGTTTTCTTACTCAGCAATTACACTTGAAATCTATCTTCTAAAATAGTGATACTTTAAGATATTTAGCAAAGTGTGATTTAAGGCTGTGATCACTTTGAAACAAATATCCTAAAATATTTATCCCAAATATCTATAACCTAAAATCAGAGATTTGAGTAAGTATGTCATAGTGCATGTTTATAATATCTCATTATGATAATGTGGTAGATCTATATTTATGATGAAAGAAGTTTATGATATAGTATTAAATGGAGCAAGAAGTCACAACATACTGTATTCATCATTTAGGTATATATAACTAGAGGGGGAAAAAAACAGTAAAAACATTCACCAAAATGTTCACACTTGTTGGTTCTGGTAGTAGCATAACATTTTAATTTTAGTTTTAATTTTCATGCTTTCTTTGTACAATGTTTTTTCAATATGAATATGCAGGCCTGCATTCCCTTTCTCAAAACCAGCATGGCCAAATATGATTTGGAATTGAGAAATTTTTGAATTTGAGGAGGTTTATGATGTACATATAGTTATAATAGCCTATACCTTCAGTGGGATCTGAGACAGCCTCTTGTAATCATGCACATTAATCCTTCATAAGCAAAAGTATGAATACGCATGGTAAGTAGCACCGACTTGGCTTTAGATCAGTTCAGGTCAGGTCACCTTTTATCACAAAATGAGTTGCAAAATCTCTGGCTTTCAGAGCTTTATTTATTTATTACTGTTTGGAATTTCAGATAAGGAATTGTATACCTGTACTAATGTTTTAATCTGCAAAGGAATAACTCTAAAAATACACTTAGAAAGAGAAGCGGGACCTGTCATCCTAAGTCCAAACCCCCATAAGTTCCTCTTGTGTTAGTGTTGGCATGGCGGTTGAAAGGCAGGTGGGTGTGTGTAAATGAATTACTCTTAGGGTTTGCTTTTGTTTTCCTGTGTTTTCTTCTCTCTTCTCTATATCTGCAGGATGCAAAAGTGATATAAAAGCTTTTAATATCTAATGAAACATTACTTAGGGCAAGTTAAATCAGCTTTTGACAGCTGTCTTATATTGGTTTAAAATGGAGGGAGAAAGAGTGTTAATTAAGTATGAGCTATTAAAAAGAAGATATGAGTGATTTTTGGAAAACTGTCTTCTGCAGCTGACATACCAACAAATTGTCTCCTGGGAAGAAAATGGTTTTGCAGGCTCTTCCCCAGTCTAACTGTGTGCTTTGCTAGGTGGGGGGTTAATAAGCAACATCTGACAGTGGCAAACGTACTCTGTCACATAGCCTACCGTACATTTCGAGATTGCTAAGCATCTGTTTTTTTACTGGGATCATTTTGGTAATCTCCTTTTCAAAACAGGCCTCAGTCTATAAACAGAAATCACTTTTTCACACTTAGGGATGTAAGTTAGATAGAGTTTTGGAATTATTTTTATGGTGCCGCCTTCATGTTCTAGGATAAACCTGAAGTGGTTACTTAGGCTCAAATTGCCCCTTAATCTTATGGAAACAAAGGTTAAACAAAATGATTCTGTTTGTTTTATTGCTTTATTACTTGTTTTAAGACATTTCTTTCCACCAACTTTACCCTTTAGGAGTTTATTATGGAATGGATAGAAAATACAGAGAAAAATATTTTAAGAAATTGCAACCATCCACAATCTTTCTGCTGGGAATTTTTGTGTGTATATATTTATCCTTTGGTATTTGTGTGTGTGTGGCTAACAGATAAATGTGTATACGTACTGCTGTAAACACATTGCATATGTTAATCTTCCCAATATCCCCATGAAGTTGATACTATGCTACATATTTTATGAATATTGAACATATGAAATAGTGGGATCTGCTGTATATAAATATAAATGGTATTTTTAATAATTTTTCTTTTTACTTAAGACTATGATCTCATCAATTTTCTGTACCATTATTTTTTTTGAAAACTCCCTTTTTAAATGGCTTTATTATTTTGAGAGAGAGAGAGAGAGAGAGCGCACAGAGAGAGAGGGAGAAGCAGACTCCCAGCTGAGCAGAGAGCCCAACACGGGGCTTGGTCTTAGGACCATGGGATCATGACCTGAGCTGAAAGCAGATGCTTAACTGACTGAGCCACCCAGGCACCCCTTGAAAACTCGATTTTTTATGGCTACATAATATTTGGTAGCATGGATATACTATTATTTAACAAAGCCATAGTTATTGCGTCGTATAATTGTGCTCAGATTTTCACTTTTATTTTTTTTATTTTTTTTTTATTTTTTTAATTTAATTTAATTTTTTTATTTTTTTATTTTTATTTTTTAGATTTTCACTTTTATAAATGATGCAATAAATAACCATTGTATATTGCTATTTCTGTAAGTAGTTGATTGTTGCCTGCTGAAAAATTCCTAAACATGAAACTATTAGCCCACTTCTGATAAACATGTTTAAGGTGGTGGAACATAGTACAGACTGCAGGTTCTGCAGAAGGCAATATGCATTTAAGCCCCAGCAACTTCACTTAGTAATTTAGTATGATATACAAAGTTACTTCAATTTTCCAATGATCAAAATGGGTAAACCCCTTAGAATTTTGTATAGAATTAAGGAAGACAATATATCAAAATTATTTAACAACAGATGAATGTGTAGACAAAATGCAGTATATCTCTACAATGGGAAGTTATTCAAGTATAAAAAGGAATGAAAAATAAAAAATAAAACAGAATGAAGTACTGATACTGATGTTTCAAGACAGATGAACCTTGAAAACATCAAGCTAAATAAAAGAAGCCAATCACAGAAGAAAAAAGACTTCATGATCCCAATCATACGAAAGTCCAGAATAGAGAAATCCATAGAGATGGAAGGCTTAGTGGTTGCTTAGGTATGGGAAATGGGAACAAGGGCTATGAGGGTGTAACTAAAGGGCACTGAATTTTTTTTTTGAGGTTATGAAATGTTCTGAAATTGATTGTAGTGGTGTTTAGACTTACCCCTAAATATACTAAAAGCTAATTATATGCTCTAAGTGGGTGGATTATATGAAAAATGGATTACATTTCTTTAAAGCTCCTTTTACAACAGCTGCATTCAAAGTGGCCTCCAAAAGATGAATTAGGGTTTAAACCTCTTGAAAATTGAAAGAAGCTCTTTGACTTGCCATCTTTTTTAGTCTCCAGTGGATTCCATTTAACCTTTGACATATACATATACACATGTATATGAATTTTGCAAGCCTTGCGTTTTCATGTTAATCTCTCACTATTAAGAGCATCTTTATTTTTCTAGATGGATGTCCTACCTCTGCTTTTGGTATGAAGAGAAAAAACTGATCTCAAGGATTGTTAGCATAATTTGAATGGAGGCTTGGCCCATTTCAGGGACCATTGTAGTCTAAGGTCAGGCAGACAAGAATTGGTATTCAAATCCCATGGGTCTTACTTTTTATCTCTTTTTCTTTAGTATAAAATTTACTTCTAAGCAATTCCATGTATTTATTTCATTAATTCCAATAGAAAAAGTATATTTTTAATGTCGCCAACTTTCAAATTCAGGCGGAACATGGGTACTTAGGAATTTAAAATGCTCAGAAAACAACCTGCAATGTAATTTCTGTTTCATCTGTAACTTATATTTTCTGACAGGATTTTGGTGACCATTCTTTCCTGGAGATATCCTAATGAAATCTAATATTCCAGTTATTTAAAGTAAATTGGCAATAAGCTCTATATGTGTCAAACACCTTTGTTCCTGGATGGAAGCTTGGCTATCTGTTGACAATAGCACTTGCACTTTATGTTACAGGTTTGTACCTTTGCAGATGGTCTAAAGGTTACATTGAAACAAAACAACCAGGTATTTAAAAAAATAATAATAATAAAAATGAAAAAGCTCTATTCTTTTTACCGGTTTTCTTTTAAAGACTTGGAAGTAAAAATTTCCAAATCATCATAAGAGATGTAAAGAAGATCAGATTCTGATGTTAGACTGGAAACAGAAATCCAGATTTACTCTTCTACCACCACCCAAAGTCCTGTTTCCCTAAAATAACAGAGATCCAGTCAGTGGAATATGCTAAACTACCTACTGAAATCTTCAGTTTTATTCTCCATTCTTGGCTTCATGATGCTAAAGATCTTAATTCCTGGAACAATCTGGGTGATTGATAAAGTTATTTTGATTATTAATCCCAAGTGTTTTGGTATGAACTGGAAATAAAATGAAGAAAACGTAACACCTTTAAAGAGTCCCTGATTTCAGTGATGCAGTGTGTCACTTCTGAATTTGTTGTTCTCCCCATAAGATAAAAGGTAGAAGAAATGGCCATTTACTTTGGTAATATCATCTACTTTTTCAAAACAGTCTTATTAAGATGTAATTTATAAACCATAGAATTCATCCATTTAAAATGTGAAATTCAATAGTTTTTTTTTTTTTCACATATTCACAAAGTCCTGTGATCATCACTATAATCAATTTTGGGACATTTTTATCACTCTCAAAAGGAACTCCATACCAATTAGGCACTTTCTGTTTCCCCTTAAGCCCTCCAGGCCTAAGCAACCACTAATCTACTGTTGCCTCTAGAGAGTTGCCTATTCTGGACATTTCATATGAATGAAATTATATAATATGTGATTATTTGTGACTGATTTCTTTTACTTAAGCATAATGAATCAAGAATTTATCATGTGGTAGAGTATAACAATACTTCTCTTTCTTTTTTTTTAATTTTTATTTATTTATGATAGTCACACACACACACAGAGAGAGAGAGAGAGAGAGAGAGAGAGAGGCAGAGACATAGGCAGAGGGAGAAGCAGGCTCCATGCACCAGGAGCCGGACGTGGGATTCGATCCCGGGTCTCCAGGATCATGCCCTGGGCCAAAGGCAGGTGCTAAACCGCTGCGCCACCCAGGGTTCCCACTTCTCTTTCTATGGCTGAATAATATTCCATTTTATGGACCTCCCACATTAGTTGAATAGTTGACTGTTTTCACTTATTTGGCTATTAGGGAACAATGCTGCTTGAACACTTATGTATAAGATTTGTTGTAGATAAATGTTTTCATTTCTTATGAGTATATACCTAAGAATGAAACTGTTGAGTCTCCTCTGGTAACTCTGTTTTACATTTAGAGGAACTACCAAACTGTTTTCCAAAGGAGCTGTGCCAGCAGTGTATGAGGGTTCAAATTTTTCCATATCCTTGCTAATACTTGTTACCTGTTTTTTTATCCTAGTCGTTTTATCAGCCAGTATCTTATCCTTTTTTACATTTCTATAATTTTGATATTTTCAAAGTAATAATTGTTTTAACATAAACGAAATGTTAACAGAGAAGTGGTTTTTCATTGATGACTTGAGCCAACTGCTTTTTCATAGAGTATTTTCTTTAAATTCAAAATGTTTAGACAGCTTTAGTGCAAAGAAATATGGCTAGTCAACTGGGATTCATAATCTATGGTTTATATTTCAGAGTCTTTTCAGAGACTAGTTTCTTCATCTTGGAGCAATCTTTCCTCTCTGGTCTGGTGGTAAGTTTGAGATAAAGTTAGTAAAGTGTTTACTCTCTCAAGAGAAAACCACACTATCAGTTTATAGGATGAGTCAGTGAGGGGAACCTTTACAAAACACATTTTTTTCTTATTTCTGAATCTAAATGCTATATAAAAACGTTTGCTTCGACCCCAAAACATAACTATTCTTTGAGTTAAATGGGTTTGTTCTTTTCTTGTATGTTCTATTTACATATTTCTTGGTTATGTTATTTTTATTCTCAAAATTATAGAATATATATCCCAAGTAGAGTTGTAAATTGATTTTAATGTTTACATGTTATATTATCAATGTCCTTAGTTTTAGTTTGAAAATTTACAGTTTGATGAATGCTCATGGACATGTAGGAATTTGGTGGTCTACATTGTGAGATCTCCCTTCTAATCCATGTGGATTTAATGATATTTATCAGACATTGATAAATATCAGGGGACTGATATCAGGGCACTGATAAAAGTTCAGGGGACAGATGTTAAAGTAACAGACATGGGATCAAGAAAGCAAGCTTTAATTATTGTTTAAAATAGCTGTTTTTTTTTTGTTTTTTTTGTTTTTTTTTTGTTTTTCTTAATCATTTTAATAAATATCCTTAGAAGATATTAACCCGTTTGTCACATTATTTTGTCTTTTTTTTTTTATTTTTTTTTTACCCCCACCCCCCGCCCTCCTCCCCTTCCACCACCCCTAGTTCATTTCCCAGAGTTAGAAGTCTTTATGTTCTGTGTCCCTTTATTAGTTTCTGCAGACATCCTGAATAGTCCTAATAAAGGCAGATTCTACTCATTAAAAAGTTGTTATTTTATATATATATATATATATGTTATATATATTATATATATAATGAATTTTATATATATATAATGAATTATGTAATTTAAAAATTTGTCACATGATCTGTTTGGGGGCCATATCTTTACAAGGTCAAGCAGAGTGGCTGTGAGATGTTTCATTTTGTTTCATTAGACTTACTGGAATATAATAGTAATATATTTCAGATAAAATTTGGAGTGTGCCAGCTTTGATCTAAGAAGGACTTGTTTCTCCAGAATTTTTTTTTTTTGTCCTATAACTGCCCCATAATCTGTAGGACAAACTGCCTTAGTGTACTTGGCCACAGAAAGCTGTCTGTGTCTGTGTCTGCATCACCTTTCCTTGCAAAGTGAGGATGGCACAAGAGTGGGACATTCATGGAGAAGTTTTTAACAGGGCTGAAAGCATCATCAACATGAATCAGCTAGAAACCTCCTGTGGTAATGGCCTTTAAGTCAACTTCCCACAGCATTCATACCATTCGGAGATGCTTTGGAAGCCCAGAGTGAGAAGGGACATGGGTGAAGGTCAAGGCTTCCCATTCCTATTCAGATTAGTGCAGTACATTTCTTAAGTCTGTGAAATATTTTGGAATATTTCTATATAGGAAAAGGTGATATGCCTTAATATTTCAATATTCTCATTTAACATATCTATAAAAAAATAACTTTAAGCCCATCAAAATAAGCCAGACTCTTCCCCTTCCATTCAATTTTGCCATATTTAAGACAGTCAACATCAGGTAATCACAAAGAAAGTCATCAATTTGACAAAGCACTGAAATATAAATACATAATATTTACATTTGTGTAAGGAAAATACTGAATAAAAAATGTTTAATCTGAAAGATGTGATTATAACCAAGATAGGTTTTATTTTTAGAAATCTTTTTAAATATCTAAACTTAAAAAACATAACTTTTATAAAAGGAATATTGTTAGAATAAGACACAGTTCCATACTAGCCACAGATATTAAGAAGATCAAAGTACTAATTTTGGATCTTCAGCTAATAGTTCACAATATTGATCAAGTCCCAAAATATCTATGACTTTGAGACTCTTCACATATAAAAAAAGATAAAACAGAGTTAGCTAGTTGCATCATTTTGTAAATTGCCTTCTGGATTTAAAATTCTGAAAACTGTTATTAGGAAAATCATCTGAATATGTTTAGGTTCAATTGCATTGAATATTTGGTTTTTTGCACCAGCAGCACTTAGCATGAGAGAATTTTCAACCTCTGTAAAACAAACAAGTTATGATCCCCTCGCTTTAGATTGTTGAACACATATCACATAATCGATGTATACTTTTTATGGACTCAGCATTGCCTCATATATTTGGTGATACAAAAGAAATGTAAATAAATTTTCCCACAATGAATTAATAATAAATTTGGATAGAGGTCATATTGCTGTGTCAATGAGGAACCATTCAAGAAATAATAGAGTTTAAAATGGCAGCCTGTACTATGATATAGATGAGAGAATAGGATAACATATGAGGTTATTACAATCATTAAATGGGGAAGGGAGATAGAAACATATAGTGGTATGCCCAAGGGCAAGTGCCCACAGAGCCTTATGAGTAAATCATGAAGAAAAATATTATGTGGGTGTCATTTATGTTTGTTACCACTATTATATGTCTTGGAGAGCTGAGGGTGATAGAACCAGAACTTGCGAGAATCTACCAAAGACAATCTGCCTTCTATCAAGAAGGTTAAGAGAAGAGAATTCTGTTGGAGAAAAGGAAGTCTCATAGAATGGGAAAAAGAAACCCTCAATGTTAGTCTTTTCTTTATATATTTCGTTTTCTCCAGAGACTTCTTTTTTTTTGGCTTCATTAATTTTCCCCTCTCTTGCTTTCCTCCTAAACGTAGCTTAGTCTTTCATAACTTTGCAGAGTGACTTGGCTTGCATGCTACATTTCCTTAAGTAAGAATGATAATCTTTTTAGAAGCAGGAATGCCAACTCTCCTATTCATTGAGGTTTTTTGGTATTATTCTGCAGAAAACTATTTAATAAATGTATAAACTGAAATTAAGGCAGTATCAAGGAAATTATATATATTATATATTAATATATTAATATAATTATATATTAATATATATTATGTATTATAATATATAAACTTTATATATATATATATATATATATATATATATATATATATATATATACCTGCTAATGTCCCACATTGCTTATAACAACGATAGGTGAAATTCAGAAAATGTCTACTGTAGCAATTTAGTAGTTTGTGCTTGGGTAGAGTAATAAACTGGCTTATGCTTCATTACATGACTGACTTCATTATAGGAAAACCATGCACACTGTTTCTGTCAATTAAATCCTCATTTACTTTCTTAGGCACTAATTAAGAAGTCCTTATCATTCAGGTAGGGATAAATAATAGAAACAATTACTGTCAGATACAGACATATTTAATAAGCTTGGACAACCCACCTGTCTACTTTTGGTGACAACCTTTTACCTAAAGCTCCAGAGTCAGAGGCTCAAAGTTTTCTTGTGAGTGAAGGCTGGCATTGAGAGGCAAGAGAGCTGCTGTTTCCTGTCAAAGTGTCCTTAGCTAAGCAACTTTGTTGGCCCCATTCCTCTGTATATTGATTAGAACTGTATAGAAACTACTGGAAATGCCATAGGGGAAGTGAAGTTCCTTTATGTATACATTATATGAACTGGCAAAAAATCATGCTAGATATAGAGCAAATGCATGTACAATTTGTCAAAGTTTCCATAGAAATATGTCAAGCAACTAGATTGAATAGCCAGGTTGTTTGTGAGTATCTCCACATTTTTAACTGAGTGGGCCATATTGTCTACACTGGTCCACTCTAGTCCTTTAGAATCCTCTTCAGATTCATGTAGACTTAAGTATTCTTTTAGGCTAGCCTTTTTTTTTTTTTTTTTCTAACTGCTGTGTGACAAATTGGTGCTGGTCATCATTCAGGCTTTCATAATTCTCTTTCCTGCTTCCACAGTCCAATACATTAAAAGTGAGTAAATTGAGAGAATCCATTGTGAAATCAGAACACTGTATGTACTAAGAGAATTCATGCATCTGTGATGACCATGTTCCATATTCCTATGCCATTTCTCTTCATTTTTTGACCTTAAAACATACCACCCAACTGGAAACAATATTCCACCAGAAAGTCAATCTGATACAATAATGTTCTGATTGCTAAGGAATCTGACTCAACTTAGGGGTTTGAGTCTACAGAGAAAATTCAGTAAGTGAGTTCACCAAGACATATTTTAAATTACTTAACAGATTTTTGTTAAAAATAGGAATGTCATACTTGGAAATTTCAACTATAAAGAATGCCTTTAAATATACCTGATTTTTTTCTTATTTGTACAGGAGGGGAGGGGCAAGTATTTTTATATTAAGAATGGAAACATCTTACAGGTATCTGAATGATAGTTTAGGTATAACTTTAGTGACAGCCTTAAGGTGAACAATTCTTAAAACATGGTTGTGGAAATTCAATTACATATAGATGCTAAGAAAGGACAATATTGTTTAAAGAGTATGCAGGGAAGATTGCTACTACAATGTGAAAGAGTGGACATTTATTTATTGTACATTTATTTATTGTATTTATTTATTTATTGTATATGAAGGAATTTTAGCTTTCCCTGCCCCTTTTCTTTCAATTCACCAGTTTTGTCTTAATAAACATCACTATTCAGAACAAAATACAGAGGTCAGAACCTGAGCACTACAGTTAGCTACATCTGGTTTCAAACTTGTCAACAGTGAGCACTTCCTGAGAAATGTATTTAACTTTTCTCAGTCTCAGTCTCCATATCTACAAAATTAAGACAAATTAAGTACTTACTGGGATGTAGTAAGAAATGTCACGTACTATGTGCTGGGCATTTTTCTAAGTATATTACATGGAATCCACTGAATTTTCACAACAATTTTGTGAGATGGGAGCTAGTCTAATTCCTCTTTTTTCAGATGAGAGAAATGAGAGACAAAGAGGTTTTGTAATATTCCCAAATTAAAGAATATGTGATGTATGAGATTTGAACCCAGGCTTTCTGTCTCCAGAGTTTAAGCAATCAGCCACAATGCTATAATAATGAGTATTCAGTATGGTTTCCAGAATGTAGTGAATGGCCCATAATTGTTAGCATTGGATGCTATCACTGGTGAGGCTCATAAATAATACCCTAGTTCATTTCCTGAATTCAGAATCAATTAAAAGGTAAACATAAGTATTAGTTGGAGATCAGAATGTTACTGGCAAACTGATTAGAAAATGTGGTGTTAGGGCTGCAGTTAAGTAAGTGTGGTAATATCATATTCCTGAATTAATTTGATTTCCCACTTCAAACTCTGACAATTCAAGGATCCCCAGAAAGGACAGTCTTCTCCCACAGCAGAGAGGGAACCAGAGTACACATTCTGTGAACAGTGCCAGTGGTCCTCAGCCATATTTTCGTGGCTCTCTTTTTTTTCAACTCCCCATTTGGATAAGACTGTCTTCTTCTCCTGAGGAGTAGTGAGTGAGAGTTAGAGAGCAAAGCTTCAAGTAATGTCTCTCCACTGGAAACAGAAGGTCAGGATTCCTCCTCTCCCAAACCAACGGTTGCTGTTTGCACTGCTAACATTGTTCCTGTTGTTATCACAGGAAGATTCAAGGGCCTGTCCTTGCTCCTCAGCCTGAGCTGAGAGCTGCTAAGAAGGAGGTGACATTGACTCAGTCTTAAGCGTTGATGCCCCTAGATTTGCTGAGCTCCTGGCCCAGATGAAGGAACGATTGTGCTTCACAGCATGGTCACCTTTGGTTGCCTTAAGCAAGGCAAGAATACAACCTTTAAAAAACTGCAGATTTCATGCGTGGTGGGAAGGAGTCTTGTCCCACCTAAAAGTAAAGGAAGGACATGTTATTTCTAGCTGCCATCAATGGACTTCCATCTTTAGCTCAGATAGGAATAGATCTACCAGAATGTGTTTTCAGAACACATCATCTTCATCAACAGAAGGATTGCTCTGTTGGTCATGTTAACACAGCTCTCCTTGGAAATGCCCTAAACACAGAGTGAATTTTTTTCCCCCATGGAATTGATTCTTACCTATTTCCTTGAAAGGCATTTATATAAAAGTCTGAAGATGAACATATTCATAACTACCACATTTTCCCACCAAAATGACATTTCTCACAGAAACTCCCCCAGGGACCAGAAAGAGATCAGCCTGGGAAATTAGCCGTAGTAGTGGTAGATGATGCCATTGTAATGAGGGTGTGAACCAAGAGGTGATCTGAACCCTATGTCTATAGTAGTTGAAATAATAAGCCACTTAGCAAGAGAGCACATCAGTGGTGCGCTTGAATACCATATGCACATTCAAAGCCCAACTCTAGAAGCTTCACACCCCAAATTTAATGCCACTTTATCTATTTAAAGCCTTGCCCTGTACATGTCAAAACAATTGGTTATCCTTTAAAACAATTATTTGCAGATGCATTTAGTTAAAGGCATCTGACATGGAACTAAAGTGCATTAAGTTTCCTGGAAAAAAAGTCATCGTGATGCCACTAATAATGTGTTGCTTCAAACTGGTGAAAGCAAAGGAATTTAGGCTGATGAGCCCTTAAAGAGAGAATGCAGTGTGGATTGTGGATTCTGCGAAGAGATAGAGGCTGAAAGTACATTCAACCTACCTCCTACCCTTCACCTCCATCCCTATGGGAAACTTCAAAGAAGCAAAGCACACTTACTTGGCTTGGTCCCAGAGAAAAAGCCTCTGAAAGGTTGCATTTCCTTATTCAAAAGAATAAACTTTATCAGGGTCCTACTGGCTTGAGGTTGGCATTTGGTCTGAGAGCATTATATAGTTTCCTGAAAAGTGACAGCTTTAAATTAAACGAAGAGAGAATAACAAAAGCACAGGGAACCATAGGTTCTTTTTTCCATTACACTTCTCTTGAATGCAGTACAATTTTCATCTTCCCTTGTTTCCTCTGACAGGAGGTCTTTATGTTATGTCTGTCTGTGGTAGAGGAGGCATGTGAGTCAGGAGGACTTCCAGTCCTCCTTCGCTCTTACTGAGGTCACCCTAGAGCTGCTCGACTGTTTTCAAACCATGGGATTCTTCTTCATTGTCAGATTTATTTACATTGAGTCTACTTCTTGAGGAAAAATAATAGTTATTTTATATCCTATGGACTAATTTCTGCCCATCTTCCTTTCCCCTACCTCAACCAGAGTCTTTTCCCCTACTCTTTCCATATAGCATTAAAATGTATGCTTCTTCTCTTTCCTCTCATATATCCATACCCTGTCCATACTGTCAAGGCCAATATCTAGCATTTTGTGAAGTCCTTCATCTGCCCATCTTGAATTAATTTCTCTTTTCTTCATGTTTGTGTAGTCCCTAATTGTATCCATATTATGAAACTGTTAATATTCTGTTTTGACTCGGCTTTCTTTTCCTCTAGATTTTGTTTTCATTGTTTTAATAATTTACTGCACATTGTTGCCAGATTTCTTATCCATTTTGGTAAACAACTGGGATTTATAGCAGTTAAGGCTTAATAAATAACATGTCATTTCTAAACCGTTTTTTTCAAAGCACTCTTCTGCTCCCGTTACCTTATTAGATTTCTTGAAATATTTGAATAAAATTCAGGTAATTCAATAGGCATTCTACCTAGACAAAAATTCCCAAAAGTTTGAATGTACCTTTGTCCTTATAAATACAAAAATATCAGGATTTTTATTATTCATTTATTTCAATGGTAAATTCCTTGGGTAACTTTATGCATTCAGGGCTAAATTTATTATTTCCAAAAATTTGTGCAGCTTTGAGATGTTAATTTACTTAAGAAGAATGAACTTCATTTAAAAGAAAAAATTGTATGCCACATTTTTTTCCTGTTGTCACCCACCTCCACATGTTACTATAGAGATACACTGTAAGAGTTAAGTAATTTGGTGAAGATTACAAGGTATTCTGTGATGGAGATGGGAGTAAAACCCACAGGACTGGGATCCACTTTGTCAGGAATTTACCTTGACCTAGCTACATCTAATTTCATGTCATATGTCAAATCAGGATAAAATCAGGATTCTGATGCAGTGTAAATGTTCAGTAAATGTGAAATTAAAAAAAAAACTCATCATTTTAGAAATGTAGAACCTAACTTTATAGAGATTACTTGAATATATGACTAGGGCTAGTAAAGAGAGAATAAAAAATAATATTTTTCCTAAGTCAAGTCCATACCAATATGGTAGAGTTTACAAGACAAAAGAACATTGGTCTTTTGAATAATGTCTTAGAAACTCCTGAAAACTCCCATTTACCCCATATGACATGTAGAAATGTTTTTTTCAGAAGAAGAAATTTAATGCTGCCCAGATAGAGTCTACAAATTATAGTTTTGCAGTTGCTTTTTGAACTGTTTTTCCTTTAAGAATTTCTTGTGGACTTGTATGTAATCCACTGTACAAATACTTTAGAAATATGTAAAGATTATTCTACTTTAAAAAGTATTGTTTATTGAACATCTGCAAAAAATAAGTATTTCTAGATGTCTGACTCTAAGTATTAAAATTACAAATGAGAACTTATACAACTCTCTGGGCTCTCTGGTTATCACAGAGATGACCATAAGGCATACAGCTTCCTAAACAATTAGCCTGGTCCCTGAACACTTTCTGAAATCCATTTGCACAGTTGTGCAAATGAGATTTCTCTGTCTCCCTCTCTGTCTTCCAGTCGTGCTCACCCTACACAGAAAATTTAGATATCACAGGGATGTTTCAGGTAGGACAACAGAAAAGTGCACAGCAGACAGGGTCAGGATGTCTTGTTAAAAGGATTTGAAAATCGTAAACTTCCAGTACCTTCCCCTGATGAACCTATAGGAGGATAGAGCTGGCCCTCTAGGGACAGGAGAATGGCCCAGAACTGTTGAATCTATGTCTCAGAAAAAGTAAGTGAACTGTCATCAACTAAAGCCAGGAGAGGGCAATGGACAGAAGGAGAGCAGCCTGACAATCTGAAAGTCAAGGAGGAGCGAGTTCTAGAGAAGGTTGGACTGAATAGAGGATGAAATAGAGATATTACCCAAGAATCTGTCAGTTCACCCTTCATAGATGAACCCAACTTATAAATCTGCAAAAAAGGCAATGGTCCAGAAATCTTCCCCAATAAAGCCCATAGCAAACATGTTTAGGAAAAGCCTCCACTATGATACTGAGCATTGGAAAGGTTCTCTTCTTCCTGATTTAAGAAAACTAAGGTGAAAGTGAAGATGAAGTAGAGATTTTGGAAAATGTCTGTTTTGGACACATTATTGACACCAAATATATTCTATCTGCAGGTTGATTTTTTAATATTGAGAGCACATTTTTTTTTCCTAATGATTTCTGCAGCAGAATGGAAACTGTTTTCCAACATAGTCCATTTAAAATTTTTTAAAAATAGGGATGCCTGGGTGGCTCAGCGGTTGAGCATCTGCCTTCAGCCCAAGGCGTGATCCTGGGGTATGGGATCGAGTCCCACATTGGGCTCCTTGTATGGAGCCTGCTTCTCCCTCTGCCTGTGTCTCTGCCTCTCTCTGTGTGTGTGTCTCTCATGAATAAATAAATAAAACCTTAAAAGTTTAATATTTTAGAGCAGTTTTAAGTTCACAGCAAAATCAAGAAGTAGGTACAGAGATTTCCCACATATCCTCTGCCCTTACATATGCATAGCCTCACCTATCATCGACATCACTCACCAAAATAACACTTTTTATTAAAAATATTTATTTATTTATTTATTTATTTATTTATTTATTTATTTATTTATTTTAGAAAGAGAGAACGTGTGAGGGTGGGGGTGGGGGAGCAGAGAGGGATAATAAGGAAGGGGAAAGAATCTCAAGTAGATGCCACACTGAGCATAAAGCTGGACTCAGAGCTCAATCTCAACACCCTGAGATCATGACCTGAGCCGAAATGAAGAGTTAGACACAACAGACTGAGCCACCCAGGTGCCTCAAAATGATACATTTTTTTATGAAGGATGATCCTGCATTAACTCATCATGATTACCTAAGTTTACAGTTTACCTTAAGATTCATTCTTGGTGGTGTACCTTCTATGGGTTTGGGAAAAAAATGTATAGTGACATGTGTCTATCCTTATAAAAGCATACAGTGTATTATCTTCCCTAAAAATTCCTCTGTGCTCTATCTCTCCACTAACCTCCCCAAATCTCTGATCTTTTTATTGTCTCATAGATTTGCCTTTTCAAGAATGTCATATTGTTAGAAGAATACAGTATTCAATTGTCATAACATTCCTTTTTTGTCTTGTGGGCTTTTTAACATGTCATCTCTCTCCACAAGGCACTTCTAGCTAAGTTCGCCCAGAACGTTTCTGCCGACAACACACAAGTCAAAATCTACCCCCTCAGTGGAAGTGGGTCTCCCTCCTTGTCTACGCTTATCTCCTCTGAGCACTCCCTGTTTACAGTTCCGTCTGGATTGATGTTACACATTAGAGTTTGTTATCTGTTAGTGCATTTCAATAATTCCATAACACCAATTTTGACTTCCCAGCTAGACTATGAGCTATTCAAAGGCAGCAGTCAGTATCTCACAGTTCTCTTTTACCTTTCACAGTATTTATCTTGGTACTAGGCACATAAATAATGCTTTAGAAATAACTGTTGGTTGATTGAGAATCTTCCCTGAATAATGTAAAAGACTTTACCAATGAGAACTTGAATTACTTATTCTCTCTGAAAAAAACATTTTGCAGATTAAAGAGGATGAAAATACTCATACTCTAAGCACTGAGAGCTTGCCTTCTCTATAATTATTATAAATCATAGCCTGAACATTTAAACTCTTCAAGATTTCAGTTTTTTTCCTAACTTCCTCCAGCAGGAAATCCAATCAAGCGTTTGCTTACTGCTGTTTCTGTACTCGCCTCCAAGCACCCATTGTAACGTATATGCTAATTGTGATTATTTTTAATGATTTCTTCAAGTTGTTTTTAATACAGAGTTGCTTTAGTACAACTCATTTTTAATACAGAGCTCTAGGTAAGCATGACATATCCCATTATTTATAATTGCATCAGCTTCCAAAAACGATTAAACCCATTCTTGATAGGTATTTAGACAGCATTGACCTCTTGCAATCTACAGAGAATGGTCCTCTCCTCTAACCTTGTGCTGAATCCAGCTCCCCTCTTCTCTGACAACTGGAAAACACAAAACTCTTAGTGATGTATTTATCTCTTGCCTCCCACTGGAATGTGAACTCCATGATCCCCTTTCTCTGTGGTGCTGTCATTCTTGGTATTAGGCAGTGGAAGGACCCCTCACCCTCTTCCCAGCCAGATATCTTTATGTGAAGCCTGACTACGGGGTGACTTTTTTTTTTATCTGCTGTGATATCTTCTTTACTTACTTGATATCTTCTTTAATTCTGATGTTGTCTGGGCCACTTTAGTTTCTTCCTCAAACTAATAAATTTCTAATTGCCCAAGCTTTAGCTCTAAATACATATTTTGGAGGGTTTTAGCATTTAAGTCTAAGATAAACACTTACATTTCTCTGGTACATTGTCCCTCTAGCTATGAATTTCTTGTCCAAAAGGCTTTCTGGAGGGCTGAAATCATCTGCCATTAACTCAGACGCTTTGCCCACAACCTCTGTTTTTTTTTTTTTTTCTCTGTTAACCTTATATGCTGAAGAATATTGCTTGCCCCTGGCTATCTCCTATTTCCCGGGTTGACCCACATTTTTATTAAAACTCGGGATTTGAGAATTCTTTTTGTGACTATAATTATTTCTACATGACTGTTTATTCCCAGTGTAAGGTCACTTTTTATCTTGCAGTAGAGTTATCCAAATAAACTCTATTTTGCCATTTAGGCCTTTGAATGAAATATGCCCTCCCTTACTATTTTCTGAATGTAGCATCAGAACTAAGGAAATTCACGGTTACTTAATATGGAGCCTAGATTTCTGGTAACCTCAAACTTCTGGACAGAACTGTGAACTGTGATGTTAGGCAAACACCCTGTAGAATTTTCAAAATCTTAGTGCCATCATTCCAACCTAGATCATTCAATGCCAATGATCTCAAGTCACCAACCAAGTTCTATTTGTCCAGCAGATTGGGTTTTGGAATGCAATGAAGTAATATGTTTAAAAAATGTTTCCATTGTAAGTAGTTATAGAATCTTAAAGTTAGTATTGCCAGTATTGTCCTGTGAATATAAAAGCTATCCTTCTTAAGCCTCCACTTTTCGCAGCACAGTATCCACCCAACACAGTAGATTATTCTCCTGATTTCACAAATGAGGAAATGATGGCTCTGAGAAGAATAAATATTTGCCTTGTTTATTTGAACAGAAAGTTAATGTCTTTGTAAGCGTATCTAAGCTCCTTAGAAAAAGATTATCCAGATAATGTTTCAATGTGCCCTGAGAGTTTTTCTCTTTGCATTTCTAGGCTTTTAAAATTCCTTTTCAGAATTATTTAGCAGTTAGACTACTTTGCATGATCTGCATAAGGCAGAAAATTTCATCCTCTAAATAGAAATGAAAGGCCATACAGTTCTCCACAACTTCCAAAAGCCTAATAGGCTGGTAAAAATCTAGTGTGGGAGGAACAGCGTTCTCTTAGTGTGGTTCCTCTTTTGAGAACTTTCTAACCTCATTATGGGCCTTTGAGCTTTATTTCATTTCTTCATGATATTGGTTGCATGAGGTGTCAAGAACTCAAGTGTCCTATAGCTAATCAAAGACTTTTTATTGAAATATATATGTGTGTGTGTATAGATATATATATGTACATATATATATGAAGAGAAACTCTTCTATAACTAATACATTGCTTATTAAAATCAATACTTTGACATTTGGGGTATTTTCCCTATAGAACCTGATTTGATAAATAATTCTGACATATGAATCCACAAATTGAGAGAAATATATATAGTTGACCACTGAACAACATGGATTTGAACTGCACAGGTCCACTTATCTGCAGATATTTTTGGATAAATATGATATACCCTACTGTGAATGTGTTTTCTTTTCCTTATGATTTTCTTAATGGCATTTTCTTTTCTCTAGCCTACTTTGTTGTAAAAAGATAGTATATAATAAATAAATACATATATACATACGTACACAAAATATGTATTAATCAACCATTGATTATTATTGATCCGGTCAATAGTAGTCTATTAACAGTAAAGTTTTTAGGTAGTCAAAAATAATTCAGAAAACTTGCCGTTGTAAATTCTTTCTTTGCCCCTTGGAGATGTGAATCCTCTCTCAGCCTCTTGTAAGTTTATAACCCATATAAAAGTCTTTCTCATGGACCTAGGAACTCTCTCTTTGAAATGTAAACCCAGAGGGAGGTAGTACCCCATCTTCCAGTCTCTCGTTGGCAGGAGCCTAACTTTGAGGGGCACCAGTTAGCAAACACAGATGACATAATAACAGAGAAAAGCAGTTGCTAACTCAGTAGTAACTCAGTGTTATCATAACAAGGCATATTTCATTGATCAACAACCTCCAGTACTTTTCTATTAGCTCATCCCAGCACTTAAAAAACTCCCACCTTTTGTATCAGCAAAGCTAAGTAACTATTCTCTGCCTCCTATTGCTGGAGTTTGATGGTATTGGAATAAAATCGACTTCCTGATGATGTGGCCCTGAGTGATTTTTCTTTAACATTATCTGTACTACCTGCCAATATTAATGTCTTAAGAGTGGTTTTGCACCAAGAAAAATAGGATGCTGCTTTTTTTTTTTTTTTTTTGCAACTAGTTTTAAAAAGCATATCTCATTTTGGAGAATTTGCAATCTTTATAATGTATTTAAATCAAATTTGCATGTGGGTGGGGAATGTGGGAGTATGTATATGTGCATGTGTGTGTGTGTCTTTCTAAGCAGGACTTGAGCGCTAGAAAAATCACTGTGGAAAGTCATGAATTTTTTACTTTTCTTCTATCTGGGCTCAATTTCCCATATTTGAGAGAAGTCAGGTCTGTTCCAACACTAGAGCACCTCCTCACAGCCACTTAACCATCCTGGGGTGGCAGGCATCTTCTTTCTGGTCCTGGCTGTCAAGAGGTGAAGAGAAAGCTGAGTTGAAGGCTTTCTCACTGTACTGGAATATTATCTGACTGCTTGGAGAGGCCTCTGAACATGCAGGCAAGAGCATTCCTAACTCTCAACCATAAAGGAGGAAGAAAAAATATCCCACTGAAGACTTACACCTTAAAATGCCTTTAGAGATCACAGCTGGGTGTTTGCATGAATAGAGGGGAAACTCTGGTGCAAAAACTAACCATAGCCAGTCATGGCATGGAGAGGAGAGGAGATATCTGAGGAAAGTGGCTGTCCTAGCAAATAAAGGTCTGATTTGACCATGTGGAAGATAAGTTTTTCTGTTGATGGTCATTCAGAGGAAGCAAAATTGTCCATCTGGTGTGTGAAAAGTATTTGCTTTTTGCTGTCCTTCTGATCAACCAGTGAATTTCCTCAAGCTGCTCAATTGTACCATCGAGATCAAATATAAATTCTAAGCTTATAAATGGGGTAGAATGTGACGCTCACTGATGGGTCCCACAGGGAAGGACACTGTTTGGGGGCTTTCCTTAAACAGAAATCTTAGAGATGAGTCACTCCATCTGAAGGAATGAAAGTAGACAGACAGGGAAGCCAGGCTTTTTCTTAATCAAATTGATATCAACAGCCTGCTCTGGTAGGGTGGCAACAAAAGGAAGGAAATGTGGAGTGTACCCTGCCTTTTCATGGAAAGTGTCAGAAACCCCTGCTGTTTGCATAAGTGACAATGGATCTACCTCAAAATTGTAGTGTGCAGGGTAGCAAAGATTATGTGGGTGAATTCCTCCTGTCAGCTAAGCCATTTTGTGTCTCGGGGTCACCTTTAAGCCAATCCACTTGTGGTCCATTTCTTCTGTTATTTGATTTAAAGTTGAGGGCAAAGATAAAAATCAGTTTAGAGAGGAAGTTGACACTCTGGTAAATAGCTTTGGTTTTTTCTCTTTTAGGCAATAGAAGATATACCAAGGATCAAAGGAGCAAGTAATGCTTCTCCTTCCTTCCTCCCTTCCTCTCTTCCTTCCTCCCTTCCTTCATTCTTTCTCTCTTTCTTTTTTCTCTCTTCTTTCTTTCTTTCTTTCTTTTCTTTCTTCTTTCTTTTCTTTCTCTCTTTCTATTGAGATAGAGAAAGAGAGCAGGGAGGAGGGGCAGAGGAATCATCATAAGCATCATAAGCAGGCTCCACACCCAGCAGGGAGCCTGATGTGGGGCTCAATCTCACAAGCCTGAAATCATGACCTGAGCTGAAATCAAAAGTAGGACACTCACCCGACTAAGCCAGCCAGGCACCCCTGCATATTGTTTCTTTAATTAAATAGCACAATGCTCTTTCTGGACGGCACTATTCCAATCATTGGCCTATTTTCTTCATTTTTATGAAAGTGTTTTTGCACAGAATAATTGGCTGTATAAATTTAATTTTTCCTTAAGTCCCCTCTCACATAATGCTGATCTAAATTAGTTTGATTCTATTGATAAATTGATTTACTGATGGTTTTAAAAAATTATTAGGAGTACTATATGCTAGTTGCTGTGCTAGGTCCTATTAGGTAGGAACTCACTAAACTTTCTCTACACTAAATTCTCAAGTTTTATTTTGTAATTTTTATTTTGTTTACAATTGTATTATTTATTTTATTTTGTTTTAAAGATTGTATTTGTTAGAGAGTGTGTGTTCGAGAGAGAGCACAAGAGTGCAAGCAGGGGCAGGGACAAAGAGAGAGGGAGAAGCAGGTTCTCATGAGCAGGGAGCCTCATGCAGGGTTTGATCCCAGGTGTTGGGACCATGACCTGAGCCAAAGACAGGCACTTAACCAACTGAGCCACTCAGGCACCCCGTTGCAATTTTATTGATATTGTTTGACTTTCCAATTCAGTTTTATCAGTAGTTAGCATTTCATCCTTTTATTAAATTTCTGATCACACCTAAAATAAGGTAAAGCATATAGTAGATGCTCAATTAGTCCCTTTTCATTGATTTTCTCTTTTGGTCAACTTTGAAAGTGTTTTCTATATGTTGAGATAAAATGACTGTTTCTGTGCCTCCAGGCTTTATTTTTTCTATGATGCCTCTTCCTTTCAATGTCAGGTCTGATCATGGCTTCATATGCAAAAGATGTCCAAGTAGTCCTACCTTGGAATTTTGAGAAAGCCCAGTAGAGAAGTAAGAGACCTGAGCAGATATGAACTAATATCAGGAGAGAAAGAGCACCAATGGCAGTACAGGCAGATGACAATAACCTTTTGGCCATGTGTCCTTTCTCCATACCCCACCTTGATAAGTGGTAAACCCTGGAACCATTCTTTGATTCTTCTCATTCATTCTCACTCTGTGGCCAGCACTTTAGCAAGTCACCATCATCTATCCCTTGCCAACCACTGAACACCACCATTCTGGTTTAAACCACCCTTTCGCATCTGGGCTTTCACAGTAGTCTCCTTCCTGCTCTCCTTGTTTCCATTCTTGCCTCTTCTTCAGGCTTTTCTCCACACAGCAGCCAGTGGACTTTTGAAATCTAAATCATTGTATATCATTTCTGTGCTCAAAGAAGATCTTTTAGAATGAAGACCACAGCTAATGGAAGATTTCAACTCCTAAATAGGATGCGTGGTCTACAAGACCTGACCTGAACTGGTCCTTGTCACTGCACAATTTGTCTTCCAATCTTCTCCCTAGTTCTTCCTCTCCAGCCACATTTTCTTGCTCTTTTCCTTAGCACACCAATCTTATTCAGACACAGTGACTTTTCTGCTTGATATTTCCTTTGGCCCAAATGCTTTACCTCTAGATTTTCAAATGGCTCAATTGCCAACTTCATTTTGGATCTCTGCTCAAATTTTACCTTCTCGGATATGCCTTGCTTGTTCATGCATTTGAAAAAAAGCCCATTCATTCTCATTCTCTTTGTCCTGCTGCTTTCTAAATATGTCTATGACTGTTTTCATTATCTGAGATTATGTTTACTTGTTGACTTAACATTTTTCTCTACTAGAATGCAAAGTACATGAAGGTGGAGCTCTTTTTACCACCCCATGAGTAAGACTGGCACATAGTAGATACTAAATAAGATTGGCTTAATGAATTAATAAAGAAAGTAATGGGTGCCATAGCCATTTCTGAGAGCAGGAGCATGTTACTGGTGTGATGGCCTTGATTGCTTCCATGCCATTTCTATTTACTGAACTTGACCTGGTGTTAATGATTTTTAGAGTCAGGCTCTTCTTTGGGTAATCACTGGATTATGCATAGAGACCAAAGCTACTCAAAGCAGGACAGAAGTGAGGAAATTACTAAATCACAAGGGAGAATATCAGTTGTCTAATGTAGTTGTTTCAAGTCACATATGACAAAATCTAGGTCCCTAAAGAATTAAGCTGAAAATATTTGTTGGTTGTCAAGGCCTTTTATATATGTATGTATATATAATTATTATATATTTTATATAATATATATAATTATTCTATCTTTCTCTCTAAGGTAGATATTATGATGATTTACATTCTATGGGTAAGAAATGAAGGGTTAGGCTCAACTGTCATGTGACCCTCAGCTTTCATTACAACACAAATTCAGAGCCAGGTCTCATGACACCCACTTAAGTAGTGTTTAGTGTTTTCACACCTGGGGGAGGCAGAATGTTTTACTCTTTAAAAAAAAAAAAAATGAATTGGGCAGCCCTGGTGGCTCAGCGGTTTAGCACTGCCTTCAGCCCAGGGTGTGATCCTGGAGAACTGGGATCAAGTCCCACATCAGGCTCCCTGCATGGAGCCTGCTTCTCCCTCTGCCTGCATCTCTGTCTTAAAATTTGTGATCCAAGAGGAAGCTAGAAGGAATTTATACTTTGATTTCACAGAATATTTGGAAAACTTCATTGTTTATCTACTGTGGGCTTTTGTTATTTCATTATTGTAGGGACTACACAAAACAGACTGCTTTGTGCTTTTTTTTCTGAGAAAATGCACTACTTTAGGCTTGCTTGATCAACAAAGCAACCCTAAAGTAGTTTTCTAAAAGAAATAGTCACACATAATTAATATGAAGAAATCAACTGAATCTACTATTCTTCTGTCTTTATTACAAGAATATATTTGACCTTCGAAGTAAAAAAAAAATTTCTTTAATGTTACTTCACAATGCAGAATCTCTCAACTGTATTTGGGGTATGATTAGATGTGTCTTTGGTAGTTACTACAACTATCACAACCCTGGGGTGCCCTACAGGCAAGTTGGAATAGGACTTTTCAACCAGAGAACAATGATATGAAATGTATGATTCACAGATGCATGGTTCTATAATTGATTGATTTCTGAATTTTATGAAGTGGAAGACACTCAAAATAGACCATTGAAAGTATTTATGCATAATAATAATCTAGATGAAGTTTTTTTAATCAGCTTTCCTGAAATGATGGGAAACCACCATTAATAGACCAGTTGTTGGTAACTGAAATCCTCAAGGTAAAAATTTCAGCTTGGTTTACAGAATCAGTAAGTCATGGGAATAAAAGACACAGCAGGGAATATAGTCAGTGACACTGTAATAGCTATGTAATGGGGACAGATGGTCACTACACTGTGGTGACCATAGAATAATGTATAAACTTGCTGAATCACTAGGTTGTACAGGTAAGATTAATACAATATTTTGTGTCAACTATACTCAAATAAAAAAAAATTAAAATTCAGCTTGGGAAAGGACCAACAGGCCTGTCTATTTGCCAGAATCCCATGAGAACATGGCCTAAAGGAGGGAAATGTATTTTGAAACTCTTAAGTAGTAAGATACAACAAAATTAGGTTCACATAGGACTTTCTAGAAACCTCAAAGGACACAGAGAATAAATATGTGTGGTGATGTGATGCAAATAGTAAACTTCAGTGGGAAACAAAGGACTGTTGTTTTTTTTTTCTTTAACTGTCATTTGTCAATTGACCTTGCCAATACTGCGCACCAGACTTAGCAGGAAAAAAAAAAAGCATCACTTTTGTCTGTAATGCTTTTAACTGGAGCTTTCTAAAGTTCTTGGAGGTAGATCACACTAAGAAAATTGAATCAACTCAGTTGCTCTAAATCATAAACCTCTGCATTATCCAGCTTTGCTGGGCTAGACTATATTCTGATTCCCATGAAAATTTTTTAGCTTGAAAAAAAAAAAAGAAAATTCTTTAGCTTGAGAGAAGACTTTGGTGTTACTAAGGCAGAGGGAATTCAGGACTCTCTTGAACAAAGTGCAGCACTAAGGGTAAATTATAATTTTTGAGACTTGGCCCTTAACTGAAACCAACCTGTAAGCAGATCTGAAACGAACGCTCTCGAAATGTTATTTAGGACACCATAAATTTCCTAGACATCCACAAGCTAGGAAATCCCCAGGTACAGCAAGTAAAGGTTCCACAAATATTATGTCTGCATGTAAGCATGCTCTGCACACATGCTCTGCAGTTAAAGAATGGCTGGAGGGCAAAAGTCATACGCCATTGTCACCAGCCACGCTGCAGAGCTTCAGGTCCAGTCATTTTCCTTGCCTGCTAAGGTACGTGGTTGCTTCCGGATGGTGGTGATTTTCTATGTATTAGGGTTTGAGTAAATCGTTCTTGCAACACTCCCCTCCCCTTCCTTGTTTATTTACCACAGAGATTACAAAGCTCAGTGACATTTGACTCTGCTCTTTTGCTGGCTGGATCATGGAATGCAGGAGGCATGTATGTATCATTAAGTGCATCTCTGAGTGATGGGCCATGGCATCATGTCACATCACGGGGTCAGCCTCTCTCATCATGTCACATCACATCACATCATGTTTGACACAGACAGCTCAATTCTGAGTATCTTGAAGTACCCGGGAAGTAAGCCTTCACAGCAATCTGAGCAGTGCTTTCAGAAATAGAAAATAGAGAAGATTGACTTTTCTATTTTCTGTTTTGTACCACTGCAGATACAATGACCCCTGTTGGAAGTTGTGCACATAAATACATTCACATCTCAATGAAAAACAAGGCATTTGTATAAGACAGGAGTTATCCTTCTGTTTTTCCCTCACAGTGATGAGGCGGTGCCCCTCTTGTGTTTATTACTGTTGTTGGTAAAATCTAATTCCAGGAACCAGGTATTAATCTAAAGTATTCTATTGATGGAATAAGCTACATGATAGTTATTAAGGATTTGTAATGTGACAATCAAACTAAGGCAATTCAAGGAGAGAAGGACTAGGCTGTTGAAACAATTTCTACAAAATGTCTCCACTATAAAATCAATCCAATCTGATACGTTGGCTTCTGTTGCTTGATAAATGTGGATTATACATCTATAGCCTGTAGCACTGCATACTTCTGATTTTTAATCCAGCCTATATTGTGAGCTCTTAGTTCCTGGATGTAAGTCCTCAGAACCCATCTATCTTTACTCCTTCATCCTTAAGGCCTTTCCACATCAGCAGCTGGTAAAAAGGAAAAATAAAAAAAAAAATTTAAAAATAAAATAAATACATTAATTAATTAATTAATTAAAAAAGGAAAAACCAGCAAAATGAAACAAGATTCTTGAAAATTAATGAACATAGTTATTCAAATTGTGTGTGTGTGCACGCATGCACCCCAATAATACCCAGGAATTTACAAGAGTGAAAGGTGGGTGTGTTTCCTCTCCTGTCACTAGATTCTGAAACTTTCACTAATAGAAAGGTATATTGTCTTTCAAGAATGTGCAAATTAGCATCTTCCGCTCCGGGAAGCTCAAGGGGGTATTGAATAGAGGTTTTACCTTGGTCATCAACAGTTAACTTTAATGAGCACTGGATCCCGTGAGGCTTTCTTCAGTGCTCTCATCCTCCTGTGTAGTACACTACTCTTTTTACTACTCTACTATTTTTACTCAAATATTTAGTGTTCTTCTTTACGTTTCTCTTTCATTCTCAGTTGAAGCTTCCTCTCCTAGATAGACCTGAAAAATTGAAGTACTATTCTTCTCAAGTGAATTAATAGGAATCAAAACCATAAGCCCAGAAATGAAGTAATGGTCACTGGATAAGTGAGGGATATGTTAAGAAATGGTAAACTGTTTAACAACTCTGAAATTATAAATAGGGTCAAATTGCTCATTCCTTTTTTTTTTTTTTTGTAAATTTAGCCATGGTCTATAACATTACCCTAAAGTATTTATATTGTCATCATTTAATGACGTTTATCATGCACTCACTGACAGAATGTGTTCTAACATTATATTGTGAAAAAGACTTCATCATGTAGGTTGACTACAGATTCAGCATGGGCATGTCATCACTGTACAGAAAGCTAATGCAAGCATAGGTTACCCTCATAAAATATTGTGTCTCAGTCAGGTGCAGTGATATTCCCTCTATTTTCTGTGCTGATTTTATTATATCTAAAAAATTGAGTTCACTTCTAGATTCCTTATCTTATGATTGTATACTGGACCATTTCAGATGCATTATAACGAACAGATAAAATTTACAAATTTTGTACACATTTACAATTTAGTACAAAAGGACATAATATTGTTTGCTTCACCTTAAAGATGTAGGGTTTACTAAAAGGGATCAAATGATTCCTGAAAAAGGTTTTCCTAATGCAAGGTAACAGTGAGGTTGGAATAAGGTTGAATTGGGGTTAGAATGGAGTGAGAATGGTCTTGGAGTGAGGATGGGCTGTTCCAGGGTGATGTTGGGATGAGTACAGAAAACCTGGGGGCAAGTTTAGGGTATTAGAAAAATGGGAAAAAGCCACTCATGTGTCTAGAAAAATCTAAAAAAAAAAAAAAAAAAACAAAAAACCACTCTCTAGTTTGCACAGCAGATTGGTATATCCTAGTAGACATAGGGCCCAGGTCATACTAGTCAACAACACCTCAACACATAGTCAGCCAAACAACAAAAACAATCACCTTTGGCAGAATGCCCCTGAACTTCTCCAACATATTTATTATATTCAGTTATCTGAGCATGTCCTATGCCTGAGCCCTCACTATAAATACTCAAAGGTGGAAAGGGAGTTGAACAAGATGTTAAAGAGTCAAGAGTTACCCAAAGTATGATTGCATAAATTAAAGATTTGTCTAGGAAAAAAGAAAAAATGGAAACCCATAGTTCTTATTACCTCATAGTTCAAATGAGGGGATGATGGTGAAGAAACAGCAGCACTGGTCTTGTTTCATCATATAGCCGACTTAAAATGGGTACATGGAAGTTATCAGGAAATATTTGAGAAAATGTTCTAATAATGAGGGCTACACAATGACGGTATGCACAAGCTTATAGCTAGGGGAGTTCCCATTTCTACAGATGTGCAAGAAGAAGCTGATAGACTCTGCCTTGAATGGGGAATGCCATGGAAGGACCTTAAGGTTCTTTCCAAAACTGTGGCTCTGATTGGCTTTGATTTTTTTTCAACCATTTTAGTGCCAAGATTTCTCTTTTTGAAGAGATCATTGAGGTTTCTTCTTGAAGTAAAAACAGAGTAAATAATTTAATGTCTATAAGGCATCTAACACATACCACTTTTCTTAATCACTCTCTTCCCTTGACTCTTAAAGAACACATATTAGATAAAAATTGGGTAATTGAATAGGATATACTAACCAATATAGAAGCATTTTTGTTGGATGTGAAATACCCAAGTAGGCAAAGGAAGATTTATAATATGACTAGCAAATATATTTTATTGAATTTTTTCAACGTTAGGCTCCCCAAACTAATGTTGACCACCATTTCTTTGTGCTTCTATTTTTGTTCATTTTTAAAAAGCAGTTTGAAGCTCCAACTTCTAAGCCAGGAATGCTCTTTTCCACTGGCAGCATTTTCTCTTTTGGCAGAATCCACAGGCAATTGCTTTGATGTTTTTTGGAGTTACATTTGGTGTCTGTCATAGTTCATGCAAAGATAAGCTGATTGGGTTGTCTAGTTGGTCCCAGATGCTTTTGGCTTTAATGCTCCATCAATTCTCTTTGCAAATGAAGTCCTGGGCCAATCTCATCTCTCAAGGGACACTTGCAGATGACTTGTTCATGATCAAAAGGCAACATAATTTCCTGATGTCCATATGCTTCCCCTGGAACTTTGTTTGGTGTCCTCAAAGCTGGTGTTTCTTATAAGTGGACGACAGATTGTTATTTAGAAACAGTCTACCCTTCAGAAGTATTTCCTTAAGAGTTATTACAAAAGGGAGTCAGGAGGTCTGAATTGATTTCTAAGAACTCCAGGAAATGGGTTCTAGAACATGTTGTTATAAAGTCACCTCCCAACCAAGACCAAAAACTAGGTTTATGGTTTACCACTCTATCATGATTATAGTTAAGTGAGAGTTTGTAGAAAAGAAATTATCCACATTTTCCAGGTTTTTTAGTATTAAAAGGAACGTGATTCGCGTATTTACTCCTAGACAAGCTTATTTGCAATCATTTTGTTACAAAGATATTCAAGAGGCTAGGCCAATTAGTGATGTGTTCATACACTGCATAGATTTGTTGGAACTAAAGCTTTAAAAATTATCCAACTGACATCTTTGAGCTCCATCCCACACCCTACATGCCACACATTTCTCTTTTGGGTCAAACATGAAAAACAGGTAAAAATCCTTCTGTTTTCCAAATTTTTTCCAAGGACACAGCTAGCAAGAGAACAAAATATCAAGGCTAAGTAGCAGGAGAACCACTGTGCTTTCTTGAGGAGGTCTCAGTGGCACATTACAGGACTTAGATAATGGGTTTACTTCAGCTGAACTTCCAAGCCTCATTCTTCCCTTTATCTCCAAACAGTCAGTCAGTCAGTTATGAATGAATGAATGATGAATGAATGAATGAATGAATGAATAAAAGGAATGTTTGGAGAGGCTTTGTGTAGAGTCCTAATTGAAGTGGTTCCCACCTTAGACAGCTAGAGGAGGAATGATAAAATCCCTAGTTAGAAAAGTATTTGGGCAGTATGGGTGGCTCAGTGGTTTAGCTCTGCCTTCAGCCCAGGGTGTGATCCTGGAGACCCGGGATCGAGTCCCACGTTTGGGCTCCCTGCATGGAGCCTACTCCTCCCTCTGTCTGTGTCTCTGCCTCTCTTTCTCTCTCTCTGTGTCTCTCATGAATAAATAAATAAAATCTTTTTTAAAAAAGTATTTAAGAATACCACATAAAATCTCTGCAGTAATGCTTTCATTTATTTTAGGGAGAAAGGGGAAGGATGACAATGCAGATTCAAAATGCTTTTGGGTGGTGTAGAGAAGCAAATCATCTGTCCATATTTTTTGAGCTTAAACAGCAATTGGAGTTCTATGAAAAGCTCAGGAGTAGAAAGTGTGGGAACAAAGAGCCATCTGTCAGCTACCTGTTCTTATTATTCATCAAGTCATGGCTCCATTTTTACCTTCCTCAGTTGTGAACCTGCCAGACATTGTGTGAAAGATGTGTGTGTCCTGCAGGCAGCCTTCATCAGGAAACAAACCACTCGACTAAAATCATGAACTACTCACAGTGATTAAATTTAGATAGCATTTTTAGACAGGTGAAGGCTCTATGCTTGTACTTTATTTACATGATCTAAAATATTTATTTCAATAAACCTGAGTTTAATATCACTACCGTTACTTTACAGAAAAAGTAATTGAGGCTGGGTCAACTGCCTGACCTCTTAGAATTGGTAAATACTGGAGCTGAGGTCTGAATCATTTTGACCCAGAGTTGACTCTACAATGTAGCTCCTACCGGTTCCTCTGTTTTCTTTCTGGTGGACAAGCTTAACTGCCTTCTGGGTGTCATAATTGTTCTCAGTATCTTCCATTTATTTTTGATTATTTACTGTTTAAGGGTGACCTTGAGAAAGTTTCCTAACCATTGTCTATATCTGCTTCCCAGAGGTATATACCATCACAATAATAATGTAAGAGGTTCAAGTGCATGAAAAGTTGGTGTTACTTCCATATATCTAATTGTCTATGGGCATCTCTGGCTGGAAATTCTACAGGAATCTCAAATGCAAGAAGTCAACATTGAGGAGATTTTCCTCCACACTCTCTTAATTTATTTTATTTTTCCCTATTTCTGTGAATGTCATAGCTTCCACGCAACCTGTGAGCTCTAAACTCAGGTTTCATCCTGGATGTCTGTCCTCTAACTTTCTCTTATCTGTTTCTGCTTTGCATTCCTACAACTAGTACTTGATTTCCAGGCTTTTACCTTTCTCTCCTGGATTCTTCAATGTCCATCACTCATGTTTCCATCTGCAGTCCTCTACCTCCTCAACACAGATTCTCCACTGCCACTAGGGGGAGCTTTTTAACAAATAAGTAATATCTTCACTCCCGTGTTCAAAACTTTTTTTTTTAAGACTCTAAACGTTTTAGCATGGCATATCAAACCATCCATGGTTTTGTCTTGCTTACTATTTCCAGCTTCCCATTATATCATACTCTCTGGCACCCCATTCTGAAGGCAAACACAACTGCTTGAAATTCTCCAAATTTGTTGTTTTATTTTTTGTAATACAGCTCATCCTGGTATGCCTTTCCCATTCTCCCCATGTGCTTATATAGTAGGAAATACCCTTCTGCGTCACCTTATATTAAGTTTCTATCGTTGCAAGCATAACTTATTTCCTTCTTTGCTTTTCTAGAGTCCTTGATTAAACTGTTAAGTTCCCGAGGGCAAATTTTATCTTATCCTTTTCAGCAGCACCAGGAGCTAGCACAGTGCATGACTCATAGTTCATCCTCAGAAAGCTTGGTGAATCTAAAAACTGAAAGTGAAAGCAAAATCTCAAATCTAGAGACTCTAAATGATATCATATTGGCAGTGGTCTAAAGGCATACATCAATAATCAATTGAATAGTTTGGATCTTACATATTTTACATTTATTATGGTCAAGAGTTTGTGTCTGTAGGAGAATCTATATATGCTCTACAAAACATACTCTGAAATTTCCTATCCAATATCCCTGTACATGAAATGCCGTTTTTTAAAAATGTGTGTACTTAAATGTGGGCCTAGAAGAATATTTTTTAGCAAAGAACAATGGCAAAAGTAACTGGTTCATTCCTAATAAAGTGGATGAATTATATTACCTTAACAGGAGCCTGATTCTAAATAATGTAGTTGATAAAACAATATTGTCTTATGTTCATTATGAAATTATATAATGCTTACCAATGTAATGGCAAGCACCTCAGAAAATTAGAAATAATTCGTTAAATAAATGAGGTACAATTAACAAAAACATTTCAGGAAAATCAAGCATCATTTAAAACCTGGTGAATTGAATTGTCTGTATGTATTTGCATGTGTTCATAATTTATTTTCCCCAACTCACTGTATTTAGCTCATTTGAAAATCATCTATGGGAAGCAGCTGTTACCCAAGTCATAAGTGTTTCTGTATTCTGAGATAATAAGAATCCGTTTAGATTATAGGATCCAAAACCATCAACTTGTATGTCAACTTAATTGCTTAAGGTCAGTGGTCAGTGTGGTCATTGAGAATGTATGATCATAATAACCTGAGTTTCTGAGAAATTATAAATTCATTCTTTCTTCCTTTTTTTAATCTAAACCATCGTATTTTGAGTACACCACCTACAATCCACTATTGGATGTTCTATATTTTTTCTTTAGATACATGTTTATGTGATTGGAACAAATGGCATTATAGGCTCACAAATACCAATGTTTAATAATTTATAATAATTTTTATATAGAATCAGAGCATAAATACCACTTGTCCCCTATGTTTTTTTCATATCTTGAATTTAGGGGTATGATAGCAAAGACTGAAGTATTGCATGCCCATCCATGGTAAGCGCGGATAGGTTCTAGCACTCAGGTGTGCAGCTGTCTCACCTTACATATGGCTTTATTAATGTAGACAAGTTGCTTCAATTTGATAAATGGTTCTCAGGCATTGTTAGACTCACAATTATCTGGTTCAGTCTTTCAAACTATATTTGAGCAAATTCACGTGTGCTAACATTTACTGATGGTGGTGGCAGCGCCCCTTGGGTTATAGCTTGTATTTCTTTGATTGTCCCACAGTGCTGAGCACATTGAGAGTTACTGAGTCACTTTGTTCTTTTTCTCTTTTTCTTTGTTTCATCTTGTAGTCTTTTTTTTTTTCTTTTCTCTTCTTCCATTTACTCACCCAGTCACTTAAATCACATCTAAACACTGACCTTGAGTTCCACAGTTCCCTGCCTGTGACCAGACCAACTATGCTATCTCTAAAGAAGAAAATTGGTTTGGATGAAAATCCTTTCTCCTCACATTTCTTCCTCTCTTCTTCATCCTGCCTCTTCATTCTCTCTTCCCTGAAGTTGTGGAAGTTATCATTTATTGAGTAGATATTATGTGCCAGACCCTGTACTAGTCACTGCATATATATTATTACACCAATTCACATAACCACCTTATGAAGCAGAAACAATTACCTTTATTTTATCCATGAAAAAAATAGGGTCCAGCTTCCCTTACCTATAAATTCAGAGCAAGCTAGTAGATGAGCCATGAACAGAATCCACTTGTGTCTGACTCAAAGTTCATTCTCTTTTATTACTTCCTTTCTGTTTCTTTAATAGATTCTTAATTCACAGGTTCCAAAAGTTTGGGAAATCAAGACAATAAACTTGTTATGTGGGTGTTTTATGGATATGACATCTCTTATGTTGGTTTGGCTTTCAGAGAGATTACTTTTCAAAATGAATTTGTAGAAAAGTGGGGAGTGTACACTTAAGAGTGATTATTTTCAGAATTCAATTGAATGCTTATACTTTCATAATTAAAACAATAATTGGAACATAAAATATTTTGATGGGACTTAAGTTTTTTTTTAATAATCTATTTAATAGAGACCTTTACAAGTTGAACAAATGCAGAGCTCTCTCCCAGCCTGACTAGAATGTCAGCCATCTGCACTCAGAATTTGAATGATGGAGCTGTCATTTAGATTGGTATTTGAAATCAAACTATTGCTCTGGATTTCTAAATTACAAAATGAAGAGAGAATGGTTGCTTTATCCGAGAGCTATGAAAATTACCTTCGAATTCTTTCCCTTAAATGTCTAGCAGTCATGAACTATTTTCCTTGATCTGGACCATTTCGTTAGACAAAAAATAATAATAATAATATAATTTTGCCTTCTAAAATTAGTGCAAACTTGCTCATATTTCAGTGTGTGTTTAACACTGTATTTGATATTGTGGAAAATATAAATATACTTTGAGATATGGTAATCGACCCCAAGAAGTCCACAATCTAGTTGGGTTTGTGGTATATTGTTGATACACACACACACACACACACACACACACACGCATGTATATCAGTGTTAGTAGATTTTGAAGATCAGAAGAAAACCTCAAGTGTAAATTCTACAAGTGAAGCTTCTTTGTGGAAAGTTTTCATTGAGACACTTTTGTTTAATTAGAGCAACATGTTCACATTGCCAAACAGAAATTCAAAGACTAATTAAAGTTGAATCGCTCCCACTCCCAACGTGTGATACCAACTTACCAAGTAGTCTAGATTGCAGCAAATCAAGGACATGTTGAATCTAGGTGAAAAATAAAAGCTGCCCAGTGTTGCAATCATATTCCTGAGTTGGATGATATTTCAAATATTTAAACGTTCTCAGTATTATTGAAGGGGTATACAGATGAGTGGCTGGGGAGTTGGTAGTTGGTACATGCAGAGTGGAAAAACACAAATAAGACAAAGGTTAGCCTTGGAGAAATATGTGCAAAATGTGTCTCAACACTACATTATTAAAAACAATAAGCAATGCCATCTTCTAAAATTTCTTCTTAAAACTATGTTTAAATTTATAAGTAGATCTTTGATTTTTCACCTTCCCTATAATTACTAGGTAAAAAACATGTTAGATTGGTGGTTGTCTTACATGTTCATGCTAGTTAGAGAAAGTGTCAAGATACAGTTGTTATGGTGATGAGAAGGAGAAAGGAGTTACACTTCATTTTAGACTGTAGAGGGTATTTGGATCACAAAACCTCTGTGAAAACCTCCTAGTGTAGGATTATGTAGCACACTGTCCACTCCCATCATGCTAGTATGCTTTATGGGTCAATAAATGTTCCAAATAACTTGTAAGTCAGAGTAGTCTCTGTCCTTACTATACTGCCCTCATGACGTTGGGAGGAGGAACAAAGGGAAAAGTTTCATTTTTAAATTGATGAAATACTTATTAGTAATTGAAGTTTCCCACTCATTAAGGTTAAACTAGACATTTGGAGGCAACTGTGGGATGATTTTGCCAAAAAATTAAAATACTTGGAGTAGATTCTCAATGAACTGTATTTTATTTCATATGTATTTTCTCTGTGCAAAACAATTAATGAACCTGATTTTTTTTTTCATGGCTTTGTAAAAGAAAGAGCCTTATTACATAGTATATTGACAAATTGGTTATGGCTGATAAGGTAAAACTTTCTTCCTGAAATCGGGTTGATACTTTCCTGATTTGCTATGTTATACACGTTAAAGATCAGTTTGCTAAGCAATTGTGAAATATACCAGTCTCATTTTTTATTACTAATAATTGAATAAATTATGGGTGGACTAAGTAGTCTAAAGAGAAACTTTTTTTTCCTTTAGCTTATCCAATTGCTATTTAGGAAAATGTGTTATGTGATGCTTTCCAAGTTTAATGTAATGATTATGTGTTTGTGTATATATACATATTATTTCAAAAGTCTATAGCTTTTAGTATTTTGTTAAAAATAAGAGACAGCGCAGCTGTTTGGCGCCTGCCTTTGGCCCAGGGCGCAATCCTGGAGACCCGGGATCGAATCCCATGTCGGGCTCCGGGTGCATGGAGCCTGCTTCTCCCTCTGCCTATGTCTCTGTCTCTCTCTCTCTGTCTCTCTCTCTCTCTCTCTGTATGACTATCATAAATAAATTTAAAAAAATTTAAAAAAATAAAAAAAATATATATATTAAAAATAGTTTTGGAGAAAAATTTAAATCAATCTCTTTTTTAAGATAGAAAAGAATAATAATAAAAGAATAATAATCAAGATGATCATGGATATAGATAAATTAGACTTAGTAAAGTGACAATCTTTGCCCTTTCCAGCTTTACTGGTTTTTTTTTAAAGATGCACTTTAATTTTTTCTGCCTGCTTTCTTCCCTTTCTCTTTATATTCCCACTAACCACATCAATTGGAAATTAATTGCTCTAATCTCTTTTGCAACATTTCTTGAATCTTTATCTTACCTTTTTGTTTTCCTTTGCTACCAATCAAATCTAGGGTTTTATTTCCTCATGATCATTGCTTTGTTCACTGAAATAGTTTCTTTCCATTAATATTGTTCCCCTACTGGTCATATTCTATATAGTTGCCAAATTAATCTTCCAAAATGTACAGTTTTCATTAAGTCCTCCTTTGCAAAGCAAATATTCTTCTTTACTCAGTCATAGCAATTTGCACCGTTTATGATAAAGACCCACTTCCTTTTCCTAGTGTACCTGGTGTTCCACCATTTCCCTCCATTCTGTATTCCCAGCCATGTCCTAAGTTGAATCCTTTCCTGGATTCCATGCTACAGTCAGAATCATTTAACAGCCATGACATTTCATCTTTTAATGTATTGTTCTTTCTTTATTCTCCATCCTGAGCTCTCCATTTTCTCTTAGTTTTATTTAATCTATCAAAATCTAAGGGCAAATTAAATTTCACATCTTCGATAAAAAATTTTTTTGATGAGACTATCCTGCAAAGCTTTTGTCTTACCTGAAAAACACCACTCATATCTACACAACTTTACAGTAATTTGTAGCCTGCATGTTTGTGTGTGTATGTGTGTATATATAATGAGTATACACACACACACACACACACACACACATCTTTCTTATACATAGATATCTGGGTTTGGGATCAAGCTTCCTCCATTTTCATTCTCATTTTGCTGTTTTCAAGCCATATGATCTTGGATGAATTATCTAACTTTCCCGAACTTTAGTTTTTTCATCTATAAAATGGAATAACGAAAATACTTTAATCAGTTGCCTAGGGCTGCCATAACAAGGTATCACAAACTTGGTGGCTTACAATAACAGAATTTTATTCTTCAGAGTTCTGCATACTGGAAGTCTGAAATTTAGGTGTTGGCAGAGTCATGTTGTCTCTTAAGGCTCTTGGGATTTTTCTCTTTGCCTCTGGAAGCTTCCTAGCTTCTGATGGTTGCCAGCTCTCTGTGGTGTTCCTTGGTTTGTAGGCATATCGCTCCAGTCTCTGCCTCTGTCTTTTCATGGCATTCCCTGTGTGTGCTCTATGTATAGTCCTAGGATTAAGGTGTATCCTAATTCAATATGACCTCATCTTCAGTAATTAACACCTACAAAGTCCCTATTTTCAATATGGTGACATTCTGAGATTCAAGGAGACATGAATTATTCAACTCATTATATTATCTAAGAGTTGTTGTAGGATTTAATGGGATAATCTATGTAAAATTTTTTGATGAAGTTCATTGGTACATGGTAAATGTTCACAAAGTTAGATATTTATATTATTATTATTACTACTATTACTATTTGACAAATCCCCTTGATATCTTCAAGGGATCATGTATATGAAATCGGAGGGTTTAGCCATTTGATCATGTTTGTTCAATGGTTTTTAGAAATCCACAACTCAGATATTTAATAAGGATAAAAACCATCCTATTTAAAAGGTATTAGTTACCACAATTTGGGGAACTTCCTTTTTATCATGATATAGTTACCTAGGTCAACTGTTACTTGCAGAGAGTTTTTAGAATTTGCATGCCTGTTTTTGATAAAAAGTAATTAACTCTATGAGAAAAATTTGAGCATAGATTTATAAAAATATAGGTATAAAATATAGAAAAGGTACAAAATTGCAGAAAGATCATTGGGATGTTTTCAGTCTGGTTAAGATGAAGGGGGAGTTAAAGAAAGGATTAAGATACCAAGATACTATACTGTGTAGAGATGTGAGAAATCTTCACTATTTAATTTCTATTATGCTTTGTTCTTTCTTACCAAGGAGAATGAACTGACAAATATAGAAAAAGCAAACATAATTGGCAGAAAATGGAAACTCATGACAGATAATTATGGGAAACTTTCTCTTTTAAATCAAATCACTTTTTTAGAACCAAACAAATAATTTTGGGGAGAGAGGTTGAGTGAAGATGCAGAGGTGTAAAAAGAGCCTGTATGGCTAATTTTCAAGAATTGCAGAGGAAGAGAGAAGTGTTAGGAAAGAGAGGCTTTGCAGAGTTCCTAGCATAAAAAACTAGTATTTGTTTTATCATTTAAGTGGTCATAAAAGTGAGCTTACAAAGTTGATATATCTCCCAAGCAGACTTTCATAAGGATTACTAATTGATTATGGAATTTACTCAGGCCAAAGTTTAATCATTTCATTTTATAGTAATTGATATAGAAATAGAATAATTTAGGTATTTGGTTCTTGGCAGTGCATTTGCCAAAGTCTCTCATGATATTCTCTATAATAAGTAAAATAATTTGGGAAAGACAATATCATAGTTTGGGAAATTTACAACTGAATATACAACTGTGTCCAAGGAATTTTTAATGTAATAGGAATTTAAAGTAATGGGTAGGAAGGTGAACTCACCTTTCAAACTTATATAGATTTCTGGTCAGGATGGCACCATGAATTAACAGTATATGCATCCTCTCTGCTTCAAACATATATATAAACTGACCAGACAAAGAAAATACAAACTAGGCTAAAAACCAAACAAAAACATAAGCAAAAGAAAAAGTATTTCCATGGAGCTGAAACAAAGAGGAACTAAAAATGGTTAATGTAGCTGGAGCATATATCTTCTGGCTTAGAACCCCAAGCAGTAGGTTGCAGTTTCTTTAGACTTTTGAAGAAGAAGGGAGAATAAAAGTACTCTGTGAGGGATGGGGCCTTGCGGAAGTCTCCTTGCTTGAATCTAGGGACTGTACAGGAAGCTTATGAATATATGCTGTGAGGAAAAAACAAAAACTGCCACTATATGTGACATTGGATGTAAATGAACTGGAAGGTCCTATACAACCTCTAAACCAAGAGTGAACAAAGCCATGCCCTGGATCACTAACTGGATGTACAATTATATCAACATCACAATGGCAGGGAGCCCCAGTACTCCATCATAAGACCTGAGGGGCATAGGGGTTTGGGAAATGATGATTGCAGACCCTTATGATGTGGAGAGAAGAACACAGAATGATATAGAAAATAACACCAGAAAGCAAAAACTAAATACTCAAAATGAACTTACAAACCAAAATCTCAAAACACATGAGTAAATGTAATGCTTTTAAAGACAGCCCATCAATACTTAGAATGTGAATTTATTCCAAAGGAATTGTTTGTAAGAGCAGTACCACAAAGGATTTCAAATGAATTTGATTGGAAAACTCAAGGATGACTTTTATTAAAAAGCATGATGTTATGACAAATATAAGCATAAGTAAAACAAGGACATGTGCCTATGTGAACAGAAGCATTAGTAAGGAAAAACTGAAATATTGAAATATTTTAAAATGTGACAAATTAGATAAATTGTAGACTGTACATGGTGAGTGAGTATGTGAACCAGAAGGTGATGCTAAGAAGTTCACTCAAACCAGCACACAGGGAGACAAAGAATACCAATGAGTAGTTAGGAGATATCAAAGGAGGCTGGAAGGTTCCAACATATATCTAAAAGAGCTTTAGAGGTGAATGCCAAGAACTGTGGAACATCAGTATTCAAAGAGATAAAATCCATAGATTTCCAGAATTAAAGCCCTGAGTCCTGAGACTAAAAAGATGAATAAAATAAATCTACAACTTGAGAGAGTGCAGCAAACCAAGAAACCAACTCTTAACTATAGAGAACAAACTGATGGTTACCTGAGGGGAGGGGGTTGGGGGGATGTGGGAAACAGGTGATGATAATTAAGGAGTGTACCTGTGATGAGCACTAGGTGATGTATGGAAGTGTTGAATCACTATATTGTACACCTGAAACTAATATTACACAGTGTGTTAGCTAACTGGAATTTAAACAAAAACTTAAAAAAATAAATCTACAACTTGAAAGATTTTGTGAAATTACAGCCTATGGAATAAAGGAAACTCTTAAACCAGAAAGACAAGAGAGGTTTTCATCAAAGGAATAGCACTTAGATGGACAGTTGACTTCTCGACACTAATAGACACTAAAAAATAGCACAACGTGCCTTCCCAGTGCTACAAGATGATATTCAGCCTAGATTTGAATTTTCAACTTTATCATCCGCCCAGAGTTTTCTTTCAGACCTATAATTATTGAGAGTTTAAACTCCTATTAAAACTACTTTAAAGGGGAGTGACTAAGTGGCTCAGTCAGTTAAGCATCTGCCTTTGGCTCGGGTCATGGGTTATGATCCCAGGGTCCTGGGATGAAGCCTTGTAGTTGGCTCTCTGCTCAGCAGGGAGTTTGCTTCTCCCTCTCCCTCTGCCTGCCCCTCTGTCTGCTTGTGCTCTCTCTCTCTCTCTCTGTAAAATAAATAAAATCTTTTAAAAAAAACTAGGAGAAAAAATGTCATAAGAGTTAATTACTCCTATTACTTCATAATTACTGTATGAAATATATACTGACTATAACACTTAAAAAAGATTAAAACATTGGAAAATAATTAAAGGAAACATTAAAATCATCTTCAATAAGTAGTTAACCTATGTTTGGATCTATAATGTATTTGGGATGAGATGGAAATGTAGAATAACTTTTGTTATAACAATTTATAGTTAAATATGATGTTAAAATTTAAGAACAATTATCCTCTTACTCCCATTAGGATGCCTATTGCAAAACAACAAAAACAAGTGTTGGCAATGATGCAGAGAAATTTGAACACTGTGCAATGTTAGTGGGAATGTAAAATGGTGTGGTGTAGCTGCTATGGAAAACAGTATGGGGGGTCCTCAAAAAATTAAAAATAGATTTACAATTCTATTCAGTTCCAAGTATATATCTAAAACAGTTGAAAGCAGAGTCTCGATGTATTTGTATACCCATTTTCATAAAACCATTATTCACATAAAACTCCAGTGTCCATCAACAGATGAATAGATAAGCAAATGTGGGATATACGTGCAGTGAGCTATAATCCAACCTTAAAGAGAAAGGGAGTTGTGACATATGCCACCATATGGATGAACCTTGAGGACATTGTGCTAGGTGAAATGAGTCAGTCACAAAAAGACAAATACTGTTTGATTCTACTCAGACGATGTTTCCAGGCAAATTCATAGAGACAGAAAGTAGGATGGTGATTGAGGGGGGCTGCAAGGAGAAGGAATGGGTAGTTATTGCTTAATAATTTATAGAGTTTTGGTTTTGCAAGATGAAAGAATTCTGGAGACGGATAAATGTAATAGTTGCATAACAACATGAAAATGTTTAATACCACTGAACGATAAACCTAAAAAAAAGGTTAAAATGATACATTTATGTGTATTTTACTGCAATAAAAAATTAAAAATAAAATTAAAGATGATTACTGAAAGAATAGGTATATAATCTATGATAGCCTACCAACAAAGGGAAAATATAGTATTTTATCAATTCCAATGGAGAAAATAAAAGGGAAAAATTAAAACCAATGAAAAGTCAATAAGTAGAAAACTAGGATGACAGAAATCAGTGAGATAAATACTGCCACATTATCAGATATAGTGATAAAATATTCTGTCATATGATATTAACAAGAGAAGGACTTAAAACAGCATAAAAAATTCCACAAAAAATGAAAAAAGATAAGTATGAGTTAAAAGAAAGTTGCTGTATCAAAAATAATATTAGACAAAACAAAATATAAGGCAAATGCCATGTATAGGAAAAAATAGGAATACTACATCTTAATAAGAAGTAAATTGCTGAGAATATAAAATAAATTTTTTTCAATAATTGAGTGTCTATTATATGCTCAGTATCATTCTGGATACGAGGGAGGAAAAGTGAACAAAGAGCCAAAATCCCTATACTCATGGACAGAACACAGGCAAATTTGAAAGATCCACAATTGTAGTGGAATATTTTATCATGTCTCTACGAAACTGAGAAGTCAGGCACTCAAAAAGTTAGAAGGATTTAGAATGTTTGAACAAGAAAACTAGCAAGCTTGATCTAAAACATATTTAAAATTTTATGTTCTATTTGTTCAGATATATATTCTTTTTAAGTACCCACAGAAGAAAACACTAAATAACTAGGAATAAATTCAACAAAAGTATTTAGCATCTTTACTGAGAAAAAATATGAGATATTATTGAAGAAGCTTTTAAAAATCTTTTTAAGGGGAAAGATATAAAATTGTCATGTATGGGGTCACTTAACATGAAAGATTCCACTTTATTAACCTATAAATTTAATGCAATTTCTATCTAAACCCCAGGAGGAATTTTGCTAGACAAACTAACACTAAAATGTACTTTGAAGAACATAAAGCCAGTTAAAATTACAGCAGTTTGAAAGGAGAGAGTGTGTTAGTCAGGGTTCTCCAGAAAAATAGAACCCCTTGGGTATATACATAGGAAGATATTTATTATAAGGAATTGGCTCATGCAATTATGTAGGCTGAAAAGCCCCCAAGATCTGCCATCTGCAACTGGAAAACCCAGGAACATTGGTGTAATCCCAGTCGGAGTCTGAAAGCCTGAAAACCCTCTGGGAGCACAGTCAATGAGAAAACCTATATCCCACCTCAACAGGCAGGTGGAAAGCAAACGGGTCAAATTCTTTCTTCTTTCATCTTTTTGTTCTGTTCAGGTTCTCAATAGATGGGATGATGCCCACTCTTTTTTGGCGGGGGGAGGGGTAAATTACTAGGTCCATTGATTCAAATGGTTATCTCATCTGGAAACACTCTGAAAGACACCCAGAAATAGTGTTTAATCTGGGCACTCCTTGGCCCTGTCAAGTTGACACATAAAAGTAACCATCACAGAGAGGAGCATGGTAATTGTTTTTCCCTACCAGATAGCAAGGCTCATCATAAAATACAGCAATTAAAACTAAAAGGGGAAAATGTGGCATTAATTCAAGGATTAAATAGAAGAATAGAATAGAAAGTCTTAAAATGAACCATTGAAATATGATAATATGACAAAGGACAGAAATCCTGTCCTGACAAAGGACAGATAATATGACAAAGGACATAAATTGACAGGGGAGATTGGGGCACTTGCTAAATGGTACTGGAACAAAGCTTATTTTTTGTGGACAAAAAGATAATATCAGGTTCTACCCCACATATACAACGATATGTCCCAGAGTTGTTAAAAACATAAATGGGAAAGTCAGAATATTAAAATATCTAGAAAAAAGTAGGTTATTTTATGACCCCATGATAAGGAAAAATTGTTGAGACTAGACACAGTAAATACATACCATAAAGAAAAATATTCATAAATTTGACTACATTAGTGCTAAAGATATATGTATGACTATAAAAAAAGTTATGTCACACATAATAAAGACTTGAGTGAATTGTATCAGAATGTATAAAATAAAAATAAAAAAGTAAAACCAAACCAGAAACTCAAGAGGAAAAAGAAAAAGACAATGTATATAAACAGGCACTTCATGGGCAAAGAAAGCTGAATGACCAAGCAATATAAGTAAAGACACTCAGCCTTGTTGGTAATTAAGGAAATGCAAATAAAACTGAAATGAAATATAATTCCCATCAGATTAGTAAAAAGTACAAGATTTCATAATACCAAGTATTGTCAAGATAGTGGAGCAATGGGGCTACTGGTGTGTATATAAATCGTTTCACTCACTTTATAGTGCTAATTGTTGCAGATGCCTCTTTTCTACAGCCAAGTAATTTCATATCTAGGTTTACACCCTAGAGAAACTCCCCCACATGTTCTCAAGTACACAGATCCTCTCATTGTAGAATTTATTTTTTTGCTGTTGTCATTCTGTGGTTTAAATGAATTAGCTGGAGCAATATGTATTGACCTAGAAAATCTCAAAAGTTAAATAGAATAAAGCAAGTCACAAAAAGAAATATATATATGTGGGGGGGGGAGAGAGAAAGGGAATGAGATATTTATACAGAATTTGAAAGTTATTAAATATTGCTGTATTGTTTATAGATATATACATATGAGTAAAACTCTAAAATGCAGACCAGTGATTCAAGGCAAATTCATTGTGATGATTTGTTCTGGGGAGAGAAGGAAGGAGATAGGATTTGGAAGGATGACAGAAGGTAATTGAAGAGTATTTGTGAAGTTTTTGGTTGTTTTGATTTATTTTGCTCTGAGTATCTTTTTTTTAATATTTGAAGCAAATATGGCAAAACACAAAGATTATTAAAATTAGTTGCTACATGAGTATTATCTTTACTGTTGTAGGGTTTTCTGTATGTTTAAAATGTTTTACAATAAAAATATATTGTAGATTTATTTAACATTGACCTAAAATAGAATGAGGAACAAGGCAAACTTTCATGCTAGGTTCCAAAAGTAGATCCAAGAGACTGGCTGACTTAAGAGTTCAGTGAAAAGGTCTCATGGCATTTAGTTATCTACAAATCTCTGAGATCAAAACCAAAATAAATGCAGTCAATTCAGTTGAAACTGGTTGTTCAGACTGGATGGGCTAATGGAAGGGAGTGATCTTCTTCTCAGAAGTATTCAAACAGAGCTGATGACCATAGTTAGTCTGGTTGTGGATGGGGGTGGTATTTTGGGTGCAAGAGCAAAAAAGATGAGTTCTAAGATCTTTTCCAACAACTACTGAGAGAAATGATGTATTTTTTTCTTTGCTCATTAAGCAAGCACTCCTTGCAGGTTTCAAAGTCATCTCTTTCTACATGAATAGTCTTTACCTTGTGATCATTTGTAAATTTCTGTATTTTTTTTTTTAGTAGTCTCAGATTCAGATCTGGCCTGTCGCAGCCAAAAATTATTCTTTCCTTTCTGAACACATGTTGGTTAAAAAAAAAAGGTCAAGGAAAATCATTACTGCTTATTCAATAACATTTAATAAGTGCCAACTGACTGTTTTACTCTGTATTATGATTTTGCTACTCTCTAGACTTTGTCCGAATCCTCTTCTTTGATTAGAAATACTTTTTTAAATAAGACATTTAATTTTTATCTACTTATACTATTCTCCAATCATTGAAATCAAATTGTTTAATGGTATTAAAAAATCAGCAGTATCAGTACTGCAATATTGTTTTAGAGACAGAAGCACAACACCTAAAATTACTTGTAGCTTAACCAGCAATTTATTTTCCTATTTGTTTTAGAAATAGAGAAGCTGACCTTGGCCTCTGCCTCTAGAGATTACTTGAAAGAAACAAAGGCATGGTCTGCTAAGGTCACCCTAAAAACCCATTAAAAATTTATTAAAGACTTGAGTTAGTAGTAGGCAGATGGAAAATATAAGTATCCAAAGAGAAAATAGAATATTGTGGTGTAGCAGGAAACATAGGTGTGTAGCTATGAAAAAAAATCAATATAAGTAACTCAAAAAGGTAATAAATCTCTCTTAAGGAATATTGTCATGTTTTCTGAGCCTGCAACTATAGCCTGCATTAAACTTTCTATCTGATGAGTTGCAAGTTCCTTGCACTTTCATATCTAGTAACAAATTCAGAATGTTTTCTTCGGTGATTGAGTAGTAAGATGGAGACTTTTTTCTAAAAAAAAAAAAAAAAAAAGCCAGTGTTTTATTTTGTTTTTGTTTTTGTTTTTCTTTGTTTTTGTTTTTGTTTTGTTTTTCCCAGTGGAGGAATGAGAACAGTTTCTTTAGGAAACTGTTTTAGAATGTGTGTCAAAATGAACAGCTGGAGCCTTTAGTCGTATCCTGTCCCTCATGCTACCTAGACTGTATAGTTTAGGTCTGTCAATTTTGGTCCTTATCTTTGTCATTATGATTTAACTATTTAGAGAGCTATTACAGTAAGGGCTTTTTCTTCGGTGATTTGAAAATTTGTTTTATAAAACTGTGATCTCTTACAAGAATTCCACCAATTTGGAAACACGCTTTGTGAGTACAATTTCCAGGTGGCTACCAGGCATTTCTAAATTATTTGGATCACATAAACTTGGTAGCTTTGAAAGTAATGGAGTGAAAACTTCCAAATAGTTTGACAAAAATTGGCAGTGCTTCAGAAGAAAAGGAGCCAAATGGAAATGTCCCTGTGGAAAATGTACTGCTCCGACAGTTGTAATATTGCAGTATATGACAGGATAATACATATCATGTTTTCCTTATGTATCCAGACCAGAGAGAGGACATGTTTTGTGGCCTTCTATTATGAACCAACCTTGTACTGCATGTGGACAGCTTTAATTTAGTTACATGGATGTAATCAATTTATTATCCTTTCAGTTTCCTAGTCTGAAAATAACCTAGTTATTTTCCTTCAATATTACAATTCGATTGCTTGTGAATGAAAGATGTACTGGCTTTATGTGTTATACATTGTTTGAGGAAATACAGCTATGATCCTTAACTGAGATGTTGACACTGAAATTTAGCAACTGTATTTGTGTTGTACGCAGAAGTTTTCCTAGACAAGCAAATGTTTTTATAACAGGTCCTTTCTATTCTATCAATTTATGACAGAAAATTTATCAAAGTTTTATTATTTTACATTGTGTTTTGGCATGTGATTTTCAAGAAACTTTTTTTTTAGTTGATCTTAATATAATTAAAGGTGAGAGATTTTCTGGTCATCTTATTATATTTAATACATCCTTTATGACTTGCTTTTTGGAGAGCAAAATCGCCGATTCTTTCTTACCTTCACATTTAGGGGGAAAACAAAAATACCTACTTTGTTTAAATTCTTCAACAGTCCATGGAAGTAAAATAAATGCTGGAGGTGTCTACAATTGAGTTTCTAGCCCCAGAATGAAATTCTCTAGAAATTTATTGTCTTCTCCTTCAGAGGACAGATTCCATTCTAATACATTAAAAGGTTTGTTTTAACAAACCAACTTTAGTTAGAGAGGGAAGCAGAAAAAAGAAGGAATGGGTGAGTAGAAGATTTGAATGGACTTTGTCCCTGTGGGCCTAGAGCATGATTTTCTGCCTTCAAAAACTAGGGAAGACTGGGAACAGGCTTGATGGCCTCTTTGTCTTAATAGAAGTCAGCATGGAACAGACTAGTGATTTTTTTGTCATATTTGGTCTTGTTTTCTTTTTTTGGATTGCATTTTTTAGTGTATACTAACAGACTTGGATATGGAAAGAAAATGAGTGGATATGGAAAGAAAATAAGTTCTATGAAAACTTTCTTTTTGCAAGTTTCTTCTCCTCTTTGTTTTAAAGAGAAACACACACACACACACACACACACACACACACCTGCACACACATACATATTCCTCAGTGCTACAGGAGTGTTTATAATACATACATAATCTCCTGCCCATGCCTTCCAACTTCTATTCCAGAGTTTCAAAGGCAATGACTTCAGGCTATTTCTGTGGTTTTTTTTGGGCAGTTACTTGCACCAGCTAATAAATGCTCATTTAGCTCTTTCTGAATATAAACATTAAGCTTCCTACTATGCTAATGTTTTACTTTACCCTCCTTTTCCCTCTTCTCCCTAATGTAGTTAGAAAACATTTCAGTTTCTTTGTTACTTTTACATCTTCAGGTGGTATATTTAAACATTCATTTTATTTTATTTATTTATTCATGATAGAGACAGACAGACAGTCAGAGGGAAAAGCAGGCTCCACGCAGGGAGCCCGATGTAGACTCGAACCTGGGACCCCAGGATCACACCCTAGGCCAAAGGCAAGTGCTGAACCAATGAGCCACCCAGGGATCCCCTATTTAAACATTTATATCTTGTTTCATCAACTGCAGAAAATATTTCCTCCCTATATGTGATCATTTTTATAGTCATAGTTGACTTATTCTCTAAGGTCAGAAGCGAAGTTTGGCAAACTTCTTTATTAATGCCTGTATAAGATGTCAGCCTTCCCAATACACTGATTTTCTAATGGTACTTTGTGAATCTTCGGGATTTTACAAAGAATGAACTTTTTCTTCTACCATTCAGCAGACCATCCATCTTTGAGTTTTTTGTGTTAGGCATTTGAATTTTTATTTAAAATTGGCATCGGGTTCTAGGAGACTTTACCAAGTCACAGTGCTCTCTGGGCATCAATTTCAACATCAATTTCAGTACTAAATAGCAAGAAAATGAAATTTGCATTAGTCTACTTAGACTGCTGTTACAAAGTACCACAGACTGAGTGATGTCACCAAAGAAATTTTTTTTTTTGCTCACACTTCTGAAGGATAGAAGTCCAAAATCAAGCTGTCCTCAGGGTTTGTTTCTTCTGAGGTCTTTCTCCATGGCTTTAGATGGCCACCTTTCACTCTGTCCATACATGGTTTTTCTTTGTACATATCTGTGTCTTAATTACCTCTTCTTATAAGCCCACCAGTCATATTAGATTAGGTCCCACCCTAATGATCTCATTTTAACTTAATTATCTCTGTAAATACACTATATTCAAATATAGTAGTCACATTCTAAGGTTTTCACATACGATATTTAGCATATGAATTTTGGAGGAACACAGTTCAGCCCATAACAAGGTTGGCAATCTTAAATTCCATTCAGCTCTAAAATTAAATGAATACTGCTAACCAAGAAGCAAAAATTTTTTCACATTTATTTAATATTTATTATTTAATTTGTAGATAAAGACAATATGATGCAGAGAGGAATCATGTCTTTTTATTGTGTCTTCCTTAGATAATAAGTGTGTCAGAGTATAAATATTTCCCCCTGGCTTGGACACTCATTGTCAATCAAAAAGTTTCATTTTGGTCAGCACAAAATGCTGTAATTATACTGTTGAGTGGGAAAAATCCAAATATGAAGTAAGTAGAGCCAGTTGAAAACCTAGCCCATGTTTGTCCAATATAAAATGAAGTCTTAGAATGAACATCAAGGAGGATTGGTTAGATCACAATTAAGTACTGCAAATATAAACAAGTGATTAAAGACTAATTTCTCATATTTGACTCACCAGACCTAGAATATGGTTCCAAATTTTACTGTATTCTAGCTGCAGAAAGGCAACCTTTAGCATCTTCTTCTCAAAAATTATAAGGCTAGTTATCTTTTGGGTACACCCTGGAAATTTAAGACTAACTGCCTATTTAATAAATTTGTGGGTATGGATATTTTGCTATAACATGCCCAGCATGAAGAAGAGATCAGCTATACACAGGATATCTTTTTCTATTGTTTCATTTTCAATTTCTTGTGTATTTATAAAAGAAAATCTTGGTTTTTAGTCAGTCTGATTACTTTAAGTGGGGTATTTCATCCATTAACATTTAGTGTAATTATTAATACAAGGTAGGTATGCTTAAGTCTGCTATCTTTCTACTTATTTTCTATGTGTCCTAGTGATTTCTGGTGCCTTTTTTAAAAATCTTTTTTTTTTTTTTTTTTTTTTTTAGTAAGTCAACACAATGTTACATTAGTTTCAGGTGTACAACTTTGACAAGTTTATACATTATGCTATGTTCACCAGCAGTGTAGCTACTGCCGGCCCCATTACATTGCTACTACAATGTCATTGACTGTATTCTTTATGCTGTGCCTTTTATTCCCATGACTTGCTCATTCCATAACTGGAGGCCTGTATCTCCCTCGCCCCTTCACCCATTTTGCCCACCTCCTACATCCTTCACCCTCTGGTAAACATCAGCTTGTTCTAACAATATGGATGTTCCTCCAAAAATTAAAAATAGAAATACTATATGATCCAATAATTCTAGTATAAGGTATTTACCCAGGAAAAATAAAAACACTAATTCAAAGAGATATATGCACCCCTATGTTTATTGCAGCATTATTTACAATAGCCAAGACATCAAAACAATCTAAGTGTCCATCAGTAGATAAATGGATCAGGAAAATGTGGTACATCTGTTATGGAATATTACATAGCCATAAAAAATGAGGTCATGCCATTTGAGAAAACATGGGTAGACCTAGAGAGTATAATGCATAGTGAAATAAGTCAGACTGAGAACAAGAAATATCATATAATTCCACTCATATATATAGAATATTAAAAATAAGTAAGTAAGTAAATAAATAAATAAATAAATAAATAAATAAATAAATAAATAAGCAAAAGCAGAATCAGACCTATAAATATAATAATTCTTGGGCTTTTTGTTCTTCTTACTTTAGGGTTAACCAAATATCCTTGACTAATTTAATTTTATCTTTTGGCATTTAGCTATATCACTTCATATTTTTTTAGGAAGTTATTCTAAGGATAACAATATCACATTTAACTTACTACAGTTCATTTTGAATTAATATTATACTACTTTACATATAATATAGCAACCTTAAACTGTATAATTCCATTCATCTCCTCTTATCATTTATGCTCTTGTTAAATATTTCACTTTTAGATTTGTATCCTATGTAGAGTAATATTCATAGGTCTTAGGGGTTGGGATTCAATATACCTTCTGGGGGCTGCAGTTCAGCCCATTATACCACTTCTGTTTAGAACCCTCCAACTGGGGCACCTAGGGGGCTCAGTTGGTTAAGTGCCTGCCTTTGGCTCAGATCATGATCCCAGAGTTCTGAGATTGAGCCCCACATCAGGCTCCCTGCTCAGCAGGGAGCCTGATTATCCCTCTCTTTCTCCCCCCGCTTGTGCTCTCTCTCTATCTATGTATCAAATAAATTAATAAAATATTTTTAAAAATAAAAAAAATCCTCCAATTGCCTCATCTATCATTCAGATTAAAAGACAAAATCTTTACAATGTATTTCAAGTTCTTGACAATATGCCCTCTCCCTCTCTTTCTTCTTTGACATCAGTTTAGAACTTTGATCAAGTTTTCTTCTTATTAAAAAAAAAAAAGTTTTCTTCTTATTGAGGCTTTTCCAGACTCTTCAAAATTGCAACTCCTTTCCCTATGACTGTCTTTTGCATTTTTTCAAAAATTTTTCTACAGCATACCACTTATTACTAATATAATTTTATTTATTATTTCACTGTCAGCCTCCAATCATTGAAATACAAGTTCTGTGAAGGCAGACATTTTTGTTTACTGTCTAACACATAGCACATAGTACTCAATAAATATTTGCTGAATGGATAAATCAACGTCTTATAGCTTCCCTTTTTGCTCTGGAGAAATCTGTCCCATTTGGTTGTCTTTATTGTACTAAAAATACTTTATCTCTGACTTGCTTACAGGTTTTCTTATAGAGTTTCTGAAGATTCAATGCAAAGTATCTACATATGCATTTATTTTCATGCATTCCACTTAGTATGGTTTATACTTCCTTACCTCTGGATTCATTTCTTTTTTTAGCTCTAGAAAATTTGTGGCCAATATTGCTTCAAATGTAGTTTCTCTTCTGTTTTATCCTTTCTCTTGGAACTCTGACTCTTATCGTCTCTATTAGTCTTCTCCATAACAGCTGTCATGTGGTCTATTCCCTACTTCTTATTTTGTATCTTTTTCTCCCACTTTTTTTCCTCAGAGACCAGAAAGACCCTAAAACATAGTAGATGTTTAATGAACACTGTTGCAAGTTTATAGAGTTTATGTTCTCTTTCTTTCCTCCATGAGTCTTTTTTTTTCCTCCATGAGTCTTAACCTCTTTTCCAAATTTTCCATTTTTTTTCTAAAAATCTGGAATATCTTCAGCAATGTTTCTGAATTCATGACTTTCCTTTGCAGTTTTGCCTATTCTGATATTTAATCTATTAATATTTTTATTTTAACCATTTAAAATTTCTCATTTTAAAACAGCTATATTGAAATTAAATTTATATTCTGGAAATATTTAATATGTACAGAACTGTACATATTTAATGCATATAATCTGATGAATTTGGACATATGCATACACCCATGAAAGCAACACCACACTGAAGGTAATAAACATATCCATCACCTCTCAGAGTTGTCTTGTTTGAAGGGTGTGTGGGGAGAGAGTACTTAACATGAGTTCTATCCTCTTAAATGTTTGATTATGCAGTAAGGTATTGTTGACTATATGCACAATATTGTACAGCTGACTCTAAAATATATTCATGTTGTTTAACTCATATTGCTACCTTATATAAGTGGAGTCATGCAGTATTTGTCCTTCTATGACTGACTTATTTTAAGATAACATCCTCCCTTTTTTAGGTCTGCATAGTATTCCATTATATGATATATCACATTTTCTTTGTTCATTTATCTATGTCTGGACACCTATTTTTCATTTCTAAGTTTTCTATAATATTTTTAATTTCTAAAAATTCTTTTTAGCTTTTTTTTTCAAATATGCCTAATCCCTTTTGATAGTATCTTAGAGCATGGTTATTCTAAAAATTAAATTATTTTATAGAATACCTCATCCAAGAGGTACCTGGGTGGCTCAGTCAGTTAAGCATCTATCCTCAGGTCAGGTCATGATCCCAGGGTCCTGAGTCTGGCTCTCTGCTCAGTCAGGGATCTGCCTCTCCCTCTCCCTCTGTGTACACTCTCTCTTTCTCTCTCTCTCTCTCTCCATACACACAGGCACATGTTAAAATAAATAAATAATCTTTAAAAGAATAGAATATCTCATCCATAAGCATTTTATGATCTCTAGCTGACACAAGTGTTGAAGTTCTTTGATACCTAAAACTGTATATATATATATATATATATATATATCCATCCTCAAGGAGGATTTGCATTTGTTTAATCTGGTGGCAGGGAATGGCAGCCCTTTTTTAATGGTCCCTGGCTTAATCCAATAATTTTACATTCATCTCTCCCTTTCTGCTTCTATACCAAGGCTCAGTATCTTCAATGCAATGCTACTATTGACTTTTGTCTTCAGAGCAACTCTGGCTTTCATATTTGCTTACCACTTTCTCCTCTGATTTTAGTTTTCCTTCTTGTTTTTCTCTCCTTAATGTATCCCTTATCTCCTCCAAACCTAATAATGCAATAAGCATTACGGATAAATATCTCTATATCTATTTACATGTCTGTGTATCTTTTTTTCTCTCCCGTGGACTTTCAGGTAACTAGAAAAATGGCTTGGTGTGTTTTCTCTGCTTTTCATTGGATTTTCTATAAAATGTAAGGATTTCAAATAAGGGATATCAATACTTGGATAAATAATAAATATGGAAAATTGTTAAAATAACAAGTATGGAAACAACACTCTCAAGTCTATCAGTTATTTACATCATTGATGGTAAATACTAATGTGCTTCATTACTTCAGGTCTACCACTATAGGAACATTATAGTTCCATTTGTATACCCACAGAATATTCTTGACAGATAAATTAGAATTTATTTTTCTGTTAAACTGTTTTTTAGTGAGATGGTTTTAATTCGTTTCCTTTGGTAGGAAAAATTAAATTACCAGTATGTCCCCTTGAAGACCACCCTGGATCTAATATCTGTTATTGCTACTTATTAGTAGGGAAACATGATCCTGTTACCTTATGATATTAGCTGTGGTTAAGTATTTCCTCTCCATATTTCTATTTTTCTGTCTATTGTCTGAAAATGCATTCTCATTTGGTAGCACTCAACAGGCTAATGCAGTTTTTAAGACCTAGGAAAAATTTAAGGATAGATTCTTGTTACATAATAGTAAACGGTGCTGGGTCTTGTAGAGGAAGTCGGTGGATTTTATGGAGACTGAAAATACACTAATAGTTGCTGTTGGTGTAGCAGTCAAGGGTATTATAACAATTGCACATGAGATGGTTTGCATAGTTTTGGGAAAATCATGCTGATAGGTTTCCTGACCTAAAATTGATCTCTCTTCTGTCATCTAAGTCATTCATGCACATTTAATTTTATTTTAATTAAACAGCAGTTAACAATTATTTAAGATATAGTGGATGTATCTTTAGGAAGATTTTGAGCTGTACTTTAAAAACCTTTGTCTTGAGAGTTCTTGATGTTAGAATTAAAATCCTTTCTTTTTCTCTATGTTGCACATTCAAACCAAGATAATTAGCAGTGTGGAATTGCAAGATGAGAGAGGGTGGAACAGCAGGATGGAACAGACTAAGAGAAGAATAGGTTGCATCCTGAAATATCTGGTTAAAAAGTAAAAGTAAAAAAAAAAAAAATCTGGGGTTCCCAAGCTTTGACATGTTAAAAAAACATTTAGTTAAAATGGTGAAGTATATGACAGCATATTTCTCCAAATTTTAGAAAGATGGGCCATATATTTAAGTTAACATCTTAATTTTTATTTTAAATTCTTAATTGTGCAGTCATCAAAACCTTTCAAGTAACATACTTAAAGATGTATATTTACATTTAAATTGTGGACATTTGACTTTCTTGCTTATGACTTTCACTCGCTAACATGATACCTGATTTTATACCAAAGTATACAATTTAAAATGCCAAATTTTGCCTCTGTTTAAAGTGTTTATTGGTGTTATCCAGAAGCAGGACATTTTAAATCTTATTTCTTGTTTGTACATGTAGAGAGAAATTCAGAAAATTTATCAAGAGGCTTAGAAAAGTAATACAAGATTACGATCTTTGAAGGAGTAATTAAAGTATCTATTCCCTTTCTACAATCCAAAAGTTATAGCACTTTGAGGTTGTATAAATTGTAAAATCATTAGGGAAAGAGCTGGGGCCTTCAGCCTCTCCCACGAAATTTCAGCAGCAGGTTTTATCTGTCAGAGTTAGGCTTCTCAATTCATGTTTATTTATCCAATGTTTGAATTAATGTAACTAAAACTCTCAATTTTTGTTACTAATCCCTTTTGTTACTAATTCTTTTTTTAAATTATTTTATTGGAGTTCAATTTGCCAACATATAGCATAACACCCAGTGCTCATCCAGCCAAGTGCCCCCCTCAGTGCCCATCACCCAGTCACCGCAACCCCCCACCCACCTCCCCTTCCACTACCCCTTGTTCATTTCCCAGAGTTAGGTGTCTCTCGTGTTTTATCACCCTCACTGATATTTTCACTCATTTTCTCTCCTTTCCCTTTATTCCCTTTCACTAATTTTTACATTCCCCAATGAATGAGACCATATAATGTTTGTCCTTTTCCGACTGACTTACTTCCCTCAGCATAATACCCTCCAGGTCCCTCCATGTCGACGCAAATGGTGGGTATTTGTCGTTCCTAATGGCTGAGTAATATTCCATTGTATACATAGACCACATCTTCTTTATCCATTCATCTTTCCTAATCCCTAATTCCAATCCATTTCTGAATGCTTGGAAACTTCACCAGATCTGTTCTTTTTTCATTATTTTTTCCCACTTCCTTTTTCTTCATTTATCTTCTATGTTTTTTCCAGTACAGCCAGTGACTTGGAGGTTGCAGGGAATGCAGAGAAATAGAAGGCAATTGAATGGAGAAACTCTTTCAAATTCCTTTTTAAAAATTAAGCCTGAACTTGAACTCCATTTGAGGGAAGAGGTATCTGGTAAAAAGAGGGTTAGTAACGACTCAAAGACTATTTATTGGGATTGTCCCTGTAATGAGAGAATGTTACAAAAATAGAGTAAAGCTGAGAGTAAGAAAGAAAGTAGAATTTCCAGATTTTAGAAGATTTGCCTGATAGCTGTAAATTTTATCTAGAAAATACATTAGGTCTCCCTCATTACATGAGAATAGCACCAATGAAGAAACATATTATGGACTTAAAATTCCAGGGCATTCTGTCTTTTCAAAGTGGGATTTCTCATTATTTAAGCATTAAAGGTCATTGTCTTTGGAGCCAGAGCTGAGTAAAGTTAGTTTTCATCTTTATGAATTATTTTACTGGGTCATTAGTTTTCCTCTTTTTACCTTTGTTGGTTATCTTCAAAATCAGGATGTAAATCCCCAACTTACGAGGTTTTTGTGGATATTTTTGAACGCTGCATCTGAAATTAATGATGCACTATATGTTGGTTAATTGAATTTAAATTTCAAAAAGGAATAAAAGATTTTTATGGGTATTAAATGAGAGTACATATTTACAATGTATAATGCAGCTTGATAAATTTTATTGTTCTCAATAAAAGCCTGATAAGGAACGAGGTTTACTAGCAAAGTCACAGAATGCAAAGCCTTCTTTCGAGGTGGGTAACATTTTGTTCTGTTTTAGCTATGAGAATGTATTTCATCACATTAGTGATATCTAATGGAGGTATGCCTGGGTCAGTCTGCTTAGGTCTCCTTAAATTTAAAGGCACCTGCTGTCTGTGAATACAGTGCCCCATGTCTAGCTGAAAAGATGAAAAGCTTCAGTGGAAGAACTGGGTGTTTACGAAGCTTAGACATTAGGATAATTAGGTAGTTGACCTTTTGGCTAACATTTTCATCTGTATCTGGAGGTGTGTATGACCATAGCTGTGGACCAAAGACCACCATGCATGCCTATGACCTATCTACACAAAGGATGGACAAAATTTTGGTGATTTGATTGAAATTGTCTTAGTATGTTTCTAAATATTTGAGTTTACCTAATTTCCTAATGGCACAACATTTTGGTCTGTGTTTACTGGAAAGAAAATAAAATCTGTATGTTTGCTTTTTTGTGTGTGATACATTTGATAGGCATATAACCCCTGAGTATTCTTCTAGTATCAAAAACTGTGTGAATTGCCTTTTCATATGCTTTCAAAAAATTCAAGCTAAAATATATAGTCACTTTGACTCATTGGTTGACAGTGTTACTCTTTTTCTAAAAACCTCTCAGACTTGCAGAAAGTTCAAAATGACTGGAATTAACTTTATCAATTGAAGATTCCCTCTAGGAGATATAATTTTACCGAGACAAAATGTCAAATCGCATGTCAACAATTAGAGGTAGAAAGGACCTACTACGTTATTAAATCCATCCAAGTGGCAAGAAAGAAATGCACCTGACAGTACATTATTTTGGTATATAATTTATCTCATAGCAACACTTGAAAGGACTTCCAATGCTTCTGCAAAATTGTCATGTGTCAGGGTGACTTATTTTTTATTTTTTTTTAAAGTATTTCTTTAAAGGGAAGAGTGTGAATGTATAAATTAGTCAATCTGAGTTGACACGTGCAGAGTGAAAGGGAAGGAGCTCTGGGGCAAAGACAACCGGGACGGACGAGAGGAGAAAGCGTGGCTGTGGATCCTATAGCCTGTGTACTCTTCCACATGCTGCCACTTAATAGCTGAATTAGCATAGATGAAAGTGCTGAGCACATAACAGGCACTCAGTTAATGTAACTCCTGTTGTTTACTTATCTAGTATTTCAGTAAATTTGATAAAATCTGCTTCATATGTCTTATATGTATAAGCACATATACATTCAGTTTAAGGTATAGCATGACAGAGCAGGGCAATCTTGTGGAAGTATTTAAAAATTGTGCTTTTTGGGGATTCCTGGGTGGCTCAGTGGTTTAGTGCCTGCCTTCAGCTCAGGGCATGATCCTGGAGTCCCAGGATCAAGTCCCACATCCGGCTCCCTGCATGGAGCCTGCTTCTCCTTCTCTGCCTGTGTCTCTGCCTCTCTCTCTCTGTCTCTCATGAATAAATAAATAAAATCTTTTGTAAAATTGTGCTTCTAATAATTTATAGAAGTACTAAAATATTGTTTCTATGAACTTTAATAATACCTCCAATATGTGGATGTATGCTGACTCCTGATTCTCCAGTGGTTGCTTACAGACATGTTTTTTTCTTTTTAATATCTTCCACAGTACCTCTGGCACAGAATTGAAAAGACACCTTAAAATTTTGTTTTTACATAATATTTCTGTCACAGTACTGAAAACACACAGTACTTAAACTTGTTAAATAAAGATTTTTTTAAATAAGAAAAGACCCTAATACAGAACTTGTCTGCAAGGTACATGACCCATTAGTTGACCTAGGCACTCTCTTTTGTTCATTTATTTTCTATCTTTACATTTTGAATCAATTCCCCACCCTCTCCTGATGCCAGAAATAATTTCAGGTAGCTCTATAGTTACCACGTTTCCCTGTAGCTGAGTCTAGAACTTAAGGTACCTACTTATTCCTAACCAGGGCATCTACAAAATTCCTTCTGTTTCAGTTTCAGAGGAATTCTCTCGCAATATAGAAGAAGGTGTGCCATTTTTAGGATCACATATCTCTGAGGCAAAGTCACTAATATGAATCTGTCCCCTCAGCCTTCCACCTTCCATTAAAGACTGTTTCCGTTTGCTGCATTCATGTGCCTTGCTCATTAGCTCATTTTTTTTTCCCAGATTTTCTGATGTCCAGGCGCTATACTAGTTCTTGAAGATACAATAGATGAATGAAATACAGTAGTCCCCTATTATCCACTGTTTTGCTTTCTATGGTTTCAGGTACCCATGGCTAACTGTGGTTAGGAAGCAGATGATCCTTCTCCTGAATATTGTCAGGAGGTCAGTAGTATCTTAATATGTTACAATGTCTATGTGGTTGACTTCACTTCATCTCATCATGTAGGCATTTTATCATCTCACATCACAAGAAGAACAAGTACAGAACATTCAGATATTTTGATAGAGACCACATTCACCTAACTTATTATAGTACATTGTTGTTAATCTCTTATTGTTCCAAATTTATAAATTAAACTTTTTCACAGGTATATACGTATAGGAAAAACACATAGTATACACAGGGTTTGGTGCTATCCATGGCTTCAGGCATCTACTGGAATTATTGGAACTCATCCTCCACAGGTAAGGGGATCTACTGCATGCTGACTGTCTTTAAATCACTAATAGTCAATGTCTTTGAATCATTCCTTTCCTCTAAGCTTCTGGTTATGCTGCATAACCTCTTCTGAGAGACATCTTTTTTTTTTCCCATTATATTTCTGGCTTCCGATATCTCTCTTTTCCCACAATTTTGAGATATCACTGATCTCACAGCTATATATAACAGAACTACTCCCAAATGTCTATCCATCACTGGCCTTTTTTTTTCCTGAGCTCCAGATGCCTATATGCAACTTCTTACTCCCTACTTCTTATCCCCAAGTCCTTATAAGATAGTCCTTTTGCAAATATTTCTTCCAGTTGGTGGATTGTTCTTTCATTTTCTTAACAGTGTCTTCTGAAGAACAGAAGTTTTAATCTTGGTAAGGCACAATGTACAATTTTACAATTTATTTTTTTATAGATCAGGTGTTTGATGTCTCAGAACAATATTTTTAATTTTAAAATGACAAAATAAATTAAGAAGCATTAATTTCTTTAAGATACACTTTAACATAGAAATAATAAACAAATCAAGAATTAAATGATAGTCCAGTTAGTTTTTATTTACCTTTGACCTCTAAAAAAACTTATTGAACTTAACTAATATATTATGCAACTAACTTTAAGCTGCCTATCATTTTTATACATGGAGAATACCCAAGTCAAGCTTTATCAACCTTGGTACCATTGACATTTTGGTCCAGATGTTTTTGTTTTTGTTTTTGTTTTGTCATGGAGCCGCCCTATGCATTTTAGGATGTGTAGTAGCACCCGTGGCCTCCCTCCACTAGATTACAGTGGAAGCCTCCAGCTGACAATTTAAAAATGTCTCTAGACATTGCCACATGTATGCTTGGGGGCAAAAGGACCACCCTTGGTAGACAATTTTTGCATTGATACGGATCCAGTCAGTCCCAGGCCACCTGGTAGAATATTTAAAGCCAGATAATAAATCCAGAAAAAATATTGTCATTTCTTTCTTCCTTGTTTGGCCCCTACTGATATTAAAAGAGATGGATGGCCTTCTCTGAGTCTCATGCCTAGATAAATGGGCCCCTAAACTACACATGAAATTATTCTCCAATGGGATTTCTTTCCCAATCTCTATTTTAATGGCACAGGACAACTATTTGGGTCCTTTTCTTGTGCTGGACACAAAGGATGCCAAGTGCCCCATTTTTCCTAATTCTGGAGGTGGTGATTTTCTACCTCATATGAGTTACACAATTCTCTTGCTTTCCTTCAGCACATATGTTTGATACTAATTTAGCTATGTCTTTTTCTGACCTTTTACTTAAGGCAGATATATTGGTTGTTCGTTAGATAGTCTGTAGCTGATAATATTCGTAACAGTTTTGCCTCAAAGTATAAATAAGTTTTTCTAAATTATAACAAAATAATACAGAAAATTTTGAGGGCAAGCAGAGGTAGGAAAATACTTGTAAAATAATCACAATGTTAGCTATCACTTAATGATATTCTTTTCAGTTTATGATATTCATGGCAATAACTTTTTCAAAATATCCACTTCCTATTTCAAACCATTTATAAATTTCAGGACTTAATTTAGGATTTTAAAGAATGTTCATTTCTCCATTGCTGGGGTTCCCTTGGAGGAAATTGGGAATATCTTCTTACATGACAAAGATATTTCGCCATTTTACCAGTTTCAGAAAACAGCTGAGCTTTCTGGTGGGTTTTTTTTTTTTTTTTGCCTCATAAAAATATACTATATGAATTTCATTTTTTTCCATTGAGAATGCAGATTTACAAATCACACAGGATGGAGTTTGAAAACAAGACAAATGCCACTGGTGGCATTTCTTTAAATAAGAGTCTGCATAAAATTAATGGTTAAGATTGAGCATCCCCTTCTGCTGAAATGGCACATTAAAAGATTGTTAGCAGTTAAGAATGCTGAAAAGGACGATGATAAGAGATACTGGGCCAAACTCAACTTGTTTTTAAAATTGATGCCAAGTATTTGCTGTCAAAATTACCAGTACTACTGTGTGCAATAGTGATTCAAATAATGGTAGTTAGGCCCTTCTGAAATAATAAATTTGGTGGCAAACCCCTTATTTTCAGGGCAGGGAGTCAAGCGAATGGTACTTTGAGGCTTTTAGGTCACTAAAAGGCATCACATTATTTTGCTGGGTTGGCAATTGTAATTCACCAAATTACAAGGCAAGTTCCTGGAAGAAGTCATTTTATTGTAACATCATGCTGAATGTGGGATGGCATTTTTCAATTCAGGCTGAGAAAGTTAGAAAGGAATGGTGATTAAATGCTGGGAGTCACTGAGGATGTGATCTGATTCTACAAACCAGAATTCAGGGTGGACGTTGCTATCATCACCCCTTTCTCCATTTTTTTTTCCCTAGGGAGGGCATCTTTTCTCTCCTTCCTTCCTTTCTTTCCTTCTGCCCTCCCTCTGTTCCTTTCTTCTCTTGAATGTATCAAGAAATGGAAATTCTGTTTTAAAACTGTGTTCTCTCTCCTTGGCCTTAATTTTTTTCCCTTTACTTTTGTCTCTTGATTACCCCTTTTCCCTCTCTCCTTCTCTCCAAGCAACTTCTCTTCTTCTCCTTGGATCCTTTAACATGGTTTCTTGTCACCTCAGACTTGCAGTTTGTGATAAAGATGCTAGGAGCACAAAGGAATTATCCCAGAGGTGGCATTGACTGTTTCTTTGGTTAGCTGTTCTGCACTTTTCTTTCAAATCGGTTTTCTAATTATCAGGACTAGTCCTGCTTAGGCCCTAGGGGTCCAATGTCACAAAAGCAAAATCATTAGTCACATACTACAATGGAAAGCCAGAAACAAATGCATGTTACTTCTCAATTCTCATTTATGAAACAGGGAATCACTTTTTATTTTGGAATAAATAGGTCATATGGCTCAGGATAGTATGTTTTATTCACCAAACTAATATAAGCAAGGATGGTAATTTATTTCAGTGGACTTGTATAGAGTAAAAAATAAAAAGGTACCTGTTTGTTTTACTCAAAGAAGGCAATGAAATGGGCTTTTCCTTTCTCTGTGACCCTGCACACATGATTCAACTTCTTCAGGGCTCATTTTTCTCAGACAAGATAGAAATAATAGCTCCTTCCTTGCAAGTTTACAAGATTAAATGAGGTAATGCATGTGCGACAGACTACTCCATAAGCTCTGAATTCAGAACTGTATTTGTTTTTGGTTCTGTCACTTGTAATTGTGGTGTTATTTAATCTTTCTGTGCCTCTGATTATTCATCCATAAAATAGGGACTGTTTTCAAGAGTGACTGAGATAATATGTGTTAAGAACTTTGAAAGGCTTCTGGTACATATATGGTTATAAATGTCATTGCATAGCAATGTTAAAAAACCATGTTTAAAAAAACTTTCGTTGGAAAATATAGCACATATAAGGAAAAATTGCGTGTGTAAATTGATTTTCCTAGTAAGTGTTCTTTTTGTGTATGTTTTTTTTTTGTTCAGCATTGTTTGTAAGATTCATACATTTTTTTATTCATGTGATTTTTATTTTTATTTATTTATTTAATTGGAATTCAATTTGCCAACATATAGCATATCACCCAGTGCTCATCCCGTCAAGTGCCCCCCTCAGTGCCTGTCACTCATTCATGTTTTTGCATAACTTTAGTCTTTGCATTCTCATGCTCTTACAGTGTTCTAGTGAATGAATATAATACAATTAAATTAGCCAAGCAACTGTGTATGGACATTTAGGTTGAGTCTAGCTTTTGGCTGTTAATAATGAGGCTGCTGTAGTATTCTATTATCTATCTCTTAGTGCATGTGAATGAATTTTGGTAGAGTCTGTACATAGGAATGAAATTGCTGAGTTACAAAGGGTGAGTCCAGCATAAGTAAATAATGCCAAATTTTATGAGAGTATCTGTTTCTCCTCATCCTCATGAGCACTTATGTGGTCAGTCTTTTTAATATAGCATATTGTGGTGGATGTGTAGTGATAATATCATTGTGGTTTTAATTTGTATTTTTCCGATGATTAAAGAAGAAGACGAGCTTTTCATTTTACTGTGGGTCATTTGAATATCTTCTACTGTCTAATGTCTCTATTCTGCATTTATACCTCCTTTATTGGTTCTTTGAATTGCAAACACCATCTCCATTCTATGACTTGTCTTTCAACTTTCCTGATCCTTTGAAGAAAAATAATTTAATTTTAATGCTATTAAAATGTCAATCTTCACCTTTATGGTTAGTGTTTTTGGGTTTCTGTTAAAAGTAAGAAAAAAAATCCCCCTTCTCTGAGAACTTTTTAATATTCTTCTTCACACTTCTAAAAGTTTCATTATTTCAGTTTAAAACCCAACTGAAATTGATTTTTTATATGGTAGAAGGGGGGGCATAAAGCTTTGTTTTCTGAAATGGATATCCAGTTATCCCAGCATCATTTATTGAAAAGACCATCCTTCTCCTGTGGCTCTATAATGACAGTTATATCATCTATCAGTGAAGAGTCCATGTGTGCTTTTAGGATCTTTGTATTGTTCACTGGCCTCTTTTCTCTTTTTCTGCCAACACCATACTGTTGCCACTTTATAATAAATAGACCAAGTCATCACTCTCTAGCAATAGAGAGCAGTAGCTTCCCAAAGTGTGTCTGAGGCCCATCTGGTCCCCAAGATTTTTCAGAAGGCATATGATTCCATCTTTTCCAGCTATATATTAGGATAAGTTTGGCTTTTCTTCATATACTTCAACCAAACACCATATGTAATAGATTTTAATTCTGAAGACAATGTGAGTAATAAGTAAAAGTAAGTATGCAAAACAGGGCCACCATTGTTACTGATTATTTTTTACTGGGAAAATACAGTATTTTTTATATTTTGAAATATGTTATTTATATTATGTTAAAATACAATGTATACACTGTTATTTGAGAATAAATCATAAATATTTTAAAGTGTTTCCCCTAGTTTTAATATCTAATGTGGTAAATATCAATACATCTTACCCATATAAATTAAAACGCTTTGTGGTCTTCAGTAATTTTTCAGAGCACAAAACATTTGAAAATAGGTAGTGTTGGCTGTTCTAGATCTTCTGTATCCTCAAATAAATTATAGAAACAGCTTGTCAAGCTCCACAAAAACAAAACCAAAAATCCATTGCAATTCCCTTTGTGATTACATTGAGCCTATGTAATTAATTTAGAGAGATTGATTTTTTAATATTAAGCCTTTTGGTCAATTAAAATGTTACACCTCAATTTATATAAGCTTTCTTGCATTTCTTACAATTGTTTTGTAGAGGTCTACATAGAGAACTCACATATTTTTAGTTTAATTGTTTTTGCTACTATAAATAGTATCTCAATTTTATTTTCTGCTTTTTGTTTGCATATGGATCATTAAATCATACTGCCTTTCTGAATTTTCTACTTACATAATCAAGTCCTCAGCCAATAATGCCCATTTATTCATTTCTAACTTTTACACTTCTATTTTTTGCTTGCTTACCTTTCTTTATTTCTTCCTTCCTTCCTTCCTTTTTTTTTTCAGTATAAGATTGAATAGAAGTAGTCATAGCAGACATACTTGTCTTGAACCTGATTTCAGAGGAAAGGTTTTCAGTGAAAGCAACTTTAAATATTACAGATTTCCTGTAATTATTCTTTCTTGCATTAAGCAAATTTCTTTCTAGTTCTAGTTTGCTAAGAGTTAAAATGATGAATGAATATTGTATTTTGCCTAATGCTTTATCTGCATCTATTGAGATGATTATCTGATTTTTGTCTTTGTCAAAGTGACATGCAATATTGATGGAGTTTTAAACATTAATCCAATTTTTATTCCTGAAGGAAACCTATCATCTTTGTTGTCCCTTTTATATATTTCTGGATTAGTTTACAAACAGTTTGTTAAGATTTTTGTATCTGTTTTTGAATGAGGTTGGCCAATAAGTTTTCTCAAGTTATCATTTTAAGGTATCTTGACATTCTAATTGAACTGATGTTAAAGGTTTGGTAGAATTCACCCTTGAGGCTACTAGGGCTAGCTTTCCTTGTATGAATGTTTCAAATTATGGATTCAGTATCTTTAAAAGTTACAAGCTTATGTACATCTTGGTAAATCTGCATTTTTTGACATGATGATCTTTTTTATAATACTTACATTCGATGTCTATAGAATCTTCAATGGAGCTCCCTTTTTCTGAAATTGATTTTAAAATATTGTCTTATTTCTTGTTTCCTTTATTATTCTACTTAGGGATTTATTAATTCTTGACTCTTTCCAAAGAACCAAATTCATGTTACCAATTCTTTCTCTGGTGTGTTGATGTTTATTTCATTAATTTGTTTCATTATTTCTATCTATTCTTAATTTTTTATCACTTTTCTAGCACTTTCTAGCATCAGAGTTTATAAATTTTTAGTCCTATCCCTTTCTTAAGTATGAAATTAAAGTTATAAATTGCCTGATAAAAATGGTTTCAGCTGTTTCTCTTAACTTTGCAATGTATTTTAGCTATTATTTAATTCAAAATATTTTCTAATTTTCTTATAATTTGTTCCTTGACCTATGGTTCTAAAGCATTATATTTCTTGGTTTCCTAAAATCATGGAAACATATTGTTAATGATTTCTATCTTAATTCCACTATGATCAGACATTTTCTGTATAAATTCAATAATTAGAAATATATTGAGGTTTACTTTGGTCAATTTTTGTAAATGTTTCAGATATCCTCAAAAAGAATTTGCCTTCTATATTTGTGCGGTACATTTCATCTATGTCTATCAGGTCAAATTTGTTAATTGCTCTGTTCAGGTCTTTCATATTCTTAATATTTCTTCCGGTGTTATGGAGAAAACTGTATTAAAAATTTCTACAGTTACTATGGATTTGCTGATTTCTCCTTATAGGTATGTCAGTATTGTTTTGTGTATTTTGAAACCATTGTATGAGTTGCATACACATTTAGAATTATTTTATCCTACTGGTAAATTAAACGTTTCATTCTAACCATGCATTTTCCTTTGTTCCTTTTAATGTTCATTGCCCTTAAATTTACTGAGCTTGAATTAATGCAGATATTCCAATTTTAATACTTATTATTTTTCACACAGTAAATATTAAATTATCATCCTTTTATTTTCAACTAGACTCTCTATATCTTTATTTTTTATATACATCTCCTATAAGAAGCAAACATGTCAGTTCTTTTTTATTATAATCTTTTTTCTTTTTTAAGATTTACTTATTTATTTTAGAGAGAGAAATGGGAGGAACAGAAGGAGAGAGAGAATCCAAGCAGACTCCACACTGAGCAGGGAACCCAACACAGAACTTGAGATCACAACCTGAGCCAAACTAAGAGCCAGAGGCTTAACCAACTCTTCTTCCCAGGTGTCCCTTTTATTATAATCTTACAATCTTTTTTAAAAGATTTTATTTATTTATTCATTCATTCATTCATTCATTCATTCATTCATTTATTTATTTATGAGAGAGAGAGAGAGAGCTTGAGCAGTGGGGGAGAGGGAGAAGCAGGCTCCTGCTGAGCAGGGAGCCAACATGGGGCTTGATCCCAGGACCCTGAGATCATGACCTGAACCGAAGGCAGACACTTAACCAACTGAGACACCAGGCATCCCTAATCTTTGTTTTTTAATTGGAGTTTCTTGTTTACCTACATTTAATATAATTATTATATTGCTATAATATATATTATTAATATAATAATGTATAATAATATATTATCATTTTTGTATATATGTTACCTATTTCCTACACCTGTTTTATGTTCTCTTTTTGTTTCTCTCTTGTTTGCACAGATAGATTATATTATTCCATTTGTTCACTTTATATTTGGAATTTATACATTATTGTGCTTTTTTTTAGTGGTTATGCTAGAGGTGGTTAAATACATATTTCACTTATCAAGGCCAATATTAATTAGTACTTTATCATTCTCTGAGACAATGCAAGGACCTTACAGTACATTAAATCTATCTACGTTTCATCCATACATATCATTCATATACCTGTCTATATATATATGAATATATGTTAATATATACCTATGTATGTGTGTATATTTTTTTCTTAGGATCTCTAAGAAAAAAAGAATTCTCTGTTTACAATTACATAAAATTTATTTCACTTGAATTCTGATTTTCACTTAATATAGAATTTTAACATCGGTAGATATTTTCTTTCTTTACAATTAAAATATTAACCCATTCTTTTGGTTTTGTTGTTTCAGTTAAGAAGTCAACTTTATTTTTTTTTAAAGATTTTATTTATTTATTTATCCATGAGAGACACATACACAGAGAGGCAGAGACATAGGTAGAGGGAGAAGCAGGCTCCATGCAGGGAGCCTGATGTGGGACTCTATCCTGGGACTCCAGGATTATGTCCTGGGCGGAAGGCAGGGGCTCAAGCGCTGAGCCACCCACGCATCCCAAGAAGTCAGCTTTAAAGAAAATTCTAATCTTTTTTCTTTTTTTGTCTGCTCTTGTTTTTTTGTATTCTACAGTTTTGCAATGAGATATCTATGAGCAGATTTCTTTCATTTAGTGTACTTTGTGACTAACTGGATCTTTGAATCAATTAACTGATTTCTTTCATTAGCTTGGAAAAACTCTTGGTTGTTGTATCTTCAAATATTGCTTTTATTCCATATGCTTCTCTCTTGGGGTTATAAGTAAGTATCTCTTTATAAGGACTTCTTGTTGTATTCAATGTCTCCTACCTATTCTTATTTTTCTTTTGCACTGTGCTTAATCCTCAATATTTTTTCTCTAATTCTCTCTTTATCTTTGTCTAATTTATTGTTAAATACATCTGAGTTCAAAATGCTAGCTATTGTATTTTTAACTTTTGGCTTTCTTTGGTTATTTTTCAAACCTGCAAAGTAATTTTTATAGTCTCAGTTTTCTGCTAAAATTTTCTTTATTCTTTTGATTTTTTTATGATTTAATTTACTTTGGAGAGAAAGCATACAAGAGAACAATAGAGAGGGCACAAGTGGGATGGAGGAGGGAGAGGGAGAAGCAGACTTACTGCTGAGCAGGGAGCCTTATGGAGGGCTCAATCTCAGGACCCCAAGATTATGACCTGAACCAAAGACAGATGCTTAACTGACTGAGCCACCCAGAGACCCCTTTTCTTTTTATTCTTGAATAGAATAAGCAGATATTTAAATATCTGAGTTTGATAATTATAACATATTCAAACCTATCTTTAAATCTGATACTAATTTTTATTTCTTTCAAATTTTCTTTATATTTCATGTTTTCTGGATATCATGTTTTTAAAAATGTTTGCAAAAATAATATGAGGGATAGAATGGCACTTTCTTACTCTTAAGGAGGATTTTTTTTTTTTTTGCTTTTATCCACATTTTCCCAATGTTGCTATTTGTCCTCAACTAAAGAGTCTGTGTTACTTAGACTGTATTACTGAGTGTTCCATTACAGAAAATGCACTCAATTTTATCCTTTATGAATATTAGAATGACATTTCTGCATTCATCTTCTATAATTACTGTAATCTTAGCAGTTTTAAAAAAACTTCAGCAATGGTCTAATGAAATGATTCTTTGATTTCTTTTGTATGATATTGAGATGTTAAAATGGAATTTATCTGGTCAAAAAGTGGTATTGTTTTATTGTTGTTCAACTAAAATTTAAATGTCATAGCCAATAAATGTTTTCTTTTGAATTTAATTGATATTGTGTTCTTTAAGATAGCAGTGGACAATGTTTCTTTAGGCCATTTCTAGGTGATAATACTGAAGCTCTATCATTAACAAGGAGATGTTTATATTCCTATCAGATGTGCACAATTTATCTAAAAACTTAGCTCAGGGTTTCTAAGTGTATAACCTCAAAACTAGGGATGTTTTATATCGTAGTTACAAGAACCTGGGCAGTGGAGTATCAGGAATAACTTTAAGTCATAGCTTCACCCTCTTACTAGCTCTGTGACATTGAACATACTAATTAACCTCTCTAAGCCTCAGTTTTTAGATTCTCAAATAAATGAGGGTGGACAGTTTCTAATTCCTGAAATTGATGTGAAAACTAAATAGGATTATGCATATACGCGGACACTCTCTGAACACTTGAAAGATCTTCATGGTAGTTTTATTTTGAGGATATGGCATTATTGTATTTCATTTAAGCTTGATTAAAGAAGACTTCATTCTTTTTGGCTCTGATTCTTTAGGTAGTATTTATCTGAAAATATATTTCTGTAAGCAGATGTAGAACAATCTCTAGGTCAAGCTGCACCTCACTGTAGTTTTCACAAGAATTACTTTCAAAGCACGCTCCTCTGACTACATACATATGCAATTGTTTTAGAACCCAATGCAGAGCTTACATTTATGTGTGTTCAGTTTTACATGTTTGGATTCTTTTAGTGTTATGTTTACCTTTGATTGTTCTCTTATGGTAATTATCATGCTTGTCCAAAATAACAGTATTCATTCAGGTCATTGATAAAAATGTTAACTCATGGGAACCAAAGTCATACTGCAATAATTCATGTGTAATACAATCTGGCTTGAAAATTTTAATAGATGTTTCATACACCAAAAAGCAAAATTAATATATCATGTGCCATCACTCTAGTGGTTCATACAGATCACTTTATTTTTTTCCATAAGGGTGAATAGACTTTCATGTTTAGCAATATATATCCAGATTTTTCCTGGACATCAAGTTAATGAGTTAATGTATAGTTTTTATAATTTGAAGACTAGGATATCATTTTCAAAATTTTGATATCGGAATTTAGCTAGAATTTTCCCATAGATTATTGTCATGAGGTAAGTCTTATACTTAACACACTATAATCATTTATGGTTGGGAGAATGGTTATTTGAAGGGGTCATTTGTTTTTCCCTACACCTTCATAGCATGCCAAACTCAGTCTTCCTTCTTAAGAATAGCCAGTATTTATACTGTATCTATTAATGCTAAGAACTTTTCACAATTTTTGAGATCTATTTTCTTGATGCTATAGAATACTTATTTATGTGTTTCATTATTGTCTAAGTAAGATAACATTATCTCCCTCCTCCCTTTGCTGACAAATAAATTATTTTGATGGCAAGAAAGAATAGGTTTGAGGTATGTGTGTATGTGTCTATGTATGTGTGTGATTCATTCAATAGATTGTAATACTCTTCACGTTAACAGAGCAGTTAATCCATAACTGTTCTACAAAAGTAAATTGAATGAAGAGCATTAAAACACTATCAGGAGAAGGGCACCTGGGTGACTCATTTGGTTAAGTATCTGACTCTTAATTTTGGTTCTGGTCATGGTCTCAGGATAACGGAATCAAGCCCAAGTTGGGCTCTACTCTCAGTGGAGAGTTTGCTTGGGATTCGCTGTCCCTCCCCACCACACACTCTCTCTCACTCTCGAAAAAAATTAAAAAAAAAAAAACCATCAGGAGAATGTTAAAAAGATTATAATACATGTTGCTTTAAAATATATGTTAAATACATTAAATATGCACCTACATAAAGTGCTAAATCAAATAATAATTGAATAAGATGACTATTATTCAAAAATCATTTCATTAGTACGTTATACGGTTACTTACAGAACAATTCAAATTCATTAGTACAGGTGGCATTAGCAAGCACTGAATTAAGGTAAAGATTTTTATTTTTTAGTAGATAGGACAGAGACCCAGAGAGGGGAAATAATTTGCCCCAAATCACATGGTATTAGCAGCGAGAACAACTGTATCCATTGCCTCTTGACCCTCAGTATATTTTGACCACTTGCTTTTATAATCCGAAAGTTTACCATGTGGCAAGAACTGATTTCCTGGTGTGGCAAAAAGATTTAGCAGGTGTGTACTGTTCAGTCCTACTGTGGGAGGGAAAAAAAGGCAAAATGGAGCTTGTTTGAAGTAATTGCTACAGTAAGAAAAATAAACCACCAGTTCCTCCTTTCCTTTGATGTTTGAATTTGCAGAAGTGACCTTTGGGATCAAAGAAATAAAAGATATATTCCAGTATCACCATGTGTGGAGGAGGAAGGATCAACCTTGTGGCAATAATATAAAGTTTTAAGGCCTTAAAGCTTTCTTCATTAATTATCTTTGAAAAGTTCAGTTGTTTGTTCTGAACAAATGAAACCATGGGCTGCAGGATCAGAATAAAAATATCTAACTCCCAGAAACTACTACTCAAGATATTCCTCATAACCTTTACACTGGGCACAGTAAAATATAACAGCATTACTGGGTAGCATGTTTGGATTCTTTTTCTTCTCTATTTAAACCATCTTTGGATTCTTTGTCTTTTATCTCTGTGTCTCTGTATCTCTGTCTTTCTGCCTCTGTCTTTCACCCATTCTGTGCATCTTCTCTTTTTATCTGCATCAATGCATAATGACTTGCTTAGGTTGAGTCTGCTCCCTTTCCACAGACACAGCCTCAAAGCTGATTTCTCAAATTTCTCTCTAGATTCCTCTCAGAAATTCTGCTTTCTCTAGTAGCTCAGTATTGTAGAAGAGGGGAAGGATCTTAGTGAATCCAGAGCTATGTCATTGCTCTCAGACATCTTTCTCTCCTGGAATGTTTGCCTTCTCAGTTTTCTAAATGGCAAGTGACAAAAATGCAGTTTTAAATCAAACAGAAGAGTCCGTGATGAGTATTGTAAGAAAAAATCTTGTTTCCTAAGGCATCATATAAAATGAATAATCTTTATATCCTCATTAGCAAGTAGGTAGTAAAATTTCAAGGTGATTGTATCTCTATGCAAATATATCATGAGGGTTTCTTTTGAAATCTGTTTCAGAAGTAATTATATTTGGGATGCTGTGTGTATATGCTTTTCTTTTTATATGTATATGTCATCCTTAAATAGCATTGCAAATTGCACTGAGGTTATAGATAATAGTAAAGGCTTAAGTGGTTTCTTTTTCCCCTTTCTTTTTGATGTACTTAGCAAAGCAATAACATTGGGTATACTGAAAATAGCAATTTTTTTAGTTTGATTATACACATTTTTTCCTATATCTGTATGGTCATGTTATAATATTGCTGTGGCTTATGTATTTTGCAGGGGTATGTCTTTCAATTATTACATAAATAACCAATGCCTTCCTGAAGGGAAGGATATAAAAGCAAAAGGAAGCACATAGCCCAGTGTATTTTATTGCTCATATCTTCTCATCAGTTGCCTATTTTGTATACAAAAATGAATCCCATTTTAGCTTATACACATGTTCATTTGTCGTGTTGGGAAATAAATTTTCAGGAAAATGACAATGATTAAAAGATCACTCCCAGGTAGTATTTTCCACTTTTGTTAAAAGCCTTTAGTATCTTGATCCAATAGAGCAATCCAAATCTTGTCCCTTTTTTTAGTCAAAATGATGTTTGTTTTGAATTGTTTGTTTTATTGGAGGGCCTCTGTTTCTTTTCAGGTCACAGCAAACCCAAAACCATTGGTTTTGTCATGTTAAACTGATAGGCCTGGAGGGTCCCTGGCTGGTTTAGTCAGTAGCAGCTATATCAAAATATAATTGACAAGTTACATTATGTAAGTTTAAGGTATACAAAGTGATGATTTGATACATACGTATATTGCAAACTGACCATCACAATAAGATTAACACATCTGTCACTTAACATAATTACCTTTTTTTCAAGAACATAATTTTAACATAAATTTAAATTTATGATTTAAATCATAAAACTTATGATTTATTCTCTTAACAACTCTCAAGCATGTAATACAGTATTAACTATAGTCTCCATGATGCATATCAGATCCCTGGAATTTATTCATCTTAAAACTGGAAGTTTGTACCATTTGACCAACATCTTCCCATTTCCCTCAACACCCAGCCCCCAGCAGCCATTAATGTATTCTCTGTTTCTTTTTAAAAATTCCACATGTAAGTGAGATCATACAATATTCATCTTTGCCTGACTTATTTCACTTAACAAAACGCCCTCGGGGTGATCCATGTCATCATATATTGCAGAATTTCTTTCTTTTTCCATTCGTCAGTGGATATATACTTAGGTTCCTTCTATGTCTCAGTAATTATGAATAATGTTTCAATGAACATGGGAGTGCAGATATCTCTTGAACATAATAACTTCATTTCCTTCAGGTATATACCCAGAAGTAGGATTGCTGGTATGGTAGTTCTATTTTCAAATTTTTAAGAAACCTCCGAACTGTTTTTCAAAATGGTTGCACCAATTTACATTCCCTCCAGAAGTGCTCAGGGTTACATTTTTGAGGAGACTACTCTTCTTTCCAAATTTTTGGTGAAAAATTTTTTAGATTCAAATGCCTTTTCTCCATTTATTCATCTTGTTCCCTGCTAAGCTGCGTAGACTTGGTTTAAAGTACGTAACTTTGGTAGTCTTGAAAACAGCTTGCTTTTCTCTTCAGCATGTCTTCTCCCTTAGCCCTGCCATCTCTGTTTATGGAGCTGCCATTCTGGTGCCCCAGTTCCAGCTGTCACCAGCTAGTCTTAGCTCTCCCCTAGATGCACTCAAGAATGTTGAAGCTTCCTCTAATGTGACAAAAAAGAAGTGGCATAGAAAGATGGAGAGAGAGAGAGTGTGTGTGAAGAAGGAAGAAAAGAAGGAAGGGAGGGAAGGAGGATGTGGGAGGGAGGGAAGAAGATACACAAGAAAAAAGTGCAGGGAGAAACAAAAGAAGAGAGACAGCAGAAGGCCGATGTACCAGAAAGGAAAGCATAGCTAGGGATAGGTTTGGCACGTGTCTACATTCCCACAGACTTCTCAGTTGATATTTTCCTTCTTTTAATGGACCCCCCGATCAATACATTTTGGAAGTCTCATAACACTATTGATTCACACTAAGCTTTTAGTCAAAACAACCCTCCTCTTTTGTGTTGTATTTTTTTTTTTTACAAATACAATAGTACTTTAACATTCATTGAGACCTGACTCTGCGCCTGAACACCCTTTTAAACTCATTTAATTCTACAACATTCATAAAAGATCAGTACCTTTAAAAATCATATCCATTTTGTAGACGAAGAAATTGAAACACAGAGAAGTTAAACAACTTGGCCTAAAAGGCACAGCAAAGATCCCAGCCTATCCTGCTCTTCAAAAAAAAAAAAAAAAAAATCCAACTACATTTTACTTTATTCACTTTCTTTTTGATAAAGTTGGTCCAGTATTTCTTCTTGTCACTTTTAATCCTCTTTCCTTGTGTTGGCTATTTCGCTCAGTTTCTTTTAACGGGCAAATGATAAACGAATCGCTTTTTCCTCATGTAAAGCATTTATAAACTCGATGCACACAATGGACAAGGATGGAATATAATGGCATAGATTTTGAGCCTTTTTTATAAATGGTATTGATTCATGTGTCTTTACCCCTTTGATGAGGACATTTAACTATTTTAATATAATCTAGATTAATTAGTATACAAATATATTTTCCCATCTTATTATCAAGGATATAATGATAGACTGTTTCTCATACTTGGCTGCAGTTTGTTTATACCAAGTGTTTCTGTTCTAATGATTTACCACTAGCCGTATTACTTTATTTAAGTAAAATTATTACACTTAAATATCTCCTAAGTAGTTTCAATGAGATAATTTTCAAAGGCAATTGACATTGCATTGAATTTTTTAAAGATTTTGTTTATTCATTTTTAGAAGGAGTGAATAAGGGTAAGGGTAGAGGGGAAAGGAGAGGAACAAGCATACTTCATGCTGAGCATGGAGCCTGCCTCAAAACCCTGAGATCATGGCCTGAGCTTAGATCAAGAGTTGGATGCTCAACCAACTGAACCACCCAGGTGCCCCAACATTTCAGTGATTTTGAATTATATAAAGAAATTTCCTACAACTAGAGTTTCTTCATCTGATCCTTAAAATATAGATATAAAAATATAGTTAAAAAATAGTGCATGTATTTGTGTGTATGTATGTGTACATGTATATATGTATATAAAATTTGTGTGTGTACATATATATATATACACACATAATATATATACACATAAATTTTAGATGTATACACTTAAGCCAATATTATTTATAAAATTTTATTTTGGAAATAGAAATTTGATATTTATGCTATTTACAGCTCTAGTTCTGGAAAATTTTCAGAACTCAAGTAGCTCAAAACTCAAGGACAGTATTCCTGTCACTTTTCTGCCTTCTAGAATCATCTAAGTTCTAATCTTATATCATAATGAATTTGTGGCCTTTTTGTCTTTGAGAGAAGTTCAAAGTAGCAAAGAAGTGAATTGAATTTCAAATCAAAGTATAAGCTCTTTGGGTTTTCTACTTTCCCCTCTCAATTTTTTTCCAAAAGGACAGTTAGAGAGTATTATTAAAAATTATACATGTTGCAAAGAACTTATACAACTGAACACCAAAAAAAAAAAAAAAAAACCAAGACAACCCAAATAACCCAAATAATCCAATTTAAAAATGAGAAGACATGAGCAAACACTTCTCCAAAGAAGACCTACTGATGGCCAACAGACACATGAAAAGATGTTCAACATCACTCATCATCAGGGAAAGGTAAAAAAACACACAATGAGATATCACCTCACACCTGTCACAACGGTTAAAATAAAAAACACAAGAAACAAGTGTTGGTGAGGATGTGGAGAAAGAGAACATTCATGTGCTATTGGTAGGAATGCAAACTGGTGCAACCACTGTGGAAAATAGTATGGAGGTTCCTGAAAAAAAAAAACTAAAAAAGAAATTACCGTATGGTCAATGAATTCCACTATTGGGTATTTACCCAAAGAATACAGAAACACTAATTCAAAAATCTATATTTACCCTCCTATGTTTACTATAGCATTATTTACAATAGCCAAATTATGGGAGCAAGTATCCATCAATAGATGAATGGGTAAAGGAAATGCGGTGTACACACACACACACACACACACACACGCTGGAATAGTATTCAGCCATAAAAATGAAACCCAGAGTCACCTGGGTGGCTGAGTCAGTTAAGTGTCTGACTTTTGATTTCAGCTCAGGTTGTGATCTCAGGATTGTGAGAACAAGCCCCATGTTGGGCTCTATGCTAGACATGGAGCTTGCCTAACTTTCTCTTTTTCCCTCTGCCCCTCTTTGCCATCCTTTCTAAAACAAAAAACAAAAAACATGAAATCTTGCCATTTACAACAACTTGGATGGATCTAGAGGGTATAATGCTAAGCAAAATAAGTCATTCATAGAAAGACAAATACCATATGATTTTACTCATGTGCAAAATTTAAGAAACAAAACAGAGAAAAAAGAGACAGACCAAAAAACAGACTCAGCACTAGAGAACAAACTGACAGTTACCAGAGGGGAAATGGATGGCGGATTGGGTGAAATAGGTGAAGGGGATTAAGAGTACACTTATGATGACCCCTAAGTAATGTATAGAATTGTTGAATCACTATATTGTACACCTGACACTAATATAACGCTGTATGTTAACTATAATGGAATGAAAATTTAAATATATATATTATTATATATATAGTTAAATTAGTTAAATATGCATGTTGCAAGCAATACCGAGTCCCTGGCTTTGTGTGGGGGGTGTTTGGACAGCACTGTCATAGGTATTAAACTTTGCCTGAGTGTTTTAGTGAATGCACAGCCATGACAAGTCCTCTGTGAGAAATGCTTGAACATGTGGTGCTAGGTTGATGTAAACTGGCAACTGCATAAATTGTCCAACACACTTATTTTTATTTCTGCAGCTTCTTTCTTTTATCTAAATGACAGAAAGGCCTGTCCATTTTACAAACAGAAGATGGTCAGAGGGTGTAACAAAATTAGCATGTGCGCCTGTAATTGCTCAATCATCTCCCCTCAAAAAATCACTGCAAATGACTCTCTTTTTCTTTGCAGGAATAATTGTGCACCTGCTTTTCAGAACACAAAAGCTGGTTTTGCCTTTGTGCATAAAATGTGATTTGGAGAATTTGGGGATCATGCAACCACATATTTACATAATCAAGTGGCAAACTGCAATTTATTTTAAGCTCATGGATTCTTTGTTCTTCCTTACCCAACAATCATGTAAATAATGCCAAAAGCACTAGTGCCTGTCTGACACTTGGGGGGTTAGCTTTAGTTTGTATAACACTGTCTCAAGGACACATGGCAGAGTAATGGATATAAATGATTCTAGGACATTCTTATGAAAATACCTACTATTTTCTAGTACATGGCAAAGCCATTTTTAGAATTTTTTTCCATCTACCCACCTTGTGCACATTACAATTTGTGTTCCCTAGGGGGAAAAGAAGTATAAGGGTTCTTGTTGATGATCCAAGAAATGTGAATAAAGTTGTTGGCAGATGGTTCACACATTTCATTCTGAAATATCTTATAGTGACAAATAACAAAGTGTATATAATTAGCTCTATGCAGATGGCATGCCAAGTGTTGATATTCATCTCTGCAGACTTTTTACAAAGATACTATTTTAAGAGTCAAGATTCAGAAGCAGCCCATGAGCCCTCTAAAGAGGAACTAAGCAGGGTTTTACCAAAAAGGACGATGCTATCAAGTTAAATTTTTTTCTAGGCCAAGATATCCATTGTAAACCCATTTTGTATTCCATGGGGCGGAAACCCCCAGTAAGTTGTATCTACACACAACTGATTGGACTCTTTGGATTGAATTGGCAGAGGCGTGCATCAGTGAATTTAGAGGCTTGTATTCGTTGCACTAAACCATAACACTCGTCTCCCCTGCCCCCAATCCAGCGAAGACTTTGCACCTATAGTTAAGTTTTCTTCACCAAGAAGACTCTCCTCTCAGGTAATTTCATGGCTGGAGCCTCCTGTCAATCATTTTAGTCTAAATGCCACCAACTCAAAAACTTTCTCCCTGAACATCCAAACACTTCTTCCTTCCCTCTACTAGTTCATCGCATATTATACTACTTTTTATTGCTATGCTTGAGGTAAGTGATAAGTGTTGACCTTGACCATCTTGCCCTCCACCATATCCTGGCCTCAGTTATAGTACATGACATATGAGAGTTCCTCAAATACTATTTACATGAATGGTTTTTGTAATTCACTCCTCACCAGTCAAAGTAATCAAATGTTTAAGCTAATACCTTTTCTCTATTTATCCAGTATTAGTATATATAGCCAAAGTTAACATATTGAGCTAATATCTCTGCCATAAAGATTTTATTATTTTTTTCAATATTTGCTTTCACTTAGTTTGATAGCTACATATGGTAGACAGAGAATGTGGAAACAGACCCATACTGAATATAAACAGAAAGCAGAGTTTGATATACTTGTTTATTTTTCTTTATAGCTTTCTAATAAACAGGTATCATGTCAGTTTAACTTATTTATATATTCTCTACTATGAAGCCCTGTTCCTAACAGAGACTTTGTGATGTTAATAACACACTGGATATACTAGAAAGGAAAAGCGTTGTCTTACTGAAGAGATTGGATGCCTAGGTTTCCATTTTTGTTCCTTCATAAATTATTATGATAATTAAAAAATTCTGTGCCCTGGGCTAAATAATCCATATGTAAGAATAATATTTATAATATTTATAATATCACATATTTCTGAGTTTTCTGGGGATACTGCAGAGAATGTAATCCAAAGAAACAGAAGTAGGCATTATTATGCTTCTAATTATTCTTTTGAAGAGTAGCATCTCTGAGTTTCCATTTTGAAGACACTATATTTTCTCATAAAATGTCCTGTGTTTTATGATGTGAATCACTGCTTAAAATGATTTTTTTTTCCTCCATCTCATTTCACTGAAATCTTGAGCATCCTGTTTCTTTAAAGTAATTTGATGGTCTTGATTCATAATCTTGTTCCAGATCTCAAATATTTGCACCTCTGGTTTTAAGCAGGAACAGCTGAAAATTTTGAGAACTCACTCAGTGAAACATAAACAACAGGTTTAAAGTACCAAAATGGAACATTACCTTCTTCCCCAGTGTCTTTTTAATTGTTAAATTTAAATGCTTTAGACTGAGTATCCATAAAATGCAATGATTGCCTCAGCTGGGATTCTGCTGTTTTCTACTTTCTTTATATGTTTTTTAAAAATGCAACTGTTTTGTTTTTAAAGATGTTGCGGGTTGTATGTATTTTGTCTGTTCTCTAAGCTTTTAGTACTCAAGGGGATCCTTATTATAGCCATGTTTTCAGCTCTCATTGCAAAATGTTGGGCATTTTAAAGTCACCAAATCTCCAAACTCTTAATCTACATAAACTCCAGTGGGCCTCAAACTTCTGTGAATGGAGAACAGCTGATCCTAATTGTTCCCTAATGCAAAGGCTTCCTGGAAGGCAGATTTCTACATGGTAACACTTCAGAAGCCATAGAAATCCCAGCAAATGGAGGTGAAAGCAATAGTCTCCATATCTGAAGTCACTATATACACTAGAGCAACACGAGTCAATTTCCAGGTTACAGGCCACTCTAAGGTACCGAATGATGATCCAGGTTGTGTGTTCTGACATGCTAAAAGACACGTACACACTAGACTAGGTAGGACCTAACAGTAAACATTCTGCTATAGTTGAAAAAAAAAAAAAAGCTATGAAAGAAAACATGAGTAAATTACCTGATTCTTCTACCTTTATGGATATCCAATTTAATTAATTCTCTCCTCATTCTGTCATAATTTCAGATCTACCTCTAGAATAATTGTCTCTTCAGAACCTCCTACATTAATTATGATCAGAATTAGATGAATTTAAATAGTCTGTCTGCCTTCTTCCATTGATGACTTAGAAATTAATGGAGGTTCAAAGGATCTAGTTGAATAATGAAATGAACACCGTTGCTCAGCTTTCACTGGGTAAACATAGCTTCTGAAATGTAGATTTTTTTTTTCTAACTTGAAGTCTAATTGCTTTCTTCCTATACAGAGGGCTATATGATGACAGGTACAGAAGACACCCTCTCTTCTCAGTAAATTTATGGCAGTTACAAAAGATTTAGGTCTAATGTTATGGTATTGACCCTAAATGCAGTAAGAGTGCAGAGAACAAAGAGACCAGTGTGGTTTCAAATGGCACTAGAGGATTTAGAGAAGACAATGGCTCTTGAGGAGGATACATACACTCTATAGGTCATCGTTACATCCAATTATGAATAACCGTCAGACAAGCCCAAATTGAGGGAAATTTTTCAAAAAGTAACTGACTGCTACCCTTCAACATTTTCAGTAACATGAAAGACAAAGGGTGAGGAATTTTTATAGATTAAAGGAGATTAAAGAGCTAGGACAACTGAATGATCAAGGATAGTTGTTTACTTATAAACAGCATTACTGGGACAGTTGGTAAACTTTGAATAATACCTATAGATTAGATACTATATTGTATCAAAGTTGATTTCCTGTCTTTGAAAATTATACTTATGTAAGAGAATGTTCTTATTTTGGGGAAATTTACACTGAAGTATTTAGAAGTAAATGGGGGGGGGCGGATCCCTGGGTGGTTCAGCAGTTTAGCACCTGCCTTTGGCCCAGGGCACGATCCTGGAGTCCCAGGATTGAGTCATGCATCAGGCTCCCTGCGTGGAGCCTGCTTCTCCCTCTGCCGGTGTCTCTGCCTCTCTTTCTCTCTATGTCTATCATGAATAAATGAAATCTTTTAAAAAAAAAGGTAAATAGGGAAGATGTCTGCTACTTGCTCTCAAATTGTTCAGAAAAAGAAAAAACGTGCATGTTGAGGGGGAAAGGAGAGAGGGGGACAGAGGGAGAGAAAGAGAAAATAAATATGGAAAAATGTTTAAAATAATGTTAAAAGGTACAGTAGAGGGATGCTATGTAAACTGTTTAGTAACTTTTCTGTAAGTTTGAAACTATTCCAAAATAGAAAGTTAAAAGCTTGGCCTCCTGTGTTGAATCTTTCTCTTGGAGCTGAACCATAGAGGGGAGGGCTAGCTACTCTGGTGAGCGTCGTGCCTGACCTGCTTGATCTTCCCTTAGTGAACAGCTTCTTAGCTGTGTTAGTTTCTGAACCCTTCTTAAGTGTAAAAAAAAAGTCTATTTTCAACCTACAGTCTCTTAAGTTAATATTTATAAATTTATTTGCAACACTTAGCATTTCGAGGTGCTAGAACTTGTATATTATTTTTCTACATTTATATTTTATATTTAATGTTATATTTTAAAAGTTTATTTGAATATGCCTTTCAAATGTTGTCAGAATATTTCCCAGTAAGAGTAGACAAGCAAAGCTATATGAGGTAAATTACACTTATGTTATTCCTGCTAGGTGTCAAGTACTATAATGAACATATTCTTTGTAAAATTTATTACTCAAAGCAATACTGTGAGATATTTTAAGTATTAATGGTGAGAAAAGAGTCTCAGGGAGGTTACAAAATTTTCCCAAGTTCATGCAACTAGCAGATGTAGAGCCAGTATTTGAATCTCTGATTATCTGGTTCCAAATGTAGTCCATCTCTTTTTACTACTATGCCACTCTCTACAAATCACATACTTCTACATAAATTAAAATTCAGTGTCCATTTGGTGAAAATTGAATGGGAAGAAAATAATATATCCACATTGTGTAGGTGAATGATATAATTGTGAAAAAATTAAGCCCTATTTTCATTGATGCAAAAAAGAAGGATAACAAAATATCAGAGGAGATAAATTACTGGCTGGCACCAAATTCTAAGAGTTTTCAAGATAGATGTTCTCTACCTCTAACATTCCAGGGCTTAGAGAACATTTTAGTCTTCAAATGCTTTCTCATTTAATAAACTGCTATTGAAAATATGTTCAGTTCAGAATTTTACCAAATACCCTGAAGAAGATGTGCTTATGGAGTATGTGCCAATCTCTTCCAACACTGGAAAATAATGATCTAGAAATTGGTATGACTTTTTATGACTTTTAAAGGAGAAAACCATCAAATAATCTCTGGTAAGCCAAATCTAAATACCATTGTGGAGAATGACAAGAAAGAACTATAATAAAAGCCAGAAATGGAGATCCAGCAACTCTTTGTGGGGGCTTCCGAGTTCAGACATGTAAGGTATTTTCCTGACTTCTCTGAACCTGTCCCATTTGTATGCATGATTTCATAAGTCAATCAATTATAAAATGTATTCACTCAACACGTATTTCTTGAATACTTACCATCTCCCAGACATTGTTGTAGGTACTAAGGTGACATTAGTGAGTAAGATAGACAAATATTTTTAGGCCTTACATTCTAAGGGTTCTGTGAGAAAGACAATAATGGAGGAAAAGAAATATTAAAGAAGGTAATTGCATATTTTATTAAAGAAGGTAATGGCATATTTTAATAATGGCTATGAAGAATGTATCCTTGGCATATAAAGCTGAACAATGTGAAAAGACCATGCATAGTCTAGAAAGGCCTCTCTGACTAGGTGACTGTTGCTCTAAGACTTGATAGTTTATAAAAGTCTTCCATCTAAGGTGTGAGGATTCAGTTCCGGCAGGTAGAATCATAGATGTGAACGCCATAGGACAAGTGCTTGGTGTTTTCTAGAAAAAGAAAGTCAATCACGAAGGATTATATTGAATGTATTGAATGAGGAATGACTTCCTTTTTTTCTAAAAGGTAGGAAGTCTCATCAGCAAAATAAAACAGCATGATTAGAACCATCCAAGACCTTGTTAAGTAGTCTTGGGTTTTATAACTGGAGAGTGTTAAATTGGGATATCATACAATATGGTACACGTTTTAACATGATCTTTTTGGCTCCTTTTTGAGAAGTAGATTATAGAAAGGCAAGAGTATAATAGATGGGAGGATGTGTTAGGCTATCCTAATAATTTAGACCAGGATTAAGAAACTAGCTGTAACGGTGGAAATGAGAGGGCAGATTTACATTTTAGGGGTATAACAGTTAGGTAGGACAGACTAACTGATGGAATGGAAGTGAATGAGGAAATCAAAGAGACCCCCTAAATTTTTGGTTTATACAACTGGGTGGACTCTTACATGATTATGAAAGAAAATAAATTTATTTTAGAAACAAATTGCTTTCCATAATATTGACTAATCTGTCAATATATGTACTAAAAATGGCCTTATTAAGTGTTAATGTTTTTTCTTCTACTACTGCAATAGGTCATTTTAATGGCAAACATTTCCAGGAATAAATATCAAATTATTTTTTTCTAGCATCTATAATTCTTCAAAAAAATCAGAATGCCAGAATTTTCTCTTCTTAAATGGATAAAATAAGAAAGCTTGCATGCTTATTTTTGAGGCCTAATTGATAAAAAATTAAAGATGATATTAAAATTAATTTTAGAAATTTCTAGGTAAATAACACAATCACAGATAAGTGATGACCCATAGATGAAAAATTATTGCTGACCATTCAATACCCTGTTATTTCTCCCTCTGTTATTTCTGCTACATAATTACTATTCACTAAGAGTTTTTTGATAAAATCATCAATTAAACAATGAAATGCATCCCAAGAAATGTGCTATACAAACTGAGCAACCTCATGATACAGTCTGAATAACTAGCATAGTGACCAGAAAGGAGAAAAAAAAAAATTTCTAGAAAATCTAGATTGAGGGTCAAGGCTCTTTTTTTTAATTTTTTTTAAATTTATTCATGATAGACATAGAGAGAGAGAGAGGCAGAGACACAGGCAGAGGGGGAGAAGCAGGCTCCATGCAGGGAGCCCGACGCGGGACTTGATCCCGGGACTCCAGGATCGCGCCTTGGGCCAAAGGCAGGCACTAAACCTCTGAGCCACCCAGGGATCCCTGGTCAAGGCTCTTAAAGTAAAATATTTCATATTCTCCTGAGTAGGATTATAGAGGATACTAAGAGCAATGAATGTTCTCCTTGGGCCTCCTTGGGCCCACACTCTATATTTTGGGCTACATGAATCCATCTCAATAGTGTTTGGGTTCTGACTTGTTTCACTGGGTTTTTATTGATGAATTAGCTCTATCTTAGAATCTGTAACCAAATAAGGCTTTACCCAAAGAGCTGATAGACCACGGTCTTCGTATAATTAAGCCCAGTCTTTGTATAAGGTTATTTACACAAATATATTATTTGATATGGGAAATACTTAAACTTAAGTTTTCATATAAGATCATTAGACCTTGAGATTTGAAAGTATGCCATTTGGTAATTTTTTAAATATTTTTTTGCTAGTAACCTATCTTCCTGCTACTTGTTTGCTTTTACTGATATATATATATAGATGTAGATAGATATGGATAGATATAGATAGATATAGTTTGGTTTATATATTTTATATACTTGCTGTTTCCTATATTTTATTCTTTGTGTTGAATGTATAAGAAGATCGCTCATGGAGACATTAGCCAAAAAACTCTTGATTCTAATGCAGCTTTAAGGGCTAATGGTTTCTTAGACTGGTGAAAATTCATGAAAAGTTAATTGGTCAAACTTTGCCCTAGGGGCCCTATAAATATTTCATGAGAATCCTCATGTTTTGTCAATTTGTGAAAAGATTTCCCTTTGTTTGGTCTATATTCCATTATTAACACCGTCAGGTTGTTGATTATTTGGCCCTTCCTTGTTTCTGCTTGATTTGGAACCTCAAGACATTATTTGCAAGCACATAGTGTTGACCAGTCATAATGACCTTTATTTCCTGTCTGTTTCATGGTGTTTGTCAAACCCACAACCTCCTATTGGAAGAACTCTAGGCTTCCCCAAATCACTAAATAAAATCAGCAGTCTGTTTTTCCTGATCAGCCTAGCTTTCCTTTACTATAAAAGTCAATAACTTCCCTTTTTATTTTAGATATTGAGAGGTATTCTCAATGCTTTGACAGTTCTGGATTTATCATCCTCTGAAATATAAATACAAAGATAAACGTACTGCTTATTAGACTGAGATAGAACTACTGGTCAGGCACAATCTACCAAAAAAAAGAGGCCTATTACTTTTATATAGGGTTTTGAGGAGCACGAAGTTTGTAGATAGGTAGATTTTCAGAGGTGTGAATGGTGTGACCACATCTATATATGTGTAGTAATTATAATTACTGTTGATTGGTGTATGTACTGAAATGAGTCCATTTCTAATTATCTGACTCTCAAAAACCAAAGACTGTCACTGGTTGTTTGACTTGTAAAACTGTTCACAGGAGTACATTTACAGGAATGCATGAATTGGCTTAAAACTGGTTCTGAAAAAATAAAATAAAATAAAATAAAAATAAAACTGGTTCTGGTAGCTACCTGTTAACATAGTTGAGAAACATACTTGAGGAATACACTTCAATTCCAAGGAGTGAGGGAATTTCTTTTTTACTTTCAGTCTCCTATTTTTTTTCTCAGTCAGCCAAAGCTTCTATCAACAGAAGGGTTTCTCAACTTCAGCATTAGTGATACTTTGGATCAGACAATTCTTTGTTGTGTGTGTTCATGGTGGCAAGGTCATTGTATGCATTGAAGGATGCTTAACAGTGTTTAAAGAGTATTTCTAGAACTTCCTTTCCCCAATCATGACGACAAAAAATATCTCCAGATACTTTGCCAGGTGTCTCCAGTGGGGCTGAGGAAGCAAGACAAAATCAACCCCTGTAAAAACTCTTGGTGTTGAGAGACAAGTGTTTCTAGTGAATCGCAGATTTAGGACGGGGACCACTATAAGCTCAATATGAAAGGTCAAATCTTAGAATAAAGCAGAAAAAGTATGAAGATGTGAATAATAAATAAGAGTATACAAAGGATTATGTGACATATTGAAGAATCTTGCTATCAACAAATTTTTGCAAGGATCTTGAGTAAGTAGTAAATTTCCACAGAATGTCTACTTCTAGAGGTTCACTGAAACTCTATCTCGAGGGAATAATGCAGCTCTGCTTCAAGTCTTTTTGTTTTTTTCTTCACAGAATTGAGTGTGATAAAGACAATGATGTTTCTGAGTAAGAGGCAAAGCCTTGCCTAATACAAAATTGTGAATAAGTGTTCCAGTTAAATATGTCCTGTATCGGGGTCCCTGGGTGGCGCAGTGGTTTGGCGCCTGCCTTTGGCCCAGGGCGCGATCCTGGAGACACGGGATCGAATCCCACATCGGGCTCCCCGTGCATGGAGCCTGCTTCTCCCTCTGCCTGTGTTCTGCCTCTCTCTCTCTCTCTCTCTCTCTCTCTCTCTGTGACTATCATAAATAAATAATTTAAAAAAATATATGTCCTGTATCCTGGATAAATATATTGGAATGTTCTAGATGGGGAACAGAAATCTAAGAGATTCTTTGGTTTCTTTTTGCCTCTATGGGTATTGTAGATTTTATAAAGATATGATTCAACCAATCCAGAAAATAAAGAGTATATTTATTTTTGTAAATGACTGATAGAGGGAATTAAATAAAACTCATTTGAAGATTGCTTCATGCTACACCTTTATAAATATATAAAAAGTATTAGAATTGTAGAAAGGTAATAAAAGATTAAAGTTACCTGAGATCCTACCTTCGATAAAGCCCTGTTAACATGTGGTTGTGATTCTTTCTGTCCTTTCTCTGTGTTTACACACATACACAAACATATTCAATTATATACAAATGGAATCATATGTCTTGGACAATTTCTCACGTCAATAAGTATGTATTTTGAGTGTGTGTATCATCGTTTTATATATCTTTATATTTTCTGTTGCATATTTGTACCATCATTTAAATGGTTAGTTATCTTTTGATGGACATACAAATTGTTCACATTTTTTTTCACTGTAACAAAGCATACCTCAATAAATATCCACTTATCTGTGCCTTTGGGGCCAAAATTTCTGTGCATTACAATTTTGATTCAGATTGCCGAAATGGCCTTCAGAATTCTCTAAACACTTGTTCTGAGTTAGTACTCCTAAAAAGATGCCAACTGATAAATTTAGGCCATGGACAATTAAAGGCAGCTTGACTTAGAGGCATTTATGTTTTCAAGGAAGACTCTGGAGAATGGAATGAATTAATTCAAGAGGAAAGAAACGTTAAAGATATGATTTGTAGGGAATCCTTCTAAAGTCCCACAATGGAAACCACCATTTATGTCACTTTTGCCAGTTAGGAAAGTGATACATTTATATAGGCTGAGAAATGTGGTGTTAGTGTAAATTTGGAAGGGTTAGCAAATCGTTTCTTTTTTTAACTTGTGTGCTTTCCTCAAAAATTGGTTAGGATCTTTGATTTCTAACTCTTACTTTAATTACATGGATAATATGTGGGTGTAAAATTATTCAGGCACCTAGAACACATAGAACCTTTTTTGAAATAATAGTTTATATATTTAATCTTTTAATTTTACCTTGATACAATGCTTATATAGCCACATACCTCCTCATTAGTCCCTGAGGGAAATTCAACAAAAGAAACTATTATTATGAGGTGAATAAAAATAAAGGAGGGGATGAAAAGAGAGTTGTTTTCTGTGGGGATGCGGTAGAAGGTCATAAAGGATTTGGGTAAGGAAAAAGAAAACTTGGTGGATTTTACTAGAAGGAAGTTACACATTTATTACAGAAGAGAGAATGAAAAATTGGAATCTGACTCTGATCACTGTAATTATCAGTAATGGTCAATTGTAATTATTATGATTTAGAAAAATGAAGGAATCTGGCTGGCACTAGGCATTTAATTACCATGTTATGACCACACTATTTGGAAAGCTTTCATTTGCATTCATGGAGATGAATAATTTCTCTTTGACTTAATGAGAAGAAGCAAATTTCCTCTGCTTTACTTATATCTTATAATCTGCTGGAGAAACTTCTCATTCACATTCCTTTTATGCAAATGATCTGCTTTATTATCACAAAAGTATAGCAACTTTTTCTCTCCTTTGTTGTAATTTTTTTTCTTTTCTTTTCTTTCTTTTTTTTTTTTTTTTTTGAGAAGCATTTTTAGTCTGCACTTATATGAAGTATAGTGGCCTATACCTTACCACTGGATAGATAGCTCTAGCTGTAAAACACTCACTAAAATGAAGCAACTCATTCATTAAAACATGTCTTCCTGTTTTGCATTTATAGATGACTTTTTTCTGTTTTTCTGATAAGAGCTTTCATATTCTATTTTCACCTTTCCTGTAAGAGTTTATATGTCCCTATTTTTCTGTTAAGAAACCTGAGTTAGAGAATTGAAGATTTTTTTTCCTTTCCTATTTCTCTGTTTTTCCTTCTTGACCCAATATGTATATCTGTGATGTGAGACAAAGGTCTAAATTTATTTCCTTAGAGATTATTCATTAAACCAGTGACATATTAAATAAACCATCTTTCCTCTTAGAGATGAAATATCACTTTTATCATATATTCATTTTTTCTCTGTATCTGGGCCCTCCTGTCTATCTACACTTTTATCTACATATATATATGCATATATTCTTTGTGAATTCTCTACGTATACTATTTTTTAAACACCATATTATTTTGACCACAAGTATATGGTCAATTTAAATATTGTATAAAACAGATACTATTCTAATTCATAAGTAATACAGAAGAGTCTCTATAGAATAGTATAAAACACATTAAAAATTCAACAGATAATGGATAAGGGTATAAATTGATAATTCACAGGAGACTTGACATAACTGCAATATAGTAAAAAAAACTGAATTAAAATTCAACGTGAGACTGATTTTTTACACATTAATGAAGGAATAGAAAGAAGAAAGCAAGCATTTCAATAAAGAGGGAGCAAAGTATTGGCATAGGAATTTCTAGTGCTTTTCTTCTCCCTGGAATCATCAGTTTGAACAACATTCTGTGTATGAAAATATTTTTGCAAGAGCTAAGGATTCCAGGTGAGGGATTACAGCACATGGATAAAACATTGAAATAAGAAAAGATTCATTGAGAAGGTAGGAGGATAGATGCACATTATACTCATCACCCCCTCCCTAAGCCCAGGCAACATAGTGCAAAGATCCCCCCTCATGGAAGAAATACAGTGAAGTCACCACTGACTTCACAGCAGACCCCAGAGCTACTCTATCCTAGCACCAGACTTATTCTAGTAGCCCTAGGTGGCTCCCTGCAGACTCCTGTGAACCCAGGCCCCCAGATCATCTCAGGATTTGCTAATTAAGTAATCAAAATCCTCTCAACAAAGAAAAGCTCAGGACCAGATAGTTTCACAGTAAATTTTACCAAACATTTTAAAAGAGCTAACACTAACACTTTCTCATAGTCTTCCAAAACATTGAAGAGGGAAAATTCTCAAACTCATGAGACCAGCCTAACTCTCATTCCAAAACCAGAGGAGGACACTACAGAAAAGAAAACTGCAGACTACTATCCTTGATTAATATACATGCAAAAAATCTCAACAAATTACTAGCAAACTGTAAGAGTGCTGGCAACATTGACTCCTTCTTTGGCTATCCATTTTGTTCATATCCACACAGAGACCTCCCTTGGTGCTGTACGTTCCAGGCTTCCTAGAGGTTAATGTGTACCCTAACTGGAATGTGGGAGGGCTTGTTCTGATCTTTCCTAAGGTGGCAAACTTCCCTAAAGTGATGGTGCCACGTTAGATAACTACCTTGTGACCTCATGACCATGCCCCTCAATCCATAAAAGCTAGAGATTAAGGTCTGGATAGGTGAAGAGAAAGGGCAGAGAATAGAGGCTGCATACCATCTGAATCATCTGTCCACTCAAGTAACCCCTGTAAGTAAATTAACTTGAATAACATTCTGTGTAAATGGTTTGGAGCAGCTTGCTTCTTTTTTTTATTCTCAGTCTGGAGGATACATTACTGACTCTCCTCCACTTTCTAACACAAACTAAATTTAAGATCATATTTTAAAGGATCATATACCATGATCAAGTGGGATTTATCTCTGGGATGCAAGGCCAGTTCAACATATGCTGATCAGGAAATGTGATGTACCACATTAATAGAATAAAAGATAAAAATCATTATTTCAATCAATGCAGGAAACCATTAAAATTTGATGTCCTTTCAAGATAAAACTCAACAAATTGAATATAGAAGGACTGTACCTCAACATAATAAAAGCCAAATGTGAAAAACCTAATCTAACATCATACTCTATGGTGATAGGTTGAACTTACTTTTAAAATTAGCAGATCCTGAGATGATCTAAGTGTTCACTCTCACCACTCCTATTCCACAGCCAGAGCAATCAGGCAAGAAAAAGAAACAAAATGCATTCAAGCTAGCAAAGAAAAAGTAAAATTGTCTCTGTTTGCAAATGATATGATATCAATTATAGAAAATCATAAAGACTTCATGGGTGCCTGGATGGCTCAGTCAGCTAAACGTCTGCCATCAGTTCAGATCATGGTCTCAGCCCCATGTTGGGCGCCCTGCTCAGTGGAGAGTCTGCTTCTCCTTCTCCTTCTCCCTCCGCCCCTCCTCCTGCTCCTGTGCACACATGCTCTCACTCTCTCAAATAATAAAGAAATAAAATCTTTTTTAAAAAAATCCTAAAGACTTCACACACACACACAAAACCCTTTAGATCCAATCAACGAGTTTAGTAAAGTTGCAAGATACAAAATCAACATAGAGAAATCAGTTATATTTCTATACACTAATAACAAGATATCTGAAATCCCATTAACTATAGTATCAAAAACAAAAAATAATTAGGAATAGATTTCACCAAAGAGCTAAAAGATATGCATATTGAAAAATATAAGACACTGATGAAGGAAATTAGAGAAGATGCAAGTATAAATGGAAAGATGTTCATGTTCATGGGCTGGAAGAATTAATATTGTTAATATGCCTATACTACCCAAAGCCATCTATACATCCAATGCAATCCTATCAAAACTCCAATGGCATTTTTTACAGAAATAGGAAAAAATACCTAAAATTTGTAGGGAACCACAAGAAACCCCAAGTAACTGAAGCCATCTCAAAAAGAAGAGCAAAACTGGAGGCATTACACTTTCTGATCTCAAAACACACTACAATAGCTAGACTAATTAAATCAATATGGTACTGGCAGCAAAAACAAACACAAACCAATGGACCAGAATCAAGAGCCCAGAAACAAACCCATGTGTATATGATTAACTATATATTTGACAAGGGAGCCAAGGTACTAATGAACAAAGAATAGTCTCTACAATTAATGATGGGAAAACTAGATATCCACGTGCAAAAGAATGAAATTGGATCCCTAATAACACCACTCACAAAAAATTAACTCAAAATGAATTAAAGACAAAAATGGAAGAGGAAGACCCAAAGCTCTAAAACTAATAGAAGAAAAACAATGATCTTAGCAAAATTTTTTTGGATATGACATTAGAATCACAACAAAAGCAAGCAAGTGGGACTGTATCTAACTACAGAGCTCCTACATAGTAAAATAAACATTCACCAAAACGAAAAGGTAACCGACATAATGAGGGAAAATATTTGCAGGCATCCTTTCATAAGGGGCTAATATCCAAAATATATAAGGAACTCATACAACTCAGAAAAAAATCCAAACAAAAAATGAGCAAAAGACTTGAATTGACATTTTTTCAAAAAGAGACATGCAAATGACCCACAGGTACATGAAAGGTTCTCAACATCACTAATCACCAGAGAGAAGCAAATCAAAATTGGTAAGATACCACTTCACACCTGTTAAAAAGGCTATTATCAAAAAGAGAAGAAATAGCAAGTGTCGGCAAAAATGTGGAGAAAAGGAAAGCCTTACGTGCTATTAACAGGAATGTAAATTGGTGTAGCTACTGTGGAAGACGTATGCAGTCTCCTTAAAACACTAGAGAGCTACCACTCGATCCAGCACTCTCACTTCTGGGTATGCAACCAAAGGAAACAAAATCAGTGTCTTGAAAGGTTATCTGGACCCCCATGTTCATAGCAGCATTATTCGCATTATCAAGACATGGAAATAAGCTCAGTGTCTGTCAATGGATAAATGGATAAAGAAAATATGTTATATATATAACAGAATGTCATTCAGCCATATGAAAGAAAAAAATCCTGTCTTTTGTCATAACATCGCTGGACCTCAAGGACATTATGCCAAGTAAAATAATTTGGATGGAGAAAGATAATTTGTTTTAATTTATATGTAGAATCTAAAAAAGCTGAATTATGGAAATCAATATTAGTACGCTGGTTGCCAGAGGCTGGGGAAAGTGGGGGAAATATGGAGATGTTGGCCAAAAGGTACAAACTTCCAGCTGTGTAAGATGAATAATTTCTAGGGATCTAATGTACAGCAAAGGTGACTTATTAACAATATTGTATTACATACTTAAAAGTTAAGAAAGTAAATTGCACAACTCACCACACACATAAAAAACGGTAAGTATGAGACCTGATGGATATATTGCATAACCTTATTGTGGTGAACATTTCACAGTATAATGTGTATCATATCATTGTGTTGTACGCTTTAAATTTATATGACAATAATGTCTCAGTAAATCTGGAAAAAGAGAAATGACTCATAAGATTATATATGTATTTATAAGCATCAAATACATTGTGGAAGGTTATACACCATACCTTGGAGAATTATTATGCTGTACACTTGAGTTACCTCAATGAGGCAGAAACAAAAGTGGAGATGAAACTATTAACTTTTCCCAGTATTTTTTAACTTAAAAAGCACACATTTATTGCTTTTGCGATTAAAAAATTGAGTGCAATGAAAATTAGAAAAAATGTAGTTTGTGAACACCTAGAGAATTATAAAATATCAACATAATTTCAGAACAATAGGAATTGTTCTCATCATACATCTTACTTTGGATTCTCTAAAATCGGACACTGATAATGAAGATTTGTGCTCAAGCAGTTTATTGGGAAGGGTACTACAATATTCTTGGGTGTGGGAAAGTCAAACAGGGGAGGAAAGGCAATCAATCAATATAGGGTATGTTATCAAGTACTTGGCCACTGTGAGTTATTCTGGCCAAGAGTTAAAAAGGTTGGGGTACTTAGATACCAGCTCTAGTCATATGGACACTGATTCCTGAGGGAGACATTAGCTTTTGCCTTTTGGAAAACATTATACATTATACATTAGCCTTTGTCTTCTGGAAAATTGTTCAAATCAGGGTACTGCATCGCTTTAAATAGTTTCATCTGCAACTTGTAAACATTTAGTTTAATGTTTGTGTGTGCCTGTTTTCTCTTTTACTAAAGTGAAATTTAATTAATAATCCATAAGTAAAAAGGTGAGTCTAAAGGCATATAGACTGATTTCTTTTTTTTTTTATTGGTGTTCAATTTACCAACATACAGAATAACACCCAGTGCTCATCCCGTCAAGTGTACCCCTCAGTGCCCGTCACCCATTCACCCCCACCCCCCACCCTCCTCCCCCTCCACCACCCCTAGTTCATTTCCCAGAGTTAGAAGTCTTTATGTTCTGTCTCCCTTTCTGATATTTCTCACACATTTCTTCTCCCTTCCCATATATTCCCTTTCGCTATTATTCATATTCCCCAAATGAATGAGAACATACACTGTTTGTCCTTCTCCGGTTACTGTGGCCAAGTTCAAAAAGGGTGTTGCCTGAGTTCTTCTCTGGGATTTTGATGGAATCTTGTCTCACATTTAGATCTTTCATCCATTTTGAGTTTATCTTTGTGTATGGTGCAAGAGAGTGGTCCAGTTTCATTCTTCTGCATGTGGATGTCCAATTTTCCCAGCACCATTTATTGAAGAGACTGTCTTTCTTCTAGTGGATCGTCTTTCCTCCTTTATCGTATATTAGTTGACCATAAAGTTCAGGGTCCATTTCTGGGTTCTCTGTTCTGTTCCATTGATCTATATGTTTGTTTTTGTGCCAGTACCACACTGTCTTGATGAACACAGCTTTGTAGTACAACCTGAAATCTGGCATTGTGATGCCCCCAGATATGGTTTTCTTTTTTTAAAATTCCCCTGGCTGTTTGGGGTCTTTTCTGATTCCACACAAATCTTAAAATAATTTGTTCTAAGTCTCTGAAGAAAGTCCATGGTATTTTGATAGGGATTGCATTATACGTGTAAATTGCCCTGGGTAACATTGACATTTTCACAATATTAATTCTGTCAATCCATGAGCATGGAATATTTTTCCATCTCTTTGTGTCTTCCTCAATTTCTTTCAGAAGTGTTCTGTAGTTTTTAGGGTATATTTTGAGACCCATTTGAATGGTAAATGGTTCTCCAACCTTTTATTTTCAGGTTGTAGGTGTCCTTCTGTCTAAAATGAGTCTCTTGTAGACAGCAAATAGATGGGTCCTGTTTTTTTATCCAGTCTGAAACTCTGCGCCTTTTGATGGGGTCATTAAGCCCATTCACGTTCAGAGTTACTTGAACTTCTTCTTAAAGGGGAGTTTTAAGAGTCCCCCTTAAAATTTCTTGCAGAGCTGGTTTGGAGGTCACATATTCTTTCAGTTCCTGCCTGTCTTGGAAGCTCTTTATCTCTCCTTCCATTTTGAATGAGAGCCTTGCTGGATAAAGTATTCTTGGTTGCATGTTCTTCTCATTTAGGACCCGGAATATATCCTGCCAGCCCTTTCTGGCCTGCCACGTCTCTGTGGAGAGGTCTGCTGTTACCCTAATATTCCTCCCCATGAAAGTCAGGGACTTCTTGTCTCTTGCTGCTTTAAGGATCTTCTCTTTATCTTTGGAATTTGCAAGCTTCACTATTAGATGTCGAGGTGTTGAACGGTTTTTATTGATTTTAGGGGGGGATCTCTCTATTTCCTGGATCTGAATGCCTGTTTCCCTTCCCAGATTGGGAAAGTTTTCAGCTAGGATTTGTTCAAATACATATTCTGGCCCTCTGTCCCTTTCGGCGCCCTCGGGAACCCCAATTAAACGTAGGTTTTTCTTCCTTAGAGTGTCATTTATTTGCCTTAATCTGTCTTCATGGTCCCTTAATTGATTGTCTCTTTTTTCCTCAGTTTCCCTCTTTGCCATTAACTTGTCTTCTATGTCACTCACTCGTTCTTCCACCTCGTTAACCCTCGTCGTTAGGACTTCTAGTTTGGATTGCATCTCATTCAATTGATTTTTAATTTCTGCCTGATTGGATCTAAATTCTGCAGTCATGAAGTCTCGTGAGGCCTTAATGCTTTTTTCTAGAGCCACCAGTAGCTGTATAATGGTGCTTCTGAATTGGCTTTCTGACATTGAAGTGTAATCCAGATTTTGTAACTCTGTGGGAGAGAGGGCTGTTTCTGATTCTTTCTTTTGAAGTGAGGTTTTCCTTCTAGTCATTTTGCTCAGTGCAGAGTGGCCAAAAACAAGTTGTATTGGAACACGGGGGAGTATCACTGGTCCGTCTAGCTGGTCTTCTGGGGGAGGGGCCTGCTGTGCTGATTTTCAGGTGTTAGCACTTGGGGGAGCTGCTCTGCCCCTGCCTGCTGCAGGGCTCAGCGGGGGTTGTTTACCCCAGGGAGGAACAGCAGCAGTTGCTATGGCAACTCTGGAAGCCTGGATTCAGCCTCCGCAGGAACTACGGGGCTCGGGGCTCTCGGCTCTCCGTCCGCAGGGCCTGGAGGCTCCGGGGCGGGGCCGCTGATCTGCTCAGCTCGGGGCAGGAGCGTCCTCGCTGTCCTGGGCCCTCCCGGCCTCTGCCTGTCCCGGGGGAGGCCGGATCCTGGGCTGTGTCCCGGCGCCCTGTGCTGCGGGGCCTGCGCTGGTGGATTCGCGCTCCCGCCCCGCAGCCCCCTCCGCGGAGCCGCCGCCCGAGCCCCTCCGAGCTGCTCCGGTCGGTCCCGCCGTGCGCGCTGCAGCCCTTAGGGAGCTCGGAGCACTCTCCTGCGCTCGCAGGTGTCTGTTAGTGTCCCAGGGAGCCCGAGGGCATCCCCGCCCGCCTGGGTCCTGCTCCAACTCCCTGCGAGCCCCTTTCCGCCCGCCCGGGAAGGTTGGTGCAGCTCCTGCTCCTCCGGGACGGGGACGGGGCTCTCCTGTCCTGGGGACACTCGCCCCGGCCTCAGCCCGGCTCCTCGCGGGCCCCTCCCCCTCGGAGGCCTTTTGTTCCTTTATTTCTCTTTCCCCGTCTTCCTACCTTGATAGAAGCGCGGACTCTTCTCACTGTAGCGTTCCAGCTGGTCTCTCTTTACATCTCAGGCCGAATTCGTAAATTTTCAGGATGGTTTGAAGGTTATCTAGGTAATTTGGTGGGGACAGGCGATTTGGGGACCCTGCTCTTCCGCCATCTTGCCCCTCCCCCCTAGACTGATTTCTTATACATATTTTTGTGTTTTCTGGCTTTCAACTTAAGAGCTGTCATATTAAATATATGTAATCTTATATGTTTATATCAATTCCTATTTTTAAAAGAATTGTTCTCTTTTACAGATCTGGTTATTTTATTATCAGGCACAATATCTGCAACATTTTGAAAGTGTAAATACATTGCAACATCTTAAAATTCTCCTTCTATCATTCTCAAAATGAGCCATGTGCGTTTGAAAACTTGAGAAGTCTTTCTCTCAAATATATGAAGTTGTTATTTTGTTACCCAGCCGTTGTAAATGAATTACAAATAGAGTAATTTTTTAGTAATAAATCTATCCTAGATTAAATTCTCATTTAAATTTTGTTGGCTTTGTTGTTTCATGAAAGGAGGAAATCTCTGGATGGATTGATTTGATCAAGCTTTCTCTGGGTACTTGCCATATTCTTTGCTGACCATTGATTTCACGTCCAGCTGACTTCAAAATGACTAAGCAACAAGCTGATTTCTTTCTTCTTTCTGTCTTTCTAGAGTCAACCTTGTTTAGAACCTATTTATTGATATTCCCATTGTAATACAACATGAGGTTGTTTTATGGTACAATGTCCAATGGTTTATTATTTCCTTAGGTTTGGGCAAGGACTAATGAGATAGATTCCTGTAAGTAGCCACAACAGAGTTTGCAAAGATATGAAAATGGAAATGATTAATAACAGGATAGAGTTCAAAGACTGTTTTATTTCATTTTGAAAATGGCTGGAGAAAAGCTATGTACGCAAGGAATTCTGGTAGTCTCCTTAGATCAAAATAATTAAAATCTTTTTTCCCCTCTATAGCTCTAACAAAGTCAAAACCAAGAAACCTCTTAGGTATTCTGAATTGTAATTCTCACTTTCTGAAGATGGATCTAGCAATGATAACACAGAAAAGGAACTAAAATGCAAATAGTAATAATTGATTATGTGACTTATGCCCATTGTTAGTAACATCAGATTTCAAGAGAAATAAAATTAAACTCCCTTTCAATTCCTTCTGTTTATATTTTCACCAGTCATAAACCTTGATGACCTGGTTTTGTCATGTAATTTGTTCCCCAGGAAAACAAGACAAACCTGTGGGAGCTGAAGTGAATTTCACCTTCCCAGTATTCACTTTAATCCACATCAATATTTTAAGAAGGTTAATGGACAAGCAGTTATCCTGCTGGGTAGAGTTCTGTAAATAGCCAGTCTAGGCTCTCTACTGGGAGGAGTTTTTAGTTGTGATAGAAATGTAACTCAACCTAACTTTTAAAAAATGGGGACATTTACTATATCTAATAACTGGGAACTTCAGATTAGATGGATCTAGGGATATAAACGAAGTCATAGAGTTATCCCTTTATGGGCTTCCTTCCCTTGACTCCCCTCCCCTCCCTTGTCTCCTATTCCATCTGTTTCTCTTCCCTCTGTTCCCTTCTGTTCCTCTCCCATCCCCTTTCCTTGCTTCCTCCCTCAGCCTTTAACACACTACTGTGCTGGCCTCATCCTCTTTTAAAAAAGCCAGTTTTAGAGCCTTTGATTTATATCTAGTCAGCCTAACAAACTATGTCAACCTACTGGCTTAAAAGAAAACAGCTATTTTATAATTTTTCATGGTTCTATGGATCAGGAATTCTGAAAGGTCACAGAGAGATGGCTCATCTCTTATTCACTTGCTGAATGCAAGATCTTGAGTATCCAGTATGCCTCCTTCCCTTACAGGTCTGGCACTTCAGCTAAGGTGGCAGAAATTATCCATAATAATGCTAAAATAATAATGAAATAATAATGACCCCCCCCATTTTAGTAAGGAAACTTGTAACAGCATTCTAAGTGTTAGATTTTATTCGCCCCCTAGATAAACATCCTTTTCAGTTATTCTAAGTGATTTTTATAGAAAGCACAATTTACTCTTAAAGATTTACTTGTACGTATAGAAATAATCATGTGGTTTTCCTTAAGTTAACGTGCTATCTTTTTATAAAAAATTTATTTGAGAATAGTTGAAACACAATGTTATATTAGTTTCAAATGTACAGCATAATAATTCAACTTCTTTGTACATTATGCTATGCTCACCACAAGTATAGCTACCGTCTGTCACCATACATGATTATAATATCGTTGACTATATTTCCTATGCTTGTGCCTTTTATTTCCATAACTTATTCATTTCATAACTGAAATCCTGTATCTCCCACTCTACTTCACCCATTATTCCCACCCTTCCAATCTTCTCCTCTCTGGCAACATCAAACTGATGGTTCTCTGTATTTACAGGTCTGATTCTGCTGTTCATTTGTTTTGATTTTTAGATTCCATATGTAATTGAAATCATATGGTATTTGTCTTTCTCAGTCTGACTTATTTCATTTAGCATTATACCCTCTAGTTCTTTCCAAGTTGTCCCAAATGGTACAGTCTCATCCTTTGTAATGGCTACGTAATATTCCATTGTGTATGAGTGTGTGTACATGCATGCACACGCACACACATGCATATACAAAATATCTTTCTTATCTATTTATTTATTGATGGACACTTAGGTTGCTTCCATATCCTGGCTAGTGTAAATAATGTTACAGTAAACGTGGAGGTGCATATATATTTTCAAATTAGTGTTTTCAGGGGTACCTGGGTGGCTCAGTGGTTGAACATCTGCCTTTGGCTCAGGTCCTGATCCCAGATTCCTGGGATGAGTCCCACATCAGGCTCTCCACAGGGAGCCTGCTTCTCCCTCTGTCTATGTCTCTGCCTCTCTCTGTGTGTCTCTCATGAATAAATAAATAAAATAAAATAAATTAGTATTTTAATTTTCTTTGGGTAAATATCCAGTAGTGAAATGATTGGATCATATGGTATTTCTATCTTTAATTTTTTGAGGAACTTTCATATTGTTTTCTACAGTAGCAATACCAATTTATCTTACAGAAATTAATTACTAAAAATATCTTACAATTCTTGCAAGTAGGGTAAAACACTGATATATTAAATTTTAATGAAAAGACAATTTTGATTTGCTAGTTATTTAAGAAGTTTTTATTCCCAGGTGAGATTTTCCAATTTTTTTTTCTTCCTTTTTTGGCTGAGATTAATATTAGGTCATGGTATCTTTGCAAAATTAATCATCTTTCAACATTTTTCCTTCATAAGATATGATGTTTTCTTTGGAAATCTTAGAAGAAATTACCATAAAATCATCTAGTTCAGGAGTCATTCTTTGAGGCAATATTCTCATGTTTTTAATTCTTCCACAATTGTGAGTTTTGAAGTATTTTTACTGTTAGAGTCAATTTTTGTAATTTATACTTTTTATAGAAAATAAGATTAATTTTATTATCACAGATTTAGTGTTATGATCTTCCCACTTGCCTCTTGGCACTGTAGCAGAGTGATCTATAGGGACCATATGAGTGAGATCGCTTACTCTTTGGCTTCCTGTTGGGTTCAGTTAATGGGGAGCCCTATTAGGATACTGGAATAGAAGAAACCTAAGGTACTCATTATCCTGGTTTCCTCACTGCAGTTCAGCTCAGGCTGTCACAATTACTGATAGTTGCCTAGGACTCAACAGTCTTTTTGTAGGGTACTGCACTAAGTTTTGTGATTTCCTTGTACTCTGCATATACCTTTAGGACAACCTAAGTTGTCCTTGAATTATCTTAATTTTGGGGTGCCTTATGTGTCATGCTGGTATAGAACTGAAGATAAAGTCAGTTGATATTTACATTTGCTTTTGCCAATGCTATATGTGATAGTTATTTTATTTGTCAACTTAAGTGGGCCACAGCATGCCCACATATTTAGTCAAACATTATCCTGGGTGTGTCCAAGACGGTATTCCTGGATGAGATCGACATTTGTATAGAAGACTGAGTAGAGCAGATTGCTCTCCTTAATGTGAGTGGGCATCAGCCAAGCTATTGAAGTCCTGAATAGAACAAAAAGGCTAAGAGGGAGCTCCTTCTGCCTTTCTGAGCTGGAATCTTCTCCTGCATTCAGACTCAAACTGAAAATTCAGGTCCTCTTGGGTCTTGAGCCTGCTGATTTTCAGGCTGGAAGTTGTATCATTAGCTCTCCCCTGTTTTCAGGTCTTTAGATTTGTATTACAACTCAACCAGTGGCTGTTCTGGGTCTCCAGTTTGGGGGCTGCAGATCTTGGGACTTCTAAACCTCCATAAACATGTGACTCTATTTCTTTCTCCATCTATCATCTATCTATTACTCTCTGTGTCTATATAGTGTTTTATCTAAATAGTAGCTTTTATTTATTATATATAGCCATTTTATTATTTTTGTTTTTCTAATATTAAGTTGTAAGAATTATTTATATAATTTAAATAAAAACTCCTTATCAGATGGAAACTTGAAAATATTTTTCCCATTCCAATGTACTCTCATTTGTTTTTGTTTTGGTTTTTGGTTTTTTTTCTGTGCAGGAGTCTTTTAGTTTGATATAGTCCTATTTGTTTATTTTTGATTTTGTTTTCTGTGCTTTATGTGTCATATCCAAAAATCATTGCCAAAACCCATGTCAAAGAACTTTTTCCTATGTTTTCTTGTGAAAGTTTTATTGCTTCTGGTCTTACATTTAAGTTTTCAATTCATTCCAGGTTAATTTTTGTGAGTGGTCTAGGACAGGGATTTAGTTTCATTTTTGTTAAATATTTTTAAAGAACCACCTCTTGGGCAATTATCATTCCAACTCCTAAATCCTCTATTTCAGTAACTTGGTATTTTTAATTTTCTATTGTTTTATTTTGTTTCTTTCCCTTCAGTTTCGTTTTTGTGGTCTTTTTATAATATTTTGAGTTGAATGTTGTATTTTCTGCCTTTTCATCACTCGAGATGACAAGCAATTTTGTCTGACTACAACTTTCATTTAAATAAAACTTAGGCTACATCTTATAGATTTTAATATTCTATAATTTTACTTTGATGTGATCATTAATTAGGAGAGGAGATCCTTCTGGAAAAAAGCAGGCTAAAATACACTAACTTTTCTACTGAGCAAACTTGACTAGCTACAAGTATAATGTACATAAACATGTACATAGGATAATGTTTTTAAAATATCTGATCAATGGGGTCTTGAAAAGTGAAATTTTTTATCAATTTATAGTTTTGTACATTTTGGACAGAATGTAGTCTGCATAATCTGCCTTTCATCATCAAACTTTTGTTTGTTGCAGAAAATAGGGCAAATTTTCTGATTCTTCCCTGTGTGTTGAAGAGAAAGAAAGGCATGTGCTTTGTTTACAGGGAACAGAATTCTAGATGTAGATGTAATCTCTTAATTTAACTTTTTATTATATTAGTTCAGTTCTCCATGACCAAATTTATTTTTACTTGGTTTTTCATTGATCAATAACAGTGTATCAATACAATATATAAACATTAAGAGAGTAAAGAAAATTTGAATAATAAAGCCATGATAATAAGAATCCTCAACATTTGTCTAATCTATTTTGTCTCTCATAGAGAACTTGCCACATAAACATATATGTCACATTAGTTGTACTAGTTTCTTGTTGTTGCTATAACAGATGACTACAAACTTAATAGTTTAAAACAAAAGACATTTGTTTTCCTACTTTTCTGGAGGTGAGAAGTCTGAAATGGTTTTCATTGGATTAAAATCAAGGTGTTGGGTTGGCTGCATTTCTTCTGGAGCCTCTGAAGAATTATTTCCCCTTGTTTTTTCCAGTTACTTGAGGCCATCTTCATTCCTTGCCTCATGGCCCCATCCTCCATCTTCAAGTTAGCTAGTATTGTCAGATAGTTATTTCTGTCTTTCTTTTTATCTAACCTCTGCTTCTGCTGTTATATTTCCTTCTCTGACTTGCCTACCCCCCCCTTTCACTTATATGGGCCTTTGTGACAATGCTGGACCCACCTAGATAATTCAGAATAATCTCTCAATCCCAAAATGCTTAGGTTAATCAGAGCTGCAGAGTCATTTTTGACATGTAAAGTAGCATATTCACATGTTCCAGTAATTAGGACATGGATACTTTTCAAGGGCCATGATTCTGCCTATTTCTGAAATTTTTTTCCAAGCTTTTCAGGAATGTTGATCATATATTTTATTTTTATCATAAATGGAATGTAAATGTGCTGACCTAATGTTTTCATCTATTTTTAAAATCTCAGAAAAATGTTTATAAGCTGAATTTTAGGATCATTGTGTGACTATATGATGGCTTTGACCTTTGGACAACTTACTTCTGTTTTAGTAATTGTATCTTTTGGTTTTCATATGTTAATCTGCAATTCATTTCATGTACAACAATAATGTTATCATGTTTTAAAATGTGCCAAAAAGTTTTTAATTATGAGGTTTAGTAATTTGCTAATGGACAGTATGGAAAACATAAACTCATTGTAGGCTTTGCAAATGTAATTTTTTTTTTAACATTTGATCAAGAAGATTTTAGATGTTTTGGTTTTTGGTAACACAGGTGTCACCGGGTGTCACGAATTCAATATATTCCTGTATTTCCCCTTCAGTCAAAAATCAAGTGGTGGAGGGAATTTGTACTCGCAGTTGAGGGAACACAATGCCCTGGGCCAGTGAAAAATACCTGGAAATTGACCAACGTGAAAGTGGCCCCTTTGGGGAGTCACAGGTCTTCAGAGCCTAATGAACGATAGAGTTTTTTTGGCTTATTCCCAAAGCTAAGATGTCTCTGTATTTGTATAGTTGGAGAGAAAGGGTTAGTGGAATGGTTTTATAAATAAGATTAATTACTATATAGCTATAACTGAAGTCTCCAGGCAGAAGGCTTTACAATTCAGTCAGTGCTATATATACTCTTGTTTACTTCCGGCAACTGACCAGAATCCTATTCTTGATGCTTTCTACAGATATAAAAATCTTTGCAACTGTTTAGGTAAAGCTGGAAGGAAAAAAAAAAAAAAGCCAGTGCTGACCATAAAAAAAGAGGGTTGGCGTGGAGGGAGAAAAAATAACAAGTGTAGATTATACAGTTCAGGAAAATCCAGAGTTATCGCTGAAATTAAAAATGACTGAGGAAAGGGGCAGGCACCAAGGCCAGCACCAAAGCTAACAAATGCCTACATTGGCTTATTTATATTCTCTCCCCACAATGTTCATAGGGGAGGAAAAAAATAATTTTAAAAGCTTCAAAACTATAACAAATGCACACTGACCTTAGAAAATAAGAATCTGAATTTTGCCATAATACCATTTTTTTTTCCTATAAAATTTACTTTTTTGATTTGAAAGATTTCATCATGGTGGCTTTGCCTTTGCCCGGCAATTTCACTTCTTTTGTCACACTGGCTGCAGGCTTCTTTGAAGAGCCACCACTAGGTTTCTTGATGACTGAGGATGAGGGTCTGACTTTCTTGGCAGGAGTTTTGGCCTTGGGATGGGCTTTCTTGGGCAGGGGCCTAGCTTTCCCCTGCTGGGCAAGCTGGGACTTTAGGTGCAGGCTTGGACCCTCTGCTTTATGGGTCAGCCTTCACCAATGATTTGTCAGGGTTTTCTTCTACAACTTCCTCTTGGGTGGAGGCTCTTCAACGTCAGAGTCTTCTTCTGAGGAGTCATCCTCCTCCTCATACTCATCTCCTGAGTCATCTAGTTCTTTCTTTGGAAATAGAACTCCTAGGCTGGATAATAGAAAAATCCTATTGCCACTGTATCCTTTGCCAGAGATCTGTTCCGTCCACCTATTCTTTTTACATTTCTGCAGAGTTTTCTTCAGCAAATGCGTTTGATAGTTAGAATTGATCCCTGGGTGGTTCTCCATGACATACTTCTTCAGAACAGTAGTGCAGCAGGTCTTTGGCTCATTCATGGCAACAATGGCAGAGAAGATTGCATACTCCATCAGGCTTCTAGCAAGCAAGGGTTTCTCCTCTGATTTCTTCAGCTGGAATGTCCCATAAGCACCTTTGCCAGTTATTTGTTCTAACTGCCCTCTCTCTACTGCTCTCTGAAGAGCATTCTTCAACAGCTGAGGCCCGATAGCCACTCTAAGTTTAGGGTAACACTGAGACATGTATTTCCTGATGAGACCGTAGGAAGCTTCTTTAGGGTCACAAAAGCAAATAAAGCCCAATGGGAGGATATCCTCCAACTTTACTTGTGGTTCAGGATCTGCTGCAGAACTTCTGTTCTTTCTGTTTCTAGATTTCTGAGGTGTTTGTCTTGATTTCTGGACCACAATAAAATGCCTAGAAGCACCTTTTCCTTTTACCTGTTTGATGGCATCTCTCTTTAATTCTCTTTTCAGTGCTTATTTAAGGAGGTAGCTAGCCCCTTGCCTCCAGCTCCAGAGAAGCATACTTATGGCTGATATATTTTCAAATAGCAACCACTGATGCACCACTCTTCTGGAAGCATGTCTTAATGGCCCCAGTTAGGATCTTGGGATGGTGGGAGGAAGCCATCGGTATTTGTTTCTTAGCCCTGGCTATCTGGCTGACAGGGTAGCTCAGGAAGATATTGTATTTTTCACTTTCTTGCCCTTTTCTTTAGACTGATCTTTTTCATCCTTTTTGGTTTCCTCTAAAGACTTCTTCTCTTCCCTCTCTTCCTTCTCAGGTTCTTCCTTTGGTTGCTCTGTTTCACTAGATGTAGCAGGTGGAGTTTCATTCTCTTGTTCTTCTACAGTAAAAACAGAGATTCCTCTGAGCTTGTATCTGGTTCTGGCTTTTCTTCCTCCTCTTCAGCAACCTTGCTTTTGGGAGGAGTTTCTCGCATAGAATTCACAGTTGGATGAAAGGGCATGGTACAATCTTCTACCTCCTTTGAGCTACCCCGGTCCAGGGATCTGCATTGTTCATCATCACCTCCAGTGTCCTCTAGCCATGGAGCTCTTGCAAATGTAATTCTTTAATTAATTTACCCTTTCCTCTGTCTCCCAAAGAAGAATAATATAAATGCCTTTCTATGGTTTAAATGGACTTATTTTTAGAGCTAGGAAGGAAAAAATAGGACATAATATTTATACATGGCTAACCTATGAATAAAGCATAGAGATGGCCCCTTTTATCTATTTTTAAAGATATATTCTATTGAAATTAGGCCAGTTAAAAACCCTACAATAGCCTTTAAGTGTTTAAGTGAAAGAGTCATCAATATAGCAAACTTCATTGTTGTCTTCTTTTAAAAAATTGCCACAGGCGTCCAGCAACCATTTCTTTAGCAACCATCATTCTAATTAGTTAGCAGCCATCAGCATTGAGCCAACACTCTCCACTAGCAAAAAGATTACAATTTCCTGAAAGCTCAGATGATAGTTAGCAGTTTTTAGTAATAGCATATGTTTTTAAATTAAAATATTCAATTAAAGTATTATTCTTTAGATATGATGCTATTGCACAGTAATAGACTATAACTTTTATATACATTGGGAAACAAACAATTTTATTAGACTTTATTGCAATATTCACTTTTTGAAGTGGCCTGGAACTGAACCTGAGGTATGCCTGTATTGATCTTTATTTTTTTCCCATAGTTCTTCAAAACAGAAACTTGTTGACATTCTCTTTTAAAATACTCTTTTATTTGTTCATTTATGGAGAAAATTTTTATTTATCCTAGCCCTGATACCTTACTAGCTGAAAGCCTGACACTATTTGTATGGGGAAAACAGTTCTAAAGGCTATGTATTTATCAACCCAAATATAAAACATCTCAGATTGATCTGGCCAAAAACAACAGCAGCAGAAGTACCTTGTGAGTATTTAATCATTTTTTGAAAACTAAATTCACCATTGCAAATCTTCTAAAGGTCAAAGAAATAAGAAGAAATGAAGGGAAACAAAACAAACAAACACATTTTGTCGTATATTGATCTTCAAAGCTTTCCTTTTAGTTATACAGGGATTTTTAGCATCAAAATATAACCTAAAAGGGATGAGGGCTTTCAAAATGTACCATAACTTTCAATAGAGTGTTCTTAGGAGAATAATATAGATCTCAATAGTAATGATATTACATGACATTTTCAATGGCCAAATTGGAAGGGTCTAAATTTAAAGAATTCTTCATTTTATTGCCAAATATTAAGCAGAAAACCACACAATACTAAACCTGCTTAATAAAGAACTACCCAACCTGTAGGACAAGGACCCTCTTAAAATATAAAGTAGGGGTAAACTTATAAAGTATGGACTCTCAGAATAATTTCCACTTGATCAAGTAAAAATGAGCTGTATGTAGGAGTTAGAAAGTGAAGAAGTAGAAGAACTCAAAAGAGAGAAGATGATCTTGAGCAACTTAAAAGCCTCTTAATTTACATATTTTCTTAAAAGCTTATATTTATAGTCACTGATACGGCTTTTTGGAAAGGGTACTGGTGGGTGAGAATTAACATTGTCTTTTAAGCCATAAAGTTATTTAAACATTACAGATTTGAAGGATTCCAGAAATAAAAATTTGTTTTAAAATTAAATATATACTAAATAATATTTATAACATATGTAGTTTAAAACAACAAAAAATAAAACCAGTAGTAGTATATTACTGCTCAGCTTGAGAAATTAAGCATTATCAATATACTTGAAACTCCTTGATTTTTCTTCTTGCAATCTGATCCTTTTTTGACCCATCAATGATTATATCCTCAATTGTATTTATATATTTCTTTTGCTCATCTTTAAAATGTTATGTTCAGCTTTGCATGCTTATGAGTGTCACATAAAATTGTGGGTTGTTCTGAAAATTGCTTTTAAAAATTATTGATAGTGAGTTTATAAGGTTCATCCATGTGTGTTTCCGTAGGTTGTTCAATGTCAGAGTAGAATATTCTAGTCTATGAATATACAACTATCTATAGTCCAAGCTTCTGTCCTTGGACATTCGGGTTATTTTCTGTTTTTCTTTCCTATTACAAAATAATGTTGCTCTGAAAATTCTTGGAGGTGTCTTCTGGTGCATAGAGGAAAGAGTTCTCTCTGGTGTACATCAAAAGAGTAAAATTTGTGGATCACTAGGATCACTAGTGATCCTAAAATTTCTGAGTTAACACATTTCAGTTGACTAAATATGACAAATTGCTCTTCATAGTGGCTACACTCCCCCAGCATACTATAACAGGTTTTGATCTACATCATTTTGAATTTGGTATAATCAGACAATTCAATTTTACCCACACAGTAGATATTAAAGACTGTCTATTTGAAACCTTTAATGTGTATTTTCCTGATTACTAGTGAGGTTTAATAACTTTCTACGTGTTTATTAGTTACTTGTTTTTCTTTTATGTGTTTGATTTATTTTTGATCTGTTCATAATTTTCTGTACATATACTTTTGTTCTTGTCCTATTGATTTGCAGAAGTTCTTTTTATACTTTTGATACAAAACATGTTAGTCATGTATGTTGCAATATATTTTTACTTCCTTATGTGTATATGGATGACTTGAAATTCTTGATTTTTAGTAGTCAAGTTTGTTAATCTTAACTTTTATTATGTTTCTTGTGTCTTATTTTGTGTCTTGTTCTAAATCTTCTTTATTTTTTTAAAGATTTTATTTATTTGACAGAGAGAAAGAAAGAGAGCACAAGCAAGGTGAGCAGCAGGCAGAGGGAGAGGGAGAAGCAGATTCCCCACTGAGCTGGAAGTCCAATGCAGGGTTCAGTCCCAGGCCCCCAGGATCATGATCTGAGCCGAAGGCAGATGCTTAACCAACTGAGCCACAGAGATGCCCCAAATTTCTTCTTAATTCTCAAATCTCTCAAATAAGTTCTATGCTAGTTTCATTATGTGTTAACTTGGCCAGGCTACAGAACCCAGTTATTTAATTAAACACTAATCTAAGTGTTGCTGTGAAGATATTTTCTAGATATGGCTGAGATCTATATTCAGTTGAATTTAAGTAATGGAGGTTGCCCTTGATAATGTAAGTGGGCTTCAGCCAGTCAATTGAAAATTGAAAAGTAGGGTTTCCTGGAGAAGAAAATACTCTTACTCAAGACTGCAGCTTTAATTCCTACATGAGTTTCCAGCCTGCTGAACTGCTCTCAATTTCAGACTTGCCAGTTCCACAATAACTGGAGCCAGTTACTTAAAATTAATCTCTCTCTCTCTCTCTCTCTCTCTTTCATCCACTGCCTCTGTTTTCCTGGAGATCAAGATGGATGTATGCACTTACATTATTTCCAGAAACTTTTGTTATTTTAATGACTCACATTTAGATCTTTTAGCAAATTGAAATTGATTTTGATTGCATAATCAAGTAGGGATAATATTCCCAATATTATTTATTGTATAGCTTCTCTTTTACCAACTAAGATATATCAGTTCTGTCATAGGCCAAGTTCCTATGTTCATGTGAATGTGTAACTGATTCTCCATTCTATACCATGATTCTTTTCATTTTTACTGAGGTATTACCGAACTATTCTATTTACTATAGCTTTAGAAAAAATATTAGTATCTAGTAAGGCCATAAAAATTGTAAAGTGCCTTAAAATTATACTTCTGAGATTTTGATCACATTAAATGATATGAATCAAGTTAGAGAAAACTGATAATTAAATATGCTTTACAGGGATGCCTGGGTCACTCAGCAGTTGAGTGTCTGCCTTCAGCTCAGGGTGTGATCCTGGAGTCCCAGGATTGAGTCCCACATCGGGTCCCTGCATGGAGCCTGCTTCTCCCTCTGCCTGTGTCTCTGTCTCTCTCTCTCTCTCTCTCTCTCTCTGTGTGTGTCTCCCATGAATAAATAAATAAGACATTTAAAAATAAATAAATAGGGGATCCCTGGGTGGCTCAGCAGTTTAGCGCCTGCCTTTGGCCCAGGGCGCGATCCTGGAGACCTGGGATCGAATCCCACGTCGGGCTCCTGGTGCATGGAGCCTGCTTCTCTCTCTGCCTCTCTCCCTCTCTCTCTCGCTCTTGCTCTTGCTCTCTCTCTCTATCATGAATAAATAAAAATAAATCTTTAAAAATAAAATAAAATAAAATAAAATAAATAAAAATAAATAAATATGCTATACATTTTTACCAATAAAGATTGATGACATCACCATTTATTTCAGAATTTTATAAGTATTTATATATAGGATTTAAAATTTTCTCTTTAACATTCTTATATCTTTGTGATCTTTTTATTTGCTTGCTATTAGAACTCGTATCTTTTTTAAATCATATATTTTGTTAATAAATATTTAACTTTGTATGTAGATTTTGAGATCTAGAAAATTTGTTAACTTTGTTATTATTCTTTTGGGTTTATGCATAGATAATTATATCTGTGACTAAAACGATTTTTTTATTTATTCTCTAGTCATTCTTCATTATGTTTTATTTCTTACAATATTAAGTCCAAGGATAAGAGTGAATATCTTGTTTATTTTCCTAATTAAAAGAGAATAATTGATACTACCATATTAAAAATTATATCTACTTTAGGTTTTATTGAGCCATCCATTCTTAGATTAGGAAAATTTTCATGTATTTACAGAGTGATGCAAATTTTGCAAGTATTCCTTTTAAAATATTCTTAGTGCCTTTTCTGCATCTATTGATATTTTCATTTGATTTTTCTCTTTTACTTAAAAAATATACTGTCTTATTACCATTCCAAGACAAAACTAACTTGGTCGTTATATATTATGTCTTTGTTGATCACTGAATTTAGTTTTCTGTTAACGTATTTAGGATTTCTGCATCTAAATGTGTGAGTGATATTGACCTGTAGTTTTCTAATATTATAGTTTTATATCTTGTTTTAATTTGATTACTTTTTTTCAGTTTTATTGAAATGTAATTGGCATATAACATTGTAAGTTTAAGATGTAAAATGTATTGATTTTGTGCACTTGTATTTTGTTAATTACCACCGTAGTGTTAGCTAACACCTCCATCCTATCACATAATTACCATTTGTGTGTGTGTGTGGTAAGAATATTTAGATGTATTCTATCAACACTTACAAGTATATGGTAAAGTATTATTAATTATAATCACCTCTATATATTAGATCTCTAGAACATATTCATCCTGTAACTGGAAATTTTTATTATGACCAATACCTCCCTATTTATTCATCCTGTATTAGGTATTAGGGACCAATACCTCCCTATTATTCATCCTGTAACTGGAAATTTTTATTATGACCAATACCTCCCTATTTCTTATCCCTTACTTTTGGCTGACCAGCATTCTACTCTGTTTCTGTGAGTCTAGAATTTAAGATACCATATTTAAGTGATACCATACAATATTTGTCTGACTTATTTAGCATAATAGTCTCAATGTCCATCCATGCTTTTGCAAATGGGGGATTTCCTTCTTTTTTTATGACTAAATAATATTCATATATATGCAATAGTATATATTCAGATTACATAATGTGTATGATACATATTTAGACATGTGTCAGTAACATACATGTTAAATATATCACATATCTGTGAATCTATAACACATACTCATATGTGTGATATATATATGTGTATGTACATATATATATATATATATATATATATATATATATATCACATTTTCTTTCTCCTTTTGTCTCTCTTTTTTTTCTCCATTCAACTCTTGACAGGTATTTAGGTTGTTTCTGTGTCTTGGCTATGGTGAATAATGCAACAAACAACATAAAAGTGTAAAATATCTCTTCAATATCCTATTCTCATTTTCTTTAGATACATACCCAAAGGTATATCATTGCTGGATCATAAAGTAGTTCTATTATTAATTTTTTAAGGAGCTGCCATACTATTCTCCATACTGGCAGTACTGATTTATATTCCCACCAACAGTGCACAAGCATTCCTTCTCCACATCCTTGCTAGTACCTACTATCTTTTGTCCTTTTAATGAGCTATTCTAACAGGTGTGAGGTGATATCTCATTGTGGTTTTGATTTGTATTTCCCTGAAGATTATTAATGTCAAGCACATTTTCATGTACCTATTGTCATTTGCCTGTCTTCCTTGTTTTGTTTTTCTTTTCAGTGCAGAAAGGTTCTTTTATTATAGCACAGAGACAGTGCCTGTGGGCAGAAAGAGCTGCACTGGGATTGTGAGGAGTAACTGATCCTATACTTTTAGAGTTAATGGGAGTTAAGAATAACGTAAGTCTCTCAGGAATCTGTTCCTATTAAAAGCAAAGTCTCCAAAACCTTGAAGGGCTACCTATTGTTAAGATAAGGTTGCTCTTAGTCTTTAATGAAATATCAAGAGTAAGTCAGCCATGAGTTCCTTGAGGAATGTCACACTCTGCATATCTCAGGGATTTATCAGCAGGCTGCAAGTTGTAAAGAGATTTAATTTTGACTGGTTTTCCTTGCCTTTGTTCTCCTCACTTCCCTCCTGAACAATTTAGACCCTTAAATCTTTAAGGTTGCTGAGAGTGAAAGGTCTTATATTCTGTAATTTCTTCCTGCTGAATAAGAGCATAGAGCTATTCCTATAGGTCAACACTGGGCAGTTGGAGACATAGGAGTTATGAAAGGCAGAGGCAGCTGAATCTAAGTTAGACAACATATATGAATCCCCATGAGTAGAAGGGATCATATGTTGGCTTGAAGTTATGGCAGTGAAGGAGTCTCAGCACTAGGCAGTTAGACACCAGAAAAGACAAACAAAATAAGATTAGCATTATTATCAGAAAAAGGAAGCCCAACAAAAAGACCATTGATAGTTGACTAAAATCCTCCTCCAGTCCAGGAGTTTAACCAATTATTAAAGGAGAGGGAGGGATCATTTAAAGTGCCTATTTGAGTATTTATATCTTTTAGCAACTCTGTTACATTTTTTTGTGATAATCTGGAATATAAACACAACAGTGTTCCATATATTCTTTGGAAAAATGTTTCTTCAGTTCCTTTGACCATTTTTGTAATCAGGTTTTTGTTTGTTTTGTTTTTACAATTGAGTTGTGTGTTTTTCATGTGTTTTGGATATTAACCCCTTATCTGATATATGATTTGCAAATATTTTGTCCCATTCTATAGATTGCCTTTTAATTGTGTTGATTGCTTCCTTTCCTGTACAGAAGCTTTTCAGTTAGATGTAATTCTACTTATTAACTTTTGCTTTTGGTGTCATATCCAGGATGTGACTATTAAAATTAATGTCAAGGATTTTCTTCCCTGTGCTTTCTTCTAGGATTTTTATAGTTTCAGCTCTATGTTTGAGTCTTTAATCCATTTTGAGTTTTTTTTCTTTTTTTTTTTTTTTTTTTTTTTTGTGTGTGTGTGACTGATATATAATAGGGCTCTAATTTAATTGTTCTTCATGTGGCTATTCAATCTTCCCAGCAGCATTTATTAAAAAGACTATCCTTTCTCCATTGAGTATCTTGTCAAACATTAGTTGCAAGGATATATATATATATATGCAAGGATTTATGTTTTCCCATTGGTCTATGTGTTTATTTTTATGCCAGTGCCATACTAATTTGATTACTATAGCTTTGTAGTACAGTTTAAAATGATGAAATGTGATGCCTACAACTTTATTCTTCTTTCTCAAGATTGCTTTAACTCTTCATGATCTTTTGTTATGCCATAGGAATTTTAGAAATTTTTTTTTCTGTTATTCTGAAAATACCATTGGAGTTCAATATGAATTGCATTGAATGCAAGGATGGCTTGGGTAGTATAAACATTTTAACAATATTAATTCTACTGATCCATAAACATAAGGCATCTTTCCATTTGTTTGGCCTTTCTAATTTATTCCACAGGGTCTTATACTTTTAGTGTACAGATCTTTCCCCTCTTTTGTTAAATTTATTTCTAAATATTTTATTTTTGATGTTACTATAAATTGGATCATGTTCTATATTTTTTCAGGCATTGCATTATTTATTGTATAGAAACAGAACAGATTTCTACATATTCATTTTGCATTCTAAAAATTTGAATTCATGGACTAGTTCTAACAGTTTTTGGTGGCGCCTTTGGGATTTTTTGTATGTAAGATCATATAATCTACAAACAGAAATAATTTTATTTTTTTCCTTTCCAATTTAGATTTCTTGTATTTCTTTTTCTTGCCTGATTATTTCTGGCTAGGGCTTCCAGTACTATGCTGAATAGGAGTGGTGAGAATGGGCATCCTTGTCTTGTTTCTGATTTTAGAGGAAAAACTTTTGACCTCTCACTATTGAGCATGACATTAGATGAGGGCATATATGACCTTTATTATGTTGAAATAAGTACCTTTTATATCCAATTTTTTGAGTGTTTTTATGATGGAAGAATGTCATATTTTATCAAATGCTTTTTCTATGTCAATTGAGAGATCCTATATTTTTCATTCTATTAATATGTACCACATTCATGATTTGTATATGTCGAACCAGTCTTGCACCCTAGTAATAAATCCTAGTTGATCATTGTGTATCACAATTTTAGTGTGCTGTTGAATTTGGTTTACTGACATTTTGATGAGAAGTTTTGTATTTATATTCATCAGGGATATTGGTCTACAGTTTTCTTCTAGTTTTTTTTTTTTTTAATATGGTGTTGGTATCAGAGTAATTCTAGTGTCATAAAATGAGTATGACAGTGTTCTCTCTTTTTCAAATTTTTGGGAAAGTTTGAGGATTGGCGTCAATTCTACTTTAAAATTTGGTAGAATTCACCAGTGAAATGATCTGGTTCTGGGATCTTCACTGTTGGGAGGATTTTGGCTAGTGATTCTATCTCCTTACTTGTTATTAGTCAGTTCAGATTTTCTATTTCTTCATAATTCAATCACAGTAGGTCATATGTCTTTAGGAATTTGTCCATTTCATCTATATTATCCATTTTTTTTGGCATATACTTATTCATAACTATTTTTAATGATCCCTTGTATATCTATGCTGCCACACAGCATTTGGTCCCCATTTCATTTATTTCTGATCTGATGTGAGCTTTTTTCTTTTTTCTTTTTAATGTAGGGGTTTATCACTACAAACTCTTAGAACTACTCTTCTTCTATCCCATAATTTTTGGTATATTGTGTTTCAACCTACTTTTGTTTGTTTCAAGATTTTGTTAAAAAAGATTTCATTTTTTAGTAATCTCTGTATCCAGTGTGGGACTCTAATTTAGAACCTTGAGATCAAGAGTTGCACCTTCCACCGAGTCAACCAGGAACCCCTGTTTGAAGATTTTTATTTTTTTTTTGTTTCCTTTCAGTTTTTTATTTGACCCATTGGTGGTCCAGAAATGTGTTGTTTAATTTCTATATATTTGTGCATAGCTTGGAGGGGGGTGGATAACTACAGATGAGTATATTGATGCCAGCTAGTAATAGGAAACAGTGCCTGATCCAGGCCCAGAAGCAACTGTGGGGGTCTTGGCTGTCAAGTGTTCCCTCCCATGGTTGTATAGTCTCCCTCTAGGCATTGGCATGGCAGTGGAGGCTGGTGACTGGCATCAGGCTGGGAGAATGTAGAGCTGAAGGGGCTAATCCTGAGTGGGTGTATGGTGGTGGGGGTCAGCTGTGGAATTCTAGTCTTGTGTCTTAATACTCATGCAGCCACAGAGGCCTGGACGAGCTGCAAGTGTAGTTCCTGGGCTCCAGTGTGGATGAATGGGGAAAACAGGGAGGGACTCCGGCCACTGGCATCCTTGACTGTGCACCCCTGTGGAACAAAAGATGGTGACATTTACAAGGGGTCTATGGCAGCTGTGCTGGCCATGCATTTCTTCTTTAGGGGCAAAAGTTGCTGGGTTGATCTGTAGAGCAGGTCATTGTGAATTGCAATGACTCCCCCCATGTGTGTGGTTTGGGTGGCCTTTGCTTTTTTTCTTTGTTCTTAAACACCTCTGTCATCTTAGCTTGGCCAGTCTGAGTGGGGTGAAATGTGCTGCTCCCTGAAAGGCTGAGGAGGCTAGTTGTTTATCCTGCTTTTCATTTCTCACTGAGGGGAACTCTTGCTGGCTGGTGCTGTGCAATGCTGTATCTTCTTGATGTCAGGGTCATTGTGTAGGAAAGCAGGCCTGGGCCACTGAAACCAGGCTTGTTCCCAAGAAAAATATGTCTTCTATGTTGGCTCTTGGCTAGCACCTAGGAGATGAGGAATGAGCCCTTGAAATATTTCACCTGATAAAGGAGTACTGTATGCCTGATGCTTTGAACCGCTTCATACCAGTTTTGATCAGACAGTTAAAGCCAACAGTATGATTTATGGTGAATGTCTATTTTTGATCTGGGGGTCTGAAGTCTGAGTATCTAAATTAGGTCACACAAATACCTAATAAAAACTCTTGATGCCAAGGCTCATTTGAACTTCTCAGTGGGTAACACTTTTAATTAGTTGTTCTATGTCCTAGCAGGGAGAATTTAATGTGTCCATGAGACTCTACTCAAAGTAAAGTTCTAGAAGCTTGTGACTGGTTTCTCCTGGCATCTGCTCATGTTCCTTTTTTCTTTTTTTTACTTTAATCTGTATGCTTTCACTATAGTGAAAGCCATCAGTATGACAACTTTTCTGAGCCCTCTGAGTCATCCTAGCTAATCATTGGGCATGATGGTTGTCTTGGGGACCCCTAAGACAGTTGACTTGAGAAGTGGAATTCACTAGAATGACACTGACTCACTGAAACATGATGAAAACATTGTTTGGGAAAAGGAAGGATGATAGGGGTGAGAATGACAAATCTCTGATACCTGGATGGCTACCAATAGTAGTATGAGGCAGCAGCTGTGATGTGATCATTACCATAGGTAAAAGCTATCAATGGAATTTAGAAATGATAGATCTATTTCCTGAGGAGTTGGCTTACTGGATATATCAAAAAGACAATATAGTGAGAAAGCCAATACACAACACTTGGTTAATTTTTTTTTTTTCTGTAATAGGTAAAGTGAAAGTAAAGGATGGGATTGGAATAGGTTTTGGCATCAGATTTTTAGCCTGTCTGAGCTATGACCACCAGCTTTAGGGCTTTTTCCATTGGGAAACCATGTTCTGGAAAACACAGACAGCATGTCTATGATTTATGGTCATCAAGAAGGTAGTCCAGGTAGCAGGTGCATGTTTATGTGTTTGCAAAGCCAAGAAACTACTGAAACTGGGAATATATTGTGAAAGAGTTGTCTCATTTTGTGGATTAATATAACCAGCTTTCTGAAGAACCTTTACTAAAGTAAGTTATGAGAGTAACTAACTTCAAAGCAACCTCTTCAATTTTTAAAGCAATGGAATGGAGGAGCATGTTTGGATTAATGCGGAATTTATATTTTGCTATTGGACAATCAAAACTGGCTGCTGTCATTATTCAAGCACACAAGTTTTTCCTCAAGGAAAAGCTAGTTTGGTGGACTGAGCAAAAGACACTGTAAAGTTGGTTTATCCTGAAAAATGGAGTTGTTCTTTCCCTTCTTTAAATGATTAAGTGGAACTCCCCAGATAAGGTGGCTAATATGCTCCATATTCAGGGCATGCTAAATTGGCTTTATGATTATTGAGATGTTCATCCATTTAATTCTCTTTTTTACCAAGTCATGGTAAATGCTTTGATGAAGTAGGCCCTTTTTGCATGGGTACTCCTTGTCACCTGCTGTAAAAATCAAGCACAGATCCAAAAAGCCATATCAGATTTGTTGTCTCAGCTTTTCCTACCAGAATTAAAGATTCTTAAAAAGATTGGAATGATTTACAAGAGAATAGAGAATGACAAAGAGATTCATCCCAACAGATTAAAAGTCTTTAAATCATTATTAAGGGATGGAAAGAATAAAATGACCATTGATGAGTTCAAAATAAAGGTCTTCAGAGATTTGATAGATATATGGGATCCAGTCCTTGTTCCCCCAAATTGAAAAGCCCTAAATAAATCTGCTCTATTTATCCTAAATTGGAGAAAAAAAAAAAAAAAGAAGGCAAAGATCACAATGAGAAACCTGACTTTGAACTACCAGAAAGTAATAGTCTGGTATGTTAAAGAAGATGAAGATTGACCAATTTCTTTGCTTGACCCTTGGCTGGAAAAGAAACCTTCCTAGAGTTCTTTGACATAGAACCTTTGTGCACTGTGATTCTAAAACCTGTTGGTGAAATCCTAACAGGGGCCACAATTATAATGGGAGGATATGGACATATAATAGTTGATGGGATTAAAGTAAAAGTTTGAAAAAAAATTAAAATATTTGAGCAGACTTTATATGATGTGGTTGTGTCACTTTTACCTGAATATATTACTGAGATGAATATTTATGTCCTATTAGAAAGCATTTCTCCTATCTAATATTGTAAAAGAGAAAGTATATGTTTGTCCTTCAACTAGTATTAATTGGACCATGCTAAATGAAAATTTATGGAATATTACACACAGTTGTTAATTGGAAAACAGTATTAGATACCTGGTAGAGAAAAATAAATCATCACCGTAATTAGTGAAAGCTAGAATTTGAAGTATGGATACTTGTCAAATTATCTGTATAGTTAACCTGTGTGACCCATGAGAAAGGCAGATGACTCATGAAGACAAACAATAGATTATCAAGGCTTGAATAAAGTAGTACTTCCTATAGCATTAGCAGTCCCTGGTATGGTTTCAAAAGTGTAAAAAATATAAGGTAACAAAGACTGGGACTTAATGATTGATCTACAAATGCTTTATGCTCAATTCCCATCTATAAAAAAGCCAACCAGGTTGCTGCCATGTGGGAAGCATCCCAATTTACCTTTATTACATTTCCACGAGGCTATTGAATTCACCAGCTTACTGTCACAATTTGGTTAGAAGAGATTGGGACTGAAGGCAGGGACAAGTGTGGCAATACACTATCTGGATATTACAATATCATAAACTGAGTAACATGCCAGGACAGGCTTTAATGTAACGGTGACACCCATGATGAAATCTGGTTGTTAAATCCAGGAAAGATCTAAAGACTCATTTAAATGGTGAAATTACTGTGAGGAATAACCTAGACAGGAGACATTCATGACATTCCATGGGCAACTAAAAGTAAACTGCTGTATTTCTTACCTCTCACACTAAGCAAGAAAACAGTACTTTGTCAGGTTGTTGGGATTTTGTAGGATGCAGATTCCACAGCTAGGAATATTGTTAGCTCCCATCCATACAACTGCCTGAGGGAAGGCAATATTTGATGGGAGTCTGAATAACACCAGGACAGGTTGGAATTTTAAAAAGCAGTGTCTTAGTCAATGCTTTGGGGCCTTTATGTTCCACAGTCAGATACAGTACTGGAAGTATCTGTAACTTGCAGCTATATAGACTGGAAACTATGACAAAATCCCATGAGTGCCTCTCAGCAGCAATAGCTGGGAGTTGTACCAAAAAAAACCCTAGATGTAGCAGTATGGTTCAAGCCATTAAGAGACAATTATTGGCTTGCTATTGGACATTACTGAAAACTACCCCTATTACTGATCATAAAATAGATCCTAAAACCTAAAATACCTACAATGTCCTTAATAATGTCAGAAAAACACCCTAAGAAGGAAATCAGTATCCAAAAGAGTTCCATAATATAATGGAAATTGTTTATATAGAAACACGTTACCTGGGAAATGCAAGGAGAATAGCTTCTTTCCTCTAGGGCTGAATTGAGACCATCTTAGTTGGTACCTGATATTGCCATATAAGTGGTATCCTGTGAACAGATCTCAACTGATCAAAAGAAAGCTGTTTGACTTACGGATAATAGTTGCAAGCACCCTGATTGAAATGCCACTGCACTCTGATTCCTGTAGAAACTGTGATTGGTTAAGGTACAATAAATCAATCAACTGAATTGTGTGCTGTTTTCTTGTAGTGATGGAATAACTAAATGACAATAAGAACCCAGGTTTTTAGATGTATATAAACTCATGAACAGTGGCCAATGGCCTGGCCATATGTTCAAGAAGAAAAGCAATGGAAAACTATGCTGTTAAAGGAATGTCTAAATGAGGCATGGACTTAGGGAAATAACTATGGGAATTTGTTGCATTAGGTAGGATATATTAATGACCACCGGAAGAACCCTTTTGCAGGATCAAAAGCTAGTTGGCACCAGCAAATGGACATCCTGGTACAGTTGCTGATGGGGGTCAGCCAGGTTCATGAAACAAGAGGAAATGGAACTGCTGCAGCAATGCAGAGGTAGATAAGGATGGATGTATTCCTTTTACACTTTCAGAGGCACAAAATGCCAGCAAGACCTGTCCTGTCTGCTACTGAGAAAGACAATCTGCACGTGGCTAGGGGCAGACTCCCCAGGGGCAGGGCCCTCACACATAACTGGCAAGTAGATTACATCAGGCAATTACCAGTAGCCCTAATATGGTATAAATGGGTTCTGACAGGAATAGACACATTCTGGACTAGGTTTTGCATACCTGATGGTTGATGCAAATGCTTCCAACACTATTTAAAAAAAAAGTTGGGGATCCCTAGGTGGCTCAGTGGTTTAGCGCCTGCCTTTGGCCCAGGGCATGGTCCTGGAGTCCCAGGGATCGAGTCCCACATCAGGGTCCCTGCATGGGGCCTTCTTCTCCCTCTGCCTGTGTCTCTGCCTCTCTCTCTCTCTCTGTTGTGTGTCTCTCATGAATAAATAAATAAAATCTTTAAAAAAAAAACTGGAACAGAAGATACAGTACCAATTTTGACTATCGAGATATATTGCTGCAGATAAAGAAATACAGTTTTACAGTTCTTAGCATTCAATGATGTGCAAAGCGTTGTAACATCAAATAGACACATCATATTGCATATCATCTTCAAAGAAATAGTTTGATAGAAAACTGGGACAGCCACTTGAAACATTTGATGTCTAAGTGGGAAGATACAAAGGCATGAAGCCCTGACTTATATGCCTTGCAATTGCACACTTACTACGAGAGAGACCAATATAGACCAATTTGCCATAAAAGGAGGGTTCCCCTATTTTTCTGGGGAATCTGGGGAAGAGAGTATGAGAGAAGACTATATAATTTTTTTCCACATCACCTTAACTTTCTTTATTTTCCCCTACTTATGCAATGGTCTTGAGACTACAGTTGCAATTGTGGGTGCTAGAAGGAGGAATGATCCTGAAACAAAAAACCGTAACTATGCCTTTAAACCTTTATGCCAGAATTTTTAAGGGCCTAAAGGGGTAGATTGTGCCTTTGGTTCACATGGAAAAGTTGGAATTGACAGTAAACACAGCTGTATCGTCTAGTGGTTGGGATATTCTACTAGTTCTAAACCTAGACAACTGTTTGGATGAGAGTGGGCAAAAGAGAAGGCAATGGCTAGATTGGTATTACTATGTGGGTAAGCATACTGGCTGAACCTAACATTCCTTCCAAAAATGGAAAAGTGTTGGTTAAAATCAATGTAGAAAGGAGAGAAGGAGAAATGGTAGCCGAAAGTGAAGGTTGTATAGAGAGGGAAAGTCCATATGACATTGGTACCTTCAAAGAGGCTGAGAAAGAGAATGATTTTGTCTCTTAGCACAATTATATACCAGGTGCCTGAAAAGATGCAACTACCAGTGCAAGGTCACCACTTTTTTGAAACTTGGTGAGGTCGAGTGGAAGCCTATAAATTTGCATCATCCTAAGAGACATTTTGGTCATACACTATGATTGCGTCCTGGACCAATTTTCAATGCCTGCATACAACTCTAGTCATCTGTCAATATCATTTGACTCTTGTAATTCAGGTTACATCTACGTCGAAAAATTTGATTTGGAAAGAAATTTCCAGGAACTACTTTCTTTTGGATCACTGGACCATACATTGTACACCTCCTGGTAGATTGATTACTGTTAATTATAAATCTTGATCAAATTCTTAGAAAAGTGCCTGGTCATAATACACAAAATATAGCAGCTGCATTCTAATATACTAATGTGCACTGTGCTCAAGTATGTATTATCCTTGTTTTTATGGGTGGCAACCTACTGAAAAGTTTTCTTGTTTTTCTGTCCTGGAGCAGGTTTATTTCAAGTTCATTTTTACACTGTGCATGGAGCTCTTCAGCTAGGATTTTGTAGAGGTTTCCCATTAGGTTGTCAACATGGAACAGAGTAGGTTTTCTCTTGTCCCTCATTCTCCTTCAAAACATGTGCATCAAAACAAAGCTCAAGTACATCAAAATTTAGCATTTGCTATGTGGTGAAAACCAGTATCAGAACTGATTTTGCCTATTAGATTTCAGCTAATTTTGAGTTCCTAATTAGAGCTTATTTTCTCACTACCTTTTCTTTTTCTTTCTTTCTCACTACTTCTATATTCATTTCTTTTTTCTTTAACTTTGGAGTTTTTTTTATTATTATTTCTATGTGTGTTGGTGTATATATATATTCAAAAGGAATCATGTAATACTTTATTTTCTCATTTATGAAAGCATGGAGGTAGAATTCTGATTGTAGGGGAAAAGTAAACATTGAATGATCATATATAAAATATACTACCATTTTGAATATATATTATTCCAATCATACACACACATACATGCATGAACATACATATCCTAGTTACTACATAAAAAGCATTTTGTTATGTTATTAAGCTTTTTTCAGAAATTTAATTATTTATATCTTCTTAACTTTCATATTGCAAAAGTAACGCATGTTGATATAACAGAAAATACAGATGCTAGAAAAAAAGAATTAAAAATTACCACCACTTGTTCATAGTAGCTATCATTTTATTTCGACAGATATGCATTTATACTATACATGCTTCCTTGCAGCTTACTTTTTTTACTTAACAAAACATTGCAGATCTTAGATATTGAATATATTTCCAAAATATTTTAAATGACTCATAGTATTCCATTTTATGTAAGCAAGATACTTTTAAAATCAATCCCACATATTTGGTCTTATCTGCAACAAAATTATCATTTATATAATGTATACATTGCCTTTACATGCATTGCATATATGGAACTGTTTAAAATATTATTTTATAAAAAAAAAATAAAATATTCTTTTATTATATTTTTATTTTGCATAATGTTACCATAATTCTCCTTACATAAAAGTATTTATGCACATCTCAGATTATTTCCTTTGTATAGATTTCTACAAGTCGGGTTATTGAGACTCAAAATAGAAATGTTCTTAAGAATCCTTGGTGGTTGTTGCCTAATTGCTTTTCATAAAATTTATGTAAGTATCACTTCTCACCAGCATAGTTTGACTATGCACATTTCAAGATATTGTTTTCCCTTCATTGATTAGTTAAAAAGAAGGTATTTGCTTATTTTGTATTTAAAAATCATTGTAAAGAAGTATTTTACTGTTTGTATTTCAACTTACTTAACTACTAGGCTAAATATTTTTCATATAGGGATGCCTGAGTGGCTCAGCAGTTAAGCATCTGCCTTCAGCTCAGGGAGAGATCCTGGAGTCCCAGGATCGAGTCCCACATATGCTCCTGATAGAGAGCCTGCTTCTCCCTCTGCCTATGTCTCTGCCTCTCTGTGTATGTGTCTGTCATGAATAAATAAATAAAATCTTTAAAAATAAATAAGTAGATATTTTTCATATACTTATAGGGCATTTATTATTCTTCTGTTACTAAAATTAAATGAAATTATCTATTTTTCTACTTGGTTTTAGTGCTTTTATTCTTATTTTGAGAATCTTTTTATTTTTTTAAAGATTTTATTTATGCATTCATGAGAGACACAGAGAGAGAGAGAGGCAGAGACACAGGCAGAGGGAGAAGCAGGCCTCATGCAAGAAGCCTGACGTGGGACTCGATCCTGGGACTCCAAGATCACGCCCAGGGTGGAAGGCAGGCACTAAACCGCTGAGCCACCCCGGGATCCCATTATTTTGAGAATCTTCAGTAAGTCACACTTTCATAATATTTGTGCAATTTCTTTTAGTTCTTTATTTGTCATTTAGTTGATTTTTGAATGATTTTGTGGGATGAAAAGCTTCAGTCTTTATTTCAATTTTTTAGTTATTTTTTTGTTGCTGTTATTTCTTTGACTGAATTTTGGCTGAAAAGTCCTTCTCACCTTATATTCTTGGCATTTTTCATTTAAAAACATATTTAAGTTGAAATATATTTTAATATGTTATAAAATATGGATCTGACTTTATACTTTTAATAGGTGGCCAAATATCTAGCTCAAGTAGGTTCATGTCTTTAAACTCAATTGAAATCATGGAATATACCTTTTATTTTAGAACTCTGGGAAATTAGGAGCACGAAGCTAAAACACATGTATAAAAGGGAAAGTATTTTATTCTGTCTTTACCATACCATCATTCATGTTTAATTATATGACTGCTCATCTTATTTTATATGCCTGCATCATCAAATAAAACACTACATAGATTTTATTTCTTTCTGAGAATTGTGAAGTTTCCTTTTTTCTCTACTCTTATTTCTTCTTGACCAGTTTTGCCAATTATAATATAGATTGCTTGTGGATGGATATGTCTGAAAGGATATTTATATCTGAGCACGGCTAATTCTAGGCACAGATCTAATGTCAAAATAAAGTAATCAGCATATATCCTGTCCCTTGTCTCTCTCTCCTAGTTTCAGATTCTGTTTCAGGGAGAAAAATACAGCCCCTTCTTCTTCCGCAGTGACAATCCAGGTGAGATAACAGAGTGTTCAATTAGCTGAGCTAATGGAGCAGCTCCCCCAGTTAAGCAGTGGGAACGGTTTGAAGCCTTCATGCTTCTTGTTCAATTTCATCCTCTCTGATAACATTTTTAACTGCCTGACAAATCCTCTTTATTTAAAGGCATTCTTCCTATACCTTATTAGTCTGGCGATATTCCAGTTAAATTCCCCAAAATGTCAACTTTGTTGGGCACCAAGTAGAAGACTTTGCATCAGTCTCATATACGTTATATTTCTCCAGCCCATCTTACCTCTTCCATGTTTGAATTCATTCAAAGTGAGCGGAGGAGGGCAGGCTGCCAACTCTGAGAGAAATTCTTGCCACAGTCCTTCCCATAGTTCGCTCCAGACCTGCTGTCTTCCTGGAGAGGAAGCTTTCAAATGTCTGAAAGGAGGAAGTAAAATTGTCACTTTCCCTGAAATATACAGTGTTGACAGCAAGTGTGGTAATTAACAGAAAATAAGGAATGCAGACATAGCAGTGGGACTGGTGGTTAGAAGCCATTCTTTTAACTCCATGAGTGCTGGAGGGAGTTGTGATGAGCTGATGTGTCTGTGGCATATGGAGGAATGTGGGGTCTGCGTTCAGAAGATGTGAGTCTAAGGATAGGCTCTAACACTTACAAAGGCTGACACTCCCTTCGTCTTTCAGCCCTTGTTTCCTTGTTTTTATTTCATATGATTATTATAAGAATAAAATGAGTGATGTGTGAAAGTGTTTCATAAATCACAAGTGCCATACAAAATAAAAGGACATGTTATTGTTGTTGTTCCTGATATGCAGACAATGAGGGAAGGAGAGGATTTTATTTATAGACCTTTTCTAGGAGACTTGTAAGTCAAATGAGGAGGCTGGAGCAAACAATAATTACAGATGGTCAATCATCCTACAGGTTATATTAAGGCATGTCCTTTAGAACCTGGTCACAACATTTAGAATTTTATTTACTTTGCTTGAAATAGGTACCATGACAGCATGTTATTTTCTTACTGAGTTAGGTAAGTCCTAAAATCTAAGCCTTTAGGAATAAGTTCCTGTATCAATCCATCTATTCATCCAAATGATTAATATGCATTCTGTGCTGATTTTGTGTAATGTACTAAGTTAAGCTATACGATTGCAAAGATAAAAAATACATGATTTCTGCTTTTGAAGGAGCTCAAAGCCCTAAAGCAGTTATAGATGTAGGTGTTCTTTCTTTTTTTTTAATAAACAAAATCTCAAAAGAAGGCCAGTTAAATAAAATCAAAGATGGTCTAAAAAACTACTCTTAGGTATAAATTTAAAGGCAACTCTGTATCATTTGGAGAGGTCCTTGATATATCTGTTGCTTAATTTTATTTGCAGGCTATTTAATTTTACTGGAGGGTGGCTAGTATGAAACTCCTATTTGAAAGCCTTCAGATCCCTTTAAACTTTTCTTACAAAGTCAAAACCAAATACACTAGCTGAAATAATTGAGCATCTTCTAGTTAATGAGGCCACATTACTAGACTCAAAAACAAGATTATTGTTATGAGCCTAAAGCAGGACTCTCCAAAACACCTTGGCCCTAGGCAGCCTCATGAGTTAGTTTCTATTCAAAACGTTTCCTTTGAGAATGGGTTTAACCTTTATTTCATGGGGTTAAAGGAAACTCCAAGAAGGCATGTTTGGTTATTGTTGTTTGTTATTGTCCACTCTAGGGAGGGGAATCAAACATTTTATATTTCCTAACTTATGTGAAAATTCATGCATAGAAGACCGGAGTTAAGTGGCAACAAATTTTAGATTTCCTGAAGTTATATTTTAGCACTTTTTATAGGTTGGTTTAGTTGGCAGCTGCCCAGCTGGATTGCCCTTAGTCTGGCTCAGAAAGGAGCCATGTACATTCTTTCACGCTTTACCTTTTCTAAAGGAAAAAAACAATATCCCTAAGGGTAAAATCAGATCCTAGTGTTACCAGTTTTCTTTTTCTTCCCCTTACTCACCCTTGTGGAACTACCGCATAAACAGCTATAAAGTACAGGATTATACTTAAATTAGACTTCTTTTTCTTTTTTTCTTCCTTCCATCCCTTGTCCTTCCTTCCTTCCTTCCTTCCTTCCTTCCTTCCTTCCTTCCTTCCCTACTTCCTTCCTTCTTTCTTTCCTTAAGATAAAGAGAAGTTTTATCAAAGACCATCTAGAAATGACATAAGAAAGTAAAAATGGCTCAAGAAAGTAAAGATTATTTGTATTTTAATGTATTTTTTCTGGTTGCTGTATAAATATACCTATATGTACACCTAGGTAAGTGTGTATATACATTTTTTACAAATTTGATTTGCCAAATTATTGCTTTGTAACCCTTTTTGTTTATTGAAAATATAAGTATGTTTTAAAAATTATTTTTCTACAATATAATCTGTATTCCAGTGCCTGACTTTACTAAGGTTGATTTATCAAGTCCCTGGTTATTTCTAAATGTATGTTATATACTATATTGTTACATCTTATAGCTAAATTTTAATGTATATAAATGATTATTTGGACATACATTATTAGAAATGGAATAACTATGTCAAAGAGTATTCATATATGAGGCATATAATGGTGATACAAATTTCCAAATTCTCTTCCAGAAAAGTGCACATTTATACTTCTTACATATGTTCACCTGCAAACTTTCCCAAACTCCTTTTTACAAAAAAAAAAGATTCCCCAGAACATTTCTTTTCTCTTTTAAACAATGTAATATCCATAACAGAAGAAAAATTAATATAACTCTTTTTCATAAGTATAACTTCAATAAGTATTCTAATGAATTCTAATGATGTGAAATGTCTAAAAAGACAGTCTAGTTGAAAATTTAAATATTAATTATAATTGTTTTCATAATGTGAATTGATAAAAAGAAACAAATATGAACAAAATCAAAGCAAAATAAAAGTAATGAATTAGGAGAATTAGTATGAATTAAAATTATGTAAGCTGCCATTCAGAATGGAGAAAGCTTTTTATTATGGCAGAAAGAGCACAAGGCTTCTTATATTGCTGGCTCCACTGCCAAGAAGCTACTTGCACAGTGTTCTGCAGAACTCTTAGCTTGTTTAATAATCAATTTCCTATCAATAAAATTCTGATGATGATACGGGTTTTTTTGTTTTTCTAAACTTGTAGGGTTTTTTCTAGGACAACTGAAAATTATAATGCATATTGAAATATGATATGTGAATAACAAGTTATGAATATGCTTGCAACACAAAGTGAACCAGTAGCAGCAGCAGCAACAACAGAATATGGAGCAGAACATTAATCTCTACCACACTCTACTGAATGAGAGTCTACATTATAACAAGATCCAGTGATATTTAGTCAACTTAAAGCTTGAGAAGCACGAAAAAAATTCATCTTGTTTAAACAAGAGATATTTACCAAAACTTTCTGTCAATATCTTCTCCAGAGGCTGATGGTAAAATGAACATACTAGTTAGAGTAGGAACACTAGAATAAAATAGGGTGAGTTAAGAAAGATCAAACTATGTTTTAGAGTTGGCCTTTCCACTCAGAAGAAATATGCCTATTTTGAGTTATGACTTTTTGAGCAAAAATTTGAAAAAATCTTATTAACATCAGGCAGTAGCAATTGGATCCATATATGTTGAAATCAAACTCACCTATCCTGGTGGGGATGGGATAGGAAAGAGATGAGTAAGGGACAGCAATGCGTCCTCCGTTGGTTGGGTTCCCATAACCTTTTGCGCTCAACCTCATGATGGCACTTACCATTCTGATTTTGTGAGATTCTGCATTCCTTTTGATATTTCCATTAGACTATACATTTCCTGAGGGCAAGGCTATATTTTATTTATTGTTGAGCCCTTAAAAACTAACAAAGTGTCTTGCACATAATAGGCTGAACACAATATTTACTAGTAATGTTGGACAGAGCAAATTTACATAGAAAAAAATCACAATATTTTCTGAATTACATGTCCAATCAACCTAAGAGCATGACAACTGATTATTTGGAATCTCTCTGCTTTTTTTTAATTGACATGTAATTGATATATAATATTCTATTAATTTCATTTGTATGACAGAGTGATGGGGCATTTGTATACATTGCAAACTCATTACCAAAATAGGTCTAGTTATCATTTGTCACCATACAAGGCTAATACAATATTGTTGATTGTATTTCCCATGCTGTACATTACATCCCCATGACTTACATTTTTTATAACTGCAAACTTTTACCTTTTGATCCCCTTCACACATTTTATGCTTCCCCAGCCACCCCCTTTGGCAACCACCACTTTGCTCTCTGTATCTATGAGTCTTGATTTTATATTGTTGTTTGCTTTGCTTTTTAGACTTCACTGATAAGTGAAATAATGTAGTATTTGTCTTTCTCTGTCTAACTTATTTCACTTGGCATAATATTCTCAAGATTCATCCATGTTGTCACAAATGGCAAGAATTTATGCTTTTTTATGGCTGAGTAGTATTTCATTGTCTATATACCACATCTTCTTTAGCCACTCACCTATCAATGGACACTTAGGTTGTTTCCATATTTTGACTATTATAAATAATGCTGCAACAAACAGGGCTGCGTACATCTTTTCAAATGAGTGCTTTCATTTCCCTTGGGTAGATACCTAAAAGACAAACTGAAGAATCATATGGTGGTTGTTTTTTTTAAATTTTTTGAGCAATCTCTATAATGTTTTCCACAGGGGCTCCATCAGTATAAATGCCCAACAACAGTGCATGAAGGTTTCTTTTTCTCCAGATGCTAACCAATACTTGTTACTTCTTGTCTCTTTGATACTAGTCATCTCACTTATGTGAGGTGATATCTCATTGTGGTTTTGATTTGCATTTCCCTGATAATGAGTGATGTCAAGCATCTTCTCTTGTTTCTACTGGTCATCTGTATGTCTTCTTTCAAAAAATGTCCATCCAGACCCTATCCCCTTCTCTAATCAAATTGGGTTTTTTTGTTGTTGTTGTTGTTGTTGTTGTTATTGAGTTGTATGAGTTCTTTATATATTTTTTATTGATCCTTATTAAATATGATTTACAAATATATTTAATTCATTAGGTTGCCTTTTCATTTTGTTGATGGTTTCCTTTGCTATGCAGATGGTTTTTGGTTTAATGTAGTCTCATATGTTTCTTTTTGCTTCTGTTGCCCTTGCCTTTAGAGTCAGATCCTAAAAACATTACTAAGACTGATGTCAGGGAGCTTACTGCCTATCTTTTCTTCTAGAAATGTTAGGATTTCAGGTATTAAATTCAAGTCTTTAATCCATCTTGACTTAATTTTTGTGTAGGGTGAAAGACAGTGGTGCATTTTTATTTTTTTTTTTGAATATACCTGTTCAATTTTTCCAACCTTGTTTATTTCAGAGACTGTCTTTTCCCCATGATATAGTCTTGCCTCCTTTGTCATAAACTAATTGACCATATATGCATGGGTTTATTTTGGGGCTCTCTTTACTGTTCCATTTACCACTGTGTCTGTTTTTATGAAAATACCATATTGTTTGATTACTATAACTCTGTAGTATAGTTTGAAATCAAGGCTTGCCATACCTCTGACTTTATTCTTTCTCAAGATCACTTTGACTAATTGGGGGCTTTTATAGTTCCATGCAAATTTTAGAATTATTTGTTCTAGTTCTGTGAAAAATGTCTTTGACATTTTGGTATGGATTATAATGAAGCTATAGATTCCTTTGAATAGTATGGACATTATAAGAGTAGTAATTTTTCCAATTCATAAACATGCTATATCTTTCCATTTATCTGTGTTCTTCAATTTCTTTCATCAGTGTCTTAAATTTTATCAGTGTACAGGTCTTTCACAGTTTAAATTTATTCCTGGGTATTTATTTAATTTTTTAAACTTTTTATTTATTTATTCATGAGAAACACATACAGAGAGGCAGAGACATAGACAGAGAAAGAGACAGGCTCCCTGCAGAGAACCCAGTGTAGGACTTGATCCTGGGACCCTGGGATTACAACCTGAGCCACAAGCAGGAGCTCAACCACTAAACGACCATGTTTTATTCATTTTTGATCCAATTGTAAGTGGGATGGTTTTCTTTATTTCTCTTTCTGGTAATTCATTATTAGTGTATAGAAATGCAATGAATTTTTTATGTTAATTTTGTATCCTGAAAGCTTACTGATTTCTCACTCTTTGAGGATAGATTATCTCTCCCCTGTTTTTGGTCAAATGATATACTTATGTCCCCACATTCCACTGCAGAAGCCTAGGTCATCCCTGAAGGCTTTCACTGTCAGTTTCCTATTCTCACCACCTACCATGGGCACATGGCATTTGTTCTACTAATCAAACTTCTGAGATTAAATTTTGAGTGACTGATCAAGAATGGAAGAAATGGCTATAATTTATCTCAGCAAAGGCACTCTGACCAGTCTTTGTCTGCTATGAGCCCATCCTTAATAAATGTTTTATTCTAGTTAACTGGAGTTTCCTGGGTTCTTGCCGCTGCCAAGAATTTCCACTATTCTTCTTATTGATTGTGACAACTCTTATTAGCCACTGCCCACCTAAATGTTTTTTCTTATAACTAAAAATCCCTAATCACTATAGTGGTTAAGAACATGGGCTTCAGAAGCAGATAACCTAGATTCATATCTTGGTCTTCCACTTTCTAGCAGTTGAGTGAAATTTATTTGATCTCTCTTTGCATATTTGCTCAGCTATAAGCACATATATTAATGTCGAATACATAGGTTTGTTCTAATAATTAATTTAGGCAACATAGATAAAATGTATCATATAATTTCTTGGCACCCCAAAGTGCTCAAAATTGATAGTGGTAGCAAGTTAATTGAACCTTAGTTTCCTCAACTGTAAAATAGGGAATAATAATACATTTTACATATGTTTCCTGGGATAGTAGAAAAAATATGACATATGGATTTTTTTTAATTTATTTATTTATTTATGATAGTCACAGAGAGAGAGAGAGAGAGAGAGAGAGAGGCAGAGACACAGGCAGAGGGAGAAGCAGGCTCCATGCACGGGGAGCCCGACGTGGGATTCGATCCCGGGTCTCCAGGATCGCGCCCTGGGCCAAAGGCAGGCGCCAAACCGCTGCGCCACCCAGGGATCCCTGACATATGGATTTTATATAAAACATTATAACATGCCTGGTATTCATGTATTATCCTTGGTGGATGCTTCTGTAATGTTCCTTGATTTGGCATGATGTCATCATGATCATCATCAGTATCATCACTATGATCAACATCTAACATTCCTATGTGAAGTATTTTGCTTTAAATAATATAATATATTTGTAGTAATGAATAGATATTGTTATCCTCATTTTATAGGTAAAGAATCTCAAGGGCAGAGCATTTAAGTGATTTTTCCCAAAGTTTCTCAACTAGTAGGTAGGTAATCAGGGATCTAAAACCACTCATGTTTGAATCCAAAGCTCATGTTCTTTGTTACAATGCTCTGAAGGTGAATGACAAGTTCACAGTTGTTGGTTCAATGGCCTTGTCTTTCAAACAGAAATATATATATATAATTTTGTGAAGTGTATTAACCAACTAACAAAGGAATAACCTTTTTTATCAAGGTCTTTGGTCCATCTTTTTATTCTGAATTCTTTAAACCAATTTTCTCACTAATTACTTGAAATACAGAGCATATTGTGTCACATGCACACACACAAATCTAAGAAGCTTCTAAGTAGAAGTGGAGTAGTCAGCAAAGTTTAGTTTTCTGTAGTCTTTATGTAAAGGAAAGACAAGGAGTTCTTAAAGCATTGTTTTTACAAAAAATAAAATGGATGGTTAAATTTTGTCAAAATCCATGCTTCTAAGTGCTAGAGCTATGAAAACATGCTGTCTTTATCAGACAAGATATCATGTAAAGGGTAAAGTATATAAGTTAACGTTTACTCTAGGACACAGCATCTCCCAAAGGAAGGCTTTACCAATATCTATTTCTCTTATAATGTGACACTTTGTCAGAGTGTTTTTATTTCTTACTGACTGAAAAATAAGAGTGATTTCTGGGGACCTGAAACTTATTTGATTCAGATTCGGAAACTTACAGGAATTTCCTTCATGTTGATATTTATTTAGTCTTCGAACAACTAGTGACTTTCAAGGCATGCAATATATGGAAATGAAAGTTTAAATAGGTGATTTGAACCATCTTACCTGACCTGTTTAATGAAATTTCTATGACACATTTTTTCTAGGATATATCAATCCTTTTTAAATTCAAGATTTTGTTTTGGTTTATATATACAACTGTAAAACTGAATAAGGCATACATTTATTTATTCCCAAAACACATATATCTTGAGTGTCTTCTTTGTGCTTTTGTGATAGGCTATGGGATGTGGGTAGAAAGATGAAAGAGAATCAGATTTCAAGAAATTCACAGTCTGTTAGAGGAATCACCAATAGATGCAATTATGATAAACTAGGTGAACTGCTATGAATGAGGCACATAATTACTTGGCCTGGGAATACTGAGGAACATTTAACCTACATCTCATATTTGACTATAATAAGAGAAAGCTAACCTTCAGTCAGAGTTGAGTAGTGATAGAAGTGTGAAGGAAAGCTATGCTCCTAGCCTTTAGTGTTATGGTGATCACAAAGTTCATCATTTAATTATATTCTGTTTTACATACACTGTTGTAAGATTGATATATGTAGGCTAGTGGTTAAAAGTATAGCTTCTGCAGTCAGATATTTTCATCTCTAAAACCTGTTTTACCATTGGCTTGGGCACATTTTTTTTTACCATTTTAAAACTTCATATTCCTTAATTTTAAAAGGTAAATGGTAGTTGTTTCACTGCATATTCACACCATTTGGGTATTGAATGAAAAGATCTATGTATGTTTAACACACTTTCTGTCATGTAGTCAATAAGTGATAGCTACCTCGTTGTTATTGTTACCATCATCGTTATTATTTCTGCTCATAAATTGTATGTTTATTGTGGACATGATATAGTTTTTTTAATAGTAGGTAATTTGGCAATAAGAAAATGTAACCAGCATTTGTTCTGGAGGAAAATTAAGAATGAGAAGGATTCCTGTGCTGGCCATTAGGTGAAGCAATGGAGCATATGAGGTAGAGGCTTTCTGAGCAACTTGGAAAGAGAGCTGCATAAGAGAAAAGTGCCAGCCAAAGGATTCTCAACTTCTATAGAGGGCATAACACCTGGTCCAACGTGATGCCCTTTTTATGGTTTTAACATTTGTCTAAAAATTTCCTGGCACTGTTCATTCGGGAGGTACAGCCTAATCCTCTTACCTTTGCATGTTGTGTGGCCTCATTAGAAGTCATTCACTTCTAGTAGACTATGGAGAAAATGACAACATGCAAATTCAGAGAGGTAATAAAAAGCCTCTGTAGATTTTGTCGAGCGTGTTCCGATTTGTTTTTCTCAGATCCCTCACAGTGTGAGAAAACTTGGGAGCCCAAGCAGGAGCCCCTATGGCAAAGAACTGAGGTCTCCACCTAATAGCCAGGGTTGAACTGAGGCGTCCCAAGAATGTGGGACTGAGACCTTCCCTAGTCAAGCCTCCGGGCTGCAGCCTCGTGAAAGACCTGAGCCAGAACCAATCATCGAAGCAAGTACTCCAACTCCTATATTCTAATTGATCCCAATTTATCTTGTCTTGATGTAATCTCAGACACTTGCATCTCATCCATTTGGAGATTGTTTCAAAGAAATTTTGAGATTCTTGTGAAACTAGTTTTCCTTCCCCTAGTATTGAGAGAATATTTTTACCCTATTTAAATACCTTCCTCTCCGTCAGAATGCCACAAAAGTTGTGCCCTTCTCAGTGTATCATATCGGGGATCACATGATATTCCTATGTCTCATTGTTGGTGATGCTAACTTTGATCACTTAGTTCAGGTGGTTTATTCCAGGTTTTGCTACTATAAAGTTATTGCTTTTCACTTTGTAATTAATAAGTATTTTGAGACAGTGCAAGTTTTCTGTTTTTGATCATACATTTGCCTAATAATTTAAACTTGGTATAATTATTACTATGGTGTTTGCCAAATGGTGATTTTTCTATTTCTATCATTATTTCTACATTTAATCATTGGAATTCTAGTATAAGGAAAACTATTCCCTTCTCCCCTCTAGCTTATTTATTTAATTAATTTTTTAGGATTTTGTTGGTACTATTTTTGTAACTGTTTCAAATAAAATACGAAACTGTTTCAAAATAAAAAGTTAGAAAAAAATTTAAATCATCAAAAAGTCACTTAATGTGTAGTCAAGGAAGCCTTTGAAGTGTCTTATAACTTTTATGTAGTATAAGGCTACTTGTAAATTTAGATGTTTACCAGTGGTATGTGCATCACTGAAATAGAATTGAGATAGTATTGTCAAGATCACCATTGACTCTGCCAATTTTGACAATATAATTTCTATTAAAGGATAATCATATATAAAAGTTTGAGACCAATATTACAGTAGTTATCTCTTTAATTATTGCAATTTACCCTAGTATATTTCCTTCCAAAGTGAACATCTCCAAATTCTAAATAATGGACAAATTGATTTTTTAAAAAGAACCGTATGTTGAGGAGTCTTTAATTTTATCACAGTTTTTCCAGTGTTGGTATGAGCATAAGGATTAGAGATATGACCAAAATAAAAGGGTCTTAAACTTTTCATATTTTAATTTTTTTATCTTTATATTCTGGATACTATCAAAGAAACTAAAACTGGACTTATATCATACTGCTGACACTATTATTCTATTTGTACATATATTAGACAACATTTATTGGTACTGATAGGTAGTTTCACTTATATTAGATTAATGGATCCTCAACACAACTGTTATGGTGTGTATTATTTCTATTTTATTGATGAAAACATGAACTTAGTTATCTTTTCTATGTCTCCCTGATAGAACTATGAGGATTGTGATTTGGTAACCACATTGTTTTTCTTTTGTGTCACAATATCTTAGTCTATATTTCAATAAAAAGCCATGTTTAAATTGTGACATATTTTTGAGATTGTAATAATTATTCTCTGTATTTTGTCTTTGTTTTCTAGTACTTTTTCTTTTACTAAGTTTTTTGTTCTTTTTTTTCAAAATAATTTAATATTGTAGTTTCTTACCTAAAGCCAAAATTGGAACAAGTCTGTTTTCTTGAAATCTAGTTTTGATGCGGCTGTTTCACAAGGATAAAAATAAAAAGGCAATGAAGATCTCCATTATTGTATTTAGGATTACTTGACATTATTAGAAACTGACTATTCTTAGTAAAGTTTGGTTTTTATTCTTTATAATATATTATTAAACATATTGCCATTTATTTTGCCAAGTAACATGTAAGAGGAAAAATAAGCTGAAAATGTTTTCCTTTAGCTGCAATGTTAGTAGCTCTCTCTATTTTCAACTGATCAGCATTATTGGCAAAAAGTTGCCCTGGTGATGGCCCTTGGCTTTGTTTTGGCAAGGAGATCTCAGAAAGATTTCCCAATTAGTTTGGATGCAATGAAAAGTGATGAAGCAGCATAGCTGGCTGGATATATGGGACAGGAATACATATTAAATAGAATTCATGTTGTACAATACACTTTCAAAAGAAATATGCTTATTTGTACAACTAGACGTGCAATACCTAATACTTTCCAAATGATGTATGATGGTCTGTAGTCATCTGCATTGTTTACAAGCTGAAGATATTATAAGGAAAATGTGACAGTGAATTTCTTGTGTCAAATTGATTGGCCATGGAGCTTCTGGATTAAACATTATTCTGGGTGTGTTTGTAAGGGTGTTTCTGAATGCAAATGGTATTTGAATATGTGGACGTTATTGCCATCTCCAATGTGAGTGGGTATTATCCAGTCTTTTGAGAGCCTGAACAGAACAAAAGGTTGCAGGAAGGAGAAATTAATCCTCTATTTTTTGCCTTACTGATTGAACTAAAGGATCTCACCTTATTTTCTCTGGCCTTCACACTGGAATTTATATCATTGTCTCTTCTGGTTTTCAGGCCATTGGATTTGGACTGAATTATACCACTGGCTTTCTTGGGTTTCCGGCTTGCAAATGGCAGATTGTGGGAGTTTTTGGTCTCCACAATTGTGTGAGCCAGTTCCTCACAATAATTTCAATCTAATAAACACATATATATGTGTAATATTTTTATCATTTATATATTCTATACACATACACATTATATATAATACATGATAGATGATAGATAGATAGATAGATAGATAGATAGATAGATGATAGATATCTTACTGGTTTATGTTCTCTGGAGAACCTTAACTAATACAGGCAGGAACAAAATATTTTAAAACAAATGATCTATAGCTCTTTGAACACAATTGCTATCCAATAAATATTTATTGACACTGACTAATGCCTTTGTCTGGAGTCAGTGAATTGATGTGCAGTACCTTCAAGAATTAAAGTTATTGTGGATTAAATCTGAAGAGTTATTCATAGCATCCTGGCAAATGCCCTGGTTTTCCCTTCTTTGTTCGGTTTCTATCTGCATTACCTTATGTTTTCATTTTTTAAAACTGCAGGACTCTGATGACACTGTTCCATTCCCATGTATAGCCCAGCAAACCTTTTAGAGCTAAATGAGCAAAGACATGAATCATATCATTAAGCAGATGCTGGCTCTAGGTCTGAAAGAAATGGACAACCTAGGTTATAAATATTAATTGGACAAAATAGCAGTCAGGCAACACTCCTAATTTTGAAAAATGTGCAATAACAAAGGGTGTTATAAGTACAAGTTAAATAAGCCACTCTGAAGACATCCTCTGAGAAAAATTCCACATAAAAATGCACAGAATTGTAACTTGTTAGAGTAATTAGAAATACTCTGATTTTCCAAAGTATTTTTAGGATAGACACCTCACTTTCCTTTTTAATTCAATCAATTTAGAATGTCTATTCAGGAGTAATGTCAGTAAAAAATCAGAATAGGAAATCTCAGCCTTTATCTCCCACAGAAACACCAATTTAACAACAACATATGGACCAAAATACTTTTCTGAGAATTTTTGAATCCAGTTAAGAAGTTACAGTACTTCAGACAAGCACAAAATTAAAAAAAAAAAAAAAGCTACATTGAAATTGGAAAAAAAAAAAGCAATCTCACTCTACCCCTGTCACCCCCTTCTCTAAACCAGCACAGCTCAGCGACTTAGTCTATGACTTCTCTCTCAAGGAAAAAGAAAAAGTGGAATGTGCATCCAGTGCTCCTGGACTCTCTGTGAACTGCCTGCAAGAATAGTTTCTGTCTTTTTTTTTTTTTTAATAGTTTCTGTCTTACGTTACCAGGAGTATTAACAGAACTAGCATCATTTTGGCAGCTAAGAACAAGGAAAGATGCAGTGGACACACATAAGCAGTGGCTTGCTGCTGCTGGCAGGGTGTGCAAGATTGAGAGAATGCACAGAATCTGAGGCATAGAATCTGGGAGAGCGTCACGGACCATGCCTCCAACATTCTGGTTTTTATTTTTTATTTATTTTTTATTTTTAAAATTTTTTTTAAATATTTTATTTATTTATTCATGAGACAGACAGAGAGAGAGAGAGAGAGAGAGAGGCAGAGACACAGGCAGAGGGAGAAGCAGGCTCCATGCAGGGAGCCCGATGTGGGACTCGATCCTGGGTTTCCAGGATCACGCCCTGGGCTGAAGGCAGCACTAAACCGCTGAGCCACTGGGGCTGCCCACCTTCTGGTTTTTAGGTATATTTCCAAAGGACTGGTTTCTGTCTTGCCACACTTGGAGAACTGATTAGATGAGGATTGGTTTCAGTGCCTAGGGACAGTAAAAACAAAGGGAAAAGACAGAAAGCCTGCTATACCCTACAATATTCTACAAAATTGGGACAAAGTGCAGAACCTGAGGCTTCTTTCCCAGAAGGGAGGAAGAGAAGTGGAACGTGCCTCCAACATCCTGGGTCGCAGTGGATGGACTAGTCAGATGCCCACGGGAACAAGAGATTATGAGCTCCTGAAAAAAAGTTAAAATTCTTAAATCTCTATAATTAGGAATTTACACACAAAAGTCCAGAGAAAATACATCCATGAAAAGGGTTTGAAAAACTCCCAGAGTGTCTAGCACAGATGACTGGTGACTATCTTTCCCAGCTGAAGCCAGTTGGTAAAGACTGGGAAGAACAGCTGTTTCTTCAAATAAGTAGATATCAACACAGAGCTACAAGGAACAAAGGGAATCATAGAAACATGACCTGATCAAAGGAACAAATAAATCTGCAGTAGCCCAACCTAAAGTAATGGAGATCTATTTATTATTTGACAAAGAATTCAAAATAATCAAAGAAGCTGATTTGTAAGAGAATTATAAGTGAATTTTAAGAGAACACAGGTAACTAAATTAAATTAAGAAAATGATACATGAACAAAATGAGAATATTAACAAAAAGGTATGATTATGAAAAGGAACCAAAGAGAAATTTGGAGCTGAACAGTATAGTAATTGAACTGAAAAATATCACTGGAATTATATAACAATTGGCTTTATCAACTGTAGGAAAGAATAAGCAAACTAGAAGACAAGTCATTTGAAATCATCCAGTACTAGGAGCAAGAAAGAAAAAAAAAAAAATAGAAATGAGTGAAGAAAGCCTAAAGAACTTTCAGAATACCCACAAGCCATGGATGCGTGTTTCCAAATCTGGGAAGGAACCTGGACATTCAGATTCATGAGGTCAAAAAACTCCAAATATGATGTATCCAAATAACTCTATCCCAAGATCATCATAATCAAAGACAAAGAATTTTGAAATCTATGAGAGAGAAACAACTCATCATATACAAGGGCACCCCCATAAAACAATCAGATTTCTCAGTAGAAACCTTGAAAGTCGGAAGAGCTATGGATGATATATGATATATTTAGAGTGCTGAAGAAGAAAACTAGAATACTCTATGTGAATGAGTGAATAAGAATACTATATGTGAAAAAACTGTCCTTCAAAATAATAAAGAGAAAAAAACTTTCCAGACAACCAAAAACTGAAGGAATCCATCACCTTTAGATTTGATTTACAAATAATGCTGTAGGGTGTCCTTCAGGCTGAAATAAAAGCCATTATACAACACAAAAGCATATGAAAGTGCAAAGCTCACTGGTCTAGGTAAATATATAAACAAATACAGAATACTATAATGCTGTAATGCATCTGCATAAGTCACTTTTAAGTCTAGCATAAGAGTTAAAATACAGAAGTATTAGAATAACTATTATTACAAAAATATGTTAATAATATGTACACAATATAAAAGGATGTAAAGTATGGCATCAGTACCATAAAGTGTGTGGAAATAGAAGGAAAATTGTAGAGTTTTATATGCAGTTGAAGTTGTTTAACAGTTTAAAATAGACCATTATAATCATAAGATATCTTATGTAAGCCATATGGTAGCCAAATACCTGTAGGAGACACACAAAATTGGGGGGAGAGGAGGGGATCAAAATATGTCCTAGAAAAATTGAGTGATTCACAAAGAAGAGAGGACAAAAGGGACAAAAAACTACAAGACAGATATAAAACTGCAATAGTAAGTCCTTCCCTATTGATAATTGTTTAAACATAAAGGAATTAAATTTTCCAATAAAAATATAGAGTAGATGAATGGATTTAGAAAATTGAAACCTAAGTATATGCTGTCCATAAAAGAATCACTTTAGCTTTAAGGACCACATGGGCTAAAAGTGAATGGATAGAAAAAGATACTATATGTAAATGGTAACCAAAAGGTAGTGTATTTACTTCAGACAAAACAGACTTTAAGTGAAAACTGTCACTGACCAAAAGAAGATCATTATATAATGAAAAAGTGGTCAATTCATCAGGAAGATGTAAATTTGTAAAAATATATGCACCCAACATCAGAAAACCTAAATATATAAAGCAAATATTGATGGATATGAAGGAGAAATAGACAGCAATACAATAGTACTAGGAGACTTCAATACCCCACATTCAACAGTGAATAAAACACCCAGACAGAAAATCAATAAGAAAACAGCCCACTTGAATGACCCTGTAGCTCAAATAGACCCAAGGTACTTATATAGAACATTCCAACCACCAACAGCAGAATGCACATTCATCTCAAGTGCATGCGAAACATTTTTTAGGATAGATGAGCTTAGGTAACAACAACAACAACAAAAGTTTGAAATTATACCAATTAACTTCCACAATGCAATAAAACTAGATCAATAACATAAGAACAACTAGAAAATTCATTGATATATGACAACACACTCTTCAAAAATCAATACATCAAAGAAGAGATAAAAAATTTAACAAATATCCTGAGGAAAATGAAAATAATGATACAACATACCAAAATTTATGGAATGCAGTAAAATCCTTCTAGGAGAGAAGTTTATAGTACTAAACAGCTACATTAAATATATCTATTTCGAACAAAAACTTTGCACACAAAGGAACTAGAAAAAATAACAAACTAGCCCAAATTGAACAAAAGGAAAGATAAGAAGTATTAAAGTATAAATGAAATAAGAAAAAAAAAACAGGAAAAAAAATCAAAACTAAGGATCTGTTTTTGAAACAAAGAGCAAAGAGACTGAACAATTAAATGACAACAAATCGGATAACCTACAAGAAATGGATAAATTGCTAGAAACATACAACCAACCAAGACTGGATCACGAAGAAAAAGATAAAATCATGAACAAATCGAAAATCTGAAGAAAAAATAATAAGAAGGTGAGTCAGTAATCAAAAACTTCCCAACAAAGATAAACCCAGGCGCAGGTGAATTCTATTAAACATTTAAGAAAGCATTAATACATCACAGTTATATGTCAAATAAATTTCAGTTTAAAAAACCCAGAAACCTTTATTACATGTGCTTTAAACAATCCTTTTAATGCATTACAGAAAAGATATTCATTCTGTGAAATAATGCTCATGTCAAAGTAGGTTGCACAGAACATTCATATACTCATGGTTAATACAAAAAAAAAGGAATTAAGAATTATTCTTCTCAAACTCTTATAAAAAATTGAAAAGGAGAAAATACTTCAAACTTATTTTACAGTGTTAGAATTACTCTGATAACAAAGCCCGATAAGGGAAGTACACAAGAAAAGAAAATTATAGTCCAATCTCCTTTGGACATAGGTGCAAACATTTTCAACAAAATATTGGTAAACAGAATTCAACACCACGTAGAGTGGATAATACTCTGTGATCAAGTGGGATTTATCCCTGGGATGCAAGAATGTGATACATCACGTTAATAGAATGAAAGATAAAAATATGATCATCTCAATAGACACAACAAAAGCACCAGACAAAGTATAACATCTTTTCCTCAACACAGCAAAAGTCATATATGATAAATTGTCAGCTAACATCATCCACAACTGTGAAAGGGTTGAAATATTTTTCACTAAGATCAGGAAAAACACCAGGGGGTCAATTCTCACCACTCCTATTTAACATAGTACTGGAAGTGCAAGCCAGAACAATAAGGCAAGAAAATAAAATAAAAGGCATCTAAACTGAAAGGAAGGGCAGCCCGGGTGGCTCAGCAATTTAGTGCCGCCTTCAGCCTGGGCTGTGATCCTGGAGTCCTGGGATTGAGTCCCATGTTGGGCTCCCTGCTTGGAGCCTGCTTCTCCCTCTGCCTGTGTCTCTGCCTCTCTCTCTGTGTGTGTTGCTCATGAATAAATAAATAAAATCTTTAAAAATAAATAAACTGAAAGGAAGAAGTAAAAATTGTCTCTTTTTGAAGATAACATGGTCTCATACAGATACACCTCATTTTATTGTGCTCACTTTATTGCACTTTGCAGACATAGCTTTTTTCCCTGACAAATTGAAGATTTGTAGCAACCCTGAATTGAACAAGTCTACCAGCACCATTTTTCCAACAATATTTGCTTAGATCATGTCTCTGTATCACATTTTGGTGATTCTCACAATATTTCAAACTTTTTCATTATTTGTTACAGTGATCTGTGATCAGTGATCTTCTCTGTTACTTTTATAATTGTTTGAGGTGCCATGAGCCATGCCTATATAAAACTGTACTTAAATGATAAATGATGTGTGTGTTTTAACTTCTCAGGCAACCCACTATTTCCCATTTCTTTCCCTTTCTGTGGTCCCCCTATTCCCTAAGACACAACAGTATTGAAATCAGGCTAAATAACAACCCTACAATGGCCTCTTAGTGTTCAGGTCATACATCTCTCACTTTAAATCAAAAGCTAGAAATGATTAAGCTTAGTGAAGAAGGCATGTCAAAAGCTGAGATAAGCCAAAAGCTAGGCCTCTTGTGCCAGTTAGCCAAGTTGCGAATCCAAAGGAAAAGTTCTTAAAGGAAATTAAAAGTGCTACTCCAGTGAACGCATGAATGATAAGAAAGCAAAACTGACTTATTGCTGATACAAAATTTTTTTTTAGCAATCTGGATATATCAAACTGCTTGCAACATCCCCTTAAACAAAGCTTAATCCAGTACAAAGTCGTAACGCTGAGATGTTTGAGAGAAGTGAGGCAGCTGCAGAAGAAAAGTGTGACACTAGCAGAGGTAGGTCGGTGAGGTTCAAGGTAAGAAGCCATCTCCTATAATATAAAAATACAAGGTAAAGCAGCAAGTGCTGATGCAGAAGCTGCAAAAAACCATCTAGAAGATTTAGCTAAGATAATAAATGAAGGTGGCTACACTAACCACCAGATTTTCTCTGTAGACTAAAAGCCTTTGGTTGGAAGAAGATGCCATCTTGGACATTTGTAGCTAGAGAAGACAAGCCAATGCCTGGCTACAAACCTTCAAGGACAGATTGACTCTCTTGTTGGGGGCCTATGTAACCGATCACTTTAGGTTGAGACCAGTGCTGATTTACCATTTGAAAAATTCAAGAACCCTTAAAAATTATGCTAAATCCACTCTGCCTGTGTTTTGTAAGTGGAATAGAACATCTTAGATGACAGCACATCTGTTTACAACATGGTTTACTCAATATTTTAAGCCCCCACCCCCCCTACCCCCGCCTGGTAGAGATTTACTGTTCAAGAAAAAAGTTCCTTTCAAAATATCACTGCCCGTTGACAATGCCTCTGTGCACCTTGGCACTCTGATGGAGGTATACAATGATATTAATGATAATTTTCATGCCTGCTGATACAACATCCACTCTGCAGCACATGGATTAAAGAGCCATTTTGACTTTTAAGTGTCAGTACTTTAAAAAATGAATTTCTTAAGGGCTATAGCTGCCATAGATAGTGATTCCTCTGGTGGATTTGGGCAGAGTAAATTGAAAACCTCTGGAAAAGAGTCACCAGTCAAGATACTATTAAGAACATTTGTGATTCATGAAAAGAAGTCAAAATACCAACATTAACAGGTGTCTGGAAGAGGGTGAATCCAGTCCTCACGGATGCTTTCAGGAGTTCATGACTTCAGTGGAGGAAGTAACTGCAGATGTGGTGGAAATAAGAGAACTAGAATTAGAAGCGGAGCCTGAAGATGGGACTGAATGGCTGCAGTCTCAGGATCAAACCTGAACAGAAAGTTTCTTCTTATGGGTGAGCAAACAAAGTGTTTTCTTGAGATGTATCCTCCTCCTTGTGATGACGCTGTGAAGATTATTGAAAAGACAACAGAGGATTTAGAACATTACATAAACTTAAAAAAAAGAAGAAGAAGAACATTACATAAACTGAGTTGATAAAGCATGGTAGAGTTTGAGAAGACTAACTCCAATTCTGAAAGCACTTCTAACCCAAGTAAAATGCTATCAAATGCATCACATGCTACAGAGAAAGCGTTTATGAAAGGGATAGTCAATGAGTGCGGCAGACTTCATTGTTGCGTTATTTTACGAAATTGCCGCAGCCACCTCAGCCTTTAGCAATCACTATCCTGATCAGTCAGGAGCTGTCAACATCAAGGAAGCATCCTCCACAAGGAAAAAGAATAGGACTTGCTGAAAGCTCAGATAATGGTTAGCAAATTTTAGCATAATGTATCTTTTTATGAAGGCATGCACATTGTGTCTTAGAAATAATGCTATTGCACACTTAACAGGCTATTGTATAGTGTCAACATAGATTTTATATGCACTGAGAAACCAAAAAAAAAATTCTTTTGAATCACTTGATTGTGATATTTGCTTTATTCTATTGGTCTGGAAGTGAATCACAGTATCTCCAAAGTATGCCTATATATATAATATCATGTCATCTGTGAGTAGTGACAGCTTTACTTCTGTGCAATTTAGGTGACCTTTTTTCCTTGCTTAATTACTGTGACTAGGATTTTCGTATCTATGTTGAATACAAGTGTTGAGGGTGGCCATCCTTTTCCTTATCTTAGAGAAAAAGCTTTCAGTTTTTCACTCTGGAGTACAATGTTAGCTGTTAACCTTTATTACGTTGAGGCATGTTCTTTCTGTGCCCACTTTGTTAAGAGTTTTTATTATAATTGTTGAATTTTGTCAAATGCCTTTTATGCATTTATGGAGCTGATCATCTGATTTTATTTTTTATTTTATTTTTTTAATTTTTTTTTTTTTATTTTTTATTTATGACAGGCACACAGTGAGAGAGAGAGAGGCAGAGACACAGGCAGAGGGAGAAGCAGGCTCCATGCACCGGGAGCCCGATGTGGGATTCGATCCTGGGTCTCCAGGATCGCGCCCCGGGCCAAAGGCAGGCGCCAAACCGCTGCGCCACCCAGGGATCCCTGATCATCTGATTTTAATCCTTTGTTTTGTTAATGTGGTATATCACATTGTTTTGTGAATATTTATCCTTGAATCTCTAGGATAAATCCCACTTGATCATGGTATATGATTCTTTAATTTATTGCTGAAAGTGGCTTGCTAATATTTTGTTAAGGATTTTTGCATCTATGTTCATCAGGGATATTGGCTTTTAATTTCCTCTTTCTTGGTGGGGGATATCTTTGTCTGATTTTGGTATCAGGGTAATGTTGACTTCATTAAATGAATTTTTAAGCATTCTTTCCTCTTCAGTTTTTTGGAATAATTCCAGGAGGATAGGTATCCTATTTCTTTTGGTCATATTTGTTTTTTCTAAGGGTTTATCTAATGGGATCGTAATATGGAGTCTTTGGCTTCTTTCACTAAGCATAATATTTTATGTTTATTTGTATTGGTTTTTGTTTAAATAGTTACTTCTTTAAAGTCTGAATATTGTTCTAGTCTCTGGATTTAAAACAGTATGTTCATTAACCTGTTGATAGGCATTTAGGATGTTTCTAGTTTCAGGCCATTACAAATAATGCTGCTATAAAAATTTAGTTCATCTTTGAACATAGGTCTTTCTTTCTTTCTTTCTTTCTTTCTTTCTTTCTTTCTTCTTTCTTTCTTTCTTTCATAAATGCTTAGAAAGAAATTGCTGAGCTTATATGGTGAGGATGTTTTTAAGTATGTAAGAGACTTTCAAATTGTTTTCCATAGTATTGTGACATTTCACAATCCCACCAGCGACAGAACTCCATCTGCTACACATCTTTATTGATCCTTGTATTGTCAGGCACTTTAATTTTAGTCATTCTAATGGAAGTATAGAAGTATCTCATTGTGGTTCTAATTTACATTTACCTGATGATTAATGGTGTTGAGCATCTCTTTTTGTTTATGACCTTTGGATAAGCATTTATTCAAATCTTGCCTATTTTTATTGGGTTGGTTGTATTTTTATTAAATTGTAAGAGCTCTTTATGTCTGAATATAAATATTTGTCATATATATGCAGTGTAATTATTATTATTATTGCTTTTATCCTATAGATTTTCATTTTCTTGATAGTCTTTTCATTTTTTGGAAAAAGTCTAATTTACCTTCTTCTTTTTTTTTTTTTTCTTTTATGATCTGTCTTTTTCCAGAACAGAAGATCTACCTGGGAAATCTTAGCATAACCCAATGTCATGAAGGTTTTCTCTATTTTCTTCTACAAGAAACCTTTTATAGTTTTAGCCTCTAGTCTTAGGATGGTGATGAACATTGACCTAATTTTTACATATGAGGTGATGATCAAAGTTCATTTCTTTTCAAAGTAGATATGCAATGGTTCCATTACCAAATATTGAAACTACTGTCCCTTACTCACTAAATAATATCATATGTTTGCTGAAAACCAATCACTATGTATGCATATATCAGAACTATATTTAATCCCACTGGTCTCACCACACTGTCTAGATTATTACAGCTTTATAGTTGTCTTGAAATCAGGCAGAAGTCTTCCAATTGTGTTCTTCTTTTTCATAATTATTTTAGCTATTTTAGATTTTTTGCATTTCCATAGAAATATTAGAATCAGCTTGCAAATTCCTTTCAAAATGTTTGTAGGGTGATGGGGAGATTGCATTAAACCTACAAATTAATTTAGAAAAAACTCAAATTTTAACAGTATTGAGGCTTCTTAAAGTTAGAATAGTATATCTCTATTTAGGATTTCTCAAATGTAATTCAGTCAAACTATCATTTTTAATGACCTATACTGTTTAGATCTGCTAAATATATAATGAATTTCTAAAATAAATCTCTCAAATCTTACTTTTTTTGGTAGCCACACAAATGAAATAATTATATTTCCTGTCTTTTAACTAGTAAATCACTATGAAGTTTTGAGTCTTAGGGATTGAATACACTAAACATAGTTCTAAATATGAGAAATGATGAAATTTTACTTGGTGGGGAATATGGCATTTGAACTCTTGTAAGCTAGATGGTCAGTTTTTACTTGATTCACATTTACTGAGTACCTCCTGTACATTAGGCATTTTTTAGATGCTAGAGTTCAGATGCTTAGTTAGCCAAGACCAAATTCTCATACTGTGGTGCTTTAATTCTGAACTTTTATGTTGATACAGCACCAACTGATATGTCAAGTTGTTTATATAACCAGGTAGTAACAATTCAAAGCAAATCATGGAGCAAGATTAAATCATTAATATATGGAACAAAGGGTACTCTGAAGATTATACTTATTAATGGAGAAGAGGCTTTAAAATTATAGTCATATAAATATTATCAGCTTCATATAGAGCTATGTATTAATATTTTGAAATTAGTAATGGAGTAGTAATTTGAAAATCTGAAATTGAAAGGATGGATGGCTCTAAAACATCATTTATATCTCAGTGATAACATTGAGGGAAAACTTTGATAGTAAACTCATTTAAAACCTATCTGACAACATTAATCATTAAAATGACCTTAATTATACAACCTTAAAGTTTGAGAATACAGAATAAAATGTACTGGAAATTATAATGTGATTCACCCTGGGTTTAGCTTTAGATTCTAAAAAGGTTCCTGTCGTAATTCAACTAAAATTTTGTTTGAGCTATGCCTAATTGATGTGAATTACTAAATGTGATTGGTGAGAGTGGATATTTCACTGTATTTTTCTGGCTTCAGTGATTTACAATTAAACTTCCTGAAAAACATAAAACTGAATGGCATTTTTTATTGAGAGCTGGGGAAATGCAACAAAATACTTTTAAAAAAGTCATATCATCCTTGATGCTATGGATTTTATTTATTTATTTGTTTGTTTGTTTATTTGTTTTTAATGCTGTAGACTTTAAAGAGATAAATTTTAATGTTGCTAACATCATCTCCTTAAAATAGCCCTCCATTACTAACTGTAAGAATATTTTGGAAGGCAAAATTTGAAATTCAATTAGGAATATACTTTTAAACGAATATTTATTACCTAGTGTACATAATATTTTATTACATAAATTATTATATTTAGTCCTCTTAGCAACCTAATAAATGGTATTACCACCATCCACTTCATAAAGAAGAAATAAAGTTGAGGAAAATTAATATATTCTTACTGTTTCACAGCTGGTAAGAGAGAGAGCTGGCACTTGAGTTCAGGCACACCTAGATTTGAAGTTCATGTTCTTCCACCTTGCACAACTCTGTGCAACAGTTAATGAATGCACAGTGAATGACAAACAGTAGAGCTTATGGAATTTTATCCTTCTAAAAATGAATGTTTCCAAAATAAATGTAAAGCCATATCATTATATAGTACATGATGGAATGTTGTTGGTTGGTTACCTTAGTTTCTTCTCTTAAGGAATTAGAAATTTCTTAAATGCTATTACCCATTTTAAAAAGGAATATTTCTGATGGTCTTTTGGTTTAAATACTTTTGGTTAATTTTTCGGAATAAGTTCAAGCTAATTGTAAAAGCACAAGGATAACAATGCTAACAAGCCTTGTATCATCATTGCTACTGAACCAGCACAAAAAAATGCTATCAATGCTTTAAATGGGGAAAAAATAAAATTAAGAATATATATTAGTATACTGCTATGAGAAAATCGAATAATAATCACAACGTTAAAGCACAATAAAAAAGACATAAAATAGAAATTTTGAGGTCCAAAATAATAAGAATATAGAATAAATTTTATTAAGCCTTAAATAACACTGAAGTGCTTATTATTCTAAAAATCAAAAATATTGAATTTAAACTTATTACATCTGTGGATAATGAAATAGTTCTTGTTGCCATTTTGGAGAGGCAGTTAAATTGAAATGTTTTTAAATTTGAGGAAAAAGATTGATGAAAATGGGGAAATGAATTACATTTTAGATTAAATGTAATATATTCAGGGAAGGATCTTAAGATACTTTTATTGCTCCAAATAAGATTTATAAGGGGCTGAGAATAGACTAGCGCAGATCCATCAATAGCACATTATCAGCAGGAGATACTTTTTAACATAGCTCTGAAGATTAAGGAAGGACACACAGAAAGTTAAAGAAGATATTCAGAAGAATAACAGGAGAGTAGATTTATATGGTAACTTTCATAAAGTAATGACTTTGAAGTGCCTTTAAAAAGAGAAAGATAGCAAGTCAACTGTTTTTCATGTATATTTAAAAGAATAGGTCCAACGGCCCAGGAATAGGAAATTGTGGAGGAGAGAGCTGCTTCTTCACAGTACACAGGGGAAAAAAAAGGAGGAGATATGTCCAGATTTATACCAATCACGTATCAATGATCTGTGTTAGACTGCTGAACAAGACTTGCTAAATAAATGGAAGCAAAATTTTAGAAGTTCAGGGCAAACACAGATGTGTTCCATATCTCTCCCCTGGTCATAGGAAATAGTATTAGCAAAATAGAAAACTAACTCAGTTTCTTGGAAATGATGGAATAAATTAGTATTGACATTTCCTTCCAGTTGCAGTAGGTACAATATTTTGCTTGGAAACACACTTAAGTTCTGTCCACTTCTCATCTGATCTCTCATTTTAGTCTAAATCTCATGATTTGTCTGGAAGGCAGCAGGCTGGCTGGCTGAGGCTTGGAGTTCTCAGTAGCAGCAACTGGCCCATTTTATAAGCCACACTATGTAGTGATTTTATGATAGTACAGTCTAATCAGAACAGTTCAAAAATCATTTCAGTACTGAAGTGTAGCAGGTGAGGATTTAAGTTTATAGACTCAAAAAATAAAAGCTTAAATTGTTTTTTATTGTGGTCAGAGCACTTAACTTGCAATGTACCCTCTTAAAATTTTAAGTGTGCAATATGGCATTGTTGACTATAGGTATGATACTGTACAACAGATCTCTATAATGTATTCATGTTGTTTAATTTAAACTTTATGCCTTTTGATGAATAACTCTTCATTACACTCTACCCCCAGCTCCTGGAAACCATCATCTCACTCTGATTATTTTAGATAGCTCTTTTAAGTGGAATCACGCGGTATTTGACTCTGTGTCTGGCTCATTTTATTTAGCATAACGTTCTCAAAGTTCTTGCGTGTTGTCACATAATGCAGAATTTCCTTCTTTTTAAAAGCTGAATAATATTCCAGTGCATATATATCGCATTTTCTTTATCCATTCATCTCTTGAAGTACATTTAAATGATTTCTCTATTTTGACTATTATGAATAGTGTTGCAAAGAACATGTGAGTGTTAGTATTTCTTTGAGATCGTGAAATTAATTCTTTTGGGTAAATACCCAGAAGTAGGATTTCTGAAATCTGCTTTTACAGAATTGAAAAATCTTTTCAATGTCCAGTTCAATATTTCAGTTTTCTAATCTCTCAATTTTGAGTGCCTTTTCTCAGAGTCCCTTCCCAGCTCCTGTGCAGAGCACAACTCCAGGCAAGCCCTATACAAAGACCATGCTGCATAAAGTGTCTCCCAAAGCTCTGCAATGCAGTGCCCTACCATCTTGTCAGGATGAGACAAATAATCTCAGTCAGTTTGGGACTGCTAACCCTATGCCCCTATACTCTCTGACATTGTCTCTAAATAAAAGAGAATGGGGCTCAACATCTGACATTTTGTGTGTTGTTTGCCCATGTTCATATCTCTAAAATATCGTCTCATGGTTCTTTTGCTCAGTGATCCTTGCAAATTACTGGTGTGTGGGAAATCCTGTGAAGAAGGATATGCCAGGCCCTCTATTGGAGGTAGGGGTGAAATTACAGTTTATAACTGACAAGAAGGTTGTGTGTTTTGGGGGTTTTTTTTGTATTTTTTTTTTAACATTAGAACTCTCAAAGTTTTTTTTATTCAGAGATTTTAACGTTACATCAGTAGTGTTATTTCTTTGGACTCTGCCAACAGCACTTCCCAGCAACTGCTGGTAGATTAAGAGCAAGTTGATAATTTGACACCTAAAGTACCAAATGAATCTGTTCTGCTAATTTTGATTCAGTAGTGCTGTAATTTTATAAAATTTCACTCTAACCTATTGTTAATTCTGAGCTTAAGCTTAACACTTAAGTAACTGATTTTGATCATATGCGTCCTTTGAAGCTGTAATTAGAATTATTACTTATCAGTATTGCATTGATGTCTCTTTTGGTAAACTATATTCTTATCTATCTGGATCTAGCTGTCTAGCTGTCTAGCTAGCTAACTAGCTATCTACCTATCTATCCATCTCTCTATTTTCGTGTAATAAAAATGGTAACTTCAACTGATTGTTTTTTTCTTTATAATAACCTAAGACCAATATGTAAGAGTCTTACTGCATTCTGAAATTCTTCATTCATGGGTTTCCTGTATTTTTACCAGATTGTACCCAACTTGAGATTGAGGCTACGATACCTATTTCTTTTTTCATCCCCCAGAACTTCTAGCAGAGACTGGACTTGATTTTTGCCCAGTACATAGTTTTCATTTGTCTTGACTAGTTACGCGAGCATTAGATCCCTATGAGCCAGTATTTTGACCCGATAGTATTTTGTATACTTGTGTGTTGTCAACCTTTTCCAGAAGTTTCCTGACATGGTATTGGCAATTACCAGCAGCTTTGTGAAATGCGGCCTACTTTATTATAACATCAATAAACCTGACTTGATAATAGCTATTGATGTCAGTAAAGTTTAAGTGTTTTACCACAGTCATTATGTCATTGGGATGCTAATTGACATTAATACTAAACCGAATTTATGGCTAATTTTTATTGCCACTTTATGAACTCATGTTCTTCATGAAGGCAAGCAAACATTGCACATAACTTCCCTGGTCCTTCTATCACAGTATGAAAAAACATAGTTGAATCTTTTCAGAGTTTCAAACTTGTCAGTTCACTGTCAATGTATTAAACTATGGCATAAATACATATGAATATGATGTTTCTGATCCATTGGCATTGACTCCCAAACCCATAGACCTATTTAAGTAGCAGAGTTTATGAAATAGTCTCATTAGTTCAAAAAGTCTAATTAATAGTTTAAAACACACACACACACACACACACACACACACACACCAGAAAATTATTATTCAGTATGTGCCAATTGGGAAATCAAATCCTTTAAGGTATGAAATTCAAGGTAAATAAATAGCTAATAGAATCCTTGGAAGTAAAAAAGAAAAATCCCAGACATAGCATAATTCAAGCTCTCTGAATTCATGCCTTATCAGAAAACAAGTAGATGGAGGGGATTTCTTAACACATATTCATTAAGCAACACTATGCATCAGGAATCCTTTTCGGTGCCCATAATACATCAGTGAGCAGAACAGAAGCATATCTCTTCTTAGTGGAGCTTATGTTCTAGTGAGATTCTATACAGTACTGCCAAAAGGCAATTTATTGGATTGTGCTGGGCTGTGGAGTTAAGAAATATTGATAATCTAGAAAGGAGGAGGAGGTGTCTCAATGATAATATTAAAAATGGCTATAGAAATCAGAACACAATAGAGATTTCTGGGTAGCTGTCATAAATGCCCTGTGCCTATTAGTAATTTTCTGCAAAGCCTGTCTCCTTTTCTCTCTAACAATTTCTATCTCTTGATATGAAGACTATTTGCAAGGCAGGGATACCTCTCATTTCCAGAGAACTATATCATTCCTCTGGTGGCTGCAGTTATTTTGTGTGTGGCCTATTTTATGCCTCTCCTCCTCCACCTACGTGGAATTGTACTATATGCTGTGTGCTGTTTATTGATTAACTGTACTGTGAAAGAAATAGGAAATGATACATGCTGATGACCTTCTTGATGGTTTACTTCTATTAATCTATATGCTCTTGTTTCTTTTAAGACAAAATATACAGTGAAAGTTCTGTTGGAAATTATATCTCTAGAATCTACTCTTTTTCAAGGAAAACAAAGCCATAAACTATAGACAATTTGTGGCTCTTTCATGAAAGCAGTGTAACATCAAAACTGGCTCCATTTTATTTTATTTGGATGAATAACAATATTTTAAAATAATATTTCATTCACTGAAATGCTCATAGAGACACTAGAATGTTACACAAAAGTTATATACTTAAGAAAAAAAACATTTGAGGTGACATACTGAATTATCCTGATAATTATAACTAAAAGAATGTCTATTCTGTGGAGAAATTTGACCAGCATAATGCAGATCACATGTCTACATGAAACAAACTTATCAAACTGTTACTGAATTATTCTCATTTGTTACCTCCCAAGACATAACTGTAAAGCAAATAGAGCTAATTGCATGTTTATGGAGTTAATGTTTAGTCACTCTGGTTTTTCATTATTGGTGAATGTTTTATGTGAATTTTGTTTTTGAGATTTTCCTTCTGGCAGCCCTAAAATAATGAAGAAAATACATTATAAAATATTATAGGGATCCCTGGGTGGTGCAGTTGGTTAATCTTGGTTTTGGCTCAGGTCATGATTTCAGGATCTTGAGATGGAGCCTCCTGTCAGGCTCCGAGCTCAGAGAAGAGTCTGCTGGAGTTTCTCTTTCTCTCTCCCTCTGGCTTTCCCTGCACTCTCACATATTCTCTCTCTCTCTCTCTCTCTCTCTCTCTCTCTCTCTCTCTCTCTCTCAAATAAATATATAATATTTTTTAAGGAATTATTTATCATTCATGTTTATTTTGAGGTGGGACATGGTCACAAAGGGACTCAAACTATTTGATGAGATCTCTGATCTGCCATTATTTCTAATGTGTATGTAGTTCATTTCAATATTTTTTTACAAGCAAGTGTTCCACTCATGTAGTAATCTCAGTATTTTATAACAGATTGTGAAAGCGCAAATGAAGTATAAAATGAATTCATTTTATAGGATTAAGGAGATAGGAGTCAATTTATTTAGCCTACTGGGTAGTTTACATTATAGGTAGAGAAAATGTATTCTTCATGTTTCCCAGAGGCTGCAGTAAGGAAATTGCTCGGGGCTAGATTTCTGCCCAGTTAGTGGTTTCGGTGGGCCAGACCACACTTCTCAGGATTCTGTGTAGGAAGGCGGAAAGAGAATCAGTGAAAAGATGGGATGCCATGTGAAGCATGACCTAACACCTCTCCTATAACCTTCAAATTATTAGTAAATTTAATTAAAGTCAGTCACAAGATGCATGACTTTGTCATTTTTTTTGTAAATGATACTGAAACAAGGTATCAGCAGCAGAGACAAGGAAACAGTGGTGAAGTAAATATGCGTGAATAGAAAATAGGGGATTTATACTGTTCCACGTTGTGATAACAGAATTTGGATAAAGTTCACAAGAGAGAAGTTGACTCCATTTGACATGACTTCAACCATATTGAAGAGCAACCAACTTTATTCTCCCTACCTGTGGCTCTCTTCTTACCTCTGTGACTTGAGTTATCTTTTACACTCAAAAATTTATCAGATGCCCTATTTTCATAAAGCAGACTTCCAGCAGGTGTCTAAACAGTTGTAATTTCTGACTGCTAATTATTGGTCCTTCTGTGCTAACTTCCTTACTTCCTTTAGCAATGCTGGATACCTGTCTTCTATCTTGGCACTCTGTAGAACAATTGCTTAATGATGACTATAATAACAAATTGAATTTACCACCACCATTCAACTTTGACTTAATAAGAAGTGAAGCATTCTGCTTTTTTACCACAGCTGCATTCAGTAGGCATGCATGCCCTCCCCAAAAAAAGAATCATCACAAAATAACATGTTTTTGTAATCTACCATTCAACTGATTTCAATAAATCCACAAGATATGCAAAGCTAAGGGAATGTTGTTATGTGTATGAGTTTATGTACTAAACCTTTGGATTCAGAAGAGAGTGGCATAATCAAAAACCTGCCAGTGCAGATCTTCAGGGTCACATTCAATATTTGTGTCTATAATCCAGGTCGGCAGCTTTAGTCAATTTTCCAGCCAGCTGTAGAGAAACACAAAATAGATATATTGAAATAAGAATGATTCTGAGGTCTTTTGGTGCAGGTACACTCCCAAAAAGTCCCTCTCTCTTTTATTCTTTTTCCTTAGAAGATTATTTCTCTCTCCTCTAGAGAGAAATAGAGGCAACTTCTCTTGTAAGAAATGCCACCTTATATGATGAACTCCTATCTCTGCCTATACTATGATGTGAGTAGCAATTCCTCTCATTTGTAAAGTAAATTGCAATAACAAAACAAGTCTAATCTTCTTAGGGTTCCGTGCTACATTTAATACTGCCATTTCTCCTTCCATGGAATTGTTATCTTTAATTAAAACTTTTTAAAACAAACAAAAAAATACTGCCATTTATTTCACATTGGAGATATCTAATTAAATAGATATAAAAAGATAAGAGGCAGATTAAATGAAGAGATTGGTTCTCTCGGATTGCATGCTACTTGCCCACAATTAACTTATGTTTTGGGGCAGCCCAGATGGCTCAGTGGTTTAGCGCCACCTTCAGTCCAGGGCCTGATCCTGGAGACCGGGGATCGAGTCCCACCTCAAGCTCCCCTGCATGGAGCCTGCTTCTCCCTCTACCTCTCTCAATCTCTCTCTCTCTCTCTCTGTGTGTGTGTGTGTGTGTGTGTGTGTGTGTCTTCATGAATAAATAAATAAAATATTTTATTTTTTAAAGAATTCTGCTTTTGTCTTTGACTACACAGACTTTCTTGGATTATACAAGGCTATTCATCCTTCATTGTGTTGTATTTTTATGGTGAAGCCACCACAGAGGTCCCCAGTCTTTAGTTAGAAAAGGAAACTTTTTAATGTTTAGGGACCTTGACACCAAAAATGTTTCAGTGGAAATCATATCTGAGAAGACCTGGGATGAATGTGGCAATGAGGGGCAAATACTGATTTAGAGAGTAGACAGTTTAGGTAAAGGGAAGGAGCAGAGATGAAGAAGCCCTAAAGCATTGGAAGAAGCCAGGGGCCAACTACTTCCTCCACTACCGAGAATCAGCAGGAACTAAAGAAAACAGGAGTGTTGACAGTTAACTCAGCAACAAACCAGATGAAGACTCTTGAGCTCCTTGGTATCTTTCTTCTTCCCTCCTTTCCTTTTCCATATCTTCCAGTCATTCTTCATAGACCTTGTTTCCAATATTGATTGAGCAATGCCTTGTTGCCAGACTTTGGGCCAAGTGCTAGGGATATAAGGTGACAATGACATGGAGAAGCTAACTGATACTTATCACAAAAGTATGAGAGGGTGAGGACAGGGTTAAGAATACATTAACTCTTCTCAGATATAGGGGGAAACATGGTGGTTTTAGGGGTTTGCGAGAGATCCACCTTGATTTGAACCCATAGTATTTGGTTGTGTGTACTGGAGAGAGCAGAGTAGCAAAGGGGTACATTACAAAACACAGTGTTGAGAAAGTTCAAAAGATAAACAGGGACTGGTGGTAAAGCTGTTCAAAAATATATAATAATTTGGACATTATCTGGAGGACAATGGAGACCTGTTTAAGTATTTTAATTAAGAACTGACATGATTAGATTTGGGTTTTTGCAAGATCACTTTGGCTGCCATATAGAGAGAATCAAGAGGAAATGAAATTTATCTATTCATTAAAATATTGAAATTGGTCAGCTTATAGGCAAGACATCTCTTTATTTAAAAAATTAAGAGAGATTTAAGGTTTTGTGACTTAGAAACACCATAGTTTAAAAAAAAGGAAATACCATAATTAAGACAAATAAAAATATGAGAAAGGGCAACCATATTTGAGCATGCATGGAGCTTCTCAGATTTGAGAATGATTTTTATAGCAATTTCTTTATCCCATAGATCTCTAGACACACACTTTCTGTCACTAAAACAATTATCATTACCATTTGTATTTGTTCTAAAAAATAATGTTTTACCTAATAGAAATGGATCCATACAATGGTTTGTCATGGTTACTTGTCAAGGCTTAACAAATAGCTCCCATTTTATTTTATTTATTTTTTTAAAGATTTATTTATTTATTTATTTATTTATTTATTTATTTATTTATTTATTTATTCATGATAGACAGAGAGAGAGAGAGAGAGAGAGAGGCAGAGACACAGGCAGAGGGAGAAGCAGGCTCCATGCCGGGAGCCCGACGTGGGACTCGATCCCGGGACTCCAGGATTGCTCCCTGGGCCAAAGGCAGGAGCTAAACCGCTGAGCCACCCAGGGATCCCCCAGTAGCTCCCATTTTAGAGTCATCCTTGGTTATGAAGACCAAGAGCATTTCAGCCTGGCTAACACTAAGCTCTAATCTATTGCCTGGGGCCCCCAACTGATAATAGTGATAATTCATCATGTTTGTAAATGTACTGGTTTTCATCACAGGGCCATTATTTCCTGCTTAAAGATCTTTATCAACAGTACAGTTATAAGAACAACTTCAAGGGACTGATAGAGGAGTTTGCACATTAGAGCTTTTCTCTCCCAGACCAGTCATGGAGTCTGCATTTGGCTTTGCTTCCTCAGGAAAACTGTTTGTAGTGCAAAATTATCACACAATTTAACACAGCTGGAACCCTGGCCTCAAGAGAAACCAGAAAAAGTTTGGGAAAGATAAATGGTAGGTAGGTCAAACATAGGCTAAGAAAGGGACCTGGAGAACTGGAGAATAAAGTGCCTCATTATAAGTTTAGAGATACTTTAAACCTCTTAAATTTTCTTTTCATACTCAGCTAAATTCTACTAAGACTGCACAGTAGTATTATTTGATTATGTCATCCTGTGACCACATTTAATATAGTTTTCTAAATGCTTTTCTAACTTATTACCTCTTTTCATCTTTGCACTTTCATTTGAGATGCAGAGTCTAATATATTCTTGTCATTTGTCATTTGAAGACAATGAGTTGCAAAAATATTAAATAGCTTATCCAAGGTCATATAATTAATGAATAACAGAAAAAGGATAAAACTCCAGTAAAACTCTTTTTTTTTTCTTTTTTTTTTCTTTTTTTTTTTTTTATGATAGTCACAGAGAGAGAGAGAGGCAGAGACACAGGCAGAGGGAGAAGCAGGCTCCATGCACCGGGAGCCTGATGTGGGATCCGATCCCGGGTCTCCAGGATTGCACCCTGGGCCAAAGGCAGGCACCAAACCACTGCGCCACCCAGGGATCCCTCCAGTAAAACTCTTAATCCTAGCCTCTTTCCACAGAGTAGTGATCAAAACAGATTTGTATATAATCATTAAGTTCTGCAAAGAATTAAAAACAAAGAGTCATTTGATCCATTGTCTGGGGTTTGATTATTTCAGCATCACTCCCCACCACTACCACCTTTGAAGATGGAGCAAATACTAGCAAAGATGAGGAAAATATTAGAATTTCTGATCAAAAACTGATTTTCTTGCTTTTCTTCAGTAGTTTTCTTCTCCTTGATTTCTGATCCTATTTTATTCCTTCCCTCTATTTCCTTTTGAGTTCAATTTGCTCTTCTTTTTCTAACTTTTAAGGTGGAAGTTTAGATCATTGATTTTAGCTATTTCTTCTTTTCTGATATAAGTATCTAAAGATATAAATTTCCTCAAAGCACTGTTGTAGATTTATCCTACAGATTTCGATAAGGTATATTGTCATTTTCAACTACTCAAAAATAATTCCAAATTTTCCTTGAAATTTCTTTATTTGTCCATATATTTTAGAAGTCTATTTCAGCATAATATCCATATACATTAATATACATTAATACCCATACATATAAAGAGTGTCCCAGATGCATTTTGTTACTGATTACTAATTTAATTCATTTGTGGTCATAGAACATTCTTCTTATGATTACAATCCTTTTAAATTTATTGAGAATTATTTATGGACCAGCACAGGTGTACCTTGGAGGGTGTTTCATGTGCATTTGGAAAGAATATGTATTCTCTAGTTGCTGAATGGAGTGCACTAAAATGTCAATTAGATTCATACTTATTTTATGTCTGCTTGTTTGTGAATTACTGAAGCAGGGGCTTTGAAATTTGTAGCTCTTATAATGAATTTATTTATATCTCTTTACATGTCTGTCAGGGTTGGGTTTTTATTTTGTGTATTTTGAAGCTCTTATTGTAGTTACATAGACAATTACAGTTGTATTTCGTCTTGAAGAGTTGACTCTTTTAACTGTACAGTCAATTTTTATTATTCATGGTAGTTGTGTTCTATAATGTCACTGTTAACACTGAGTTAGTTGATATTGAACCATTGCTTCTAGGGAAAATATACATATATATGTGCATATGTTTTATATATATATGTTAAATTCTAAAAACAGCATGTCCTGATAGATTCTACTTTCTTTTCTACAAAACAGAAAATGAGGCTCAAAAGTCTTAAGTGACTTGCCTGAGGCCACACCACCAACAGATGCCAGAGTTAAAATTTAAACCCTATCCATCTGGCCCCAGAGATGGAACTTCTTATACTACACCACATTGCCCTCTACCATCTCTTTACTACAGTGATCTCAGTATGAAAGCTGAAAGACAAAGGAAATGCATTACTTTGTTCAGCCTCAGCTAGAAATGTGCATATCAGAAGACTAAAAATATTCCCCACTCTGCACATGTCCACAAGTGACCATAAAAGTTTGGGGAATATTAATATTCAGATTATAAATAAATTTTAGCCAGTAGCAAATTCACAATATGGAATCCACACAAACCGAGAATCAACTGTATCTCAATTGATAAGCAAAAAATTGATAGTTAATAAGTAATATTATTTGTCCTGAAGTCTATTTTATCTGACCTCAAAATAGCCATTTTAGTTTTCTTATACTTAGTGTTTTTGCATGGTTTATCTTTTTCCATCTTTTTACTTGTAAATTAAGTATCTGCATATTTAGAGTGAGATGCTTTTAGATAGCATATAGTTGGGTCTTGAATTTTCATAAAATGTGACAACTCTATCCTAATGTTTTATCCATGTATATTTAGTTAATTACCATTATGATTTATATATATCATGTTGATACTTGTTTTCTATTTGTCATCTTTTACTCCTTCTTGCTTTCCTTTTTTCCTTTTTTTTTTTTTTTTAGATTTTTGCATTAAGTGATTTTTAGGATTCTCATTTGTCTTCACTTGTTTCTTATTTCTATACCTCTTTGTTTCTTTACTGTTTTCTATTGGGCAGAGACTCATGTGGGTCTTTGAGCCTCTTCAGAAGTCCATGAGGTCAAAATTAGTTTCACAGTAGTACTAAGAGTCATTTAAATTTTCCCTCTCTTTACTTCACAAATGTACCTGGGGTTTTTGAGAAGATATATGCCATGTCATGTTACAACAGATTAAAGGTGAAGGAGATTTGAGAATCTGTCTTTTCTTAGGCTAACATTAAAGAAATTTCCAAAATGTGAAGTAATGACATGCTTTTCACTATTTTTTGTTTTACCAGATAAATAATTTTTCCTTAAAATATGTTATATATATATGTTAAAATGAGTCTATTGTTACTATTTTTAAGCACACTTAAAAATTAATTTATGAAGTGATAAACTGATAGATAAAAACTATACCAATAAATTCTTTAGAGTCCTCAGTAATTTTAAGACCAAAAGGCCTTGTAAGATTAAAAGATTGGAGAAATGCTGCTCTGTTTTATCAGAAGAGTTTCTAATTTATTACAGTCTACTTGCAAATAATATGCTATGTAACATATAGCATAAGAGAACTGCAATAATATCTTTTTTAATCTTCTTTTTTCTGTGCTATTATTTTTTAATTTAAATTCAATTTAATTAACATATACTATATTACTAGTTTTTGAGGTAAAATTCAGTGATTCATTGGTTGCATATAGCATCCAATGCTCATTACTTCATGTCCCCTTCTTAATGCTCAACACCCAGGTATCCCATCCCCCCCCCACCTCCCCTCCAGCACCCTCAGTTTGTTTCTTATAGTTAAGAATCTCTTATGGTTTGCCTCCCTCTGTTTTCCTCTTATTTTATTTTTCCTTCCCTTCCTTTATGTTTATCTGTTTTGTTTCTTAAATTCCATATATGAGTGAAATCATATGGTATTTGTCTTTCTCTGACTTATTTCACTTAGCATACTATCCTCTAGTTCCATCCATGTCATTGCAAATGACAGGATTTTGTTCTTTTTGATGGCTGAAACATATTTCATTATATATGTGTGTATTTATATGCACTACTTTTTCTTTATCCCTTCATCTATCAATGGACATCTGGGCTCTTTCCATATTTTGGCAATTATGGACATTGCGGCTATAAACATTTTTTGGCTATATGTGTCCCTTCAAATCACTATTTGTACCCTTTAGGTAAATACCTAGTAGTGCAATTGCTGAGTGGTAGGGTAACTCTATTTTTAACTCTGAGGAACCTCCACACTGTTTTCCAGTGTGGCTGCCCAGTTTGCATTCCCAACAACAGTGTAACAGGGTTTCCCTTTCTCTGTATCCTCACCACCAATATCTGTTGCTCCCTAAGTTGTTATTTTTAGCCATTCTGACTGGTGAGAGGTGGTATCTCATTGTGGTTTTGATTGTATTTCCCTGATGGCAAGTAATGTGGAACATTTTTTTGTTTCTTTGGCCGTTTGCATATCTTCTTTGTCTGTTCACGTCTTCTGCCCACTTCTTGACCAGATTTTTTTGTTTTTTTATGTGTTGAGTTTGATAAGTTCTTTATAGATTTTGGATACTAGTCATTTTTCTGATAAGGTATTTGCAAATATCTTCTCCCACTTTGTAGGTTGCCTTTTAGTTTTCTTCTGCTGTGCAAAAGCTTTTTATCTTGTTGAAGTCCCAATGGTTCATTTTTGCTTTTATTTCCCTTGCCTATGAAGATATGTCTAGCAATAATTTGCTGCAATTGAGCTCAAAGAGGTTGCTGCCTGCATTCTCCTCTAGGATTTTGATGCATTCTTGTCTCACATTTAGATCTTTCATCCATTTTGAGTTATGTATATGTAAGAAAGTGGTTCAGTTTCATTTTCCGCATGTGGCTGTCCGATTTCCCCAATACCATTTGTTGAAGAGATTGTCTTTTACACATTGGATATTCTTTCCTGATTCGTTGAAGATTAGTTGACCATAGAGGTAAGGGTCCATTTCTGGGTTCTCTATTCTGTTCCATTGATCTGTGTCTGTTTTTGTGCCAGTACTATACTGTCTTGATGACTGTGGCTTTGTAAATAGCTTGAAGTCCAGAATTCATGATGCATCCAGCTTTCTGTTTCTTTTTCAGCATTACTTTTCTATTTGGGGTCTTTTCTTGTTCCATACAATTCCATAGGATTATTCGTTCCAGCTCTGAAAAATGTTGATAGTATTTTGATAGGAATTCCATTGACTGTGTAGATTACTTTGGGTAGCATAGATATTTTAACAATATTTATTCTTCCAATCCATAAGCATGAAATGTTTTTCCATTTCTTCGGGTCTTCCTTGATTTCTTTCATAAGTGTTCTAAAGTTTTCAGAGTACTGATCCTTTACCTGTTTGGTTAATACTAATATTATTATACATTTTGTTTCTATGTATGTTATAAACTCCACAGAATATTAAGGTTTTCTCTTTAAACAGTATTACCATATTTACCATTTCCAATAATCTTCATTTCTCTATGAAAATACAAATTTCCTTCAGGTGTCATTTTTCTTCCACCTGAAGAATTTCATTTAACACTTCCTGCAGTATGGCCTGCTGTCAGTGAGTTTTCCCCAGAGAGGGAAATCCTTAAAAGCTATAATCTCAGTTAGTTTTGATGAGTGACTAAATTACAGCAAACATAGCAAATGGAAGAGAGACTTTTTTTAAAAGATTTTACCCATTTATTCATGAGAGACACACGGAGAGAGACACATACACAGAGACACAGGCAGAAGGAGAAGCAGGCTCCATGCAATGAGCCTGATTTCGAACTAGATCCTGGGATTCCAGGATTACGCCCTGAACTGAAGGCAGACACTCGAATGCTGAGCCACCCAGGCATGTCCCATGAAGAGAGACATTTTAGAACTAGAGTTGGCAATATTTGGCAGCTGATTGGATGGATGGGGTGAAGTATGACATGCCAAACTCTCTATTCCATATTATAGTCAATGTAAAAACTGTAAAAAAAAAAAAAAAGTAAATATTGAGAAGCCATATTCAAAAGTATTATTATTTTTAGATGATAAGATTGTCATCTGGAAAACCTAGAATTCACTAAAAAATCACCATCTTTAATAAATGAATTAATGTGTATATGAAATCAATAGCTATCCTGTATACAAGAAATAATCTATTAGAAAGCATAGTGGCAGGGATGCCTGGGTGGCTCAGCAGTTGGACATCTGCCTTTGGCTCAGGGCATGATCCCAGGATCTGGGATCAAGTCCCACATCGGGCTCCCTGCAGTGAACCTGCTTCTCTCTCTGACTGTGTCTCTGCTTCTCTATGTCTCTCATGAATAAATAAATGAATGAATGAATGAATGAATAAATAAATAAATAAATAAATAAAATCTTTTTAAAAAAGAAAAAACATAATGGCAAACAACAGCAGCAACAACAACAATTAAAATTATTTTTTAAAAGATTTATTTATTTGAGAGAGTGTGTGCATGCAAGTGGGGGGAGGGGCAGAGGAAGGAGAGAGAATGTTAAGCAGACTCCTTACTTGAGCATGGAGCTAGAGGGGGAGAGTGTGGGAGGCTTGATTCCGCAACCCATGAGATCATGAGCTGAATGGAAATCACAAGTCAGATACTTAGCTGACTGAGTGACCCGGGTGCCCCAAAAACAATTAAAATTTTCAATCAAAATAGAATAACTATTTAAAATACCTGAGGTAAAGAGCAACTAAAAAGAAATGTAAAAAGCTGATATAAAGAAAACTATAAAGGAATTGAAAGAAATGATAAATAACTGAAAAGTTATATCTTGGAATTTGAGGCTTAATATTGTAATTTGTCCATTCTCTTTAAATGAATTTACAAATATAATTAATTAATAATAAAAATTCAAGTGGATTAATTTGGTGACTTCATTCTAAATATTTATTGCGAATGAATGAGAGTATGATATAAGCTTTTTTAAATGTTAAGGAACCTTGTCCTTTCAAATATTAACATATATTATAAAGTCATAATGATCCCAGGATAGTAATGATTATTTAGATTAGTGAAACAGAATAAAAATCATGGCTATATTTAAGTTCATATCAGGATTTATTATGTGATGAATGTGGGCCAAATTGTTAGGAAAATAAGAGATTAATAGTATTGAACAAGAGCTGCTGTTTGGAGAAAAAATAAAATTACATCTATATTTCATAATACATGTGAAAATAAATTTCAAATAGCCTAAAGACTTCAATTTAAAGTAAAACTGTGAAATTACTAGAAGAAAAATACAAGTAGACATCTGTGTGATCTTGAATTTGAAGATTTCTTAGTATAATAACAAAGAAAAAAAACATTAAGAAAATTACCTATTTTGGTTCATTTAAAATACATGACTAAAAATATTTAAAGCCAAATACTATAAAATTCCATTTAGGAATTTAAAATGAAACCAGCAATTTGTAAAATCCTGTGATGGACAAGGGTTAGTTTTAATGAATATATGAATTCAATTCACTAGTCAATATGGAAAATATGTCTATACATTAGGTAAAAAATTGGATAAAGCATATAAACTGATCATTTGTTGAATAGCAAAAACAATTCATGAAGTAATATATGACAAGATTTTTTGGCTTTAGTGATAAGAGAGGGTTATTAGAAATAAGAAGCCACTAGAAAGAGCATGTAGGATAAGTTAGAGAAAACAAAACCCTAAAAGAGAAGCAAGGAAAATGTCAAAGATAGGTTGTATAATAAATTGAACTATTTTTTTATTATAAACACTTCACTATTGCAGGGAAATACACTGTCTTGCTACAATGAAGACAGTCTGAACCGTGTAATTTTCTTTGGCTAAAGAAATGTCTAGTTTAGGCAAAAGTTCTAAGAATCACTTTGTTCTTTGCAAGATTTTCTTTGTATTGGCTACCGTGATGGAGATTATACCAAATAGAGACTGCTGAGGGGTCATACAACAGACATCTAGCCAAACTACAGTGGAAATGTAGTCTTGGTAAGAAATAGACCTTTATTATCATCAGCCCCTGAAATGATGGGATTGTAACTCAGCATAATCTAGTGTATTCTGGTCTACTTAATATTTCTGATTTCCTGTTGGAAAGTTGACTGACACATAGAGTAGATGTTCTAAGCAAAAAAGATACTCTACCTGAAGATTATGTACAAAGAAAAGATGGTTTGGTAGGAGAGAAATATTAAAAGATTGGTTTGTCATAAGTAGAAAGGTTTAATAGAAACTGATGAGAAATAAATGTAGGAAAAAAATATATATATAATAGAGAGTAAAGTGTTATACGCCAGAATTAGGGGTTTGTATTTAACTGAAGACTTTTTTTTTTTTTAAAGATTATTACTTTGTTTATTCAGACAGATAGAAGAAGAAGCAGATAGACAGAGAAGCAGGTTCCTCACAGGGAGCCCAATGTGAGACTCAATTCCCAGACCCAGATGACTCCCTGAGCCAAAGGCAGAGGCTCAACTGCCAAGCCACCCAGATGTCCCGTAATTAAAGACTTGAATGGCAGTGCTTCAAGTTGGAGACACTACTTTTTCTTCTTCCTCTTATTATTTCTATTAATTATTATTATTATTATTATTATCTGAGGTATTTATATAGGAAAAGGCATAGTTAACAATGGAGAAGTGGCACTCCAAATTATCAGTGGGTAAATATGTTTCATACTACCTCTGTTCCAAATAAAGTAATCATAAAACTCACATGACCCTTGGAGTTTTTACCAATGGAATCCTAATAACACTTTTAGCATGTCAACCATCCATTTTCCAAGGTGTCTAAAGAATGGAAAGATATCCACAGAGAATTCAGGTAACAGTTATGTGCTAGAATAAAGCTTTTTATATTATAAATAAGACTAGAATGCAGGTGCCCACTAATAAAGTACACTGGCTCAGCAGTTATAAAGCTTGGAGTTGCTATTTTTGTGCAAAGATTTCAGACGCATGGTGGGAGACTGAGACATAAACTGTGTTTGCCTCTTTGGATGGTAAATGACATGCTACTTTGCAGTGTGTTTAGTGTGAGAACACTGTGAGGCTATGTGCAGGTCACAAGTACCAATTGTAGCATAGCAGCTTTGAGATAGCCTATGTGTGAATACCAACTGCTTGCATGCCTTTTCTTTTTCACTATTTAATGTCACCCTTTTTCTTTTCTAAAAATTTTTTATTTAAATTCAATTTGGTTAATGTATAGTGTATTATTAATTTCAGGGATAGAATTTAGTGACTCATCAGTTGTGTGTAAGACCCAGTGCTCATTACATCAAGTTACCTCCTTAATGCCCATCACCCAATAATCACATCCCCTTCACGCCCCTTCAGCAACCCTGTTTCTTATAGTTAAGTCTCTTAAGGTTTGCCTCCCTCTCTGTTTTTATCTTATTTTTCTGTCCCTTCCCCTATGTTCATTTATTTCGTTTTTTTTTTTTAAGATTTTATTTATTTACTCATGAGAGATACAGAGAGAGAGGCAGAGACATAGGCAGAGGGAGAAGCAGGCTCTGTCTGGGGAGCCTGAAGCAGTACTCAATCCCAGGACCCTGGGATCATGACCTGAGTGAGCCACAGGCAGACAATCAACCACTGAAGCCACCCAGGTGCCCTATATGTTTTGTTTTTTAAATTTCACATATGTCACTTTATGCTTTTTCTCAACTGCTTTTCTAACCTTTGCTGTATGCTTTTTGTCTTCTGACTTCCTTAAAGTCTGTGGACACCATGTTTCTGTCTTCAGCCATCGTTTCTTTCTCTGCATAATCTTTCTAGTTGGTTCTCCCAGGAGTTCAGTATCAGATACATTTGATAACACCCACTTGTGTGTCTCTGGATCAAACTTTTCTAGTGAGATCCAGGATTGTATCTTTATTTCCTTGACATCTCGAATTCAAGTTGTCCTAAATGAGTTTATAATTATTCCTCTAATGCACAACTAATGGTATCATTGTTCATCAAAACACTAAGTCAACAGCTAGGATGTTGCCCATAAGATTTCTTTTCTTTTGCTTCTTGTATTTTATTAGTTTTAAGTCCTATCAATCACTTTTCTTGAATATTTCTTGCCTTTGTCTCTTCTCCATTTTCCATCTGAATTGATCCTTATCACCTCTCACATACACTATTGTAATAAACTCCAAAGCTCTCCATGGTTCCAAACTTTTCCATCTCTGATTTATCTATTCCCTATAGCAAGAATTAGGATTTAAAAACACAAATCAGGTACAATGATTTCACTTTTTAAAACTTTCTGATATTTATACATTACCTAGTCCACAGCATTCACAAAGCCGTTTGTGGTCTGTTGTCTTGTGGACTTCTAAGCTTATACTCATGTCACTTGGTGCCCCGAAAGCAAACACATTGTACTGCTTCACAACTATTGGCTGTGCACATGCTTCTCACTTAGAAATCGCTCTCTACTTACTGCTCACCCACCAGTCTGACTCTTGCTCTCATACACAATCAGCCCAAACACTCCCTGTGCAAAGCCCTGGGTGGAAAGTACTTGGATGTTGGGTTGTCACTGTATCTTCTTTCCCCTACCCTCAGTGTAGCCATTATCATAGGCAGTCCTTTGTTTACTGATAAATTTTTATAATAGATCTGTATGTTCCTTTAGGAAAAATATATGTCTTTATGTATCCAGGACTCAGCTCAGTATCTGGCACATAGTAATCAATAAAAAAAAGTGTTAAGTATATAAAAGAATAAATAGATGCACAGATTTTTGGTTTTAAAATATCAGTATATCTGCTTTTCCTGCTGTTGTAGGAACAATAGTTTGAGAATATCTTAGAGACTTGTTAATTTTATTTGAGCATTAGATTAACAAAGTCATGGCACTTTAAACTGGGGTGGCACTAATAGTACTGGGTAAGGGCTGGCAATGCTAGGTGTCTTGTGCTTATTTGTACTTTTACATATAATTAAAAATCATTTTTCTGTTCTAGTTAGTGTCTTGGGTGCCCAAAAAGACAAAAGTGATTGACATTAAAATGGTTTTCTTTGATATTCTAATCAAATTTAAAAGATTCTTTAGGTCTTTTGAGAGAAAAAAAAATGTATTTTTCAATGAGAACATAAAAGCAAAATCTCTAATTTTTTTTGAATAATCTGTATAAAATCTGTTCTTTTGATACAGTAACTGACGTCTAGGTTGGTCTGAAAATTGTTTCTATTTTAGGCAATTCAGACCTTACAAGTCATATAATGATGCATTTCCTCGGTTCCTGGGACGTGGCATCAGAAAGTACTCTGAGGTGAAGCAGGGTGGTGGCCGGAGTTGTTTTTATTGAATAAAAAATATTGTTATACAAAAAACAAAACTAAAAAAAAAAAAACAAAAACAAAAACAAAACTATTATTTCAAATAAGGCATGTAAGGAGTTGGTTAGATCTGACTCAAAAGAAAATGAATAAACTAAGTTTGATTCAAAAGCTGCAGACTTTGCCTAGTTGTGAAGTAAAGGTTTCTGGAGGTTGTAGCCATGGCAACCAGCACTGAGGGAGCTAAGCTTTGAGTGCCCTTGTCCTCCATCACTGTCAGGTTATAGATCCTCTATCTAGAGGAATGGTATTGGCAAGTTGGTAGTAAGAAATTACCAATTGAACCATTTACCACCATTAAATTTGTAATTTGTATAATTAACTAATGGTTATGAGTCTTAGGTAACTTCCTATCAGATTAAAAATTGGAATGGTTTCCGATAGAAAAATCAAAGTTTTTGGTTGGCCTTTTAATATATATGTTTGTTTTTCTTTTTCAATTCATTGTGTTTGCACATGAGTCTCCATTTATATTGGGGAGCAATTATGGTCTTACCATAAAGAGTGTCCTGTCGTTGCCTCTTGCACCTCTGTCTTGCCTACTCCCTCAACAGCCCCACACAATAAATTGTTAACATGGTAAGAGAAAATTGATGGCACAACGCTTTGCTCAATGTAGGGAAAAGACCCAGGAGGACACGCTATCCTGATCAGGAGGTTTGTCTGAAATTCCTTTGAGTAAAGATTAGATCCACCAGCTCTTGAAAGGTAACAGTTTTTGAAAAGGAATTTTAGTTTGGACTTTTCCAAAACCTTCTTTCTTACTTCTTTTCTACCATCTACCCCCTTTGCATTCTCATCCTTACAATAAGCATATAATGAACTCTTATGGATTGGTTGTTAACCTTTCTTAATGACAGTGAAAGTAGGATAAAATGTTGGAAATTCTAGAAAAGTGGAATAATAGTAATTTTGTAATAACTTCCAGTGAGACTTTGTGCTGAATATTTTATATACTACTAGTTCTTTTAATTTTCAGTGATCCAATAAAACATTATTATCTCTGTATTACAAATAAGGAAATTGAGTCTCAAGAATGTTTACCAACTTGCTACAAGGTCAATAGCTAACATGTGTCAGAACTATAACTTGAACCCAGACTTTGCTGTCTCCAAAGTCCTGGATTCTTAACCTCTCTACTGCTTCCCCTCTGCAGATCTATAGGGAGTTTAGCTGTCAGATTGATATTAACATGACCCTTCTCTTCTCAACAATTCCTTTCGAATTCCTATTTTTTTTTTTTATGAAACCACGTTTAGTACTTTAATCAGTAAGTATTTACTGAACGCAGACTATGTGTCAGGTAGTATTTTAGGCATTTAGAATATTTGTGAAGAAGAGAAATTAGCACCCTGACCTTAGGGGTCCTGTTATTTAATGGAAGACAAAATTCAAATAAAAACACAAGCAAAGAAAATTTTTAGAGGTAGCAATTCATATTCTGATGGGATAAAAAGCAATAGAATGTGTCCTGAGTTGTGTATATATACAATTGTGAGGGTGGGCTATTTAAGAAGATGATGCCATTAGGGAATAACTGCTTATGAAGGAAACATTTGCTCTAAAACCTGAGTGATGAGAAATAGACATCACATCATGGATTGGGCTAAAAGACTAACCAGGTAGAAATTCTGAAACACACCTGGCATGTTTTAGAAACTGACAGAAAGTCAGTACGAATCAAAGAAATGAAAACAGAATGGTAAAAATCTATGGCTGGAGAAGTGGACAAGGGTCAGATCATATGGGATAATGCAGACCCTGAGAAAAAGATGAGATTTTATTTTAAAAGCAAAGAGGAAAATTTAGAAGATATTAAGCAGGATAGTGGCATGATCTAATTTGTGCCTGTGAAACAACCACTGTGGCTCTTGGGTGGAGAATGGATTAGGAAGTAATGGACAAGAACAGTTCAGGGAGATCTGTGAAGAAATTCTTAGGGTAATCTGGATTAGAAATCCTGGTAGTGTGGACTAGGCTGATGACAGTGGCACTGGAGAAGAATGGACAGATCCCGGGTACATTTTGAGGGCACTGCCAATAGGTCTTGCTGGTAGATTGGAAATAGAAGTTTAAAGGGATAGCAAAGAATTAAAGGTAACTATCGGGCAGCCTGGGTGGTTCAGTGGTTTAGCGCCCCCTTCCGCCCAGGGCATAATCCTGGGGACCTGGGATGGAGTCCCACGACTGGTTCCCTGCATAGAGCCTGCTTCTCCCTCTGCCTGTGTCTCTGTCGTTCTCTCTCTCTCTCTCTCTCTCTCTCTCTCTCTCTATGTCTCATGAATAAATAAATAAAATCTTTTTTTTTTTTTTTAAAAAGGGTAACTATCGTTTAAGGACAACTCTACAGTTTTGGACTTGAGTGACCAGGGGGATGAATGTGACATTTACAGAAATTTGGACAACTGATCAAGAAGCAAGTTATACAATTGGGGATAATCGAGAGCTTCATTTTAGGATTAAATCCAAATTATTTAGCGTGGTACCTACCTATGTGTATTTATGTCTAGTTAGGTGCCACCTACATAGCAGTATTTAATAAATGTTTCTGGGATTGACGTATGGAAAAGTCAGTGTGCTTTCGGAGTTTTTCTCAAACTCAGGTGAAATCATTCACTGAGAAAAGCTTACTGATTCAAGAATTGTATTGCCCTGTTTTTGGAAAAGGTCAATTCTGCCCCATTAATCACTAAATAGGCATAATCACTTACACTCTAAATTGTAAAATTGCCTCCTCATAATTCACCAGACTTCTGCAAAACCCCTATTAACCCACTGCAAGAAATATTCCCTTCCTGAGTGAATACAATACTTGTATATCAGCCAGAGCTAAAGAATCCTATTGTCACTTTATGAAAATTAGCTTTCTTTTCCCTTGAGGTAAATTGCAGATTCTTGCAAATAATCTAAAATGTGACCTATGTTCCATATGATAAGGGAAATATCTCCAATCATCCAGATTGCTCAACAAGACAGACTTATTTTTTTCACTCATATTTTAATTGCTGTAATGTCAGCCTCAGAGCTCATTAAGTTTTTTAAGGCACCATATCTTGGGTGTAAAATACTTTTATTGAGAAAATGAATTTTTTCCTGCCTTGAGAATAGCTCCCTAATTAGAAAGCACATACCATTAGTGCAAGTATATCACATTAAACATACACTCTGATGAATTGATAATTCATTTCAATCTCAAGTTATAATCATTTTATTACCTTTCTGCAAAAAAGAAACCTCTACTGAAAGGAGAAAAGTACTAAGATATTTTGAAAAAAAATAGGACTGTCTGTGGCTCACTGAGGTCTCCTGAATAATCATAGTTGCCTACATGGCTTATAATAATTTGATAATTTTCCCTGATCCTGTCAGCAGCCAGTCAGCATTTGAACCTACTGCCTCCAACCTCCCACCCTACCAAGACTTTACACAACTGTTTAAAAATTATTTTGCTGTAATCTCAAAATTTTTGAGGCTGCTTTGAAGAGGCTGCAATAAAAGTTACATCTGTTATCATTAAAATATCCTCCATTTATTCTAGACGTTATGGTGATTACATGAAGAGCATGGTCTCTATCTTACTGCAGACGCTGAATAGCGCCAACAGAGAATAATTGTCTGCTGTTGTCACAGAATCAGCAGTTTAAGGCAGCATATAATACATTAGCTTTCAAATTTTCTTCATTAGAAACTCTCCCAGTTTAATTTACCCAACTGTATGGGGAGGTTAAAGATCTGCTGGTAAAGCACTCATCATTAACAGTGATTATTCATCATCACTCTTGAGTAGGCAAATTCCACTTTTGGAGGTTTTCTCTGCTTAAGGAGAATTAATGGGAGCTGAGAAATCACAGAGGGAAGCTCCAAGCCCCAACTTTAATGCTTGAGACTTAAAAATGGTGAGGAACCTAGTACTCTGTCGCAGGTGGGCAGACTTGTGTCCTTGTCAGAAAACAGAGGCAAGAAGTGAAGCAAGAGTGAGCAAAATGGCCTTATTTTATTGTTCCCCTCTGCTTAACATGCAGGTTTCATCCTGAATTTAAGCCTTTGACCTTCCCTTAAAACAACAACAACAACAACAACAACTACAACAAAACATTCACTTTAGGAAACTTGAAAGTGTAAATTCTGCCCCACTGAGACATAAATCGTCTACAATTCAGGAATGTATTTCACAAGGACCTGAGCCATCCTTTTGAACTGTAATCACCAAGAAAGGGAACACTCCAGTCTCCCATTCTCTCTGGGAAAGTAGGAGCCCCATTCTGATTTTCAACAATTAGCAAATAGTATTGGCCTGATTACATTAATCAACCTTCTGTCTACTTTTTTGCAGATTTTTATTTGGAAGATCTTCATGAAAGCCCCAGTCCTGATTAGGATATGGATCTATAATATTCCTCTCTACTCTTTAAGCAGCTGAGAGAAATCGGTAAGGCAAGCGTCAGCCTTTCAAACTGGATCCTATAGACCATTTGCATGAGAATCACTTGTATAACTGATGAAATGCAGATTTCTGGACCACTCCAAAAAATTAAGCTAAGCTTAACCTATCTGGGCATGGGGTCTCAGAATCTCTAAAATTTCTCCTTTCTTTTACACACTAAAATCTGAGTATAACAGGGCACAGGAAGTCATTACAGTAAGCTTCCTAATAAAAAAGTAGAATATGAGAAAAGTCTTGAAAATATAGAGTTTGAAACAATGGAAAGGAGAATTTTAATTCTTTTGTATAGTTAAGGAAGCACTGAGCAGAGGTTTTCAAGATATAGTATACTGAAAAAAAAAAGATATATTGTACTGAGTCAGAAAAGTAATAGTAAATCACTTGATTTCTCTTCCTGTGTGCAGTTTTTCCCATAAAGAACCTCATCTACTGAGAATGTATTGTGCTCTTAGCATTTTCTTCTGAAGAAATTCCAGCGTTTTTCCCACTTGTTCATTAGAACATTCAATGAGTATGTTTAGCAATGCTGCTTTGTGTATTATTCCGAAGTTCTAGCTGCAACTAAAATATATTTCTTCTTACTCTAGGCATTGGGTTGTGGGAAACTAGTGTTTTAGGAGAAAAATAAAAATACTTTTGAATTTATTTCTCTAAGAGAAAAATTATGCTTATTTTTTAAGTTGTTTTTTAATCCTTTGATTTCTGGAACAAGGAAAATGGTGTCCTGAAGATCCTTGAAAATTTCCCCTGGTTAACTGACTCTCAGCAAGTGATTTGGTTAATTTGTGGAACCTCTCTGGAAAATGTTTTCTTTCTCTCTTGATTCATTCATCCCTGTCATTAGTAACTTCTATCTCTTTAAAATCTATTCTGAAAGAAGAAGATCTACTCTATCAACAACTATTCACATTAGACAGTATGGATTTTATTTTTTTATTTTTCTAGAGAGAGGGGAGAGGGGGAAGGGCAGAAGAAGAAAGAAACCTAGAAAGGCTCCATGTCAAATGCAGAGCCCAAAAGGAGGGCGCACATCTTAAGACCCTGAGGTCATGACCTGAGCCAAAATCAAGAGTCACAGGGATCCCTGTATGGCTCAGGGGTTTAGCACCAGCCTTCGACCCAGGATGTGATCCTGGAGTCCCAGAATCGAGTCCCACATCAGGCTCCCTGCATGGAGCCTGCTTCTCCCTCTGCCTTTGTCTCTGCCTCTCTCACTGTGTTTCTCATGAATAAATAAATAAAATCTTTAAAAAAAAAAACAAAGGGGAAGGTCATTAAAAAAATCAATAGTCAGATGCTTTACTAACTGCTCCTTCCAGGCACCACTAGAAAGTATGAATTTATTATATATCACTTGTTTCTTTCTGAGATTTCCACTTTAGAAAATTTTGCATAACGGAATAAAACATTTTTCATCACTAATAAGTCATTCTGGTAGCAGGAAGCCTTTTCTGGTGCTTCTAAAATTTACCTGTCTCCTACCACACCACCTTCTCTAAAACAAACCTTTCCCTGAGAACAACTGTACATCCCAGGCCCTTCTTGGTACAAAGAAAGTGGCCCCCTCTTGGTAACCAATATGGAAAACCGTGAAGGAAAAGAGGCAGAAAACCGAGTAAGGGAAGTGATGATAAATAGCCTTCCAGGTTGGAACTTTTCAGTCTTGTTTCCCTGTCCTTTCCCCCATTTGCTATCCACTGTCTCAAGATGACATATGTGGATTTGAATGTAGATTTTCCCTGCCAGAGTGTGCATGGGCGGGAGAACTCTGGCATGGAATGTGGGACCCGCAGATTGTCTCTGATCTGAATGAGTGCCACATATGAAATGCCACACTATACAGAATAGAAAACCAGGAGAAAGCAAGCCCTCTAAAGAGAAGCTTTCACACACACACAAATCTTCTGATAATTAGCAATAATTGGAGGAATACAGGAAATCATAAGTAGGTTGTTTGGCTTTGTTTTAATGTTCTCCTTGTTTGCATCTGTCCTGGTGTGGGAAGCCCCCCTCTGTGTGTGAAGCTGCACTACAGCCTTCAGTACAATTAAAGCCTCAGTGAGCGACCAAAGCTTAAAGAGCTCAAACTGAGCCTTTGTTTTTTAGTAGATAAGCAGGGATCTATAACACACAGAGATGGGGAAAAACATGGTGGCCTAAGATACTAAGGCCACATGGGAGGCTTCTAGCACCCAGAAGAAAATAGGGTGCATGCTCAGAGAAATGAACTCTGGATGTTTGCTGTGCTTACACATTGCCTACATAACTTTTTTTTGGGGGGGGGGGGGCAGAGGTGGTGGGTAAAGGTAAAATGAGTTTTGCTGATTCATGTAATAAAATAACATACCTGGAGGCATTATGGTACTCTATGTGGCAGCAGGACAGAGGAATAGGATGAGAGATAAGTACTGAGGAAGTGAAAACTAGAGGCTTTTGGGAGATGATCAGAGAAAACAAGAAGACATGGGCTCTGCAGACATACAGGAATAAGAACAGTAATAAAATTTTGCATCAGGACCTGAGAAGTGAAGATGCAGAAGTGGATCAGTGGAAGCCTTCAGGTCTGGCCGAGTCATCCACTTTTTTCTTCAATATTCATTGAACAAGTGCTATAGGTCAAGGGTGCTAGAGCCAGAGGCTGCTGAGAATAAGACATGCTTACCATCCACAAGGATAGTAATATGGATGTAGAAACTGTTAATTACATTTAAACGGGATTCAAATCAATAAAAGAATATAGAGTACTACGAGGCCTAGAGGGAATGTGAGAAATGTCAAGAACAGTCAGAAAAGGGACTCCTGGGTGGCTCAGTGGTTGAGCGCCTGCCTTTGGCCTGGGGTGTGATCCTGGAGTCCCGGGATTGAGTCCCCTGAATGGAGCCTGCTTTTCCCTATGCCTGTGTCTCTGCCTCTCTCTCTCTCTCTCTCTCTCTTTCTCTCTCTCTCTCTCTCTGTCTCTCATGAATAAATAAATAAAATCTTTAAAAAAAAAGAAAGAAAGAGAAAGAAAGAAAGAAAGAAAGAAAGAACAAAAGAAAGAAAGTCAGGAAACACTTCCTAGGAAAGGAAACATTTTAGCCAGGATTTGAAGCACAAATAGGGATTTTCCAGGCAAAGAAACAGAGAAATAGCAGTTCAGATTGAGGAAACAGTTCACCAAGGGTATGTAGTATATGAGAATTATTTTGTGTAGGGTGGTAACACTGAATATTTCATTTATGGGAAAAAGACAGAAATGGATTGAGAGAAAAATAGGGAAGAAGAAGAGGCAGATTAGCAGATAACTGGGAGGCCAAGGGAGGTCTGGAGTTCTGCACTCTGACAAGTGTCGGCAGAAGTGATAGATGGAGGATGTGGACGTACAAGTCAGACGGTCAAGGAGCAACACCAGCCGTGTGAAATCTGAGGTGAACATCATTCTGAAATGTAGCTCTGGGCCATCAAATAATTCTTTGATATTCACCAATACTCCAAATCACAGATACTAAATCCAGGGAGTTAAAAAGCAAATTCCTGCATATATGTACGTGGAAAAGATGACTTAAGAATGGGAATTCACCAAATCATCAAAATCTCTTGAGCTTTTATTATGTGCATGGCAAGATACTACCCACAATTAGTATGGTGAAGTATCTATTCTCAAGAACTTATAATCAAGCAAGGAAGAAGTTTGTGCATTTCGATTACTTTAAGAGGCCAGAGCACGCTTAGGCTAGTGAACCAACTGAGGGCCTGTTAGGTACAAGGCAGTGGGTCAAATGTTTGTTTGGACTTTCCACAATGAGTGAAGTAGGGATATTGTCTAATTTAAAAATGAAAAATATGCTTTACAGGCCTATAAAACCTCTCCAAGGACACCCAGAGAGTTTTTTGTGTCAGAGCCAAAATGAATTCAATTTACCTGATACTAAAACTTGCCTTTATTTTCTAATGTGAGCTGTTTCAAATCAAGTAGAATATAAGTATTTGCAAGATGAAGAAGAAACCTAAATTTTTCTTAAGCTCCTTTCTTTTTAAAGAGGGCTGTGAGGACTTTTCTGGAAAAATGCAAAGTGCAAGTCCAGGTGCAAAGATTTATGTAAAGAAAGGCTATTTAACTGTCTGCCCAAACCCTCAAATGGAGGCTTATACCAAACCTAAGTGTTGCATTTATACTAGGCCACTAATAAGGCTAGAATTCATTTCTTATGTGGACGCATTCTTTCCTCATCAAAAAATTACAGAGAAATCAAGCAGAAAGTTGCTTGTTAACAAAAGCTGTGAGGTGGATGAGGCTCTAAATGTCTATCTAAAATACTATTAAGATAAATTACATTCAAATTGCATTCATCCAGCCAGGAATTCTAAAACACCTTGCTATAAACTATCATATTTAAGCACTGTTCTAGGTCTTGAAGGACAACTTGAAATCAAAAGATCAAACATCACAGTCACTCTCCTCAGAAGCTCTCAGTTTGCTTGCAGAGGTGGCCAAGAAATGACAATTTATTTCATTATGGATACACCTGGAAAAGCCCTTTACTCAAGGTGGGATCAGGTGGGGAAAGCTACAGAGACCGCCTGGAGTATGCAACACCTGAATTACATCATGAATAATAACCAGAAATTCTGGGAAGGAGGAAGAAGGGGTATAAGAGGAAAGGGAGTATTCAGACAGAAAAAAAAGCAACTCAGCTCAGGACCTGGAGCAAAAGATAACTTGAAATTTGCAGACTGTAAGTAGTTCATCTTGGCTGGAGCCCAGTCTAAGTATAGTGGTGGGTGCAGAAACGCAAATCTGGGTTAGACAACAAAGAACACGTTGCATTCATTACATGGTGGTATATTTGTGGGAGGAAAGCAGCATTAACTTTGCAGATAAGGGGTTCCTTTATTTTTTAGAGCCAATTTTTTCCTTGAGGTTTTTTTTTTTTTTTTTTTTTTTTTGTCATGGTGTTATTTGTATATATTAACGTTGGTCATTCAAGTTTTATATTTCTCCAGTTATTGTGTTAATGCTGTGTTTCTGGTGTTTTGCCTGCAATATTTCCTTTTCAAATAAGTTTTTATATGGATTGATTCACAGTTGTTGATAATAGCCTTTTTTATTCACTGTGGTTAAATCACTTTTTTCGTTATGTTGATATTTGTGACAAAAATCGTTTGTGGCTTTTTGTTTTAAGATTTCATAACATAATGTCTAGATGTAGGTGGTTTTTAAGTTTATTACTCTTTGCTACATTGAGTATAAATTTTGGTTTTTAAAAAATGAGTTCTAGAAAGTTTTCAGCCATTGTCTCATTTTATTCTAAAACTTTGATTAGATGTTTCATAGACCTTTTTACTCTATCATCGCTCATGTCTCTTTCGTAGTTTTCACATTTTGTTTTTCTATGCTGACTTTTGGGTAATTTCTTAAATAAGTCTTAAGATTTTCTAACACTTTGGTTTTCTTCAGTCTACCATTTAACATGTTAATTGACTTTAAATTATAATTTTCATTTCTAGGTATTTTTTTGTTTCTTTTCAAAACTGTTTTGGAGCTCTTTTACAGTTTTATTGCTCATTCTTATTTCAGGCCCCTATTTCTTGGGACGTATGAAAAATTAGTTTTTAAGTATGTGATGTATCTATTATCTGAGTTTTTACAGTTTTTATTGTAATGGCTGTGGTTTCCCCTGGTTTTTGCTCTTGGCTTATTTCCTTATGAGTTTTGTGATTATTGACTGTGTTTATATTTCTAGAATATATTGGTTGGGATCTTTAGATACCTAAAGCAAAAGCTGGTGCTCTAAAATGTATTTTCTATTTTTAACCAGCACTTCAGAGTATTGTCCTTCTGGAATCAACTTGAATTAAACTCTGGGATTAAAGGTTTCTGCTGTCGAGGATCATAAGGACTAGCTATGGTTTTGTATTTTGAGGGGAGGTTTTTGTTTTTGTTTTTCCTAACCCAATGCTAAGATTTGAGACAGGTTTTTTTCATACTTCTACCTTAAGGAAAGCCATGGATTTATTTCTGGTTATTCATTATTCTGACAGGTATTTTAGGGTACCAATGAAATGTAGTGATCTTCTGTTAGTCTCTCCACTTAAAGAGGTTCCTAAACTAATTCCCTTTGCATTTGAAACTCTTTACCTCTGCTCAAAGAGCATGGAAGCTAAAAGTCAGTAGGCATTGGCAAGGACTCTGAAAAGCAATGGCCAACTCCAGTGCTCTGTTTACCTCTGTAGGTTCTGTTTTTATTAAGATTTTGGTCTCAGAGGACTCTTTTTATTCTTGGAGACCAGTAAATGCACTTAAAAATAAGCTTTAAAAACATTTTATTCCAGATATTTTAAGTTCTCAAGGGAGCATTATTAGGGTGCCTAACCCAATATTGCCATCATTGAACCACGTGTCTTTTATTTGTGGGTAGTTGGTAGACTTTTTTGGTTTGGTACAATTGGCATTGTCAGAATTCCCATTTTCTTTAATGCATTAACACGTGATTAAAATGTTACTCATCAGAAAGAAAACGTCATCATCTTCCTTTTCATTTCTTGTAGTTGATGAATATTGTAATATCAAACTGATTCTAGAAATAAGGGAAAGAAGGCAGGATTATGATAATAAAGTGGGAGAGTTAGGTTTTTGTTTCAAGGAGTCTAAGAATAAATCTCACGGACAAAGGAGAATGAGTAAAGTGATAGAAGTCTATTAAACAAGGATATAGAAAAAGCTCTCAGGAGTGAGAGGGGTTCCAACTGGGTTGCCACTGGCGACTTATGGGGGTTTATGGGGTTGGTCTTTCATTGAAAGCGAACCAGGGAACCTAAATCCTTTTAACCTATCTATTGATACCACCATTGACTAAGGATGAGTGTCAACACCTTAAATGGCCTACTTCCTTTTTAGGGTCTGGTAATTCTTTGTTGGTCACAAGAAACTATTATAACAAGACCCCACTTCTGACACCTAGGAGAGGATGGTCTGGTTTATTTATCTCTGGTTTCCTTTCATTTCCAAATTTTTGGGATCTTTGTGAGCCTGATTCCATGGCCCCCTACCTAGCCCTTCCTGTCCCTTACTCAATAACAGGTAGAAAAGTTGGCTTATATTGAAAGGGGGGAAGAAATAAACTCTCACATGGAGCTATTGCTCATTGAATACTCCTATAACAGGAAAGCTTCTAATTAAGCTGAGTTTATTATTCTTCAGATATTCCAATAATGGTTTTCTGGCAAATAAAGAAGTTCTTGGTTGTCAGCTTTTAGAATGATGGAAGAAACCTAAGATGAAAAAGAATGGGTCAGATCTCATTCTAGTGACCTGTCATCCATGTAGATCCTGCATCTGTAGTGTGATTTCATAACGCAAGAGCAGTGGGCAGAAAGGTGGAGCCTTTCTGTTACATGGATGAGCCAATATGCCACAATCTCCAACTGGAAAATTAAAGTCATTCAATTCAGCCATTTGACCCTGTGGATTCAACAGAATCAATTCAAAGCAAAATGATGCCATTATTGCTGACATTGTAGAGGCCCAGCAGAACTAATGGAGGGACGGGGTAAGAAATGCACCTCCTTAGAATTGCAAATTAAATATGTATGAAATATCCCCCACCTTTGCTTTACCTCCTCCTCAAATCTGGCTCAGGGGATATTTGAAAAACACAGATTTGACAAGTGAAACATAAATAACCTATTTAGTTTCTTGGTAGCTAAATATATTTTTGTTGTTAACCTAGAGAGATGGCAAAAGAGAAAATCAACTATTTAAGTACCCTGTGGGTAGCCTGCTCAGGAAAATGACAAAACAAAATAAATGGCCGTTTTCATATTGCTCCCTAGTGCAGCTAGAAAGGAATGGTATTATTTCTTGAGGCTGACATATATACTGGATTTCCAGATTGCTAGATTTTATGTGTATTTCCAAGTGTTATGTTTTTTTGCAATGTTCTTTGGAAAATTAACCAAAAAAAGACAAAGATTCACAAAATCTGTTTCAAACAAGTGGCCTATGGGAGAAAAAAGACAATATATTTGAAGAATTAAAACTGTAATCATCACAGATGCTTTTTAAACAGTGTTACATGGAACTGTTTTTCTTAAAATAGCAGATATCTGGATCAGTTATATAGTTAATAGCTAATAAAATGAATTTTCATTAAGTTCCAATTCCCTGTAGAACAGAATATATTTGCAGACAGCAATCATAGAAAATAGTAGTGGGATAGTTTTCCTATTACAAAGTGATTTCATCTCTAAGGAAATCCAATGGCATCAGTGGCCTTGTGGTAGCCTATTCTTTCCTGGTTGGAGGATTTTAAAGTCCTCTGTCACTAAAATATTAGAGACTCCAATAATTGCAGAAATTTTTAAGCCCAAATAAAACACTAGGTCTGTTTTTAGAAGAATGCTTTTATTACAGGTTTATTTGATTTGCTTACATAAAGATTAGTAAGATCTAGCTTATCAGTGCAAACTTTTATGGTTCAAACACTGAATATACCTTGAAATCAAATTGTAAGAAATAGAACATGCTACTAAACAGAAAGTATAAAAAACCTGGTTTTTAGTTGTAGTTCCTCAACTAGCAAGTTGTGCAATCTCTCAATTTTCAGGACTATTCTGGACTTGAACTTCTTGAACTCTGAATGGAGGAGATTCCTCCAAAGGCCTATTCTCATCTAAACTTGGTAAAGCTTAACAAAGTGTTACTAGGATGATTCAGTTGCAAAAGACAGAAACCCATATTAATGTGGTTTTTACTGAAAAGGGAATTGACTTACTGGTTAACTTGGCTAAAGATTCTGTGGTAGACCAGTTCCAGGGGTGGCTGGATCCAAGGTCTTCACTAAGGACTTCAATTTTTCCTTGCCTGTTTCTTACTTTGCAAATGCTTTCCTTTGCTTCTTCTTCAGGCCGGGTATTTTCATGAGTTAATTATGAAGTTCCAGATTTAATCATCCTACAAGTAACAATGCCAGAGAAAGAAAACATCTTCTAATGCTCCAACAAAATCCTAGAATTAATACTGGTTTATCTGACTTGGGTCTTGTGTCCATCCCTGTCCTGTGGCCAAGGGAATAAAATTCTCTAATTCTTAAGCGTGGGTTATATCTCTGCCCTTAAGTTGAGGAGAGAGAAATGCCCCTTCTTTTCAAACCACATGAACAGGATTATGTGGCTCCTATAAAAGAAAATTGAGGCTCTGTTACTGAGATGGAAAGGGAAAAGGTATACCTAGAAAGCAAAACAGATTCTCAGCACAGATGCTCCTTATTTGATAGAAAAATCAATCCTACTCATTTTTTATTGTTTGGACATTGAAAATATATTTGCTATGTTTCTGCAGCTTATTTTTTTATTTTTTTATTTTTTTAAATTTTTTTTAATTTTTTTTGTAAGTTTTTTTATTTATTTATGATAGTCACAGAGAGAGAGAGAGAGGCAGAGACATAGGCAGAGGGAGAAGCAGGCTCCATGCACCGGGAGCCCGATGTGGGATTCGACCCCGGGTCTCCAGGATCACGCCCTGGGCCAAAGGCAGACGCCAAACCGCTGTGCCACCCAGGGATCCCAGCTTAATTTTTTTAAACAGTACATATAGAAGGAATTATATACAGTTTTAAAAATCAGCATTTTGTAAACCTCAGTGTAATAGTATCTTCAATAATCATCAGCATAAGCTAAAAGAAATTTAACTACAAAATGCCATGTGAAAATTGAACTGGATCTTGGATTTTTCTTTAAAAACTACAAAGTGGGACGCCTGGGTGGTTCAGTGGTTGAGCCTCTGCCTTTGGCTCAGGTCGTGATCCCTGGATCCTGGGATCCAGTCCCACATTGGGGTCCCCACAGGGAGCCTGCTTCTCCTTCTCCCTATGTCTCTGCCTTGCTCTCCGTGTTTCTAGTGAATAAAATCTTTTAAAAGAATGCTACGAAGTTATTTTGGGGGCTAATAGGGAAAATTTAATATGGGCTATATGTTAGTGATATTAGTGATGTTTTGATACTGGTGTTTAGTTATTGGGGAGCATAGCTCTCTTAGGGTATCTATACTGAAACATTTTGGAGTGGGTGGCTAGGATCTACAACATACTTACTTGAAATAGTTAAGTAAAATAAACACAACACATATACTACTGTGTATATGTATATGTGTATATGCACATATGTATATGTATATAGATATGTATGCTTATATCAACTAAAGATATAAAAGAAAATATTTCATTTTTTAAACAACTAGGAATTGTTTGTGTTAACAATAAACATTAACACACTATGGGGTGGCTTTCTGGATCATATCAATCTAGTCTTTATATCATTTTTTATTCTTCTATCCCATCATATTCCCTCAGCCAAAGAAAAATAGTGCTCAGAGATCACTGTTCATGTGTGAAGACTCTATGTTGTCAATTCATACCCGTATCTTAGCCATGCCAGTTACTATTAATAAGTTGTGAGTTATTTGCAGCTTCTATTCAATGAATGGTTCCAGAAGAATCAGTGAAATTTAGAATGATCCCTTTGCTGCTATGTAACACTAATATTTATTTTCTGAGCATTTGCTATATGACAGCATAATGTTAGATGATCTAATACCCCAAAGAAACCTATGATTTAAATAAGAATTACTGCCCCAATCCCTCCGCTAGTCAAATCACCATCATCTGTCTCTTGCCTGAATTGCTACTCTAGGCTCCCAATTGCTTCCAATATTGTTTCCATTGAAATGATCCTCTCCACAGTAATTAGAAGGGCATTCCATAGGTCAGGGATGGGGATTTCTTTGTGTAGTCAGAAAATTCTCAGCTTTGGTCAATGCCTGGCATATTGATGGTGCTAAGTAAATACTGATTGGATGGATGGATGCCACCTCTTTCAAAAAATTTTTAAAATATTTTATTTATTCATAAGAGGCACAGAAAGAGAGGCAGAGACATAGGCAGAGGGAGAAGCAGGCTCTCTGTGTGAGCTGATGCAGGACTCCATCCCAGGATCACAACCTGAGCCAAGGGCAGATCTGCTCAACCACTGAACCACCCAGGTGCCCCTCTATCAAACATTTTAATGGTTTACCTTTGTGCTTAATATGTATAAGCCCTGACCGTGGTTCACAATGCCTTCCATTAGGTTTTTTTTTCTTTGCCTCTATTTCTTCTGTAGTATGCTCTATTTAATTCATACTAGCTTTCTCTGTTCAACCAAACTAAGTTTGTTGCTACCTCTGTTTTTCATAATTTTGGTGGGGAAGGGAGTGTGTTTCCTCTACTTGAAATGATCTGCCTCCAGATTTTCCATTGGTTGGCTCTGTCTTCTCATACACATCTCAAGTCAAATGGCTCTTCCTTTTTTTTTTAATTAAAGATTTTATTATTTATTCGAGAGAGAGAGAGAGGCAGAGGGAGAAGCAGGCTCCATGCAGGGTAAATGTCTCTTCCTTACAGAAGCCTTCTTGACTGCCACCCAATCTTACTTAATGCCTCTAGCTAGACACTGTTGATTACATCACCCCCATTTGTTTTCTTCATAGCTCTAATGAATGCACTTATTTTGAATGAAGAAATCATGTCATATAGAGGTCAATAGAACAGATTTGTAATGATTTGAACCCAAATATATGTTATTAAACTTTATGCATATTCATTTTCTATATGAATTAACTCTTGTGGTCCAACCTAAGCAAAACTTGGGCACATTAACAATTGAGTATTCTGATTCTGTTTATTAGAATACTTTATACCCTCAGTTGTAGATTAAAGTAGAACAACCGAAGAGAAAAATATTCTTAGCTTTGTTCCATTGAATTAACAGTTCTTAAACTTTTTCTGATGTTTCAGGCTGTTCTAGTCTATACCTTCTTTTGTTTTCTCTTGGAAACAGAAACCAAAAACAGTAATTAACATTCATTCTAGAACTTTAGTTGTAATGGGTAACTCCTGAGCAAAATTCTATTTAGAGATAGACCAAGCAAGTCCCACAAAAATTCTGTCAGGCCACATGTGTTTGAGTCCTTTCTTTTTCCTATTACTTGAGATATATGAAATAACACAAATGTGCCATTAAGTAGAAAGCATTACAGTTGTTTTTTTTTTTCCACACAAATAGAGTGAGTTTATGCAGTAAATTAAAGATCTAAAGTTCCGACATCTGCCACACTTCAAAATCTTTTGACCCACACTAATTCATAACAAATTTAAAATAGTCCAAGGAGAGAGTCATGTCAAAATATCCCTCTTTTACAGATTAAGCCATTAAGTCACAGCATAGTAAGAAAGCTACCCAGGGAACACATCTATGTGGTTATGGACAACAAACTAGACCAGTCAGAGCTGGAAATTAAGTCTCTTGATTACTTATTCGGGTTTATTTCTTTCTTGTGAGATCGATAATAGTATCAATAAGTAAATGTAGAAAAAAATTAGAACAAGTAAAAGTATTTTAAAAAGTGAAAGAAAACAAAACCAGACTTTAGAAGTTTTAGAACATCAATATTTTGAATGAGATGCAGAGAGAAAAAATTTCATTGTTTTTAAGTACCTAAAATGAACATTAGAAGTAGCCATATTATTTGAAAAGCCATTGAGGCAGAATGCTTATTGGAGTAAAGGCCTGTATTAAACCTCCCTATTAACATTTATGAAAACTTTACCCTTCCCGAACATCAGCCAAAGCATCTTTTTCTTGCTTCACTGAAATCATAATTTAGACCTATGTGATAATTGAGTCTGAATAGCAGTAAATTTTACTCATTTTGAGTCTTCTTACAAATGATATATGTGGATGAAAACTTATAAATTCAGATAATTATCTACATAGTTTTTCCTTCATAACTGTTAAACTCTGGTGAAGATGATAATGAATAATAAGATGAATTTATAAGAATCCCTTTAAGAAACATGTGGCACAAATGACCATTAATCAAAAAAGGTTATCTTCAAGGGTATAAGGTACAAGGTAGCCTTCTTCTGATCTCCATCTGGAACTCCTTGTTAACGGACCCAAACCTGAAGCTAGATACAAAACCAGTTTCTGAGGGCAATGAGCAGGGCAAAATAGACTTGGAGATGCAGAGCAGAAGTGTCCAGCAGAGTGATACTGGCAATGACAATGATGATGATAAAGCTAATGTTTATTGAGTAGTTGACATCTATCTACATCTCTACATACCATTTCACATTGTTCAACTCAATCCTTACAAATACCCAAGAAGTCCGTATTCCACCTTACAGGTGAAAAAATTAAACTGTTGAGAAATTACTTGATATCTGGTGAATTTAATATAGATGTATTTGTGACGATCTTCTTCCTTAGGATAGAGACTCCATGAGGAAAGAAGAAACAAATGTCACTCTATGACAGCATGAATTCCCCACAGAATATCGTTATGATTATTTTGGAAAAAGTCAAAACGGTACTGATGTATGTATTGAGTATATATTTTGATTTAAAATATGCAATAAAGTACAGATAATTTTTTATAGATAGCTAGACTTAAGAAGAATTTTCTGATATCAAAATTTGCCAAATGTTGTCTTACTGGATAAATCCAGCAAGTAAGCCAACAATGATAAGTCAGCCTACTGCCAGTCTTCTAGTTAAACCTTAGGAGGAGAAAAAACAAGAAGATACAATTGTTGGAAATAGCAACTTTAGAGTAAGTGAACCAGTAAGAAGCTAACCTTTTTCAGGCTTCTCGAGACCTGAGACATAACCCTTTTATACTGGCTCTCCTAGAATAGGAAAAAAGAAGGATCCACATAATGGACTCCTCCTTTGTTAAGTCAGGAACACCACCATGTTTAGCCTGACCAAGACCATGGATGTGATAAGTGGGGGGGGGGGGGGGGGGGGAGAAGCAGGGAATAGGTAATTGTTTTTGTTTTCTTTCTTGCTTGGAATATTGAACAAACTGGCTTTCCCTACTCATTTTGTTAGTGACTAGAATAAACAATATTCAAATTGAACCGTATTTGGAGGGCTAGAAAAGACCTGGATAAGATAGCACAGAAAACTTTTTTTGTGGCAGTTTCCTAGGACCATTAGATACTAAATATTGAAAATGGATCTTGTACCCACATGTGCTATCAAAGTCCATCTCCTTGCTACTTTTACTATTGTTCTCTTAACTTTCTTCTGCATCGACATGAGGAAAACAAAGTGCAATTAACAACAAATTGCTGGTTTTCATATATTGTCAAAACTGGTTACTCTGTTTCCCATTCTACCATGTTCTTTAAGGATATATAAAATGGGTATGAAAAATAACCCCACAGGGCATGAAAGTGAGTGATTTCGAATGGAGAAGTGTAAAAACAATCTTATCTAAGATAGTTGGCACAAACTCCCTTCTCTGGAGACTTTAACATAGGCCTCTTTAAAGTTTATATAAGTTGCTTATATAAATGTAGTATCATATTTGACCAGAAAGTATGAATAATGCAGACATCCTGCAAGTCCTTCAAACCTGATACTCAAGGACTGTGAAGATTCATGACTCAACAAAACCATATCCACATTGGCTGTACCCATGCCAGCCTAGATCTTGCCTCTGTAGGTTTTACTTCTCTATGGAATGGGTATAGAAATCTGGAGGGATTTTCTGGAGATTGATAAAGTAACTTGTAGAAAGTACTCTTAAATCTCCACAGGTTCTTAAAATCATTTCATTTTTCTATAATTTATTTTACCAACTGAAAAATCCGCAGGCCATATCACCACAAAAATATCTGGTCTAGTTTGGTACTTGAGAGATGGAAGTGTCTTGTGTGCTATTTTATTGATAGAACATTTTGGTTGAACTCCATGGAGAAATTGAGACCATGAAAGAAATTATTACTTTCCTAGAATTACACTAAGGGGAATGGCACCACTTTATGGATCTCTTAGATGTTACCATATAACACAGTAAACTCTCCCACCCCCTTTGGAAAAAAAAAAAAAAGACACTATGACGAGAATAGACCTATAGAATTTTCTAATCTCTTCTTTCTACACTTTTGAGATTTAAAGTACTTGCTTTTAACTATGTTCTGAATTCTTAAAGAGCCGAATGTTGACAATAATGTCCTAACCCATCTAAATAGGATGTCTTGGCTTCCTCTAGAGCATGCACTCACTTTTCATGTATCCCAGTGAATCTGCTTGGATTAAAAACAAATCAAAACAACTCACTGATGAATGGAAAACAGACGGCTGATATTCAGCTTTCCTTGCTGGGCTACACTCGGTGCCACGAAGCATTACTCACGAAATGGGCTTTCTTCCTGGTGTTGTTTTCCTTCACATTTCAGTTACTGAGTCTGTGAATATGGATCAGAGCTTGAAAAAGCCCATGATTTGCTCTGAAAAAGATTGCATGAAGTGCATCAATGCCTTCCCGGCTGAAAACATCTGTTAGGAGGCACAAATTTAGCTTCTCATTGTTGGCTTCCCTGAGTATCAGACAGTTTATTATTTAACTGATGCCTGGGAGAAATGGGCTCCTGCAATAATCTGGCCACAGGCTGAAGAAAGTTTTTATGCTTGTTATTTAAAATACGCTGAGATGGAAGGATTTGGGAATGAAATGTTGACCTTTAGTCCTTGCCAGCTAAGAAATCAACTCTAATAGTATTTTTAGAAATACATATTTTTTTGGTTTACTGTACACTTCAGGAAGTTACTTTGCATCTTTAAGAAGACAAAAGATATTCAAAAAAGAGTTTTTAAAATATGAGGTAATTTGAATTTCGTAAAGATGAGGAGCAAGGATGGAATTGCTTTAGGTATTTTACTGAAGAGGGAAAGGTGGTACACTGAGATCAAACTGTAGTTAATAAATACCCCAGTACACCCTAATAGACACTAGGGGATGCTGTCCCGTGTAATAAATAGCAGTTATTATATGGCAGCATTCCCAAAGGTAATCAGTTGCCTTACCTCAGTGTTGAGGAAACTGGAATGGAGGATAATTTTCTAACGTCCTCCATGAAATTGCAAAGGATGTGAATGTTCCTGAATACATTATTTCATTACATTCTAGAATGGTGTATTTCCAACCATGTGATCCTATATATTTTAGTGTCTGTGGGTAGATTACTCTTTTCTGTTCTTGTCTGATGATGCAGTGGTGTTCAAACCTAACTGCTCACTGGATTACCTAGGAAACACTTTTAAAACCTACCTGAGCTTAGGCCCCAATCCATATGTAAGGAGTCAGAATTCCTTACATGGTAATGGAGGCCTGGATAAGTGGCTGAGCACTTAAAAAACTTTAGTAGTTTCTTTGTTGTTGTTTGGACTTCTTCAGCTGAACCATGAATTAATAGACAAATACTCCCTAAATCCTATCAAGGGACACACACAAAGTTAAGTTTATTGCTTCTTTTTTTTCTCTTTAATTCACTTTTTATTCTCATTTTATACTTAAAAAATTCCATTATAGTTAACATACAGCAGCATTGTATCAGTTTCAGGTCTACACTATAGTGATTGAACAACTCTATACATTACCTAATGCTCATCATGATAAGTTTAGTCTGAATCCCCTTTACCTATATTACTCATCCCTCTACCTACCTCCCCTCTGTTAACCATCAGTCAGTTCTCTATAATTAAGAGTCTGTGTCTTGGTTTGCCTCCTTCTGTTTCTTTTCTTCCCCTTTGCTTGTGATTTTGTTTCTTAAATTCCACATATGAGTGAAGTCACATGGTATTTCTCTTTCTCTGACATATGTCACTTAGCATAATACCCTCTAAGTCCATCCATGTGGGGCAAGTGGCAATATTTCATTCATTTTTAAGGCTAATACTCCATTGTATATACATGCCACACCTATATCCGTTCAGCTATTGACAGACACGTGAGCTGCTTCCATAATTTGGATACTATAAATAATACTGCTATAAGCATAGAGGTACTTCTATCTTTTCAAATTAGTATTTTCCTATTCTTTGGGCCCAGTAGTACACTTGCTAGATGATATGGTAGTTCTATTTTTAACTTTTTGAGGCGCCTCAATAGTGTTGTGTATACTGGCTGCAACACTTGGCATTTCCACCAATAGGGTAGAGGCTTCCCCTTTCTCTGAATCCTCACCAACACCTGTTATTTCTTGGGTTGTGGATTTTAGCCCTCCTGACAGGTGTGAGGTGACCCCTCACTGTGCTTTGCATCTCTCTAATGATGATTGCTGCGGAATGTCTTTTCATGTGTCTTTCGGCCATCTGTAGGTCTTCTCTGGAGAATTGTCTGTTCATATCTCCTGTGCATTTTTAACTGGATCATTTATTTTTGGGGTGTTAAGTTTTATAAGTTTTTTTTCTATATTTTGGATATTAACCTTTTGTTGGATATATCATTTGCAAATATCTTCTTCCTTTTCATAGGTTGCCTTGTAGTTTTGTTGATCACTGTGCAGAATCTTTTTATTTTGATGTAGTCCCAATAGTTTGGTTTTGTTTCCCTTGCCTCAGAAGACCTATGTAGAAAAATGTTGCTACGGCCAATGTTAAAGAAGTTACTGCCTGTATTCTCTTCTAGGATTTTCTGCTTTTAATTCTCTCATTTAGGTCTTTAATCAGTTTTTATCTTTGTGTACGGTGTAAGAAAGTGGTCCAGTGTCATTCTTTTGCATGTAACCATCCAGTTTGTCCACCACCATATTGTTGAAGAGAGTTTTTTTCCATTGCCCATTGCTTGCCTTGTTGGATATTAATTGACCATATATGTGCAAGTTTATTTCTGGGCCCTCTATTCTACTGATAGGTGTGTCTGATTTGTGCTAGTACCATATTGTTTTGATCACTACAGCTTTGTAGCATATCTTGAAATCTGTGATATCTCCAGTCGTGTTCTTTTCATCAAGGTTGCTTTTGCTATTTGGGATCTTTTGTGGTTCCACACAAATTTTAGGATTATTTTTTTCTAGTTTTATGAAAAATGTTTTTGTTATTTTGATGGGGATTGCATTAAATTTGTACATTTCTTTGGGCAGGATAGACACTTGAACAATATTCTTCCAATCTACAAATATAGAACACCTTTCCATTTATTTGTGTCATCTTAGATTTCTTTCATCAGTGTTTTAGTTTTCAGAGTACAGATCTTTCACCTCCTTAAATTTATTCCTAGGTATTATTTTTGACGCAAGTGTAAATGGGATTTTTTTTTAATTTCTATTTCAGTATGAGGGTATAGAAATACAACAGAATTTCTGTATATTGATTTTTTTTTTTTTTGTATCCTGAAACCTTAATAAATTCATTTATCAATTCTGGTAGTTTTTTGGTGGTGTCTTTAGGGTTTTCCATATAATATATCATGTCATCAGCTAATAGTGAAAGTTTTACTTCTTCCTTACCAAACTGTATGCCTTTTACTTCTTGTTTGATTGCTGTAGCTAGAACTTGTGCTATATTGAATAAAAATAGTGAGAAAAAAAATCCTTGCCTTATTCCTCATCTTAGTGGTGAAAAGCAGAGTTTCTCCCCTAAGAAAGCTTTAGCTGTGGGTTTTTCATATATATATATATATATATATATATATATATATATATATATATATATTTTTTTTTTTTTTTTTATGTTGAGGTATGTTCCCTCTCAACCTACCTTGCTGAATGTTTTGGGTATTCTCCTTGGCCAAATGCTTTTTTTTGCATCTAATTACCATGTGGTTTTTAATCCTTTATCTTATTGTGATGTATCACATTGGTTTGCAAATATTGAACTGCACTCATATCCCTTGAATAAATCCCACTTGCTTGTGGTGAATAATTTTTTAAAAATGTATTGTTGAATTTGGTTTGCTATGTATTGTTGGGGATTTTTGTATCTTTGTTCATCAGAAATATTGGCCTGTAGTCTTGTTTTGTTGTTTTTTTTAATATTCATTTGGGGGAGAGAGTGCGAGAGAGCACAAGTGAGCACAGGTGTGCACATAAGCAGGAGGAGGTGCAAGCTGAGGGAGAGGGAAAAGCAGGCACCCATTGAGCAGAGAGCCAGATGTGGGACTTGATCCCAGGACCCTGGGATCATGACCTGAGCCTAAGGCAGATGCTTAACTGACTGAGCCCCTCAGGCACCTCAGTTAACATTTTTTGGGTTTTTTGTTTGTTTGGTAGGTTGGGTTTTTTTTTAAACACCTTTACCTGTTTTGTTATCAATGTAATGCTGACCACAAATGAATTGGGAAGCTGTCCTTTGTCTTCTTTTTTTTTTTTTTTTTTGAATAGTTGGAGAAGAATAGATATTAACTCTTCTTTAAATCTTTGGTTAGAATTCACCTGTGAAGCTGTCTGGTCCTGGTCTTTTGTTTGTTGGGAATGTTTTGATTACTGATTTAGTTTCATTGCTGGTAATCATTCTATTAAAATTTATTTCTTCATGATTCACTTTTGGTAGGCTATATGCTGCTTCTAGGAATTGAACCATTTCTTCTAGGTTGTCTAATTTGTTGGCATATGACTTATCATAATAGTCTCTCCTTTATATTTCTGTAGTTTAAATTGTTATTTCCCCTTTTTGATTTCTGGTACTATTGGAGTCCTTTTTTCCTTCTCATATTCCCTCTTCTCTTCTCCCTCTTTCCTCCCCCCTTCCTTTTCTTAATGTGTCTGGCTAAAGTTTTCTCAGTTGTGCTGATCTTTTCAGAGAACCAGCTCCTGATTTCTTTGGTCTGTTCTATTAAGATTATTATTTTTTGTTTGTTTTTGTTTTGTTTTGTTTTACTTTCTATTGCATTTATTTCAGTTCTAATCTTTATTATTGTTTTCCTTCCACTGGTCTTGGATTTCGTTTGTACTTTAGCTCATTTAGGTGTAAGGTTAGGTTGTTAGAGATTGTTCTTCTTGAGGTAGGTTTGTATTGCTATAAACGTCTCTCTTAAAGCGGCTTTTGCTGCATCCTAAAGATTTTTGAAGCATATTTATTTCATTTGTCTCCATTTTTTTTTTTTGATTTGCTGTTTTATTTATTAGTTGACCCATTTGTTGTTTGGTAACCCCTATTTAACCTCCATATCTTTGCATTCTTTCCAGATTTTTCCTGTGGTTGATTTCTAGTTTGATAGCATGTGGTTGGAAAAGATGCCTAATAAGGCTTCAGTACTTTGTATTTGTTAAGATTTGTTCTGTGGCCTAATGTGTGATCTATTCTGGAGAATGTTCCAAGTGCACTTAAAAAGAATATGTATTCTCATGTTTTAGAATGGAGTGTTGTGAATATATCCATTAGGTCCATCTGCATGTGTCTTCAGGACTGAAATGGATCTTTTGTAGGCAGCCTATACATGGGTCTTTTTTATATATTCAGTATTCCTAGTATTTAATTGGAGTGCCTAGTCCATTTACACATTACATATTAATAGGTCTGTATTTATTGCCATTTTGTTACTTTATGGTTGCTTTGTGGCTCTCCTTGCTCTTCTCTCATAGTTAATTAACTTTCTTTTAGTGATATGGATTTCCTTTTCTTTTTTTTTTTTTTTCCTATCACTGATTCTTTTTGCTTTGTGGTTAACATTAGTTTCACATATGTCTTATGCATATAGCATTTTACATTCAATTGATGCTTGCTTAAGTTTCCAGTCATTTTTTTACTCCTGCCCCCACAGACTGTAGGTCTGTGGTGGCATACTATCCTTCCTATAGACACCAGGCATTTTTCAAGCTGTTGCTTCTGTGCTATATATCTCAGTGGGGCTTTTTGTTGCGCTGTATCTGTAAGGGTAGGGACTACATCCTCCCAGCTCTCCCAGGGCTGAGCCCACTGATTATTAAAGTTAGAGGTGTTTAAATCCCACTGATTCTTAACCCCCTCTTGTTTTCAAAGCCAAATGTTACTAGGATCTGTTTTCCTTGTGTGGGTCCCTGATGCCTGGGCTGCCTGGTATGGGGATCTAGTACTGTCCTGCCTACCACATCCCTCCCAAGTCCCTTTGGTTTATGACTGTGTCTCCACCCTTTCTACCCTCTTCAATGTGGCCTGTTCTCTAGGTTTACTGTGGAGAATCTATTCTGCCAATCTGTCTTTTTCTGGGTAATTTACACTGATGCGGACATTACCTGGTTGTAGCTGTAGGTTTAGGTGAGCTTTGGATCTTCCCGCTCAGCCGTCTTCCCTAGAAATCACCACTTGTTACCTTTTAAGTTTTTGTTTTTGTTTTTGTTTTTCCAGTGAGGACATGGATTTAAATGGAGTTGAAGTCAAATTCTTCACTTCTTGATCAAACTTCTTGGTTTTCATTTATTTTAACCTCATTTTTATAAGAACTATTTTGACCCTCCTTATACTATCTTGACATAAATTCTATTCAAAATGTAATCTATTTCAAAAAACTAAAAACATAGCCCTGAATGAAGATAATAAAAGGAAAATAATTAAATAATGTGCTGCTTATTATTTTTAGTTTTATTTCATGACTAAATACCCAGATATGACCACACTGGAAGATGTTGTAAAGTAGCCAGCTGCTTATACCTACACCTGACCTTGGAATCACTGAATGTTACAGCTATGCATGCACATGATACAGATGTGTTATATTGGCAGCTTGTGTACTTTGAACAGCATTGCAGTCAGTACGTAGTTTTTTTCCAAAGGTGATGCTCTTGATACATCTCTGAACAAAACAGAATTTTCCTCTTGATATACAATGTAGTTGCAATACCAGAAAACTTATTCACAAGAGACTCTGGTAAATTTCAGAAAGGTAAGAATGTTGTTTAGCCCTGGTGCACTGAATGAGAGTAGAAACCTCACACTTTTCCCCAAAAATCTTGTGATAACCAAAAACTCCTCAAGAAATTGACCAAATGTAATCTACGGATAGGAGGACCATTGTCAAGACCTACTATAATGCAAAAAAATTGCCTAAAGATCTCCCCTAAGGCTAACTCTCTCTCTCTCTCTCTCTCTCTCTCTCTCTCTCTCTCTATATATATATATATATATATATATATATATATATATATATATATATATATATATATATATATATATATAGTGAATTTTGTGGTTTTATCTTGTGGGCAACTATATAGTGGTTAAGTGGATAGCCAGAAATGATTATTGTTGTTATGTCCTTGGTCAAGTTCAATTACTATGCACTTAGTCAATGAGCATATTCTCTGAAGCTTTCTGTATTTAAAGTAGCATCTTTTAAAATAGAGATTAATTACACAGAGGCAAAAGGTGAAACTACAGATGAAATGTGATGCTGATCTCACTCCATTACTTTCAAGATTGGAGCACAGTGACACAGATGCTCTAGAAGAGAATAAAAATCTAGTTTTCTGTCTAAGATGTTCCTGTGACTCTTGAAAAATTCTTAACAGGGATCTCTCCTTGACTGTATGCTGGCCCACAGTGAAGCTAAAAATAGTTTTTGCTTTAGGCATTCTTTTTCTCTAAGAGACAATGCAAAGGAAAGAGTGACAGGTGTTTCCCTTCAGTTACTTAGATTTTGGTCTCCCTTTTGTTTCTGTCCTAAACAATGGCCACCTAAGAAATCCAATCTGAATTAAAACTCTGAAAACTGAACAAGCTGGGTATTTACCCTTGTCTTCTTTTTTTTACTATGATTCACCAATCACTTTTTATTATAACTAGATTTAATATTTAAATACTTTGTCTCAAAATAGAGGACACATTTATACTTCAGTTGTCAAGGAAGCATTCTTTTACACTGTTTATGGGTATGTGTTGTGAGCTTTCTTTGAGAATTTCAACTGCCCATTTATAGTGAGGAAAGGCACTATCAACACTGTTAACTTTCAGGAGAAAGCTAATTTGATTAATTAGAAATAATCTGCATATCTTAACCTCTAGTGTATCCTAGATTTACTTTATTTCTACCTACCTAAAGTTCTTGTTAGGGATTCAATGTTTAAAGGAAGCAATTGGGGGAAAAAAATTTTCTACCTGGGGAGAATGTTGAAATAAATGTTTTCTGTTCAAACATCATATCTCTTCATACCAATGACAAGTAATTTTCACAGGTGGAGACTTGCTATTCCTCTTTTTTCCAGTTTAATATGTCTTTGAAGAATAGGTTTTGGTTTCAAAATGGATATTTTTCTCAAGTCAAAATAATACTCACCAATTGATTAAATAAACAAAACAAAACTTCGGGCTCAGTTGAATCTGAGGAAAGCTTAAGTTTGCAGTGGTCAATAGTAGAGTTTTCTTTTATACATTGGTGTTTCTCAGTTGTAATGGAGAAAAATGTAAGATTGGACTAAGAAGGAAATAATACTGCATCCTCTTTAACCATAAACTACATTCTGTGCTAAGTCTCAAATATATTCAGATTCCCTTTTTCCCATAATGATTCAAAAAATAGCAAATACTAAAACAAAAGAACCAAAGTGATACTAAGCTTTTAGCAGCTGACACACTTACATGTGATTGATTAAGAGACAGCTTTTCTCAATGACAAAAATGGGAATGAATTGAGAGGGCAAAATAAATGGGTTATTTTGGAATAGAGGATTTACCAACTGTGGGGTTTTAAAAAATCTTTTCGTTTTTTTAAGATTTTATTTATTTATTCATGAGACACACACACACACACACACACACACACACAGGCAGAGGGAGAAGCAGGCTCCATGCAAGGAGCCTGACACTGGACTCGATTCCAGGTCTCCAGGATCAGGCCCTGGGTTGAAGGCGGCACTAAACCTCTGAGCCACCGGCTGCCCTCATCTTTTAAAATATATCAAATCCATTGGTTTTCCTCCCTTCAAGAGATGAAGGCTCCTTTGACTGTAGGCTGGAGCTAGTGATGTTTCTAATGAGAACAAAGCAGAAATTAAGACATGAAGAGATTGTGGCACAAAAACAACACAGTGGCTTCTATCTTGGTTGCTCTCTATCTTGGGTCACTTTCTTAGGGAAAGCCAGCAGCCTTGTTACGAGGGCATCAAGCAGCCCTGTGGCGAGGCTTGTGTACTCAGATACTGAGACACCCTGTCAACAGTCATGCAAGAAAGCCATTAAGGAGTGGATCCTTCGGTCCAGGTCCAACTTTTATTTTATTTTCTTATTTTTTCAAGTCCAACTTTTAGATGACTGCAACCTCAGAACCTTGACCCAGAGCTCCTGGACTAGGTCCCTCCTGAGTTTCTGGCCCAAAGATACTCTTAGACAATAGGTATTTGTTGTTTAAAGCTACTAGTCTAGAGGAATTTTTATACAGTGGTGGGTAACTAAAACACCAATAATAGGTCTTTGATATTCATTGATATATAGAATGCTTTGAATTTGATATATTGCAAATCCAAAGTATTCATTAGCTTAATGTGTTGACTAAGATACCTAGGGAAGTAAAGGAATAATTTGATTAGTTTTAGATAATCTTGCATAATATTTTGTGTATATAGTACTCTTATGTGTCCTTTCAGGTTTATAAATAGATTTGTCTCTGTAATTAATTATAACTCCTTTTTTTATGATAGAAAAACAATTGAGAGATGCCAGGACTATAAGTGGTGGTAAACCCCATGGATCAGGCTACTGGCATTCAAATCCTTACTACAGTACTTAGAGCTATGTGAACTGGGGCACATTGGTTTCTATGTGCCTCAGTTTCTTCCTCTATGAAATAGGCTTAACAACAGTACTTTCTTTTTTTTTTTAATGCTTTCTTAATATGATTTTCCAAAAACTTTAGCTGACCTAACCTCTAAAAATCAATCATTATAATTTACCACATTAACAGAACAGAGTAGAAAATCTTATAATTCATCTTAATATATGTAGAAAAAGTATTTGATAAAGGCCACGTAAATTCACAATTTAAAATACCTTTTAAGCTAAAAGTAGAAGTGACTGTTTCTAATCTGTAAAAAGAGCATCTATTATACATTGAAAAAAATTTATATTCATAGTGAAAATGCCCAACAATTCAGCATAAAATTTGTAAACATTAAAAAAATTCTTTGTGTTACTGGTATCTTAGAAATGTAATTAAACTTTATATTGATTATAAAGCAACTTACCTCAATGAATTTACTAATTCTGCTAATTAATCTACAGAGTATTTCCACACCTGGGTGACAGGGTGTTTTGGCAGAGGGAAAAGGATAATGGAACTCAAAACAGCTCTTAAACAACTGTTTGAAAGTAGCAAACGTCAATTCTATCACATTTTATTGGCTGAAGCAAGTAAGAACCAAACCTGGTGTCAATAGGGAAGTATAATCATCCCAAAAGAGGGAATATTTGGAATAATTATGAAATACACTGCACAGATTTTTTTAATATTGTACCACATATAAATACGACACAATCTTAACTAAAAGTGAACCTCTTCATGCTAAAATTACACAGGAGAAGGGGGACTTATTAGTGACTGTGATAATTTACAAGAGGTTCCTTTTTTAAGTATTTTTGTTTGTTCATGAGAGACAGAGAGAGATTGGCAAAGGCAGAGGGAGAAGCAGGCTCCCTGAGTAGTGCCTAATGTGTGACTCGATCCTAGGACCCCAGGATCATGCCCTGAGCTGAAGGCAGATGTTCAACCACTCAACCCAGGGGCCCCTTTTTTGTTCTTATTTTGCCATTCTCACATAGAAATTCATGTGTTGGGCAGCCTGGGTGGCTCAGCGGTTTAGCGCTGCCTTCAGCTCAGGTCATGATACTGGAGTCCCAGGATCGAGTCCTGCGTTGGGCTCCCTGCATGGAGCCTGCTTCTCCCTCTGCTTCTCCCTCTGCCTGTGTCTCTGTCTCTCTCTCATGAATAAATAAAATAAAATAAAATCTTAAAAAAAAAGAAATTCATGTGTTAATCTTAAACCTTTCTTGGAAATCTTAGGTCTTTGTTTTTTAATTTTTTTTTATTTATGATAGTCACACACACACACACACACACACACACACACACACAGGCAGAGACACAGGCAGAGGGATAAGCAGGCTCCATGCACCGGGAGCCCGACGTGGGATTCGATCCCGGGTCTCCAGGATCGCGCCCTGGGCCAAAGGCAGCCGCCAAACCGCTGCACCACCCAGGGATCCCGAAATCTCAGGTCTTTGTATCCAAGATTTCACAATATAGAAAATTATACCTATCGAATAATCTACAATAAAATAATACAAATGATATATTTGTGTAATCCTTTACAGTTTTCTGGGATATTTTCATTCATAGAGAAAAGTTATGAAATGGTTGGACACTTTAGTTGCCTGTTTAGGTAATGTTCCCCAGTAGACATAAAAATACAAGTGAAAATATGGCCAATGTTATACTCATTTCCCTATCCTCAGAGTCTAACAATGTCTGACACAGGGAAGGACTCACTTATCGAATGAAACAAGATTTACATACTTGTTCAAGGTCATGATGCTAACAATTGTTAGAGCCAAGACTGAATGCAGGCCTTCTGGCCCCAATAGCAGAGTTCGCTCCACTGCATCATGGCTTTCCTAATAGCACCTGCCTAGGTAAGGGCAGAGAATCTAGAAACCCAGATATGAATAATAAATGTTTGTATTTCCTCTGAAGCTGACCAACCTTTTCACTTTGAACGTGCTGGCAGGTAAACAGATGAAGAAGATAAAGCATGGGTCACTAGGAAGGCAACTGCTGAGAAGTCTCTGCCCACAAAATACCATCAATGTGCCCATCTGTTCTGTATTTAGACACACATTTTTCAAAATTAACATATTTAGACCCATTTAAATGAAGAACATATGTTCAGAAAGGTATTAGAATGTGCTGCTGAAGGCTGATAAAATCTGAGGTCTCAGAGAACATCAATACCTAACAGTTCCTTATTCTGGAAAGAGTTACTTAAGCTAGCGGAGAAATTCCCTAAAGGGGATATCTCCAGTGTTGTCTAAAGGGATAAACTTGATCTGTGTAATTTCATTGGCCCGGGGCCTCTGAACACAAGCAGTATTCATCACTTGCTTTTCTATCTTGAACAAATTGATACTATAATTGAAATGATTTTCCAAAGTCGGGCCAGTGTTTCTCTTTCAGAAGAACATAATCACCACTAAGCAGAATGAAACATTTTCTCAATGGCCCTCTGTACAGTGTTTCAAACCTCCTGAGTCCATTTCCTTGTCTTAATTTTCTGTATTATCTGTCCATGTTGCCAGTCAATACCCATTTTTCCTGTCTGCTTAAGGACATCTAGGTGTTCTGGATTATAGACACAAATTCTAGTGTCTGTCCTTATCTTCTTGAAATTAACAATCTATATAACATGTGAGACCTTACAAGGTGGTTTCATATTTTGAAAAAAATTAAAATTCCTTATAGAACACCTGTTTTGGGTCAGCCAGTTGTGAGAAGCACAAAGAATTGAATCTGTAATCTTTGCTGGAAAATAATACCTATATGAAATATGAAATAGCTATATTAAAAAACTAAATTCAGGGCAAAACTAAAAATACCCAATTTTTTGAAATACATAATCTTATCACTCATACATAATGCGTATTCTGTAATATGATTGCATACAATAGTATAAGGGTGATCAAATATAAAGTAATTTAATAGGGATTTTAAATACTGTGAGTTTTAGTAGAGACAGAACTCAGAGCTGCTATAAGTAGAAAATTCCACAAAGGAGGTAAGGGCTTCAGATATTCTTTTACTTTGCATTTTCCTAAAATTGGACACTAACCCTTAAGTCAAACAAAGATCTATGATATGGCGAGAGTAAATCAGGTGGTAATTCCAAAGCAGATGAGAGATTTAATTCTATTTTGGAAGGAAATGAGGGATAATATTTGGGAGAGAAGATAAACCAGCAGTAAGATAGGAGACCTATTAAGAATAGAGAAGAGAACACCGTATGTTGGTCCATGCCACTTCGGTGTAGTCTTGAGAAAGACTTTAACCTCCAATCTTTCTCCCGTATTTTCATCCTAGCCTAGGGATGATCTCTGTAAAAATTGGACATATGTCAAATAAAGATAAGAAAGCAAGGCTCTGAAAATAGAGCAACTCCTTTTTCAGTCTCCAGTGCTCTTCCTCTTCAACTTTTTTGCCTCAAGATTCCTAAGAGAAATCTCCCACTCTTCTTAAGCAGTAGTCCTCTAGATTAATCAGATGTTATATCAGGCAGATAAAGACAAACATTAAATGTGCTGGTGAAATATGCCTTTGTTCTACTTGATTCTAAATTAACTCTAATAGTTGTGTCTTGAAAAGGAAATAGGATGGAAATGCAGACGTAGTTTCAACATACTGATGCTGTAGATGAACCCTCACTACCTTTCTTGCAATTGCTGCTAAGGTCCTTGTTTTGTTTTTCATTTTCATTTTCTCACATTGGAGGAGTTTCAGGATATCTCATCATTCCTGCTGCCTTTTGCATTGCAATCCCTCACGATCAGGTACATACTAGGTTTTCATCTCCCTCGTCAGGGGCATGTTACTCATGAGTTAATCTACTTGAACTAGAACGTGAATTCATTTTCTACCTAGTACTACTCAGCCCAGATAACCAATATTTTGCAGATCAGTGTGATATCAAACTACCCATCTTCAGGGTTTGAATGGTGAGGAGTCTCAATAATACATGGGCATTTTTATGTATATACTTCCTTTAAAGAAGTATGTCTGATTCAGGCAAAATAACTGATACTTGTCCCATCTTTCTTTAGTCACTTTTTATCCTCTACTGACTTTTTTTTTTTTAAGCTGAAGTATTGTTGACACACAGTGTTATGTTTTCAGACAGTTGATAAATCTAAAATCCAGAAGCATCAAACTTCCACTTAATGTGAGTCATTAATTTGCCTTTTACTACTGCAGAGTAGGTCCCCAGTCCAGTGACTCATTAGTAAGAGAGACGTTTCTCCACCACTCATCTCCACTCCAGTAATGTTACCTGTGGGCTAAAAATACATATGGTTGATTCACACAGAAAGGTCACAAACTGTCCTAACTCCTTTCTCAGTGAAAATCAAAGTATAGAATCTTATTGTGAAGAAGGGGTCTGGTATACATCCATTGACCTAGAAACATCTTTAATTAATCTGGACATGCTCATTGAAGAGACTAGAGAGAGAGGATTTACAACTATTGATCTATCCCTTTCACTCTGCTAGGTACAGAAAAGAATGAGGAAAGGTGGTTGTCCTTAAGGAGTGCAAGTTTAATAGAGAATAAGCACATAAACATATATATAGAATAAAGTAGCTTCAGTAACAGAGGTATAAGGTATACTTAGACCAGCACTGGGATCTCAGTAAGAACTCAGCACATGGCAGTATCACCACAGAAGTTCTTTATTTGATATGATTTTTTCATGGAGGAGAAAATAATTAAGTCTGTTTGGTTGGGTTAAGGAAGGTTTCCCTTCAATTTTACCAACCATTCACAACTGTGGTATGATTTTAAGTGTTATTTTGATTTTTTTTTTTTTTTTTACAATTGAAGAAATAGAGACTAAGAGTAATTAATTAACTTTCCTCAGATCACATGGCTATCAAGTGGTGGTGTTCAGATTTCGATCTAGAACTATGTGATGTCCAGGACTGTCATCTTTCCAGCATGCTGCCTCTTTATCTCTCATTACCATTTAGGTCTTGTGAAGGCTACAAGCAGATAGACTGCTCATTTTTTATGCCCTTAAAGACAGTTTTCTTGTAGAGGAAAACTCCCCCCTTTAAACATGCACATGCACACACACAGAGATATACACGGCACGTAACAGAAAATTCTATACACACAGAAATATACACAGCATGAAAAAGAAAATTCTATCAGTCAAGAAGAGATAGACTTAACAGTTTCAAGCAAGATCATTCATGGAATTTCTTGAAGATACATGTAGTTACAGTTGATTTCTACATCATTTTTAGTAGCACACTTCAGGCTCCATTGAGTAGCAAAGATGGTGTTGAAGGAAAAAGGAAATACTCGTGAGTAGGGCCACAACTCCTCTGGTTATGGAAGTATTCTATAGGAGAAAAAAAACGGTCTGGCTCACAGAATCTTAGGTGATTAGTCCAATAATGGATGTCCTCCTGCATTTTGGAGGAGTATTTTTTAAATCTTTAAAAAAGCATACATTTGATTTTTGCTTTAAAATGCTTTGCATGGATAGATAAAGCCTCATGACCTAGATACAAACTCTTGCTAAAATTGTGTGATATTTTCTATTACTCTGGATGCATTCAGCTGCTTATCTTTAATAAAGATTGTGTTATTTCAGTGAAGATCAGGTGAAAGGAACATAATGAGTTCTGGGTATTTTTCAAGGGAGCAGGGCTTCGCTGCCAGAAAAATAATGGAGAAGATCTCAAAGGACTGTGTCTTTGGACAAAATAGTAGTAAATGATTCTTTTACTCCTGAGTTACCTAAGTCAGTTAGAAAGATGTTAGTAAAGTGTTTCAATCTGAAGTGTTAATGACTAATTAACTAGTTCAACAGTCAACATTCAATACACAATTAACTATTATGCACTAGGGGTGATGTACTTTGCTCCTGGATCCTGTGGAGAATGAAAAACAAAAATATAAACTTCCTGTCCTTATGGAGCTTAAAAATTAACCGATTAAAAACAATGAAAGTAAGATACTGGTTGATTCCTACAAAAATCAAATATATTATTAGGCACAAGGTTTAGGCCTTGGGGATAGAGTGGTGTATGAGATGGACAGATGTCTCCTTTCATGGAGATTACAATTTCTTGGAAGCGTCCAACAATAAATTTCTAAATAAATGAATCATTATTTTAGGTAATGAGAAGCACTAAAAATAAAAAAGATGAGAGAAAATCTGTCAGCAGAGGTGATAAATGTGCCAGCTATGCAAAAAGCTGAGGCCAGTGTGTCCTGATTAGGGACAAACAAAAGAATGGAGGGTTCAGAATGTGTCAAAGTAGGACTGTGTGCTGGCGCTCAGTGGGCAAGGAAGCCCACGGGATAGGATGGGGTCAAAGAGGTGGGCAGGACCATTTCATAGGGGGTCTTGTGGGTTCTGGAATACAGTTTTGATTTTAAACCCACTTGAGATGGAAAGCCAGTCAAGAGTTTCCAAAGGTTTCCAAATATGCACAAGTAATTACACATGTAATAGGAATCTACCCGACTGAAATGAACAATCTAAGAGCTGTGATTGTCAAGAGGCTGGACAATGACATTTTTTTCTCAGAGAATTGAGGATGATTGCATAGAGAAGTTTACCTTTGAGCTGGGTCCTGAAGTACACACAAAACTTCATGTGCTGAGGGAACCGTGTGAATAAAGCTCTCAGGCAAGAAATCCTAAGATGTTGACAACTGCCTCACGGATACATTTGCTTCTTGAGAAGGGAAAATACTTTAGCTCAAAGAAATGACTATTCAACGGGAAAGTGTAGGTGCCAAGAGCAGGCTGAAATGTTCTGGTGAGTGGAGTTTGAGAGTGATGAGGTTGGGCTTTGCCCCTCAAGCTACACTAATGGCAGCTGTTTACTCTGACACCTGGAAGCTGACCCTGTTGTTGTGCTTTGACATCCTGAAGGACAACATGATGCAGTAAATGTCATGATAAAGGTGTTACGTTTCAGAGCTCTGCCGAGGTCACAGGGAAAGGTCTGTACATCTTCAGACGAGTAGAAATTCTCACTAGTGAATATAAATGGGCTGCCCTCCACTGCCTTTTCGGTTTCTGTCAGTGATTATGCAACAATGCAGCCTGCATTTAGAAAGGCCACTCAAGTGCTGGAGAAAAGGAACTGAAAGGTCTCAGCTTTAGGTCGTGCTAATTACTTAGAAATAATTGAGGCCAACTTTAGTAGCCCTGTCTCAAAAGGGATGCTGTGCTCTGTGCCGCTAATATGGTTTCAACATCTAGTCCTGGATGATGATGATGATGATGATGATGATGATTATGATTATACAGTTTTTATTTTTATGTGGGATATTTTCATTGTGTTACTTTCCTTTTTTGAAAGACTTTGTCAGACAAATCTGGCTAGCAATGAGTACTACTAGGTGAATTGCCCAAAAGCAGATATGAGAAAATTTTTATGTGAAGAACCAGGTACTGAATGTTTTAAAGATTTTGTTTATTCATGAGAGACAGAGAGAGAGTGGCAGAGCATAGGCAAAGGAAGAGGGAAAAGCAGGCTCCCCGCAAGGAGCCGAATGCGGGATTCGATCTCGGGACCCCAGGATCACACTCTGAGCCGAAGGCAGACACTCAACTACTGAGCCACTCAGGCATCACAGTAGTGAATGTTTTAGACTATTGGGGCCAAAAAAGTGCAAAATTCGGGCTATTACAGAGCCAGTTACCTAACAAGAAAGAAAAAAGTAATACAAGTCTACTGTTCAGAAGAATGCATTTCCTTGAGGAATAGGATTTCACTAAATTGGGGTTCAAAATCAGCGTTCCTCCTCATCAAATCTATTATAAAAGTTCCTCTATAAAAAGTATCCTTAGGTTACAGGTTGTACTATAGTAAGCAATGGAGTTAATTTGGCCCAGTGGGTATAGTCTACTGACCACTCTCCTAAGTGTCTTTAACTGGTAACATGAATATTTTTTCACATTAATAATCAAGATGTTAGTAAATAATCATTCTCATATAACAGAATCTTTCTATGTCTTTATGTGATACATGAGTAGATAAGAGCATGCTTTGGAATTAGACCAATCCAGGTACAATGTATAGCTTCACTCCTTTCCAGTTTTCTGACTTTCTTAAAGTCCTCTAACATCCTTCAGTCTCAATATTCTCATCTGTAAAATAATCCCTTCATCATTTTAAATAGTATGGTGCTTAAACATTGTGTAAAATAAATATTAGTTAATATTTTTACGTGAGGTCTCTAGCCATTCATTGGAGGTATGTAATACAGGGATTATTATTTGCCCCATTACTATTATTCCTTATTGGGGGAGAGTGAGGCAGAGATCAAGGAACTTAGCCAATATTTACAATAATGCTACACTAAAACTTAGTCCTTTTATCTCATTAATTCATTTAGTAATTGTATATTAAGGATATATGTACATGCTAGGCTGATTTCTAAGATGACCCCCAAGGAACCTATCAACAGTGCATACCCTCTGTAATCTCTCCTCTGGAATGTGGGCTTGGCTGAGAGCTGTGACTATCAGGGATAATTATAGACTTCTTTGAGTTATATTATGTGGAAGGTGATAGACTAGTTGCTCCCAAGATTATGTTATTCTATAAAACTTCATAATAGTAAACTAGAGGGAGTATCCTGATGGCTTTGCAGAAATGAAGAGCCGTGATGTGAGAGGGACAAGTGGATAGGACTAAAGGTCAGCCTCTAGTAGCTGTGAGTGACTTAAAACAGAAAACAAATAAATGAGGACCTACGTCTTAAAACTGCAAGAAACTCCATTCTGCCAACAACTGAAATAAACTCTGAGAAGGATTTGAGCTCCAAATGATAACCTAGCTCAGTAGCCAACTGGATTTCAATCTTTTCAGACCTTGAGCAGAGAATCCAGCTATGCCAGGCTAGGAATTCCAACTTGCAGAAATAGTAAGATAATAAACAGCAAAATTTATAGTAATTAGCTGTGCAAAAGAAAAAAAAAGAAATCTAATACAATGTACCCACATAGTTTGCTATGTATCGGGAATAAAATGGTGAAGAAAGTAAGCCTGGTTTCTTCCTCTCAGATTTGTGGCTGGGTGAACAAAGAGGACATTTGAATGCATCTCTATGATAAACAAGGTGTGGTGGGAGAAGAAAGTCATCTAGTCATTTTGGGACGAGGTGACAAGGAAAGACCTTTAGGCATAGGCTAAAAAGGGAAAACTTTATAGGTTTAGCCAAGGAAATGTTGGGCCTGCCTGTATCAGGAAGGGTAGAGAGAGTACCCCAGTATTTTATAGCCTGGGGAGTAGATACACAAACGTCCAGGAGAAGGCTGAGAACACAGGGTGTTCAATGAATTCCAAATAACTGACAGACCTGTAGAGGGAGTGTGGTGAGAGACAGGGTTACAAGGTAAGCAGGACAAGTTCATAAGGGCCTCAAATTCCATGCCATAGAGTTTGGACTTAGGCTGAGGGAAATAGGGAATGAGTGAATGGTTTGGAGTGGAGGAGTGGCAGCCTCAGATACGTTCGTCTTTGTACTCTGCACTTAAGGGGTCTCCTCCACTTTATCCTACAGAGTTAAGGGGCAGAGCTACAACCTGGTTGACAGATCGTAATAGTTGGAACTAGGACCATGGCAGGTAGGGTGAAACCAAAGTGTGCAGGGCCTCCTACCTTTCCACAATGTAGATGTTGAATTGCCTTAGTCTCTGACATGATAGGTGTGATAGTTTATTAGGGTATGGCTAGAAATGTGAAAACTCACTATCCCATTGAAATTTTCTTAAAAATAGATTATATGACCAAAAGGTCTAGACTGTGGGGAGAAAAGATTAAGTATTCTCCTTATCTCCAGTGGAGGAAAAATGCCCCACAAACAAACAAAAAAATGCCATTCTATTGGTTTGCAATGGTTATTTTTTTTTTTTCTGGAGAAAGTGCTGTCAGAAGAGTGGTCACTCAACAGCTGTTTATTGATCCTCCCCAGGGACTGAGAAATGATGAAATGTTCTGATCTATTTAACCTTATTGCATCCCTTAGGCATTTTGTTGAAAAGCAATTAGCCACTTCCCTTTTTCTAGTAATAGCAGTTGCAAATTCAGATCAAGCTCCCTAATTAGGAGATCATAAGCTAGGATGGAAAAGCAAATGGTCACCTGACAAGCCAGAGTAAGATAAACGTTAATGCTTTATGTAGGGGCCACTGGACACCAACTAGGAATGTTCATGGAAAGACTTGAGTATTAATTGGGACCTACAAATGATATGTTTGAATGAATCTATTGTTTGTTAAAAATTCTTTAAGTACTGAGATGCACAGTAATTTATTTATGGTAGCAAAGGAGCTTAAAAAGCTTACAATTAGTTGATTAACGAAAAATAATACCATGGGTTTTGTTAGCCATCAGTTTTGGTTCCACTGAAGGTACAATTGCTTATTCTTATCCCCTAAATAGGATTTAGAGTGATTCTCTACAGCCCTGAATAGGGGAATTGTTGCAGCCTTGAGCTTCATGTACAGCTATTTTGGTAAATGACAGAGGCGAAGCCTCCAACAAGCATATCTGAAATAAGAGGTGGTTTGACAGCCAAGGAAGGCTTTGATCATGTGATAAACGAGTCAATAGGAAGAAATCTCTCAGGTGAGAGAGCTATAGTTCTATCAATTATGTTGCTCTATAAATCAGGAGAAGTGGGGAAGGAGCCAGAGGTTACTTCTCAGCTTTCTGCCAGATGGATTTTGAGGGGGGAAACCTCAGCTCTGTTTTAGGATTCTGTAGCACAGATGAACTCTGAGCTAAAATACATTGATGGAGGTAGGAGGACTAAGAAAGTGCTGATGTGTTTCCTCAATCTTCTATATAAAAGTTTGTAGTGGGGAGATTTCTGATGCAGCCTGAGCAAAACAAATAAGGAGACTGAGTTAGAAACCTTCTATTTTGAACATCAACCTAAAACCCACAGCCAAACAAAGTGTGTTTTATTTAACAGTCCTCAAACTAGTCACTTGCCAATGAAAGTTGAGATCAAAAGGGACTTGGCATTCCAGAAGCATAGTGTCTCTCACAGGAGACTGTCTCCTCAACTAAGTCTCTGTGGGTTTTTCATTACTAAAGTGAAAAGGGTAGAAAAAAGTGACCCTTTAGTGAACCAAGGAAAAGTGGTGGCATAGAGACCTTTTTCTTACCCTTTTTCTTAACCTTCTTGAATAGGATGATCCATCAAGCCCAAGCTTCAAAGTCGAGGAAATCTCACAGGAACAATTAATCTTACAAGATTTCTAACACCAAGATCAATCTAAGTAAATTCTCTGTAAGCATTTTCATTATGGAATGTTAAACTGCTACAAGTTGAGCCCCTGGTTTTCTGAGCTGGAGCACATTCCCTAACATACCTGACTGTTACTAGCTCCACACCCCTCTCTCAGGAGACAAGGAAAGAATCTGTTCTAAGATGCTGTAGAAAATGTTTAGCCCCTGGATCCTCATCATTTTTATAAATCAAAAAGACTCTTACCTGCCCCACCTCCAGACCCTACTGATATATTTTTCCCTATTAGGTCCAAATAGGTATAAAAAAGTAAATGAATTGGTGTTAAAATTCACATAAAGAAAGGGCTATATTTTCAAAAATGCTCTTATCTGCACCCAACAGACCACAAAACAAAATAATACCTCATACCTCATGTCATTGGGGACATTGTGACTGAATTCTGATTTTAAATTATTATACTGCCCTCCTAGAACCATCTACTGTTGAATGTCCTCTGATAAAAAGATGAAAGGGATAAGGCTTGGGAACAATTAGAAATGCATGTTCTTGGCAGGTAGAGAAAACCATGTTAGCTTCAGAAAAAAGTTTTATTTTTCATGTTTGGTCCAGATACACTAAATGGCCGGCATTGATTCACAGGTTCAACAATGTCAGATCAACATCCTTGTGATTGTCTTGACCTTTTCTCATCTCAGGAGATGGCTGTTTATACTAGTTTGCTAGGGCTGCCAAAACAAGATGGCATAAACTGGGTGGCTCAAATAATAGAAATGTATTTTCTCAAAATTCTGGAGACAAGTCAGATCAAGGTATTGGCAGGGTTGGCTTCTTCTAAGGCCTCTTTCCTTGATTTATGGATGGCTATATCATTCCATGGTCTTCCCTCTGTATGTATCTGGGTCCTAATCTCTTCTTACAAGGACACTAATTATGTTCCGTGAGGGCCTACCCTCATGGCCACATTTTACTTGAATTATCTTTTTGAATACTCCGTTTCTAAACACAGTTACATTCTGAGGTTTTAAGGGTTAGGACTGCAACATGTGGATTTGTGGGGAAACAAAATTCAGACCATACCACTGCTGAAATTTAAACTCCTGGGTGGGAGAAAGGACCATGCCATCCAGTTCTCCCCTCTTTGAAGCCCTCTCCGCCAGCCGGCTCATGGCCCAGACAGAAATAGAACACATGAACTATTTCTAGATGAAAGGGAGGCTAGGAAGGGCAGGGGAGGGGAGATAGGCAGAAGTAGTTTTGTTACTAGTTTAGCTCCATCAGTCAATTAATTGGGGTTGGGTTCTTCATTTACTTCTACAACATCCAGTTGTATCAGAAGAAGGTGGGAGGATGCATGTTATATACGTAAATAAGACAATCGGTTTCACAGGTAGAAAGAAAATAAAGACATGAAAAAGCAGAAAAGATTTCACTTTAGGTGAACTTGTTTAATTTCAGTCTATTGGGGATTAGGGGTGCAGATATACCCAATACTAGACCCAATTATAAAGGGTCATTGGTATTTCTGCCATTTCCCTTCCCATCCCTCCCCATGCCTTCCTAGGGAACCATGCCAACAAATTTTCAGCATGTCCTCTTGTTGAAGTTTACTCTGAGAAGAGCATTTGCTATTAGCTCTCTATAGTGCTCAGTATGAATAAATTTAAGTCATCGAAATGCCCCTTTGAAGGAGATTGCGTATTGTTAAGCTTTACTTTATAATGAAAGGCTTTGCTCACAATTTCCAGGATTTCAGGCACTGGTACACAAATGAGGGAGCTTTAGGGTCAGAACAGCTATTCTTGTGTCCCAGGAATCACTCTGAATCGGGGGCTGACTTTAGAGATGGCTACCGACCCTGCTTATTCAGAAGGTTGGCGCTGAATATTGGCTTGAAATCTGGCAAATCTGTAAAATACTACATCTAGATTGGGTCATTTTATTCTTTATTGCTGTGTAACACATTACTGCAAATACAGCAGTTTGAAACCCTATCACTTACTATCTCTAAGTTCAGTAGGTGAGTTGTCTGTTGTGGACTTGCCCTGCGGTCTCACGGGCCTGAAACCAAGATGTTAGCCAGGCTGCACCCTGATCTGGAGAAACTGGGAAAGGATCTGCTTCACAGTTCACTGGTTGTAACCAGAATTTATTTGCTTGTGGCTATAGGACTGAGGTCCTCATTTTCTTGTTACTGTCATGGGTGGTGTTGTCGGCTCCTAAAAGCCACTCTTAGGTCCATGCCACATGGCCCTCTCCATCTTTAAGCCAGTTTTGAATCTCCCTTGAGCATCAATTTCTGACTACTTCTGCTATCAACCCCAGAAACCCCCCTCCTTTAAAAGGGGTCAAGTGATTTGATTAGGGCAGGTAATCTGTTTTCAGTCAACTAATTAACCTGAGTTCCATCTAAAAAATTATTTTGGCCATGTAATATAATCAGAGGAATAACACAAGGGGACATCTTAGAATTCTGCTCACCACAGTCCTCACTCCTTGAGGCAATGTCCAAGAAGTATCTGCCTTTTTTTTTTTTTTGTCTTTTGTTTGTGTGTTTTGGTTTTTTTTTGGGGGGGTTTTGATCAGAGGTAAGGCAGAGGAGCTAAAAGAGTGGGATACATAGATTTGATCAATCCAGTGGTTTAGCCCAGAGATGAGCCTTTTGACATAGTTAAGTCATGTGGAAGAAAGAAGAGGTAACTTAGAACTTTAAAGCTCTGTGAAAAAAGAAAGGAATCATGTTTGCTTTGTTGGTTCTCACCTTCCCAGTGTATAATCTAGTAAATCACAGAGTAAGCACTCAGCAACTATTTGTCAAGTAAATAGACTATATATTGGTTAAATTCTGTTGTGTTAATAAACACCCATCCAATCAAATTCATTTGCAATCAAGCTTATTTCTAACTACCTTGATGTTGGTATTGTCTTTTCTTCCGACGGATTTTTTAAGAGATCAACTGAAAGTACACAGTTACGTTAAAACCTCTCCAAGTTGGATATTACTCCCACCAAACCATGTGGTCAGTCCCATAACCAATGGCCGGGAAAGCTTGGTCCCTCTACTGAAAGGCGGCATGTTCAATGTCACATGACAACAGATAGGGCAAGTAATCATAACACAGGGAGAGGGTATCATAGCCGGCAATAATGAGCCAATCTATCACAGGCTATCCTTAATTTGTTGCTTAATACTCGTCCCTTCATTGGATGCCTGGGTGGTTCAGCTGTTGAGCATCTGCCATTGGCTTAGGTCATGATCTTAGAGTGCCAGGATCGAGTCCCACATAGGGCTACCTACATGGAGCCTGCTTCTTCCTCTGCCTATGTTTCTGCCTCTCTCTCTCTCTCATGAATAAATAAAAAAATCTTTAAAAAAATACTCATCCCTTCTTCTATGTTAGCAGACTCACTAAGGTTTGCCACTATGAGGGAAATTCCTATAGGTGGGCAGGGAAGGTGAATGAGGTTTTCCTACTCTACCCATTTGGGCTCTGTCTATTCCTTTGTGGACTGCATACCAGGCAAGGCAAAACTTAACTTTTGGATACCCCATTTGGTCATCTTCACTGCAATACCTAGAAGTCTTCCATCCTAGGGTTCTGTTTTTTTTTAAAAAAAATAATTTTATTTTCTTCATTCTCTGGAGACCCCCCAGATGCTGTCACCTAACCCATGGATTTTACCTTGAAGATTTGATTTCTCACTGTTAAGATCTACTTCAAACCTAATCCAATTGTAATAATGGCATTAATTTTAACTCCCAGATTACAAATACTGTGTTGTAAAGGAAAAGCATATGTAGCTCAATCTGGTTTCCTTAAGTATATATCTTCTTTCCTTTCTTACATTCAGGCAACATTAGTCTTAAATTATAGCAACATATAGTGAAAAAATATTGTTCTCTTTTAATGTGTGTTCATTTCTCAAACTTAGAGGAAAAAGTTGTTGCAGAAATAACATTTTAGTCAATAGATTGCTAACATATTACACTATGTCTTGCACCTTGGGTAATGTGATATATGGAAAATTACTTAGCTATTAGTCTTCAGTGGAAGCCAAATGAATAATGAGAATTGGTAATTCATCTTATTTTCAAGGATTTTCAGCACTATCTGTGTCCTTGGGGCCGCTTTTGCAAATATTACACTTTACTGTTCCCGATCCAAAGCAACAAGGGGCTTTTATTTATTTTTTTTTTTAAGTCTAAAATTTAAAAGAGGATTGAGGCTTGTCTGAGCTATGCATCCATAAAGATGGGCAGGGGGAAAAAAACCATTTGTGTTTCTTTTCAAATGTGACAGCTAGAACAATGGCTCTGTTTTCCCCTCCCTGTGAAGTTTCCAATGCACCCTTGGGCAGCTACCGTCATTCTACTATCAACTAGAAAGCTGAGTGCCAGCCTCACCTCTCACCTTTCTCTTAGTCCTTGGTCTTGATGAGCCACCTCCTGCCATAAAGAGAAAAGTGAAACTTCTCCTCATCCTCCTATTTTTCTGTTGGGCACTGCTAGTACAGTTTTGTTTTGTTTCTGTTGGTTGGCAATCCGAGTCTCCTCAAATCCTTACTGAAAAAAACAACAAATTAATGAGGTAGGTGGAGGAACATCCAGAAGGATGGATAGCAGAACAGCGTCACAAGCATGTCGTTTTCCTGGCTGTCACATCTACCCTGATGGTTTCATAACACCTCCAGAATGAAAGTAAATCATCCCTCCATGTCACCTGTACTCAGTGTTTTCTTCCCTCTCGAGTTTATTACAGTTAATGTGATCCTGCTTATTCTTGAAGAGAGATTGGACTGAAGGGTATGGGGGAACTGAATGGAGCGATAGAATTGTGTGGCAAACAAGCTAGCTGTTAACCAAGCCTTATTCTGTTTCTTCCTGAGCACACAAATCACATTTTCCAGACTTGCTTACAATTAGGTATAAATCCTGAGCTGCAGCAAACAGAATATGAGCACAAATTAATGGTGCTACTATCTAAGACACAAGCTGCAAAACTCCTAGTGGCAATCCTTTACTAGTTGAAGATGAGCACAATCATCCTGCACATGACGTGAGGATGGTGCAGTGACGGGATGGAAAGAGGCTGGGTACCTGAATCACTGCTTGAAGCAGTGTTCTCTGTTGATGGAGAACTCCTATTTTGGCCTTTATTTGAAGTTATATAGAATATTGTGTTGGACCCATTAGATGTTTTGGACTTTGTTACTGGATTTATTTCTTGATCTATGTACAATTTTATTATCGTCTTCGATGTAAAAATATACAAATCACGTAATGTGTGCCTGTCTTCAAAGAATATAATGAGCAGAATGGGACAGATGGAGAAGAACGAGGGATAGTTACCAAGTGGTTATGTACCTAACTCTGAACCTTAAATAGAATTAGCATGGCAGATTCTTCACTGCTACCCACTGAGGTTTACAGATTCTTAATCAGTGAATGTACTCAAACCTTGGAGTAACTACAAACCTAATCAACGTTGATTGCATTTCGGTAAGCTGGGCAGATTCCCGAGTCCCAAAAACTGGCATAAGTGTTATTTTTAAACCACTAACTTTGATATAATTTGCTACAAAGTAATAGAAAACTACTACAGATTAGATCTACTAAAGCTGAAGGTATATACCCTATCACCCAGTACTTAAAGCCACCAAAAATGCAAATATAGATGGTCACAAAAGACCTAAACAACAGTGTCCATGGCAGCACACTGAGAATTTCTCAAATGTCCACTATATTAAATGACCACCAAATGTAATGGATAAGTAAATTCCAATGTAGTCACAAAATAGAAAATTACACAGAATTAAAAATGGCCAATTAATACAAATAAACACGACAATGTTTTATAAAGAGGCTGAGTACTAAAAAGAACCTAATGTCATCTAATTTATAAAAAATACTCTTGTCTAATCCATATAATGTTAGATTACCCTTTGTGATAGAAATCTATTTTAATGATATTGTGGGGCATTCATCAAGTTGTTTGCTATATAGGTATTAGAATGAATTAAGGGATGTACATTTGTTAATGCAGAAAGATGTTCACTATAAGCTTTTCAATGAGAAGTTAGGTTTAATTTTATGTTTCTGTGTTAATTTTATTTTAGTATCTTAAGTCAGAAGTCATGTTTCTTATTCAACAGTATACCATAAAACTTGTTCACAGTAAAAACTCAAATATTCATTTACTGCCTGACTAAATTAAAGAAGCCATAAGAGAATCTATCCCAATCCATATATTTTACTATGGGTCTTAGGGAGGGCATTCCTGTGCTCTAGCAGATTGTACAAATAGAGACAGCAACCGAAAATGGTATGTATCCTTGTGTGTGCATTTTGTGGTGTTGAGCTACTTGTTAGAATCTGATTTAGTGGCATTTTGGGCATTAAATGTGAGAGAGAGAGAGGTGTAATTGAGAAGATAAAGGTAGTGCCTCCAGTTGGTTAACAGTCTGTGGAATTTTTTATTTTATTTTATTCATTTATGCATGAGAGACCTAGAGAGGCAGAGACACAGAGACACAGGCAGAGGGAGAAGCGGGCTCCATACAGGGAGCCTGACATGGGACTCGATCTGGGGTCTCCAGGATCCCACCCCAGGCTGAAGGTGGCGCTAAACCGCTGAGCCACCGGGGCTGCCGTGGACCTTTTTTTTTTTTAAGTCTATTGAACAATCTGTTAATTTCATTAGACGTTTTATCTGATATGTAGGCTCTTTCTCAGATTGTGTGAAGGTCACATAAACCCTGATGGCATTCACAGTAAGGAGACAACCTGCCAGGGCCTTCACAGTGCAGGCAGGTGGTTGGTGATTACCTGGTGATTTGAAACCTAGAATTGCAATTGATCACTGATTCTGCATGCAAGGCTCAAGGTTTGGATTTTTTATTTCTTGCCTGGGGATGACTTTACAAAAATAAGGAATACTGGAATAACCCATAATAGTTCTAAGCAGTTATTTTTCTCTTTTTTGTTGTCTCTTGTATATGTATGTGCATGTGGTTTGCTTTAGATTAAACATTAGCAGCTCTTTGTTTTTGCAAAACAATGTTGACAACTATCCACTTAAATGTAATAACACTAACTCAGCTGTCTCAGTGAAAACAAAACTGTTTACAAATGCCAAAATGTAAATAAAGATGAGGGAGGCTGAATAGGAAAAAGGGAGCAGGAGGAGAGACTTTTAAAAAATTTTTGTTCTCAAGATAAGAGGACTTTTTCTATCACAAAATGGCACATAGTGTGGTATTTTATGCAAATTTATGTAATATAAGAGGAATTAATAAATTAGCATTGGGTCTAGATGCTTTGACTAACCTAGCATACAAATGGAAAGAGAGCAAATGGATAATTAATATCTAGATTATAGATTATCCAGGCTTTTACTTTATCTTCTCTCTTAACCTGAGCTTTTAAGGCATTTACCATATAACTATAAGAATATAGCCAAAATTAAAAAAAAAAAAAAAAAAGGAAGCTCAAATCAGTTCCATTTATCTGCTTGCTGGTTTCTATTTTAGGAAGTGAAGTGAGGGATATCTCAAAGCAGTTAACTAAATTGGAGAATAATCTATATTTTAGTGTTTTTTTGCTCTTCAGACTCTCATTTACCATAAGTGTAGTTTTATTTATTTTTTTTCATGAGCGTAGTTGTAAAAATTATTATGTGAAAAGGTTGACCAGATTATTTACCACTTTTTATTTCAGGTTTTATAGGTCAGTGAGAAAAGATGGGGAGGACTAATGAAATAGAGCCTTTAAAAAGGAAGTGTTCCTCAAAACAGGGGGGTGGGTGGGGAGGGAGGCAGGGAGGAAAGGGAGTGATTGATAGGAAGCTACATTTGTTGAATGCAACAGTAGAGGAGTTTGGCAGGGTGCTCCCTGCAGGGTTAGGTGTGGAGTGAAGCTAGGCCCTAATGCTAGGGTAGAGGGTATTCCATGGGCTCAGGCTTGCTTGCAGAGCCCTGAGGTACATGCTGGTGTGCATTCTGAGGGGCTTATAAATCTCTAATTATGATTGAGAATGTAACTAACTTACATATAGAGGAGCACTGTATCTCCTCTGGAAATGGAACTTTGATACAGGGATCAGATATCTAGGCAGTTAAAGGGAAATTAGCTTCCTAATTACAAACTGACCTCTGAAACAAATTGCAAACAAACCTCTGAAAAAGACTGAAGTAGCCACAGTGGTCCTGGCATTTCATAATGTGACATGATGGATAAAAGATAAGATGCTGAGTGACAAGTGTTCAAAGACTTACCTTCTCTTCCTACTCCCTATTGAGCCCCTTCTTGCACAGAAGTAGTTCTTGTTCACCGGATCATCATTCTGGATTTCTTCCAAGTTATTTAGAATTGGTGTCCTGAGAAATAGGGCAATAGTATCTAGAGAGTCTAAAGTGATCTACAAAATAAGCTGAGATGGGAGGGGTACCTTGGTGGCTCAGTTGGTTGAGTGTCTGCCTTTGGCTCGGGTCATGATCCCAGAGTCCTGAATAGAGCCTCATGTGTTCGTTCTCTCTCTCTCTCTCTCTCTCTCAAATAAATCTTCTTTTTAAAAAAAAGGAGATGGGAGAGGAGAATCAAATAACCTTGAAGACTGAGTGAGCGACAAGTCAGGAGAGAAGCTTAAAGAGTGTCACAATGAAGGAGAACTGGGATCATTGTCATGCTGCAAGAGCTATTAAAAATGAGAGTTGGAAAAATGTCTCATAAGTTAGAGAAGGAAAGCACAATTAAAAGGGGGTTTTGAACCTGTAGGTGAGGAGATTACGGAAACAATTAGAGGAGTGTGAGGAATGATACATAGATGAGCAGTTTATGACTATTTGAAACTTCTGGAGTAGTTTGGCGGGGAGGGAATTCCACGTAACCTGGGAAAGAATGAACATGAAGTCTTGTATCTATGGGCTGATCATTGTATGAAATTAGGGCAATACAATTAACTTTCCCATTTTTCTCATTAGTTAAATGGGATAATAGTAATCACATGGAAATAAGCACACTAGCACAGTACCCAGAATGTGCTGGTTTAAACAAAAAGAAGAAAAAGAAAAATAAGCCTGCCTATACCTAAGACTTTTTATCATCAAATACTCTGACAGGATTGTAAAGCTCCATTTTTGTTTAAGTGACATCTATGATCTATAGCTGATAAATAATAATTGAGTATTTGAAGAGATTTTAACACTGAGGTATTTATAAAATGTTGTAATCATTTGGTGAGGAATCTTTATAACATTAGCACAGCTCTTAAAAGCTAGTGGTTTACTAAATCATGTAAAGGATCAAGTTCTTAGCAACTCTAGTTTTACAAATATAAGACCAATGACTTGATTCTTTAAACAAATATTCTTAGTCCCATCACTATCTCTGTCCCTGCTTTATCTATTTCTTAATTTGAGTTGATTAGTGCCCTTAAATTAAGAATTAAAATTTTAATTTCATGAGTCATGGAAAAGATGGTGTTAAACCATATTACAGTCCATGAGAAAGGGATGCCAGAAACTATTTGACAGAACTCATGGCCTAAATGTAAACTCTACGAGGTCAGGGACATTTTTTCTTCATTTCCCTCCTGATCTATTTTTTAGTGCTTAAAACAAGGCTTTGCCACAAATAGGTACTTAATAAATATTTGGGAAGAGAATTAATGAATAAATGGGTTAATCATGGAATTACCATGGATAATGTCCAATTGACTTATCCTGTAGTTGAATTGATATTTTTCTAAACTTTGCTCTGTATAGAATAGCATTGTCTAACAAATGTAATGGGAGCCATATAGATAATCTTAGATTTTCTAGTAACCACATTAAAAAAAAAGAAACTGGTAAAATTAATGATACTAATGTATTTCATTGATTCCAGTACATCCACAATGGTATTTCAACAGGCATACAATATAATGTAAGATATTTTATGTATTTGGTACTCCTTTAAATCTTTTGTGTGCTTGCACTTAAAGCACATTCAGGCAAGCTGCATTTTAAGCACAGTACTTTAGTAGTATATTGGGCATTGAACTTTTAGAACGCTTAAAACCTGACTTGAAAGAATGAAGTTCAAAGCAAAATGTTAGATTTAAAATAAGACAACAGGGACAGTGAGGAGGGCACGTGATGTAACAAGCACAGGGTATTATATAAGACTGAAGAATCCCTGACATTTACCTCTGAAACTAATAATTTTATGTTAATTGATTGAATTTAAATTAAACAGAAGTGGTTAATAGAGAAAAGCATGAAATTTGAAGTTAGGCAGAGCTTTTGAATACTAGCTATGTGACTTTGATCAAGATAATTCAATGAGTCCATTTCCTCACATGTAAAACAAATAATCATCTAGACCTTGGTGAGTTGTTGGTTATCTTAGAAATAATGTGGAAGGTCTCCTATAGGGTCTGACACATAATAGGTGCTCAATAAAGATTATGAAGTTGTCATCTTACTACTATATTTTTATGCTTCTCAATATTTTATAACTTAAAAATGCAATTATACTTTCTTTTTAAATGGAGACAAGTAAGGCATGACCCCCAATACTGGGTTATAGACCAGATGTTAGCCCTATCAAATTATCTCCAGTTATTCCCGAGTGTTTATCATAGGATAAACTCATACGTGTCCCATAAAAAGTCCTCCTATGCCTTACATATTACTGTCATGGGCCTGAAGATAACACTGAGTTTCCTGCTCTGTTGGACAGTACTATGCTGGTGTTTGCCTCTGTAACTGTTCTGATATACACTTTTCGAAGAGAAAAACTTGAGAATCACAAAGGAAGTCCAAATATTCTCCACATGGAGAAAAGGAATTTTTTTGAACATGTAAGCACCTAGAAATTTAGCACCCACTAGGTTTCTCTGAAAATTACTCTAAATGTACTCCAGCAAAGAGAAGACTGAGTGATATAGCTTGAGGGACACAGAATATATAAGAATAAATAAGAAAATAGAGAAGTTTAATGGTTGGATAAAGATTTAAAAATAAGGAGCTGTAATTCATAGATAAAAACACAAAGTAAAAATAACCAGTAACTTTTTAAAAACCAGTAAGTGGTGGATTGGTAAAAGGAGAAAATAAGCAAAAGTGTGCTAACTAAAAGTGAAGGGGTTCTAGATAATCACTTTTTGACATTAATATGAAACTGCTTTAAAATGATAGCTATAAGTTTAACTATAAAGCACTTAGGATACAAATAAAAACTAAAACTTGTTTTATTGAGGATGGCAAAAACATCTTTTAATGAGTCTTTTAATGATTCTATGGAGCAGCCCTCTACTCCTTGATACCTGGGACAACTCAAGACTACTATATGGGAAATGAGTATTATTACATTTAAATTATTATACCATGCTTTTGTCTATTCTATATACAGCTAGCATTTACTTTGCTAGCACTATGGCTGAAATAAAACTATAGTAACAATTATAATAAATATGAATGAACTAAATTTCCCATGTAAGGCAGATTTTGGAAAAGATACTATTGCTTGTTGTGATTGACTTTCCTGGGTCTAGGGGAGCAGATTGCATCTAGAAGGTATATTTATGTGTGAGAGAGGGAGGTAGGTTTTCTCTAAAGGAAACCTACACTTAAGCTAATCTTGTGGCGGGAAATCATGTAGGACTAAACTTAAGGCCAAGCTCTTTCTTCTTTTTCTTTTTTTCCTTTTTTAACCTTTTGATTGATATTAGATTATATTTTTTAATCTATTTTCAATACATCTTATTTCTATTGAAAACATTCAAATCATTGTGTCTTTGCATGGAATTTGGGGACTAGTTCTAAATTTCCAGTGCTGTCCTTTGATCTTCAGCTGAATTAGTTTTATTTTTTTAATCATGTTTTTTCAATCATATTTAATTTCTAAGGGCTCCTCAGCTTTCATAGCACCCAGCTCTTGTTTTACAAATCTTAGGACACTAATTTTAATTATTTAAAAATCTGTTTCTTACATAAACTCTCTTGCCTTGAGGGCTACACTTAGTGTTCTTTCATTCTGATGGCTTTCTTTCATGCTGTTGTTTTCTTTAAATTTTTGATGAAACATTTTTGTCATCTGTCCATTCTGTAAAGTCTTTAATAGAGTGGTATATATTTTCTGGAATGTGTATTCATATCACTTGAGAATATTCTCAGTTTCACCAGCAACACATTAAGATTCTGATAAAATTTGGAGGTTCTGTGAAAGAACAGGGAGGAGCCTGTGATCACATTGTCTTTGTGGGATGAGCTGTTGGCCTTCTTAGCTTGAGACCTCTTTTAGCTTCAGTCTGGCTACAGCATTTGCTTTGGCAATATTCAACAGCTGATTGACTACTTTTTTCAGAAACTTATTCTGTGCTTGGCTAGAAGGAAAACCTCAAAACCAGGAGCATTGAGAGTAGGACACTGTTGCAGCTGTTCCACAAACTTTCAATGAGTTATCTAACTGACCATTCAGCTTCTAGCCTCTGCTCCATCTGATTGGATAATTCCAAGTTTCTGCCAGGAAAATAGCTGTTGAGTGGTCCCGCCTTTAATTATTTTGCATTGAAGCTTATCTTTCTTGTTGGGGTCTACTGTGGCTATAACTTGCTCTTTTTTAATCTATGAAGTTCTTTTCTATATCTAGCATTGTTTTTGTTTTCCTGTGGACTCACTTTTATTTTGTATGTATTCCCTCATTTCAAACTGACTGGGGAGAGATAGAATGTAAACCTAAATGCTCATTTGCCTTTCCGTTTTCATCATAGAGTTCCTGTATTTCTTGAATTTCATCAAATGTTTTCAATCTCAAAATGCCTAAAATCCTTATTCTCATAATTATATCTAAGATAATAAATGATATCTATGCTGGTGTGTGTTTTTGTTTTTGAGAAGAGTCATATTGATTTTACTATTTAGTTAAAAAATAAAAACTGGCTGTGCTTATAATATATATTACTGAGTTAACATGTGGCTGAAGGTAATAGAAGTCCAATTTTAAAGATACAGGGACCCAAAGAAAACCTTGATTTACTTTAGGAATACTTTTCTCATTAGATTCTTTGAGAATGTTTCCTACCATTGGGTATAAAATTCTACAATTGTTATCTCCTTCTCTTCTTCATCTCTGTCCTCCTCATTCTCCATTTTTTTTTCTTTTTGAGATAGTTCTAAAAAAAACATAGGGGAGAAAAAGCTCCTTGAAACAGGTCTTGGCATTGATTATTTGGATATAGCACCACAAAAGTAAGCAACAAGAGCAAAACCAATTAGTGGGACTACCTGAAACTTGAAAGCTTCTGCACAGCAAAATAAACAACAAAATGAAAGAGCAACCTATGGAATGGGGCAATATATTTGCATACTGCCTATCTGATAAGGGGTGAATATGCAAAATATATACAAACTTTCACAAATCAATAGCAAAAACAAGAAAAGAAATGAGATTAGAAAGTGGGCAAAGGATTTGAGAGATTTTTCTAAGGGAGGCATATAAATGGCCAATAAGCACATGAAAAGATGTGCATTTCTGTGCTAATTAGTGATGTTGAACATCAAAACTACAATGAGTTAGGACTTCACACCTGTTAGAATGGCTATTCTCAAAGAGACAAGAGATAACAAATATTGGCAAAGATGTAGAGGAAAGGGAACCTTTGTCTTGTACACATTTGGTGGGAATATAAATTGGTAGAGCCACTGCAGGAAACACTAGAGAGGCTCTTCAAAAATTTAAAAAATAGAATTATTGTATACTCCAGCAATTTGACTTCTGGGGATATAGCTTAGAAATAAAATCAGGATCTTTAAGGGAGATCTGCATCCCCCTATTAATTGGAGCATTAGACAAGATATGGAAACAACCTCCGTGTTCATCCATGGATGAACAGATAAAGAGAATATGAGCTACACTCACACACAACACACACACACACACACACACGAACATGAACATACAAACACTGGAATATTCAATTATGTGAGAGAAGGAAAGCCTGCCATTTGTGACATGGATGAACTTTGAGGATATTATGCAAAGTTGTACTAACCAGTAGATGCAGTCCATTACTTGGTAACTTCGCTAATCAAGTAGTATATAAGTAGAGAAAGAAGTAATTATCTACCAGGTAACTGAGTCATTTGCAGTCATAAAGGTAGAAAAAATACCTATAGTTTCTGACAAGTTGAAAATAAATTTCTGTGTGCATAGATGATGTGTATGACGAATTGTAATCCAGGGCAAATTCGTATGGTTGAATAATTACACTTGGGAATTACAGGTTTGAGTGGCTTTTCCATTCCCTGGCTTATCTCTCTCCGTTTCAGCTTCCTATAACTATTGAATAGTAAAATGTTTATTGCAATATGCCATAGTGAAACTTATTTACATTCTTAACATATGGGTCTATTTCACATTGTGACAGGAGAACGAGAATACATAAAGATGTGTTATTTACTCATGTCGCTTTTAATCAGAAAGCAAAATAAATAGAGGTGAAAAAATACCTCCTGTAGTGCAAGTAGATGGTTTGATGTTTTTTGCTTAAGTAAAAATGATTGGCGCCAGATTTTATTAATAAATGTAAATGGATATCAGGTAATTAAAGTGTACATGTCTATCCCTTCTAGGTAAGCATGTGCATCATATCAAAGGGAAAAAATGGATCATAAGTAAATGGATTCTGTTTTCAGACATGTTATCTTCTCCCTGTTTCACACGTTGTCATAGCAACAATTGACTTCATATGGCCTGACTCAGCTACTCAGCAACCAAAGAGAAAAGAAATGTCCTGTTGTCTGTAATCTGTTGTTAGAGGTGATGTCTTTAGATTGTGCAGTAATAAGAGGTGATGCTTAAACGTACTGGATTTTCTTTTGTGATTGCAACAAAATCAGTAATAATCTTGTAGATGCAGGGCAGTCGTCATTTGGGTGGTAATTCCTATAGGTAAGGAATAGAGTGTTCTTAAGGATGTTAGGGTTTTTTTGTAGACGATAGAAGCAGGATAACCTTTAAATAGTTATTTGCCCAAACATTTTTATGTGTGACTTAGAAATGAGCAAAGACATAAAGAATATGAGACTTTCGAACAGAGAACCGTTGTAGGAACACAGAAAACTCCATTCTATCTTTCTTCATACTTCTGTTGTACAAATGTTTACAGTCCTTTATTATATAGAGAAAATTCTTTGAGAAATAAAATTATTAGAAGTACCAAAACAAAGTGGAAAACAATACCTATTGTGAACTATGTAGTATCTGGTATTGATATTATTTGAAATAACATAATAATGAAACAGTAAAAAATTGCTACTCAAAGGTTTGTACACTTTTACATGTGGACTGTATTGAAAAGATCTGAATAAAATCACAAAACTTTATTTTTTATGGCCTTGGGAAACTAAAAAAGGAAAAAAGTATGCCTTTAAAGAATTAAAAATGAATAAATAAAAAGAATTAAAAATTTTAGCTTTCATTGCGTTTATTCAGTTCATAATTCCTGACTCAAATGAGTTTAAATGTCTTTTTTTCAAGAGATTTCCACTCAGTAGACTACATAGCCATTATAAACATCCTTAATCATGTAAGAAATACAAACAGGGCCTGAGGGTGGTCCCTACATGAGAAAACACACATGGAAAAAGCCGGTTTTTTGTTCAAGTTTCATTACACTATTATAGATATATTTATTACTTTATCTAAAAATCATCATTCTTATGAATGTGAAGACTAGTCCAGTAAGGAATGTAATTACCAATAGCAACAAATCTGACTAAATGCATGGGTGACACCTACGTGGTGTGTGCATTGTCAATACCTCACTCTCTGCCTGTGGCTGTCCTAACAGGGAAACACCACTATCTCTGAGTCTAGGTTTGGCCTAAGAATTTAACAAAGTGGTTCTGGCAACCACTTCTGGGATTTTTCTGCCATGCCATGTTAACTTACATTTAATGAAAAAATTGCTAGAGAGGAGAAATTAAAAACACCTTAAGGATCTGTGTGTGCTTAGCCTTTCCCTTCCACACCATTGTCTTGATTACATTTTTAGTCTTCCAGTCATTCCTCTCACTCAGGTGATTTGGTTTATCTTTTAAGGATGATCTGAAAGACAAGGATTTAGTCACTTCCTGTCATCTATCTCAGTCTGTCATCTGTGAGTTCTGTGCTTCAAGAATACTGAATCAGATTAGTATAAAGCAAGTGCTTGTAGCTTCTTGGAAAAATGACCCTACATTAATACAAGGCAATGTTACTCACTTTTTTAAATGATTCAGTCCCTATGGTCCTTAGTTGCTCCTCTAAAAACTTGAAATGTTGGAAGTTGCTGTATTGATCTCGGCTTAAAAACTGGCCCTGAATTTATCAAACTGTTGTTTGGGATTTTTTGTGTGTTTTTCTTTTTTAAAGATTTTATTTATTCCTGAGAGACACAGAGAGAAGGCAGACACAGGCAGAGGGAGAAGCAGGCTCCTCTCAGCCAGATGTGGGACTCAATCCCAGGACCCCGGGATCACGCCATGAGCCAGAGGCAGACGTTCAACCACTACGCCACCCAGGCACCCCATATCAAACTGGTTTTGGAGCAAGTTAGGCTGTAAACAGTGCCAAAATTAATATAAAATTAAATATTCCTTCTTTAACTTTTCTGCATTGTCCCAGAGAAGATACTCCTTATTTTCCCCATGCTTCTGTATTTTTGGACCTTCCACTAATGATGAATTTCAGAGAGGTGATTGCTGCATCCCTCATATTATCCTCTAAAGGTGAAATATCTCCAAACTTGTGTTACTCTATTTGGCCTCCAATATATTGCATGCAGACCATCAGCAGAACTTGTATCTATCAGAGCACAAAGTTAAGCAGTTGGCAGCCTCAGCCCCAATACTAGATTTTTTTTCTGCATCTTTCCCTACATCATTTCCATATCTTCTAATACAGAAAGCCTCATTTCTTTATCCTAATCCTCTCCCTTCCTCTTTGAAGTCAGGAATTGATGTAAGGATAATTGTCTTTTTAAAATTGAGAGATAAGCCAGAGACTGTGGCTAGAATACACATCTTTGTCTGGAGTTCCACTGCAGTCTCCAGAAGTTCTTCTAGGGAGACTAGAGCCCTGTGGACTTGATTCTGAAAGGAGAAAGCTATTCTCTAGGTGTTGTGCAGGGAAAGCCCTTAGTTTTGTGGCTGCCATTAGTGAAAAGAAGGGGAGAAACTGCCTATATGTGAGTCAAGACAGGGTAGTCTCTTTAACTCCACCAATGAAGAGGTGAGACTATCTTAGAAGATTACCCTGTGACTCCACTGTTCTACCCTTCATTCACTTCCACTGAGTTAGCAGATCTGTGTTCATCTCCATTAACCAGTTACTATTCCTCACTGATAATGGCAAGTGCATGCATGTTTACAGATGTGTGAGCGCACACGTGTGTTTGTGGATACGTATCTTTTACCAGAAAATACATTGATAAGAGCATAGGCTTCAGTTCTGGGTTCCAGTGGTAGGTAAACAACATGTTATCTTCCTTGATGAGATGAGGAAAAAAGTATATTTTATACAATTACCATGACATTAAATATAATGGCATCATTAAATGCCTGGAATAGGGCATGGTATAATTAATAGTGTGTGTTAGTTTCTTACTAGCCCCCGTAACGGGGAAATGTTTCTTTGTGGTAATCTGAGGTATGCTTATTGCATTAGTTAGCTAGTACTGCATTATAAACTCTTTAAATAATCAACATTATTCAATTTATTATTAAGATAAAGCTAGGTTGTTGTGCTAATCTTGGTTTGGTTTGACTGATCTCACTTGGGCTTGCTCATGCACTCAATGATGGATCAACGAGGAGAGATTATGTTTAGAATGACCTTGGAAATGACCGGATTTAGCTCCCTATTTTCATCCTCTCCTTTCAACAATCTAGCCCCAGAACAGGGTTCAATGACAAGCCAGGTCCAGCTGTGAAATGGGCAAGGAAAAATGAGCATGTGCTTTTCAAACTTGGATCACATTTGCTAATATCTCACTGGTCACAGATAGTCACATGGCTGAGCCCAGACTCCACGCCAAGGGATTGTAAAGCTACAGGACAAAAGACAAGAATAACCAGGGGCATTAGGATGATCTACCTACCAACTATCCCTGCAAAGGCTTTCTTGCAGAGCATTTTAATCAGTCACAGTTTGATAAGAGAACCATAGTCTCTACAACTCATCAACTGCTAGATAATAAGGGCTTTATTTTAGGAGTTAAACCTATTGGAGAAAGTTGTGCAGGCCTCTCTGCCTAGTGTTGATTCTGAAGCCATTTTTCTCAGCCAGAGTTCTATTTAGGAAGCAAAGCGGGCAGGATGTGGAAGAAATCTGTGATAGCACTCAGGAAGACGAATTAAGACCCATATCCAGCCACCACCCCTCACCTTGGCATAGTGGGTCACTACTTCAAGTAGTAATCGTCTTAATTACCAGCTATAAACATACTGGCCTGAAAATCAAACTGAAGGAGAGGATCTAGGGCAGAGCTAGAGGAGCTGCTGGTCTTGCTATTGCCTTAGTCCATTCCTCAGCTTCCTGATGTTCTATGACAAACTTAGTATAAAAGGATATGGCTGCTAGTTCACTTCCATTATCGAAATCTCATACAGATGACTTGTGTGGCCAATATTAGTCTGGAACTCTACAGGCAGGGGAATTCTAGGGAATACATGTCCATTAATCTCTTCCACTGTTTTGCTAAGGTTTCTTTTTGCCTCCTTTCACTTTATATTTGGTTACGTTGAACTTGTCTTTTCAAGCGTCCTCACGTTCAACCCCTCTCCCTAAGATTTTAGGTTGCTAATTCACTGAATGTGACAGAAATGATGAAAAAAAATCAAGTTACGTGATAACCTCTGAATATTTGACATTTTTTTAGCTGCTTTTCCCATCTCGTAATTATGGCTTAGATACCCCTGTGATTTCCACTTTGCTTCCGGATTACAATATGTTTATAACACACTTTTCCAACATCAATAATAAAAGATGTCTTATAAAAGCAAAGATTCAGACTGAGAATTTAATTTCAAAAATAATGATCACAACTCTAACCAAGGGGACAGATAAACCAACCAAGTGTATTAGGGATTTGTTATCATTTAAAAAAAGAAATTATTGCAATGGCTGAATAATTAAGTTCCTTAATTAATGAAAAATTATAGTGAAGCTCTTTGACTTCAGTGTTAATTCCCACAATTCAATACATAAAATTTACTCTCAATGGAGAAATGATAGACTTTCTAATCTCAGGGCAACTAATGATCTAGTAGTATTACTGTTGTTTCTTATTAAATATTTTACTACCGCAATAGCCATGACTAACCAGTTCAAAAAAAAAAAAAAAAAAAAGAATCCTATCTCTATCTATCCTCTTTTAATGAAAGTTCTTGGCTTGAAGAAGAGAAGTCTAGTTTTAATTCTTACAGGGAAACCAAAGTCATTATGATCCAGTTAAGTAATACTGAGAAAAGAGGTCAAATGGAATTAATAATGAAGATATACTTTATGAGGAGTTAATTCTAATGATAATAACTTACCTCTGGATAGATGATGTGGGTGTGATGCAAGAGGGGAAAAGGGAATTTCTTATTTTACTCGATATAAATTCTTTGTAGTGATGTTTCAGGATAAAAGATAGATGAGTATTCCTTTTATTGTTTCTTAATCGTGGTAAAAAACACAAAATTTGCCATGTTAGCCATTAAGTGTGCAATTCATTGGTGGTAACTATTCTCAAATTGTTGTACAACAGATCTCTAGAATGTTTGTTTTGTAAAATGGAAACTTGATACTGAACAGCAAGGGCTCTCTTCAGCTCCTGACAATCACCATTCTTTCTATGAGTTTGACTATTTTAGATGTCTCAAAGAAATGGAGTCACTTAGTATTTATCCTTATGACTGGCTTCTTTACATTTATTTTCTCAAGTTTCATTCATGTGGTTCGCTTGTGACGGAATTTCTTTTCAAGGCAGAATAATAATCCATTTTATGTATATACCACATTTTTTATCAATTCATCTGGTGATGTACATTTGTGTTGTTTCCACATCTTGGCTATTGTGATTAATACTTCAGTGAAGAAGGGAGTATTAAGCACTCATCAAGATCCTGACTTCAATCTTTTTGGGTAAATGCCCAGAAGTAGGATTATTAGATTCCATGTTTGTTTTATTTTTAATATTTTGAGAACCCTTGTACTATATTCCGTAACTACACTATTTTACATTGCCTTCAACGGTCCCCAGGAATTGGAATTTCTTTGTCAATTTGTTTTCTGGTTTTTTGTTTGTTTTGTGGTTTTTTTTTTGGATAGCAACCATTCTAATGGATAAAAGGCATTATCTCATTGTAGATGTGTGTGTGGATGTGTTGCATGGAACTATAACATTGTCTTTTATTAGTTTCAGGTGTACAATAAAATAATAGAATAATTCTATACATTTCTCACCATTCATCAAGATAAGTGTATTCTTAATTCCTTTTATCTATTTCACCTATCTCCCTATTTACCTCCCATCTGAAAACCACAAGTCCTCCATATTTAAGAGTCTGTTTTAGGGTGCCTGGATGGCTCAGTTAGTTAGGCATCTGACTCTTGAATTCAGCTGAGATCATGATCTCAGGGTTGTGAGTTCTCTCAAGCCCCACTTTGGGTTCTGTGCTCAGTGAGGAGTCTGCTCAAGATTTTTTTCTTTCTCTCTCTCTCTGCTCCTCCCCACAATGTGTGGGCCCTCCCCCTCTAAAAATCTTTTTATTAAAAAAGTGTTTTTTTTTTTTCTATTTTTTTGTTTTTCATCTGGTTTGTTCAATTCTGGATATGAGGGACAGCATATGGTATTTGTCTTCTCTGACTGCCTGACTTCAATAAATATCATGAAACCTAAGACCATCCATGTTGCAGAGAATGACAGGATTTCATTCTTTTTTTATAACTAATAATGCAGTGTGTATGTGTGTGCGCATGTGTGTGTATAAATCACATCTTTATCCATTCATATGGATGGACACTTGGTTTGCTTCCATATGTTGGCTATTGTAAATAATACAGCAATAAACATAGGTATATAATATCTTTTCCTTTTTAAAAAATAGTTATTTGAGAGAGAGAGTGGGGAGAAGGGGGGTGGAGGAGCAGAGGGAGAAGGAAAAGAGTATCAAGCTGACTACACTGAGCACAGAGTCCATGCCAGGCTTGATCTCCCAACCTAGAGATCATGATTGAACTGAAACCATGAGTCCAATGCTCAACTGACTCCGCCACCCTTGTACCCCTATATATCTTTTCAAATTAGTATTTTTGAATTTGTATTTTCATTTTCTTTGGGTAAATACATCATACACAAAAATAAACTCAAGATGAATTAAGGCTGGGAACCATAAAACTCCTAGAAGACAACAAAGGCAGTATTTTTTTCTTTTTTTTGCATTGACTGTAGAAACATTTTTCTGGGTATGTCTCCTCAGGCAAGGGAAACAAAAGCAAAAGTAAACTATTGGGACTACACCAATAGAAGAGGTTTTGCACGGTGAAGAAAATCAACAAAATAATGTACTGAAAAGGAGAAGATATTTGCAAGTGATGCATCAAATAAGGGGTTAATATCCAAGATGATAAAAGCTCTTATGTAACTCAACATTAGAAAATATTCCATTTATAAAGGGCAGAGGACACGATTAGACATTTTCCAAAGAGAAACATACAGATGGCCAACAGGCACATGAAAAGATGCCCAAGGGGATCCCTGGGTGCCTCAGCGGTTTAGCACCTGCCTTCGGCCCAGGGTGTGATCCTGGAGACCCAGGATTGAGTCCCATGTCGGGCTCCCTGCATGAAGCCTGCTTCTCCCTCTGCCTGTGTCTCTGCCTCTCTCTCTGTGTGCGTCTCTCATGAATAAATAAATAAAATCTTAAAAAAAAAGTCATATTCCAGATTGACTTAAAAAATTCAACGTCACTAATCATCAGGGAAAAGCAAATTAAAACCACATGAATCAGAATGACTAAAATCAAAAAGACAAATAACAAGTGTTGACAAGGATGTATAAAAGGAAACCTTATGGGGAATCCCTGGGTGGCGCAGCGGTTTGGCGCCTGCCTTTGGCCCAGGGCGTGATCCTGGAGACCCAGGATCGAATCCCACGTCGGGCTCCCGGTGCATGGAGCCTGCTTCTCCCCCTGCCTGTCTGTCTGTCTGTCTGTCTCTCTCTCTCTCTCTCTCTCTCTGACTATCATAAATAAATTTAAAAAAAATAAAAAAATAAAAGGAAACCTTAATGCACTATTGATGGAAATACCAATCGATGCAGTCACTGGGAGGAATATTATGGAGGATCCTCAAAAAAAAGTTAAAAATAAAACTACCATTGTGGTTTTGCTTTGAGTTTTTCTAATAATTAGTGATAAGATCATGAATCAATGATGAATTGTACATCTTTTCACAAGCTTATCAATCATTTGTATATTCTCTGAAGAAATATCTATTCAAGTACCTTGTTCATTTTGAAATCAGGTTTTTTGTTGAGTTGTAGGAGGTTTTTTATTTTTTTGATACGTTTCAGATGTTAATCATTGAATGAATGATTTGCAAGTATTTCCTCCCATTCTCTAGGTTGTCCTTTTAATCTGGTAGTTCCTTTGATCATCTATTTCTACTCTTGTTGCTTGTGCTTTTGGCATCACTTTTAAGATACCCTTGCCTAATCCAATGTCCTGAAGCTTCCCCCAATGTTTTTTTTTTTTTTTTTTTAACATTTTATTTATATGATAGAGAAAGAGAGAGAAAGAGACAAATGGGGACAGGGCAGAGAGAGATAGAGAAAACCAGATTTCCCACTGAGCAAGAGCTGGGTGTGGGCCTTAATCCCAGAACCCTGGGATCATGACCTAAGCTGAAGGCAGATCCTTAACCAACTGAACCACCCTGGTACCCCCTGACTGCCTGCTATGTTTTCTTATAGGAAATTCACAATTTTAGCCCTTATGTTTAGGTCTTGAATCCATTCTGAGTTATATTTGAGTATATTGTAAAGTGATGATTGAATTTAATTCTTGTGTATGTGAATATCTATTTTTTTTTCCACCAGTGTTAAAGATCCCATTCTTTGACCATTGTGTGGTCTTAGCAATCTTGATGAAAATAATTTGATTGTCGATGGGAGGATTTATTCCTGACTCTCTATACTGTTCTGTTGGTCTATATGTCTTTATGCCAGTACCTCACTATTTTGATTACTTTAGATTTGTTAAATATTTTCAAATCAGAAAGTGTAAGGCCTTCATATTTCTTCCATTTCAAGAGTGTTTTGGCTCTTTGGGGTCTTTTGAGATTCTACATGAACTTTAGGATTTCTTTTCCTGCATTCCACCAAAACCTGTTGGTATCTGTTAGGAATTGCATTGAATCTGTGGATAGCTTTGGGTCATATTGACATCTTAACAATATTAAGTCTTCCAATCTACACACACAGGATGTCTTACAATTTATTTATGTTTTTAATTTCTTGCAGCAATGTTTAGTAGTTTTCAGGATGCAAGTCTTCTGCCTCTGACACTAAGTTTACTCCTAAGTTTTATTATTTTTGATGCTATTGTACATGAAACTACTTTCTTTTTTGGATTATTTATTATTAGTGTATGGGAATGAAATTTTTGTGTTAATTTTTGTATTCTGAAAATTAGGTGAAACCATGTATTCTGATGGTGTGTGGGTGTGTGCATATAATCTTCAGGGTTTTCTATATATAATATGTAAAAAAATTTATTTTTTTAAAGATTTTATTTATTCATGAGAGACGGGGGGGGTGCAGAGAGAGAGAGACAGAGACACAGTCACAGGGAGAAGCAGGCTCCATGCAGGGAGCCTGACATGGGACTTAATCCCGGGACTCAAGGATTATGCCCTGGGCTGAAGGCAGGCACTAAACCGCTGAGCCACCCAGGGATCCCCTTATTCTTTTTTACTTTAAATCCCTTTTTATTTGTTTTTCTTGCTTAATTGCTCTGGCTAGGACTTCTAGTACTAGATTGTATTTAAGTAGTAAGAGTGGGTGTCTTTGCCTTGTTCCTGATCTTAGAGCAATACAGATGACTATTTTTGAGAAAACAATGTATTTAATTTAGACAACAGCTTGATGAGCATATTCCTTGTCTATCATATTTGCTAGTAAATATTCTATGGTCTTGTTTCATTGACTTGAATGTGTCACTCAGTTGTTTGTTTTTTCAACACCTATATCTAGTGTACCTTCTTATTACAGGGATTTTGAGACATTGAATTTTTAAGTTTAAAGCCATCCTGATGTTTTATTTTTTCCCCTTGCATCCCCTGGCTCATAAATATGCATGTAACAATGTTCTGTCTTTAGAACTGTTATTTATTATTTTTGTATTTAACTTTGTGTAGTTTTGTGGTTTAATAAATCATACTCTGTACTTCCGTTGCCCCATTTGAGCTCACGAGAGGGATACATTTGATAAATTTTGGTCTACACTAGTCTTTATTTTTTATTATTAAAGGAATAATTTTCTATATCTGATATAATTGACTTCAGATCACAATGTTGCTTTGTAAATCAAGTATAATTTGTTTTTTCATTCATTGAAAAACATGTGTTCAGTGCTTTTGTCTTTTACTACACTTAGTATTATTGTAGAAGTCAATGCAGACTCGCTAGGATATTTTATAAAACATCCAGGATTTCCAGTCTCCTCCTCCTTTGTCTGCCTCTACTATGTACTATAATACTTTATTTTTTTAAAAGATTTTTATCTATTCATGAAAGAGAAAGAGAGGGTTGAAGACCCAGGCAAAGGGAGAAGCAGGCTCCGTACAGGGAGCCTGATGTGGGACTCGATCCCAGGACTCCAGGATCACACCCTGGGCTGAAGGCAGGCACAAAACCACTGAGCTACCCAGGGATCCCCACACTATAATACTTTAACAAATTTCTGGCTTCCATATAAGCACAAGTGATTTTAGACAAGAGTGACTAGACCACACAAAGGTAAAGGACAGTCTCTACAAAAAAAAAAAAAAAAGGGGGGGGGGTTGCTGGGAAAACTGGATATCCACATGAAAAAAAGAATGAATTTAGTCAAGGAAAAATTTGAGACATTCTCACTTTTAAAAAAGAGAGAAAGAGGGATCCCTGGGTGGCGCAGCGGTTTGGCGCCTGCCTTTGGCCCAGGGTGCGATCCTGGAGACCCGGGATCGAGTCCCACGTCGGGCTCCCGATGCATGGAGCCTGCTTCTCCCTCTGCCTGTGTCTCTGCCTCTCCCTCTCTCTCTGTGACTATCATAAATAAATTAAAAAAATTAAAAAAGAGAGAGAAAGAAAGATACCCATTTTATATTGTCCTTCTTTCTTTATTGAATGAAACTGTGTTGGTTGTATCTATGCTCGTAAGCATCAGGAAAAGGCTAACAGAATGAAAAATGTTGTCCCTGGCATTGCAAAAAAGCTAAACAATCTCTTAACTTCAGATTCTAGTAAGGTGAGAAAAATTTCTATATGTTTTTAATTCATTTTAAATATGCATACTATTACTTGCAGGTAGTTGTTATCCTAAATGATATATGTAGGCATAAACATTGAATCATCCAAAGTAGAAGGTTATATGTTACCAATAAGATTAAACTATTGTAAAATAGGTTAAAATACGTAAGGAAGACATCAAAGAGTAGGTGGGGTTTGAGTTGGCTTTGAAAGAAATAGAAGAACCCCAAAACATTGTGGCTTAGAACAATTGCAGTATTACTTATAAGTCTAAGTGTTAGTATGCATTTGGACAAGGGTTAGTAGGAATTGGTCATCTCTGCTCCACATGGTATCTCTGGCACGGCTCTCACGGGAACCAGAGGATGGATCCCAGATGGCCCCATTCATATGTCTGATGCCTCAGCTGGGATGGCCCAAAAAGCTGGGGTCTGTCTGAGATGGCTGAACATCTTTCTTAAGTTTCTAGGAGAACTTAGTTATGTTTGGTGCTTTAGTTTGCTTCCATGTGGTGTTCTCTCTAATCTTCAGGGTCTTTCTTTACCTTTAGTTAGCTAAAGGTGGCTTCTTTACGTGGCAGCTGTTATTTCAGAGGACAAAAATGAGAACTTCAGAGTCATTCATGTCCCAAACCAAAAATCGGAGAATCTCATTTATGTCACATTGTTTTGATCAGAGCAAGTTAAAGAGCCAGCTCAGATTCAAGGGGAGGTGGAAATGGGTGGGCCTAGTATCAAAGTCACATTACAAAAAGAGCAAACAGGATGAAAGAATTCTTAGAAATAACCTGTTATTGTGACCTTACATCCTGGTTTTAGAGTCCTGAATTACTCTTGTTGTTTTGGTGAAATTATTAACAAGCATCTTTATTCTAAAAAATATGCCTATTTGTTTTGTTTTGTTTTGTTTTAAATATTTTATTTATTCATGAAAGATCCAGAGAGACAGAGACCTAGACAGAGGGAGAAGCAGGCTCCCTAAAGGGAGCCTGATTCAGGACTCAATCCCAGGACTCCGGGATCACGATCTGAGCCGAAGCAGATGCACAACCACTGAGCCACCCAGGTGCCCCCAAAATGCACCTACTTGGGTGGTCATCTTATTCTCAGATACTTCGTATAACCATGAATTTTCTTTGTAACATACAAATATTACTAAATAGTTTAAAATATTTGAGAGGATGGATTTTGGGAGCTCATTAGAACTTGCTATTTATGGGACTTAAGACAGAAAATCTCTGTTTATCAGTAGAAGTGGAAGAAATAGAATATATGTATCATAATTGTAGCAAGCACTGATTGCAAAATATAAGTGTAGTGTCTACTGGCATATAGCAGGAGCTCAGTCAAGTTACCTTCATCCTATAAATGATAGAACCATGATAAAACATAAGAATCTCAGTAACATATAAATGAAAGCAAATGATATGATTTAAAAGAAACTATAATGAGCTCTAGGAAGCAAACATAGTATTTCCTTTTAAATTATGTTACAGAGTCCCTTTAGTTCAAGTGTGTGTGTGTGTGTGTGTGTGTGTGTGTGTGTGTGTTGGAGGGGTTTATTTTTTATTCTATTAAAATTAGGTACCTATTCCCAAGTCACAGTCAGTACCTACTAATATTAAGCTCTTGCTTCCTTTGCATTTATACAGATTGTATTTTGCAACATTTTACCATGTCTGCTTTCTGCTCTGGGCCTGTTCCTCATTATCAGTCCCTGATGATTCTCTCCAGCCTGTGTGGCCTGGCACTCTCTCCTGAGACCTAATGCTAATTATTAATCTTCTTGCATGCCCTTGACCCTTTCTCTAAGCATGAGTCCAATCAGTGTTTCTGCTGACTGCTCTACGTTCCTTTGGTTATGAGAATGGGTCTTTTGCACTCAGTGATTTAGAGGGCAAGGAGAAAGGAATCTATTTCCTGAGTTGTCCAGGAGCCCGTATTTTGGTTGCAATAAATCTTAAACACATAGCATGAGAACATGGAGAGTGTTTTTCTTAAGGAAAGAGATTGCTATAATCTCTTTTTCTAATTCATAGTTAGGAACCAGTAAAGAGTCTGTATCAAAATAGGTATAATATTTGAAGAGTAGCTATATAAGTACTTACTAAAGTGATTAATAATTTCCATTTTTGCAGTAATAACAATATTAAGCACTTCATATGTCATTATTCTAATTACTTTAAATACTCCATTATTAATCTTCATAATAATTCTATAATACATATGTTCTGATTTTATGGGTAATGTTTCTGAGGTCTAAGATGTAAAACAGCCTCTCTAGACTTATGTTTAGAAAGGGGTGGACTTGAATTCAAGCTTTGCCAAATCAAAACTGTGATGTCTTTCCTTGTTTTATTTACTGTTTTGGTTAGCATTGTAAATTAAGTACAACTTGATGAGGGAGGATAAAGAGATTTGATTTCATTTCATTTTCAAAAGATAGCTGTTGACCACATTGCCTTTCTAAATTTGAAAGATGGTTAAAGTGGAAGTAAATATGGTATGGCTGACATAAAATCACAAGAGAAAAATCTGTGTTCCTAGATGAAAGATTTCTGTTACCAGCATTTTTATCTCTTAATTTCTGAATTATATTAAAAAATGCTTATCCCTATTATGGAAAGGACTGAAAGGGAGCACATCGTTTAATGGGTATTAGGACTGTTCATGTCTGGAAAGACTAATGAAAAGACTGGATAGTGTCATAAAGCAAAGATTTATGAATGAGATGTATTGGCTCTGTCATTTATTTCCTGAGTGATCTTAATCAAAACATCTAAACTCTCTGAACCTATGTTTATTTCTGTGTAACACGGGGATAAGAACATACCTACATCTTAGGTAGTTTGAGATAACAAATGTAAATTACCTAAAAACCATGTCTCACACACATTAGACACCAAGTCATGTTAAGTCTTTTTTTCCTTCAGTGGGGAAAATCCAAGCATTATGGAAGTTCCAGTTAAGAAGAATTACATTTTAGGAACGCCTGGGTGGCTCAGCAGTTGAGTATCTGCCTTCTGCTTAGGGTGTGATCCCAGGTATGGGGATCGAGTTCCATATTGGGCTCCCCATGGGGAGCCTGCTTCTCCCTTTGCCTGTGTCTCTGCCTCTCTCTCTGTGTCTCTCATGAATAAATAAATAAAATCTTAAAAAAAAAAAGGAATTGCATTTTAGACTGAAGGGTGGTTTTGTTAATTAAATTGATATGGAAAGGAAGTCCATTTATTATCACTGAAGAGTGAGATCAGTTTGGGACCATAAGCAAACTTGCCTTGATGCTAAGATACCCAAATACTTGAGGTTTATAAGTTATTCTAAAATCTTGATTGATTCAATAGTCTGAAGTAGTATGTCAAAGTAGAGTTTGAGAAGAAAGAATCACCTGGTAGTTTATTTAAAAAGAGGCTTATGGGCCCCAGACCTGTGCCTTAGAATATGCTGTGATTCTACATCAGCCTGGCAAAAAAAAAAAAAAAAAAGTTTTTTTGATTATACTCTTAGGTCCTAATTAAACTAACTCTCCCAAAATAAGATTCTGTGAAGGGAGTGTCTGGGTGCCTCAGTTAATTAAGCATCTAACTCTTGGTTTTGGCTCAGGTCATGATCTCAGCATCATGAGATCGAGCCCTGCTTTGGTCTGTACACTGAGTGTGGAGCCTGCTTAAGACTGTCTCCCTTTGCACACCCTAACCCCCAGCTCACTCACTCACTCTCTCTCTAAAAAAAATAAATAAATAAATAAATGAGATTCTGCAAAGAAACTCCAATCGAAGATAAAAGAACAATACAAGCATAAGAAAACAGAAGGAAAATGACAGAGATGGAACTTCTAGTACAGGAACTCTTGGAAGCCAAGTGATCTGTGTGTGTGTGTGTGTGTGTGTGTGTGTGTGTAGTGTAGTGTAGTGCCAATCTATATGGCGCTAATCTAATCAGAGATGCCATAGTCAATTACACTGTTTAATCAGTGTTCTTACCACTTTTGAGAATGAAACAACTTGTACCATAAATATGTTAAAATAAAAATATTTTAAATACTATTTATTTCATGTTTATCTTATCAGTTGCATTTTCTATGTGCTCTTTTTATAATGATATGTTAATAGAGGAGTAAATGTATATAATTTAGAAGTAAAGTTAAATATGAGTGGTGATTAGAGTTGATTAGAGCTAAGGTACAAGGAAGGACTAAACAGAAATAGGCATGTTATTACCCACCTTGCTATCAAAATAGTCATAGGAAAAGTCGAATGTAGTGTTACAAATAATTTCTCTCTACAGCGTTCAAAATATGCCTATTGGAAATGTCCTAATACTTGGGTGATACAAGACTCCCCATAGACTTCTGCATCTTTTACTGTGATACTAAGGAATATAACCATCCTCTTAGTTACTGAGCTAAAAATCAAACCATGTCTTCATTTACTTTTGAGAAAATTTGCACTAATTCTGTATTATAGCGGCCAAATGTACAGCATGCTAAATAACTTCTAAAGGAACTGTATATTTATAATTCTTCATTGAGTAATTAGGAATAAAAGTAATTTTGCTGTTTGAAATGAACTGGATTGTGATAGTTATAATATAACTTTTAATAACCATATCTTTAATACATTTCTAGAAAGTGTGCAATGTTAACACAAAAAAAGCTAATAGACTACTATTGGAATTTTTCCACTGAATTAACATTATGGACTTTTAACAAATGCCCTAATTAAGTAGAGTTTCTAATGGGAATGTGGCCTAAATTAAAATCAAGGAAAATGTTCAATATGCTTAAAACCTCCAGGGGAAATTTGGAAGTCTCCTGCAACCATACTTTTATGAAAGCCTCGTGTTTCTTTTCTCTTTGAACCAAATTTGTTGTATTTATATTGAGTGCTCTACCGTTGATTTTTCTCTTGACTAAAGTGATATAACCTTTGGAAATGATAGAGATATAAAAGACACAGATCCTAGAGAGGTAATGACAAAAAGGTAAAATGTTCATAAGCCTCAACTTGATATAACCTTTTTGCAAACAGCCAGAAGAACTTCAGCATTCTTGTCTTGCATAATGCCCAATGTGGAATATATGTTGGAATACATAGTTATGAAAATTGGAATTTTTACCTTACTTATCCTAGAATAAATTAGAATGGTTGAACGCTTTCATATTTATATAGATGTAGAAAAATATGCAATTCTATCAACTTAGTTTGACTCAGTGATAATTCAGCAAGCAACCAGTAAATTGTTAACAGGATGACAATAATTAGGAAACTGTATTATTTGAGGAATGATGAGTGAAGGAAATGGGGCTGTTTAGAGAAGTAAGGAATTACAGAGATTATGCAGTTACCTTCAAAAATTAGAAAATTGTCATGAAGGTGGGTAGTAGTCTTTGTTGTTCCAGTAGGCAATGGTCTAATTGATGTAAATAATAGGAAGACAAGGTTTAACACAGCATAGGGAAAAGCTTTTTCACAATTAGCACATAGCTGTGCTTTTTCACAACAATGCAAGGGACTTTAACTGGGACTCTACCCACATGAGCAGGGTAAAATTGTCCCTGAAAGTTTGGTCTTTAAAGAGAGAAAGAATGATCATCTGCCTAGTTCAGACGGGACTTAAAACTAGGCAGAAGTGGATTGGAAGGTTAGAACTGGTAATTGCTAAAGTCCTTTCTATTCTTGGAGTCTTTTCTTCTACACACATACAACTCTGTAGAATTTTCATGGGGAATGCAAATCTCATTGCAAGAGTAATTTATTTTTTCAGTTGAAGTAGATAGTTCTATTGTATCCTCCTTTTGCCAGATTTTAGCTAAGTCAAATCACTTCTGTGTATGTCAATTTGATAGAATGTCAGGATTTTAGTTAACATATTTGAGCACAAAAACAGGCTCACCTCAAGAAATGTAAATTCATTGAGAAAAACACAAAAATCCTTTTTTATGTGGGATCCCTCATAAAAAACCTAAAAGTTGCTCCACATTCCAAAGGATATGAGATGATCAGAACCTAGTGGAAGTTGTTCTTACTGTACAGTTACCTGGATAATTTCTTCATTCTAGAACCTTTCTGATCCTTGGTCTATGCTTACTATGAAGCCTCAGCTAGTCTGACTCAGCTTCTTTTCTGGGTCCTTTGGCTATAGCTACCACTAGTTTACATTATCTTTATCAAATTCATAATCCTCCAAACATGGAATCTAAGTTGGACACCATTATTCCTTTGACCAGAGCTTTTCCATCAGAACACTGTATTGAGAACTGGCTAATCTGTGGTTTAGATTGACTGCCTTTGAATCAAAAGCCAATCCAGGACAAGCAGTTATGATCATGTGTGCCTCATAGTTCTACCACAGCTATTAATTGAGATGCATCTCTTAGAAGCTCTGGAAATGGCAAGCATACCGAGGTTGGGTGCAAGAGTAATCCATTTCCTATTTTGAAGTGTGTGCTTCTATGTCTCATATGTTGCATATGATGCTTAAAAAGGGTAAGAGGACTAATTTTTTATTATTGCCTCTTGATATCTAGTAAGCTATCTTGCAGGTATTATGCACATATATGTTCAGAATAAATATGTGACTAAGTTATAAACCCTACAGGGTTTGATCAAATTGAATAAACTATTTTGAGTGTGTAGGACATGGTGATAGACATTCTAACTAGATTTTATGAATTCTTGGGATGCCTGGGTGGCTCAGCGGTTGAGCACCTGCCTCTGGCTCAGGTCATGATCCCGGAGTTCCGAGATCAAGTCCCACATCAAGCTCCCTGAGAGGAGCCTGCTTCTCCCTCTGCCTGAGTCTCTGCCGTCTCTCTGTGTCTCATGAATAAATAAATACAATCTTTTTAAGGAAAGATTTTATGAATTCTTACTCTCTATTTATGAAATATAAATTCTATATCTGTATTCTAATTCAGATTTAATTAATACTAAGTCTTTGAATTCCTTTTTTTTAAAAAAATTATACTTACTTTCTATTCCAGGAAGGGTTTAAGATAGCTTGCAACATTTTCTAAAATATAACAAGATACACATTTAAAGTGAGATGACATAGGAAAGTATGGATTGGTGAAAAATAGAAAAAGGTTTAGAAATGAAAATGGGCAGAAGTTGTAAAATGTAGAACAATAAGATGCTTCTAAATATTCTAGGAAAATCTTGCCTGCCATATTACTCTGAGTGTCATTTGATTTAACAAAACAATTACCAATGTAGAGTAAAACTATTCTCAGAATTCAGAGCAGGGTCTTCACGACAAGATCACAGAGTGACCTTCTCAAAACTAACCTTAAAGAAATCCTTAAGTATTATATTATCCTTGATGTCTCCATTGAATAACCTTTCCATTGGTTTAATTATATCTCCAATCAGTCTTTTATTTCTTTCTTACAGTTTGTGTTTTGTTTATTTTTGAAAGATAATGTAAATAAATTTAAAGAAACTGACCATACTGTGATACTATATCAAATAAATAACAGCTTAGCTCTATAAATTACTTCCTCCTTGACAAAACTGCAGAATTACACATGGTGTTACTCTTGCTGAACCCTAGAATGCCTCTTTCAAATATGAGCCTGTTCATAATGACACTTGATGCTCCAAGTTCTTCCACAATAAACATTGAACACCCACTTCTCTCTTTGCATAGCTATTTTTCTTTTAATTATTCACAATGTTAAAATATTAGGTAATTTATGTAGCAGCAAGGAGTGTACTTTCCAATCCAGGAGTATGCCTCAGAAAAGCATGTAGATACTTTTCTCTGGAACTGAGTTTGCAGTATTTTTTTTTATTGTATACCCAAATACTTGAGCAGATAATTCTCCTAGCAAGTAGTTTCTTTGCTTCATGAAATTAATAACAAAATGTTATTTGAAACACATGTGAAACCCATAACATGATAGCAATAGGGAAGCAGAGAAAGGAAGTGGGGTTATCTACACTGGGTGGTATGGCCTCTACTCAGGAGGCTTTGAGGAAGGACAGCAGGTGGGGACTTAAGCAATTTTTCCTTTTGATTTTTTTTTTCTACACTATTTTTATGTCATCATGCAGAAATGCTTTGAAAATTATGGAGATCCCTGGGTGGCTCAGCGACTTGGCCCCTGCCTTCAGCCCAGGGCGTGATCCTGGAGTCCAGGGATTGAGTCCCGCCTCAGGCTCCCTGCATGGAGCCCGCTTCTCTCTCAGCCTCCCTCTCCCTCTGTGTGTGTCTCATGAATAAATAAATAAAATCTTTTAAATAAATAAATGAAATCTTAAAATCATGGCAAGACATTGAACTTGTGATATGTTATTATAAATTATTTCTTAAATGCAGTTTTAAAGTGACTACTACTAATGGATTTAGTAAAACATCTCCTACCTCTACCCTGCTTCAGAAAAAAACCTGTAGATCTTTCAGATTTAACTTAGACAAAGTCCTTTTTTATGGTTTTTTTTATTCCGCCATTATTTTTGAGACAAATTCTCTTCTTGATGTTACCCATTTGTGGCAACCAGAATTCTCTTAGTCTTTCAGCCTTGAAATCTGAGTGGCATTTTTTTCCCTTTTTTCATTTTCCTCTTCATGGTGATCTCTGATCTCTACTAATTATCAGAGATTCTACCCTTTTTTTTTTGTTAAAATATGTCCCTATCCCACTCCCTTCTTCTCATTTTCCCAACGTTCTAGCTCAGATTCTTATTACCTGTAGTATTCTTTTTAGCTTTCTAACCTAAAAAAGTCAGCAATTCCAAGTAAAAGGACAACATTGAACCTAGTTTCTGAATTAGGGAGTGATTTTCATTAAACTTATAACCACTGGAAAAGGATAGAAACCCATCAATTGATAGGCACTACTAATTTTTACCGAGCCAGCCTGCCTTGGTCCAGCAAAATAAGGTCTCTAAGAAATAGGGAATTCACTTTGTTATTCCTTTAGTTGCTGGAGGTACTTCTGGGCATAACCAGATTAGCCTTTCTTTATCCTTAAGACTATTTGGATATCCTACTTCCCGAAAAAAAATGGGCAGATAGTTGAAGTCTGGACTGATACGAACCCTTGTAATTCTCATATGTGTCATCCTCTCAAGTTAGGATCTGTCATAGCTAAGATAAGAAACTTGAAAGGAGGACTCCGGGGATTGTGGGTTTAATAAACTTGGTCTATTGAAATTGTCAGAAAGCCATTCATTAGAAATAGAAGATCCTACATTAGTCCAGCAGAGCCCCACTATGTATTAAAAATGATTCAGGCCAATTCCAGGATCTTTAAACTTGTCTTTTTAATATAGACAGTGGATTAGCTTTAACGTCCCACAGGACAGGTAATCAGGGCATGCACAAGAGGCTCTTGTCAAACCAAAACTGCCAGTTCTTTTAACTCTTTCACCTTATGTCAATGGATACCTAATTTTAGTATAATTATGAAAATAGGTCCTTTTTGCTTAGGTAATGGCTCTCCCCATTACCGGTGCCTCACTCCTCAAAAATCATTTACAGAGCACTTTTCATTGTATTATAAGATACTATCTAAAATACCTGGACTTGGCACAGTGCTGGTGTCCATACACAAACCTCAGTGGATGGGAATAAGTTAGACAAACCATACTTATCTTATTTAACTTAAATTTTAACAAATCATGCATATATGGGGATAGGTTTATTAAATCCTATTACAGGACTTAGAGTGAATAAAACATCAAAATACAAGTTTTAAAGTTCTATGATAAGCAAAAGTATAAAATAGGTTAAACACAGTATGACAGTACAGCCCTACAGAGACACACCAAGTTGTTAGTATCTGTCCTCAGGTCTTGAGCACATGCTTCTTCAAAATTCCTTGGGGCTAATCTTTACTACTTTCTAATACTTTGTCCATAGGGCTTGGCTCTGTCCACTATCACATATGCAAGCCCATAGACATGATAATACCTGACAAGTCATTTTCCAAAATGAGTATTTAGTCTAATAAACATCCATGAAAAGAGGAGGAGCACCTATGAAATATTTCAGGGAATCTATGTAGTCCAAAGTATTTTGAAATTCACTGCTAGTGAGAAATGCAGATATGCTGTTTAGCATAGAATGAATGTGCATCAATAACAAATGTATAAATCCCCAACCTTACTGCGACTGCATGTGTGCGTGTTCCCATACATAAAAACATTCATAAATACACTTCCCAAAGGACAGATTTTTAAAATAGCAGTGTCTGGACCAATATCAAGAAACAGAAATAGTTCTCTATAGTTAGCAAAATGTGCTTGGACACTTACCCACAAAGGTGATAAGGTTTACATTATTAGACTTTTCTTGGTCATCTTCTGTCTTTATACTAAGTCCAGAGGTCTGTGAGTGTTTATGAAATGGGGGCCTGTGACAAGCCTATTTTAAACAACAGCATTGTCTGCCTCTGGCTGGGTTATCATCTGGTTATAGAGATAAATAGCTGAAGCTTTGAAATGTGCCTTTTATCCCCTGCCTGTAGTCATAACTCCTCTTTAAATCTAGAATTTCCAAATTTTCCTCTGTAAGTAGAATAAAGATGACAGGAGCGTTTACCATCTTCATATCCACATAGTAATGCATGGGGCTAATTACAAGGTCTGAATAGATCTATCTCTATCAATGATCACTAAATAGAACTAAACAAATAAGTCCAATAAAAATATTAGAGAATAAAAGAAAAAAAGGGCCAGCCTGAAAAATCATAAGGACCTTTGAATACTAAACTGAACTTTGAAAACAACCTATTAGAGGTACCAGAAGACTTATTTGGAAATCTGTATGAAGCCCTGACCAGAAAGCAGAAAGCATGAAGGCTAAAACAAAGGATAAATAAGTATAAGAAAGGAAGACAGACAGATGAAATGTTGATAATAGAATGAAATAAAAAATGATATGGAAGACTGAAAAGAAAGCAGAATAGTGAGATCCCTGGGTGGCTCAGTGGTTTAGCGCCGCCTTCAGCCCAGGGCGTAATCCTGGAGTCCCGGGATCGAGTCCCACATCGGGCTCCCAGCATGGAGCCTGCTTCTCCCTCTGCCTGTGTCTCTGCCTCTCTCTCCTCTCTCTCTGACTATCATGAATAAATAATTTTAAAAATTAAAAAAAAAGAATAGTAACTTCTGAATGTGCATTGGAGGTCATAATAATAATAATAAAAAACCCTACAATTCTTACCTCTTCATAGACAAAATTCAGGCAGAATTTCTTCCAGTATTTGATATCACTTCAAACAATGAACAGGACTGTTGTCTTTCACTCCAGAATGACTAAACTAATTACACAGTAGAAACATAAAATGGAGAAATTGTGTTCATTGTGCCATAAGATGGACAAATTCAATGGCTTCCCTTCATAAAACTGAACTATATTCAGTAATTACTGAATTTTCTTATCAAAGAATGCAAATGTTGGTTTTATACTTGTGTCCAGTGTCTTGATGATTTATCTGAGTTAATGCTATGAATTGCTTAGAACAGTGCCTAATATGAAGTATGTATTCAGGATATAATGTAAATTATAATGTAAATAATAATTTTTTTTTTAGGATTTTTATTTTTAAGTAATCTCTGCACCCAGTATGAGTCTTGAACTCACAACCCAGGATCAAGAGTTGCATTCTCTTCCAATTGAACCAGCCAGGCACCCCTGCTGTTTATATAATTTTCATTTTTCCTTTGTATTTCTACTAATGGTCTTTTAATTGCCTTTTTTAAAATTATTGACTTTGGGGTTTTAGTGTATATTATTTAAGTTCATGCAGTCTACCTTCAAATGACCTCATACCAGTTCATGTATAATATAAGAGCCTTAGAACAGTTTACTTTCTCTCCTCTGGGCCTTTTGCTATTTTATACTTTAAATATCTGCATATGTTATTCTTTTGTTTAAAGAGTCTATTCTACAAAGATTTAAATAAAAATAAAAATCCTATTACCTTTGCTAAACAGTTAACATTTTCAGTATTCTTTATTCTTTCAGCAGATCCATATTTTTTTCACTTGGTATCATTTTCCTTTCACCTTAATGGCTTCTTTTAACAGTTCTTTGATCTGTCAGTGATGAATTCTTTCAGCTTTCATATTTATTAAAAATGGTATTTCATCTTCATTTTGAAAAACACTGTTAAGTGTACACTTAAAAGTTGTAAAAACCTTTCAGTGTTGTAAAGATGTTGCTTCATTTGCTTTGCTTCTCTTAAGAAATATACTATCAATGCTCAATGAACTTCTTGAATCTGTGGGTGTCTATTTCTCATAAATTGGAAAATTTTATCAGTTGTTTCTAGAAATATTTTCTGTGCCTCACTTCTCTGTTCTTTTTCAAGGACTACAAAAATTATACATATATTAGACTAATTTGTCTCCTAGCTTTCTAATACTGTGTTCATTTTGTTCTGTTTTTACCTCTGTGTTTTATTTTGAAGAGTTCCATTTACCATATTTAATTTTTTTTATCTAAATTCAACTAGCCAACATATAGTACATCATTAGTCTCAGATGTAGTGTTCAATAATTCATCAGTTGCATATAACACCCAGTGCTCATCACATTTCATGCCCTCATTAATGCCCATCACCCAATTACCCCGTCCCCCACCTACCCTTCCTCAGCAACCCACAGTTTGTTTCCTGGAGTTAAGGATCTGTCATAGTTTTCCTCCCTCCCTGATGATTTCCCCTTCAGTTTTCCTTCCCTTACCCTATAATCCTCAATGCTGTTTCTTCTATTCCACATCTGATAATTATTTTTCTCTGTTTGGCTTATTTCGCTAAGCATGATATCCTCCAGTTCCATCCAGATCAAGGTAAATGGTAAGTATATATCCTTTCTGATGACTGAGTAATATTCCATTGTGTGTACATATATATATATATATACCACATCTTATTTATCCATTCATCTGTCGATGAATGGCTCTTAGCTTTTTCCACAATCTTGCTGTTGTGCACTTTGTATCTATGAACACTGGGGTGCAGATGCCCCTTCGAATCACTACATTTGTATCTTTGGGGTAAATAGTGCAGTTGCTGGGTCATTAGGGTAGCTCTATTTTTAGCTTCTTGAAGAACCTCTGTTTTCCAGAGTGGCTGTACCAGTTTGCATTCCCTCCAACAGTATAAGAGGGTTCCCCTTTCTCTGCATCCTCACCAACATTGGTTGTTTCTTGTCTTATTAATTTTAGCCATTCTGACTGGGGTAAAGTGGTATCTCATTGTGGTTTTGATCTGTATTTCTCTGGTCAAGTGATATGGAACTTTTTTTTTATGTGCTGTTGCCCATTTGTCTTCTCTGAAGAAATGTCTGTTCATGCCTTCTGCCCAATATACTATGTTTTCTAGTGTCTGATCGATTATTAATCTCATTCAGTGTATTTTGCATCTATGACCTTTTATTTTCCATCTCTAGAAGTTTAATGTGATGGTCATTTGGAAGTTCATGTCTTTATAAAATGTCTATCATTTCCTCCAGCTTTTTTGAAAATACAATTAAAACAAAATTTTTAAATTTCTTTGTCTACTAAGTCTGTAACAATTGTGAGTTCCAGTTTGCTTTCAGTATGACAGATTTTTCTCCTCATTGTATTTTGCTGCTTCTTTTCACTTTGACAATTTTCAATATAACACCAGAAACTAAAAATTTTATATTTGGGGGAAGATATTAATATTCTATAGTTCTAAGATGAAGTTAAGTTAGTTGGAATCAATTTGATCATTTCAGGTACCCCTTTTAAGAGTTGTTAGTACCCGCACAGTATTAAGTCTGGGGATAATTATTCCCCACTACTGAGGCAAAACCCTTTAGTATCCTTTACCCAATACCACGCAGATGATAGTTTTCCAATCTGGCTTCAGAGACCCAGCACCATACCTGGTCTTGTGTAAGCTTTCAGTCCTCCCCTCAAATGCTTTTGGGTAATCCTTTCCCTGGCTCCAGATAAGTTTCTCACACACAAGTCCTCATGAGTACTCTGAAGATCACTTAAGGAAAAGCCTCTGCAATCTCGTGTATTCTCTTAACATCAGGGATTAGCAAAGGGTCAGATAGAAATGTCTTAGGCTTTGTAAGCAACATATACACTCTGTCACATATTTTACTTTTTCTTTATATTCTTTAATATAAAGAGATATGAAGACCATTCTTAGTACATGAGCTATATGAAAACAGTCTGTGGGCTGGATTTGGCATTCGGGCTGTAGTTTCCCAATCTTTGACCATGCAGATTTCTCCTGTTACTCTGATCGACACATTTGAGCTACCTTAATTCCCTGGACTCTTCAGCTTCTTCACTTCAATGGGGGAGTCCACCAGGTGCCACCGGCTCACCTTCTTCCTGTTGTGTCTTGGACATCGTCACAAGGCAGTAAGTGGAACTGTAGGACTCTCATGTATTTCTTCTCTTTTAGGCACTTCTGTTCAGAGTTGCTTGATGTCCAATGTTTTAGAAACCATTGGTTCATATGTTTTATCTGGTTTTTTAGTCCTTTGAAGAGAGAGAATAAATCCAATCCCTATTATTCCACCTTTGCTCGAAGTAAAGTTCAAGCATAAACGTGTTATATTTCCCTCAATTTATTCTTGTTAATGGTTTTTCTATAAATGGGTGTCATAATCAAAATACAGAAAGATTTAAGTGTTTCTAAAGGTCACTTTTAAGTTCCCCTTATCAAACTCATAGCCCAGGAGTAGTAAATCTATTTGTCTTTTATATTTTTTATATTTGGTGGGGGTTGTTTGTTTGTTTGTGTTTTATTTTCCCCTCACTGTTTATCTTTCTGAGCTTTTCATTTTATGATTATATTCATTAATTTGTCTTTGCCAGTACATTGTCAGTTCTACTTCTGGAAGTGTTAGCCAACTGAGGCGTCAAATGTTAAAAACAGAAAACAAAGGACTACAAAATATAGAAGGAGAACCAGAAAAAGAGGGGGGAAGGGAAGGAATAAAGAAATAAAACTTTCTCTCAGTCCTTGGCAGTTTGGATTTATTGGCTTCTTGAAACTTGTCTAGCTACTAAAAAGACAAACATTGTTCTAAATCTCTTCCTTCTAGGTAATATTTATTACTGTTAAAAGTACTAAAATTACTTTTATCTGGATGTTCTGAAATATTACTGTACTGTTTCTAGTTTGTTGTTTTTATTCATTTAACACTTGTAATGCTTTAATATCATAGGATTCCTGCCTTCCCTCAGGTCCGGGAAAATTTACTACTCTTTGTTTGAATATGAGATCTTTTTCTTTCAATTTCCCCCTTTTAAAAACTTCTACTTAACAGATGGCAGGAAATCCAAATTTATCCTCCATTTCTCTTAATGTTTCTTTTAGATCTTCCATCTCTTTGCCCTTGTGTGTTTCATGCTAAGATAACTTCTCGATATGCTCTTCTAGCTAAAGAATTTGTTTTGTTTTGCATAGTATTGCTGTCTAGTGCACTTAGTGATATCTTTAGTTTAAAATTTCCATTTTTCTATCCAAAATCTCCTCTTAGACTAAAGCCTATGTTAATTTCCTGCAAGTGCTGTTTTTTCGACCTTCTGAACATATTAATTACACCCATTTTATTACCAATTAAACTTTGAATTTGTTTTCTCTGTCATGATGTTGGCATTTATTCATATGTGCTTATTTATGACCATGTACTAATCTGTAATGGGTATTTCCTATTATCTGTTGTAGATAAGCAACTTACTTGGGGGAAGAGGAATGAAGTTTTTCTGTAGCTTGTCCTGGGAATTGTTTTGGAGAATGAGATTTATAGATAAGTGAGATACTCAGACACCTATTCTTTTCTGGTATGGCTGCTCCAGAAAACTGCCAAGTTCACACATCTTCTTTTTCAATTGAGAAGAATTAATCTTATTTTTGTTGCTTTAACTAAGAAGAGGCAGGAAGATAAAACAAGTTAAACATATTTACTGAAATTTCAGTAGTGTATTTTTTTTCTTAATGAAATTATGTTATATGAACTCTGGGTCTTGTCTGCTTCTAGCATTCACTACTCTCAGGCATAGAGCACCTTGATGTCATTTCTTCTTACATTTTAAGATATGACCTCATTCTTCACCCTATCTCATCTGCTTTGTATTTTTAGGGGCTCCACAAAGTTTCTGGTTTGCTGCTCAATTATAAACATTGTTTTGTATGGGAGTATATATTTTAATGAATCTTCTATCATTTTAGACAATTTAGTATGAGAATAGATGACATGTATATGATTACTGCACCATCTTGAATCAGAAGTTTATTTTTTTATTCTCAGATTTCCAAACTTCATCTTAATCTTGTGAATCTGTTGGGAGTTATTCTATAATTACTTCATCTATTAGTATCCCTGGCATTGTGGAACATCTGGATAATGTAGGATTCTGTCAACAATTCTGCAAATTCAGGCTTTGGGATCCATTTCCTACCAAGAATTTGTTTAGAAAAAAAAGAATATTAAAATATTACCGTATCTGTTAGATTTTTAAATTATCTGTAGATACAGTTGCAATTCAAATACTTAAAGGGATTGGATCAGATTTTGGGGGGCACAATAAATTTATCATTGCTCTGTAATTCAAAGCTCACTAATCCCTCTCTTGTTTATACCTGCTCTGTTGATTCACTAAAATTTAGTGTGGAATGCCCAGTAGACCAGTCACCAGACAACAAAGTATAAAAGGGCACTTAGCAGAAGTGGGACAGCACTCTTAGGAATCTCTCAGGATATTACATTGGTTCCAGTGGACAAGTGTTTACTTAGCTCTTCTAAGTCTGCTTACTGTTCATTAATTGTGATAGTACTGGTAGTTCGTTTTTTCTAAAGCAAAACAGAAAACATACACATGTAAGGAATTAAGTTCCAAGAAAGGTAATTTCTGGATTACATTAGAATTTTTTTACCAACAAAATATTCCCAAATATCACCATTTATGACAAGTGTAAGTTCCAAATTTCTCTATTTATACTTAACATATGTCCCAGTTATTACTACCAAAATGTTTTCCTGTGAATTATGGAATCAATTAAATAAACAGTAGATACTTTTTGAAATGCTACAATGTGTAAGATATTTTACAGGAGGCAAAGTTGAACAGGATAAATTATCCTCAAATTGTGACAAGGCAGCTGTGGAGAAACAATGCGGACATGACTAATAGCATTATAAGACAAAATAATTAAAATCCAAAATAGCATGTGAAACATTACTCAAAGGACCTAGCAGGACATAGGTCATATGAGTTAAGAGAATGATGTGATCACTGAACATTGGTTAGTCTGGAAATTTCCTGGAGGAGACTTAAGTTGTATCTCCATGAACAAATCAATTCAGAAGACGGGGATGCACACTTCAGATAAAAGTTATCTCTGCAGGGTAACTTGGTTGTCAGAAACCAGACCTGTTTGATGATAAAGGAGTGGGACAGCCTAGATGTACTTCATAGCTTATAATGGGTAATAATAGTAGGGGAAAAGACAGAAAGGAGAATTGGGGTTCTGAAAGCAGACTATGTAATTTAAATGCTAGACTATGTATGACTTAATTTTATAAGTTGACATCTTGATTAACTGTATGGGGCAGAAATGTAACTTCATAGTCAGACCAGGCAAAGTTTAAAGGAAGTAACATGAATATATTTTGGTAAATGGATATGTGGCAACTAGGAAGGTCCATAATTTTTAATTCTTGTAAATTAATCTCATGCATGTGCTGGTTTCTGTAGATACACTACCTAATAATGTAGCTAATGACCTCATGGGACATACATGTAAGAATTAAATTTAGAGGAAGTGGCTTAAAGGAAGCACTGAGGTAATAGGACTCATGAAGGCACAGAGGCTGAAAAGAGTTAGCCAAGTTTGCTTGGTATGCAGGTGAAGTAGTGGCTGGGAGGGCTAACATTACATGTCAACATGACTGGGCGAAGGGATGCCCAAACAGCCATTGAGACATTATTTCTAGGTGTGTCTGTGAGGGAGTGGGCAAAAAAGATGAGCATTCGAATTGGTAAACCGAGGAAAGAAGAGCCATCCTCACTAATGTGAGTGGGCATCATTCCAGCTCTTGAGGGCTTGAATGGAAGAAAAAGGTGGAGCAAAGGTGAATTTACACTTTTATTTTAACTCAGACATCCATCTTCTGGCCACAGACATTGATGCTGCTGGTTCTCAAGCCTTTGGGCTCAGGAACCCAGACAATTGGCTCTCTGGTTCTCAGGCCTTCAGATTGACACTGAATTATACCACAGGCTCTCCTGATCCTCCAGTTTACAGACAGCGGATTATAGGACTCCTTAGTCTCTGTACCATATGACCCGAATTACTGAAAATAAATCACCTCATGGTTATTAGGTGATCCATCTCCTCATGGAGATGTCTATCTTCATCTAATCTGGTTATCCTGTTTTTTTTTTTTAAGATTTTTTATTTATTCATGAGAGACAGAGAGTGAGAGAGGCAGAGACACAGGCAGAGGGAGAAGTAGACTCCACTCAAGGAGCCCAATGCGGGGCTCGATCCTGGGACAATGGGATCATGCCCGAGCCAAAGGCATGTGCTAAATCACTGAGCCACCTAGGCATCCCTAATCTGCCTATCCTATTTGCTGTTTCTCTGGAGAACCCTAAGACAGTGTGGCACAATGAGAGGGGGAAACCGTAGTACAAGATGAGGTTGAGGAACAAAGGCAAGGAGGGAAACCCTGCAACACCTCTTACAATTTTTGAAAAGGGGCCAAGTTAAATTTTAAATGTAACAGAATATTGAAAGTTCTCATCCATGGCAAGGCAGTTGAGTGATCTGGATAATAGGCCAAGGCCAGTGGTAAGAACTGCTAAGAGAATATTGCAGGAAGAGATACTGGTGAATTGGATTGAAGAGGTGCAGAGGGGCTAAAGATTTTGATATGCATTTCTGGAATTTAGAAGTAGCAGGAGTCCCTCGTGGATCACCTAGAGAGTGGAAGCAGAATAAGCTTTTTTTTTTTTTTTTAAGCAATCAAATGGAATTTGTAAGCCTAAGGGAGAGATCAAGAGTTCATTTTGTGATTTATAATGTGTGAGATAAATGTGAAATTGTAGTTAGTTAGATGCATTTGTGAGTTTGCATCTCAAAATACTAGGGTTTTTCATTTCTGACTCCTTGGGAGTCTTCTTGTCTTTCCATGCTTTAATACTGTGTTTTCCCATACTCCTTCTTCGACCTTCTTCACTTTTCACTCAACATATTATCCTTGGCTTATAGCATTCACTCCTGGGTTTCATATTTCACCTATTTGCTAACGGTATATGTTTTCTTATCATCATTTCAGTCCTCTCTCCTCAATGTATAGTTACATATACTCAACTATCTACATGTGTTTTGCGTGCATCCAAAACTCCGTATACCTGACAAAGACACAGCCTTTTTCATTGAGAAACCTGAGACCACAACTCACTTCATCTTTGTCTTCACTTCCCAAATATAATCAGTAACCTTCTCTTGCTGAATGCTACTTCTAATCTTCTTGAGTGTTTATAAAAATCTTCTTTACTTCGATTTAGTTTAGTCCTGGAGTCAGGATGGAGCTGGACCTAAGGCTGAGCCCTCACTGTGAGGATCCATGGGACAGAAAGCGAGACATAATGTGAGGTTACACAGTAAAGAGCTGGGAGCTGTCACAGTTCAGGTAATTGTTATGGCAGCAGTGAGCTAGACAGATGGGAGTTGAGGAGAAACTAAACAAAGACATTTCAGAGTGGGCACTAGGACGCCAAGTTGTTCCTTAAGAAATTGTAATATGAAATTCTACATAATCAAGGGTACAACATGTTTTTCTTTCCAAATGCATTTCTGTAAAAAAAAAAAAATTCTATTATCCCTCACTGAAGAATCAATTTGAAGGGGAAGGCAGATTGAAAAGACTATCCTCAACCATCAGACCATGGATCCCCGTGGAACATATAGCTGAAATTTAGAGTCCTATCCTGTTGGCAATCATCTATCTTGAGTAAACTACACGGTGACTTCAGAAAATTAATCTTGCTAATGCAGAACGTATTGTTATAAACTACGTTATATACGATGTGATGTAACCTTCTCCCACACATAAACACAAACTCTCACACCTTTAATCATCTGTTATTCTTAGAACATTTGTTTCTTAGAACATGGATTATCAAACCATTTTCAGAGTCATGTATTTGACATTAGAAAAGATTTTTTTAAAGATTTATTTATTCATGAGAGACACAGAAAGAGAAAGAGAGAGAGAGAGGCAGAGGCATAGGAAGAGGGAGAAACAAGCTCCATGCAAGGAGCCCAATGTGGGACTCGATCCCAGATCCCAGGATCACGCCCTGAGCCAAAGGCAGACACTCAACCACTGAGCCACCCAGGCATCCCTAGAAAAGATTTTCTACACACTGTAACCCTAGCATGTTTATCTTTATGTGCTATCATGAATGATGGGATAAGTGCAGTGCTTGGTGTAAATCAGATGTGTCTCTGAATATTTATCATATCCATGTGAATAATAGTTTCAAATGGAGATCATGGGCAACTTTTAAGGGAAAAATGGCTCAGAAAAGGACAAGCCATTTCAATAAGGTGGTAAATCTTTGAAAGTCATGCGATGGTGACTGTGGGAAGGATGCAGGCTAAGTATGTCTATGAACCCCAGGAAGCAATGATAGAGTACTTTTCTTTTTCTGAGCATCCTTTGAGAGTCTCTCCTGTTGAGTCACTCTTAGAATGGAGCTGGGGCCATTTGCCTAATACATAGAATGGACTGAAATCCAGTAAAAAGCTCAATAGTCAGTGAGGACAGTAAATTTTTATATTGATCAAAATTGTGGTATTTCCTTTTTTTAAGATTTTATTTATTTATTCGTGAGAGACTGACAGGGAGGGAGGGCTCCATGCAGGGAGCCTGACATGGGACTTGATCCCGGGTCTCCAGGATCAGGCCCTGGGCTGGAGGTGGCACTAAACCGCTGAGCCACTCAGCCTGCCCAAAATTGTGGTATTTCAAATGAAGTTTGGGAGGATTAGACTCTGGAGTTTTAAATAAACATTCTTGATTACTGGAGCTTTTACATGGTAAGTGTGTTACAGGAAAGATAGCTACCATTCAAATCAATTGGGAAAATTGTGAGCACAGGAAATGTAGAGAGTTGGTAGGTCAATATATCATGGACTCCATGATAGTTTGTGTCAAGCTGAGCTCCCCTCCCTTTTAATACTGATTATCAGTAGCTACCAAGGCCACTCATTCTCCCTTTAAAATATCAAAAATTGTCCTAAAAAGAGGACATACTGATTATCAGTAGCTACCAAGGCCACTCATTCTCCCTTTAAAATATCAAAAATTGTCCTAAAAAGAGGACTTTTACCCAAAGTCCATGATGCGACTCTAAATCCGTCCCTTTCCTTTATCTTCCCTCCTTTCTAATTAGCTCTCAATAATTATGTCGTAATTTTGGTTGGAAATTCTGCTTTGGCTGCTGGTCTCCATATAAACCATTATGGGACATCATTTCACCTTTCTAGCTGCCCATATCATTTCAATTAAAGTGGCACCAATATGTGATATAACAGTGCCTAGAGGCAAGGTAATGTTTTATTTGAATATCAGCACTGAATTTCCCATTTTATGATTCCTGTGCTACATGGACTGTGATCACCAGAGTGAAGCATGACAGCTACCATAAATAATATCTGCTCAGCATATCTATTTATTTTTAATTCTTCATTATGATAATTTTCAACATATGCAGAAGAAGAAAGAATGGCGTATTGGACTTCACATACCTGTCAATCAGCATCAACAATTATTAATACATAATGAAACTCATTTCTATCTTATTTCAACTGTCTTTTTCAACATTTTCTTTTTAAACATGTGCATTTAGTCAGTATTTTAGCCACATCTACTTTTCTTCTATTTTAATCAATTAATGAGCAATGGCTTATTGAGAATAGACAAATTGATAGCTCTAGGTATCTTTTTCCAAGAATTTGTGAGGCAGAATGATCTCCAGCAACATTCTCTCTCTGGGTAAACATCTTTCTAACCATTCTTCTGTCATTTGCTCATTCTGTCACTCATTGATTTGGTCACTCAGTTTTAAACAGCCCCGTGTATACAGAACTTTGGAGTTGCAGTCTCAAAGTAGTTCCCAATTTAAAGGAGTTTAATATGTAATGGGATATTTCCTGGGGATGGGATAAGAGTTATTTGACTGCAAAAGACAAGGTTATGATCCTCATCTCTTGGTCTACATTGTGAGAAACACTATCATTGTGTGCCTTTCCCATTTGTAATAAATGGTTGGTACAGTTTACATCTTCATCTTTACCATGGTGGCAATAATAAAATTCAGGAACACTCAGCAAGTCTTTGACTGAAGATTTTTCCTAATAGGAACTCCAATCCAATAACAGAAGGCATAATGTTACAAACATAGTTAATATACATGGAGTATTTTTTTTTAAGATTTTATTTAGTCGTGAGAGACACACAGAGCGCGGCACAGACATACGCAAAGGGATAAGCAGGCTTCATGCAGGGATGCCAATGTGGGATTCCATCCCAGGACCACAGGATCATGCCCTGAGCCAAAGGCAGACGCTCAACTGCTGAGCTACCCAAGAATCCCATTCATGGAGTATTTTTAAGTGACCTGTATATTGAGTGAATGAATGAATGAATATGTGATTCAAACCATTTATTCTCTATAAATTATTTATACTTCTTTTTGAAATAAATTGCAGCGAGTAGAACCACACTCAGACATGATCCATCTAATGGGGTAATTCTTAGAATCAAAGCACTGGGGAGTTGTAGAGCTGAGGTCAACCATGTATTCAAATTCTATATTGTAGTAAATTAAAAGAAAAATAAGATGCAATGACAATAGTCCACTTCTTGAAGTTCCTGCAAAATAGGACTAGAGCTTATTGATGTGACCTCTTGACCAGTGTTCTTTCTTTACACCACACTGGAATAACATAATTTGCTCCAGTTATTATAGTCATCTTGTTTTATCATTTATAATTGTAAACAACATATACTTTCATACAGGCTCCCTGCAGTTGTACTCTGTTTATACCCTTGTTATAGAGCATGATCTAAATAAATCTTCCACAGAACAGAGTTCTAAAATGTTTTTATCTTGATATTCCAGGGACTAGCAGTTCTGGTTATGGGCCAGGATCGACTCAATTATTATTAGTTGCTAAAAATAAATGCACTTGTTGAAATAGTGTCATCTTGTCCTTAGCTACAGCACTGGAGTCATAGTAATTGGCCTAATAAGAAGGAAAAAAATAAGTAGCTACAACCTCAAGGAGCATGTAGGTATGGTTAAATAGTGAAGGGACATGATAAAATCACAAATAATTTCCTCTCTTGGCAGAATTAATGATGGAACTGCAGCTAATTTTGTCCTGAGGGGGGGTTAACCCAACAATGACACGCATTGTGCTTCCATCTTCTGGTTTACCTTAAAGATCGAGTAGGTTGTCCACAAGTTTGTTCATAACTAATTTCTTTGCCCCTTGTCTTTGCCTCTCAAGAAGGAAATTTGACCACAGAACATTCACAGCCACAGACCTCATGAAAGGCCATTTCCCCTTGAAAATCTCTGAGAAGTTCAGCCAGATAAATAGCACCCCCAAAATAAAGACTATTTCTACATTCTTAGTAATTGTCTCCAGAGCCCCAGAACTTTATTCACTGCTCCTACCTCAATTTCTTTTACCACCGACTTTTACATACAAACTCAAACCTAGCCATATAACAATGCCATCTCAACCAGCCTTCCTTCCACACAGTAAGTCACGCCTGAGCTTCTAAGTTCTCATTCACACTGTCGACAGGACATCAGTATTAATTCTTAAGACTTTTTCACCAAGTCTCATTTGCACTTTATCCTCAATTTTTGGTAGATAGCCTTACTCCAGCCCCTTCTAACGATGATGCCTCAGTGCAGGACTTAACTGATAGCACCACACACACACTCAGAGGTATACTGTTCTTTTTCCATTTTCCATCTTAGGTTCTTAGGTTAAACAACCTATTTCTTGAGATCAAAGGTCATGTATGTTATAACACCCCTGAGATCACATGTATCAATGACAAATACCAAATGGAACATCTTTTTACTGAATGCTTCTGAATACATCTCTTATGTAATCCTCATGACAATTCTGAGGGAATCAGAGGTTGACTTTTAGTCCTCTTTAGAGGCTGGCTGGTAGACTGAATGACTGAAATGGAAAAATGACTAATGATGCCAACCCCCACCATTATGAATTGAGTGCCCATGGTCTGTCACACTCCCTGCTGAGTATTGTATGCATGCTTTATTTCATGTCCATATCAACCTTGTAAAGAATTTGCATCTCTATTTTGCAGTTGAGGAAACTGAAATACAGACAGTTTAAGAAAAGGATGCATGGTCATGCCAACGATAAAGGCAAAGTCAGGACCACACATAGAAATTTGTGACTCCAAAGCTAATACTCTTTTCTTAATGCTCTTTGTAAGGCCAGAGGGCTCATCATTAAATCATTAAATATCTAATTATTATATCCTGCCTCAGCATATTCCCTATTCACATGTAAATGAGTAATTATTAGCTTTGACTTAGACTGAACTGTGTTTTTTGTATATTGTATTCCTCCAGCTGGAATGTCCTTTCTTCTGTTCCCTGCCCATACAAAGCCTTTACCAGGTTCATGATCTAAAAGCTTTCCTGAATATTCCCAACTGCAATGGTGTCTTTCCTTTCAGACTGCAATAATAGTCATTACTGTCTTTTACACGAGGACACTTAAATTATACATCTCCCTGCATCCCTTAATTGTTTTAATATTAATATATCTACCTAGAGAGACTTATAAATTCCTAGGCAGTGAATATTATGTGCTATACTTTTTTTATACGCTGTCAGTTAAGACAGTTAATGGGTCTTCATTGGGAAACTCGATTACATTCAGAGGTGTAGACAAATATACAATGGTCAGCTATTTCAGCTGCTGAGAGAAATGGGGCTCATCCTGAAGACTGGGTTGAATTCGGACAGCAAAAAACATGAATACTTAGAGGCCTTGTCTTTTGCTTGTGACAAAATCCTGGGCAGTTTGAATCTGACCAAGTGTTACATATGTGTTAGAGGAGATCTGGAAAAACATAGGAATTTCTAAGTGTTTAAAACAAGGGGGACTTCATGCAGGGACCTAGTTATACAAGTGACATAATTACCAAGAAGCCACAAAAAAACACTGAAGCCATCAGAGATTAGTCAGAGCAGAAAAGGGTTGCTGGAGCCCAGGGATTGATGTCAGGGAAAAAGGCTGGAATTATGATTAGCCTTTCTTGCAGGAAGTGAGCTGGAACCGTGGGGTGGAAACACTCACTACCAGAGATGATGCCCAAGGTGGAGAGAAAGAGAGCACGCAGAAGGCATTTTTTTTTTTTTTTGTCTCCCACTCAGTGCCCTCCATGGGAACTCCTAGCCAACAGCAATGATGTTGGGCCCAGGAAGCATACCTGCAATGGCAGCACCTCTGTGATGTGGACCAGAGCCAGGGAGGGTGGGAATGGATCTCTGAGTGAATGGGCCACAGTGTTGCAGATGTGGTGCTCCATGAGCACAGCTGGATTGAAGTAAAGGGAGTCCTTAGATTTTTGCTCACACAGAAGGCTGCTGCGTCCATCAGCAGGTTCTCTTGTAGCCTACCTGATGATTCCCAAGGCTGATTTTTGTATTTTATAGATGTTGGTAGGAACTGTTATCCTGGAACTACTAGGTGCATTCATGGTGCTATGGAGAACAAGGCGTTCATGTGATGTAATGACAGAGAATAGGCCTCTGGCATCATTTCTTGGTATAACAGTGATGATTTCATTTTACTCCTCTAGTTACTACTGTGAAATCCCTTTCCTGAGTAGCATTTGGAAAATCTCCTTTGACATAAATGGATATCATGATTCTAGCAAACTCTGACTTTATCTTTGCTATGTGAAATGACAAAGCAGGCTGGACATGCACAAGGTAACAGAGGGAAAATACGATGGTGCCATGTAACCCAAAACCTTCCTTTGTCCAGAAGGGAGCAGAGGATCCGGGAGGTAGAATGAGTAAAGTCACTCACTCCAAAAGTTTGTAATGCCTTTTAAGATGATGGCACTGGGCACATCAAATCCTAGGCTCTGCCACTGACTTGGCAACCATGAGAATGTTCACTAAACTTTGAATTTCAATTTCTGCATTTATATGAGAATATTAACAGTATCCAGGTCATAGGGTTTTCACAGGAATCAATTGAAAAAAAATCTATATCAGGGTTCAGCAAGCTTTTCTGTAAAGAGTCAGATAGTAAATATTTTAGGCTTTGTGGACCATTTGGTTCATGTTGTAGCTACTATATCTCTGCCACTGTAGAAGAAAAGCATGTATACATAGTACAGAAGCAAATGAGTGTAGCTGTGCTTCAATAAAACTTTATTTACAGAAAGGAGTGGCCAGCCCATGGACTGTAGTTCCCTGTCCCTTTACCAATATAATTTGATATAATGCTTGACCCAGCATAAGACTTTACAATTTTACCTGGAGTCATTCTTATTGTTACCCTTATGATTCCTGCCACTCTCCCTACTACTATATTATTGTTTAGGCTTTGACTAAAAGATCATTCATATATTTAAGGTTTTTAAAAAGATTTTAATTCATGAGAGACACAGATGGAGGGGCAGAGACATAGGCATAGGGAGAAGCAGGTCCCCTGCAGGGAGTCCGATGTGGGACTAGATCCCAGGACCCCTGGATCAGGACCTGAGCCAGAGGTAGATGCTCAACCACTGAGTCACCCAGGTGCCCCATATATTTACTTTTTAAAGATTAAAGTTCTACCGATTTTCCTAAGGCTCTATTCTGAGATTTCTTAGTCACCGCTTGTAAGGTAATTTGCCCCATGTGTGGACTGTCCCTCTCTTGTATGCTGTGAAACATTCTGGAGAAGGCAGATAGGCTGCCTCGTGGGAATGAGATTCCCTGTAACAGATTTGGAGGCTCTGCAAATCCGTAAGAACAGGTCTCAACACTTGAGCCCCTGCTCGAGATCAGAGGTGCTGAATGTGTAAAATGAAAGTGATGTTTCTTTTCCTTATCCAAACAATACCATAAGGTAGTGCAGCCAGAACAGAAAAATGCCAACCCAGATCTGTCAGTGAGAAGCCAGAGCAGCAGTGTAGGAGTGTGTAGGCAGGACCCACGTAGAGCTCTCACTCTCCTGAGACCCAAATGTAGGGCAGACTGAAAAAGTGTAGGCAATGGCAAAAAAAAAAAAAAAAAAAAAAAAAAAGGGTTGGGCAATGTCTGAATCCTCCTTTAGGACAAATAGAATTTTCTGTAACATTCGTTTCATGATACAGCATTTTTGATGTACAGCTATTACAATAAAAAATTAATCGGATGTATAAGGGAGTGGTGAAAGCCTGGCTCTGACAAGAAGAATTTAGGTCATGGGGATCCTTGAAAAACTAGAGTTGCAGACAAGAGCAAACCCATTCTCTGAATGGGTAACCCTTTCTTCATCCTATCATTCGACTTTTCTTCTGTGTGCCTGAGACCATTGTAATTCTGATAAGACCCCAAAAATAACCAACACGATAATAATGTCCATAAGATGACTGTAACATTGATGCCGTCCCTGAGTGAATCTGTAATACTCAGTCTGCTGCTCATTTCAACCGAGGGATAGTTATGAGGACAATGAGGAATCCATCTCTCACTGGAATTTAGCGCCTCAAAACTTTATGAGGTTATTAATGGGCATAAAGTCCTACAATAATTTTTTTAGGAGAAAATGTTAATTTTAACACAGCTTGAAAATTCTTGGAGCAATGAGGAAAAGCTCCGCTTGCCACACAGTTTTAGGAGAGAAAGCATTGTTTATATTTAACAGCTCTGCCTTTATAAGGCCTAGACCCTTTAGGCTCATTCAGAGATGTGCTACCAAAAAGGGATCTCTTAAGCTGTAGTGTTTATATCCTATCTAATTTTGACATATTAATTTTATAAAAATACATTTAATTTTTTCCCCCGTAGTCTGTGGCTGTGATCTGTTTTGGTATTTTTATGAGATGGGTTTCCAGAAATGTCAATTTATAGCCTGGAGCATGTAGTAGAGGGTTGGCAAACTTTTGTAGAGAGCCAGATAGTAAATCTTGTAGGTGTTGCAAGCCATACTGCCTCTGTCACCACGACAGGCCTGTCTTGGGGACACTGTGGCTCTGATTCTAGACCGCTACAAGAAGATGAATACTGTAAAACAAATATCACAATAAAGCAAGTCAAATTTTTGTGGTTTGCCTCTGCATACTAAAGTTAAGAGACTGCAGTACAGTGAATGCCTAAGTGTGCAATAGTGTTATATCTAAAAATAACCTACATCCTTTAATTAAAAAAATACTTTATTGTAAGAAATGCTAACCATCATCTGAGCTTTCAGAGAGCTTAAACCCTTTGGCTGGTGAATGGTCAATGCCTTTGGTCAACCCTTTGGTCCTGGTTCAATGTCAATGCCTGCTGACTGATCAGGGTGGGTGGTGGTTGGGAAAGTTGAGGCTGGGGCAGTTTCGCAAAATAAGGCAACAGTGAGGTTTGCTGCATTGCTTGACCCTTCTTTTCACGTACGTGTCTCTGTACCATGTGATGTTGTTTGATAGCATTTTACCCACAGTAGAACTTCTTTCAGAATTAGAATCCATCCTCTCAAACACTGTCACTGCTTTATTCACTACATTTATGTAATGTTTTAAATCTTTTATTGTCATGTCAATAATCTTCACCGCATCCTCACCAGGAGTAGAATCCATCTCAAGAAACCACTTTCTTTGCTCATCCAGAAGAAGCAACTCCTAATCCGTTCAAGATTGATCATGGGATGGCAACCATTCAGTACCATCCAGGCTCCACTTCTAACTCTCTTGCTATTTCCACCATATCTGCCGTTAACTTCTTCCACTGAAGTCTTGAACCTGTGAAAGTTAACCAGGAGGGTTAGATTCACTTTTTTTTCAAACTCCTCTTAATGTGATAGTTTGACCACTTCCTATCAAAAGAACCACAAATGTTAATGGCATCTCAAATGGTCATCCTTTACAGAAATTTTTCAACTTACTTTATCCATATCCACCAAAGGAATCACTGCCTATAGCAGCTATAGCTTTTTTTTAAAAAAAAATGCATTTCTTAATAAGTCTTGAAAGTCAAAACGACTCCTTGATCCATGAGCTGTCTAATGGATATTGTGTTACCAGGCATGAAAACAACATTAATAGCATTGTACATTTCCTTCAGAGCTCGGAGGCAAGCAGGTGCATTGTTGATGAGTAGTGATATTTTGAAAGGAATCTTTTTCTGAATAAGTAGGTCTCAAAAGTATGCTTAAAATATTGAATAAGCCATGTTGTAAACAGATGTGCTGTCCTCCAAGATTTGCTGTTCCATTTATAGAGCACAGGAAGAGTAGATTTAGCATAATATTTAAGGGCCCTAGGATTTTTGGAATGGCAAATCAGCATTGGCTTCTACTTAGAGTCACCAGCTGTATTAGCCTGTCCTTTGAAGGTTTGAAGTCAGGCATTGACTTTTCCTCTCTGGCTATGAAAGTCCTAGATGGCATCATCTTCCAATAGAAGGTAATTCTGTCTACATTGGGAAACCTGTTTTGTGTAGCCATCTTCATTCACTATCTCAGCTACATCTGCTGGATAAAGTTGGTATAAGTTCTTTGTCAGCATTTGCCATTTCACCTCCCACATACAGGGCATAGAGACCATGTTTTCCTTCCTGCTAGCCTCAGATTTTTCTTCTGTAGCTTGCCCACCTCTCTCAACCTTTTCAGAATTGGAAAGAGTTAGGGCCTTGCTCCAGATTAGACTTTGGCTTAAGGGAATGCTATGGCCAGTTTGATCTTCTATCCAGACCACTAAAACTTGCTCTATATTGGCAATAAAGTTGTTTCACTTTCTTCCCATTCATGTGTTCATTGGAGTAGTACTTTTGATTTGCTTTGAGACCTTTTCCTTTGCATTCACAGCCTGGCCAAGTATTTGGCACAAGAGGCCTAGCTTTCTGGCTGGCTGAGCTTTTGACTTGCCTTCCTCAGTGAGTTTATTTCTCACTTTTGATTTAAAGTGAGAGATGTGCAACTCTTCCTTTCACTTGAACACTTACAGGCCATTGTAGGGTTATTACTCAGCCTAATTTCAATACTGTGTCTCAGAGGATAAGGAGGCCCAAGGAGAGAGAGCGATTTGGGACCAGTGGTCAAGTAGGCAGTCAGAACACACACATTTATCCATTAATTTTCCTGTATCATATAGGCAGGGTTTGTGGCACCTCAAGACAATTAGAATAGTTAACCTCAAAAATCCCTGATCATAGATTGTCAGAAAAAAATACAACTCTAATGAAAAAATTTGAAATATTGAAAGAATTACCAAAATGTGACATAGAGACAGGAAGTGAAAAAATGCTGTTGGAAAAATGGTACCAATAGACTTGCTCAACACAGGGTGACCATAAACCTTCAATTTGTAAAAAACACAATATCTGCAAAGTACAGTAAAGTGAAGCGTGACAAGATGAGGTGTGCCTCTACTCAGCTCTGCCATTGAGGAAGAAAGTAGTCATAAACAATATGTAAATGAACGGAAACATCCTGTTCTACCAAAACTGTATTTACAAAAACACACTTGGGGCTAGTTTGGGCATAGGGGTGGTTTAGAGGGGGCTATGGTTTGTTCACCCTTGGTATAGCTCTTAAGAGTTTCTTAAGATGGGGATCCCTGGGTGGCTCAGCAGTTTAGCTCCTGCCTTCAGCTCAAGGCATGATCCTGGAGTCCTGGGATCGAGTCCCACATCGGGCTCCTTGCATGGAGCCTGCTTCTCCCTCTGCCTATGTCTCTGCCCCACCCCTCTCTCTCTCATGAATAAATAAATAAAATCTTTTTTTAAAAAAAGAATAGTTACTTCTCAATGGAGAGCAGAATTTACTAATGCCATAAATACAAATCACGGAGGGGTATTATACATGTTTATTCCCAAAGATAAATTATGAGGAAACAGAGATGGTTCTTAGAAATACTGGGACTTGAAGGAAATGAGAATCACAAATTATGAAGCTTTGGCTCTGAGCGTATATGCAGTGCCAGCTCTTTGTATTCTTTTTGTATCATTTTACTAGTAGCATTCTTTTGATAACATGGTTTCAACAGTGTGACCACTCCTTTCCCCCCCACTGCACAACCCTAATGTCAAAGGTAAGAACCATAAGGGGTTAGCCAGTCTCACTTGTTTTAACTTGTCCCTGGAGACATGAAGCACATTCTGCGTGAAGGCCCTGGGAGAGGACTCTTGGAAGCTCATGCCTGGTTTCCTCCAAACTTTTCCCTAATGTGCCTTTGCCCTTGGCTGATTTTGCTTTCTATATTTTCTCTGATATGAATCTTAACCACGAGTACAATTATATCCTGAGTCATGGGAGTCCTAGGAAGTCACGGATTTTATACAGCATATATTATTTTCCCAGAAAAATACCCGTTGAACGAATGAATTAGGAACGCCCTACCCTTTATGTCATTGGTAAATTTCTCCACACTGACATGCTACTTCCTAGAAGGTCACGTCAAGGTCACTGATGACAGCTCTGTGCCGTTCTTTGCTTGACTTATGTATTTTGATAACCACAGTAGCAAAATCTCTCTCTCAGAACCAAAACAGGCTGGGTGCATTTCAAGTAAATGCTGCAAACTCCTTCTGACATTTCTTTTCTGGTATGGTAGTTATCATTCTTTCCAGTTTTCAGGTTCATGTGTCCATAGCATTTTCACTTCATAACTACCAGCCCTTCTTTTACAGTGATGCCTGTGACACATGTCAGCTCAAATAAATGAGTGTTTCCATTTCCACCTGCTCATTCATTCACATGTTCACCCATTACAGGCAGTGAGTCTGCCGAGGTGCTGTGCTAGAGACTGGAGATTCAAAGACAAACTACTCATGCTCTTTCGTTAGCTAAGCAGGAGAATTTGAATAGATAACTACATACTGCCATAGCAGACTTCTTGCATACAAGTAGCTTAAGATTGTAAGACTAAGCATTTGACTCTGGCATAGTCTTAAAATTGAGTTCAAAGAATGATTGAGGTTCAATAGCTGAATAGCAAAATGGAAAAGCGTTTTAAAGGAAAGAGCATGTACAAAGGCCCAGAGGCATGAACAAGTGTGCTACATTCAGGGAAGAACAACTAGTGGCTGCCTAGAGTGTACTGGTTGTGAAGCAGCAGAAAAATGAGTCAGATGGGGCCAGTAAACAAACATTCTATGTAAACCAGCCTAAGCTGAAAATAATTCTATAGGCAAAGGGGAGTCACTAAATTATTTCAAGGAGAACAAGTAAATGATCATATTTATGGTTCAGAAAGATCACTCTAGGAGAATTGAGAGGGTAGGCTAAAAAGGGCAGAGACTGGAGGCCAGAAGACTAGTGAAAATTACAGTAATTCCAAAGAGAGGTGATGGAGACCTAAACTAAGGCAGTGGCCATGGAAAGAGGAGAAAAAATAGGAAAGATGTTTTTGAAGTGAACTCTAAGTTGACCAACTGATTAGCTAATGGTATAAAGTGGAAGAAACAACCAACGATGATTCACAAAGGTTGGTCACAAGATATATTTATCAAGAGTGGCTTGCAGGAAAGATGACAGGCTCATATTTGGCCACATAGAGTTTGAGATATGGTCAAGTAACCAGATGAGACTATCCCATGGCACACGTTTTGGTGGTGCAAGTACACCACACCTAGTGCTAGATGTCTTGTATTTGTTTTCTGGTTTAATTATCCTAAGAACTTTATAAGATAGAGAATATTATATGCATCCTAATTTAAGATAACTGAAGCTCAGAGAAATTTAAGTAAATGACCCAGTGTTACAGAAGGGGTAAGCAACAGTCCCGGGATTTTTATCCATACCTCCTTGACTTCATTGTCTCTTATCCACTCTCCTATGCTGACATATTTTTGGTGGGAATGAAAATTTCTGTGTTCATATATGCCTCATCAGGTGGGTCAGCCCACATATTTCATACTGTATTTTTGTACCAGAAAGCATTAAGTGACTGTAAACCTTTCTTTCCTCTTATTATTTTTCTTGGCATTGTCTATTGATTACTTATTTACATATAACATCCTGTGTAACGCAGATAGACCTAAGGTAGGAAGAGTTGAAACAGGAGAGAAAATACACAAATTAAAAAAGCAGAAAAAGGTTTTTTTCACTTTTCTGTTTATTTGCCATATTACTATAAATGAAATCATTCCTCTAGACAGTGGCTCAGGAGTAAAAGGTCTTCCTATATGACTTTTTCTGGTCCTCCCATGTTGTCATATCAAATCATTAGCTGAGTCTTTGTGAATCTAATGGAAAAGATATTCAGGGATTCTATAATGTTTTATGTTTATTTCTTAATCTTTGTAGGCCTAAGGGGACAAAATGTGAAAATAGGCAGGATTGGGAAATACAACGGACATTATTCAGCATAAGTATATAGCATACTACTTCCGCTGTCGGTGTCAGGTAGCCTTGTCAACTGCAGGGCAGTTAGAGACAGTGCTATTTCTGAGAACCGGTGATTATCTTGGGATGGTTTTATGCACATGTGCATATGTTTGTGAGGTATTTGAACAAATAGTATTTGAACATCTATTTGCTGGATGTTTAGAGAAACAATAAAGTCAGTTCAGAGTAGTAAGTCCCTTAAGGAGATGGGATTTAGCACACCAAATCCATCCTGGACTGTTCAGCTGGAGCCTCCTTAGCACTCCCTTTCTGTTCCATCCTCAAATGTATTTTGTAATCTGTTAACTAAATCAGACTTGGGAAATGCCTACATGAGTACCAGTCTGCTGATTATTTCTGGGAGATGAGAGGTGACTGGGGAGTGAGATCCACCCACCCCCATGTGGAGGTATGGGGGCTCTGATTCTGCAGGTAGCTCATAATGTTCTCATGGTAGCTGTGGAAGGCTACGGAGACAAGATTTTTGTGAAGTCAGGTCTCCTCATGGTAACCTGGTTGGAAAAGGAGCCCATAAAACTCCTTTTCCTCATAAAGTTGTGTCTGCCCTTCATACATCATAAGCAAGCTATTTGCATTAAGGTTGTCTGTACATTTAGAATAACATGGAGACTACCCCACTTGTACTTGCACATGTACATACGCACAACCAGTGGGATCTTTAGGATGGAAAAAAAACATAGAAACTGGGGTACATCCATGAGTGAACCCTATAAATATACATATGCACATGTATTTATCTTTTTCTCTTGTACTTTAAGGAGAATCATACATGTTTTATTTCATTTGCAATCTTCTAACATATTCTTTGCTCTTCTTATGTTCCCACAATTATTTAGAAAATTTGGACTATCTTGACAGATCTGTGTGGGAATGGTAAGAGTGAGGAACGTCAATATAAAGGGAAATCAGTAGAGTGACTCTATACTTTGTTTTCCAAGTAAGGACACTTTACAGAAAGAAAGTACAATTAATAAATATGCCAGTACAGCTGACAAAAACTGGATTATCTCAGGCAGATAAGCATAAATCCCAAAAATGAGACCTGCAGAGGACTCTGGTTGTTTGTTTGTTTGTTTGTTTTTATAGAACTGAATGGAAAGGTGCGGAGTCTGTAAATTCTAGGCTGTGACAAGCAGTGAAGAAAGTAACTGTGGCTGAGCAGAGAGCAGTAGCAAAACTTTGAGATCAGTGTGGTCAATCGCATCTTCTTCCATAAACTTTCCTTCATCTTTCTCAAATATGCTAGAGGATCACATAGTACTTGTTTCTCTCTGATTTATTTCACTTAGTAGAGTACTTTCAAGTTGCATCCATGTTGTCAAAAACAGCAAAATGTCCTTTTTATAGCTGAATGGTATTCTATTGTAAGTGTGTATGCACATATATATCACATTGTTTTATCCATTCTCCTGTTGATAGTTTGTTTACATGTTTCAAGTATTACAAAACTGCAGTGAACATAGGAGTGCAGATTCCTCTTTGGGTTGAAAATTTCATTTCATTCAGATACATACCCAGAAGAGGAATTGTGGGAACATATGCTAGTTCTATTTTTAATTTTTTAATTGTAATGTTTTCTGTTTCATAGTGGCCATACCAAGTTACATTCCCACCAACTAGGATTCCCTTTTCTCCACATCCTCTCAGCATTTGTCACCTCTTATATTTGTTTTATGATGGCCTTTCTGATAGGTATGAGGTGATTTTATTGTGGTTTTGATTTGTATTTGATTTGCATTATGCTAAGTGAAATAAGTCAAGAAAAATACTGTATGATTTCACTTATTTGTGAAATCATAAAAACACAAGCTCTCGCTCTCTAAAATAAATAAATAAATAAAATCTTAAAAAAAAAACCTTATAAGTCATATCATAGTGACTGTAGTTAATAAAATATATTATATACTGGAAAGTTGCTAAGAGAGTAAGTCATATTTTCTTCATCAAAATTCCAATAGCATTTTTCATTGAACCTAGAACAAGCACTCCTAACATTTGTATGGAACCACAAAAGACCCCAAAGCAAATCTTGAGAAAAAACAAAGCGGGAAGTATTAAACTCCCAGATTTCATAATATGCTACAAAGCTCTAATAATCAAAACAGTATGGTACTAACCCCAATATAGACACACAAATCAATGGAACAGAATAAAGAGCCCATAAATAGACCCACACTTATATGATCAGTTAATCTATGAGAAAAGAAGTAAGAATAAACAAAGAGGAAAAGACAGTCTCTTCAATAAATGGTGCTGGGGAAAACCGGGCACCTATATGCAAAAGAGTAAAACTGGACCACACCATACACAGAAATAAACTTAAATGAATTAACAACCTAAATGTGAGACTTGAAATCATAAAACTCCTGAAAGAAATCATAGGTAGTCATTTCTTGGATATTATTCTTAGCGACATAATTCTGGATTTCCTTAGGCAAGGAAAACAAAAGCAAAAATAAACAATTGGGACCGCACAAAAATAAAAAGCTTTTACACAGCAAAGGAAATCATCAACAAAATGAAAAGGCAGCCTGCTGAATGGGAGAAGGTATTTGCAAATGACATACCCAGTAAGGAGTCAATATTCAAAATCTGCAAAGAACTTTCGTAGCTTAAGACGGAAAAAAAACCACCATGATTTAAAAATGGGCAGAGGTCTTAAATAGACATTTTTCCAAAAAAGATATACAGATGTCCAACAGACACATGAAAGATATGCTCAACCTCACTCATCATCAGGGAACTGCGAATCAAACTACAATGAAATGTCACCTCACACCATTCAGAATGGCTAAAAAAAAAAAAAAAAAAAAGTAACAAGTGTTGGTGAGGATGTGGAGAAAAGGGAGCCCTCATGCAATGTTGGTGAAAATGTAAACTGATGTAACCACAACAGAAAATAGTATAGAGTTTCCTCAAAAAATTATAATTAGAAATACCATACATTTCAATAATTCCACTACTGCATGGAATTTAATCAAAGAAGGGGGATCTCTGTGTGGCTCAGCGGTTTACTGCCTGCCTTCAGCCCAAGGTGTGATCCAGGAGTCCTGGAATCGAGTCTCATGTCGGGCTCTCTGCATGGAGCCTACTTCTCCCTCTGCCTGTGTCTCTGCCTCTCTCTCTCTTTCTCTCTTATGAATAAATAAATAAAATCTTTGGGAAAAAATAATTTAAACAAAGAAAATGAAAACACTAATTTAAAAAGACAAAGGCAACCCTATGTTAATTGCAGCATTATTTACAATAGCCATGATATAGAAGCAATCCAAGTGTCCATAGGTAGATGAATGAATAAAGATATACACACACAGTGGAATATGACTGATCCATAAAGAAGGATGAGATCTTACCATTGGTGACAACACAATTACAGCCAGAGGGAATTATGTTCAGTGAAGTAAGTCTAGGAAGGAAAATGCCATATGCTTTCACCTACATGGAATCTAATAAACAAAATAAGAAGCACAACTAGACTCATAAATAAAGAGAATTAGTGGTTGTCAGAGGGAAGGAAGATGGGAGGAATGGACAAAATAGGGGATGGGGGCCAAAAAGTTCTCATCACAAAGAAAAAAATTGGTAACTATGTAAGGTCATGAATATTAACTAGTCTTATAGTGATAAGTATTTCACAGTATATACATATATCAACCTATTGTATACCTTAAATTTGTGCAATGTTATATATCAATTATATCTCAATAAAAGTAGAAGAAAAATATACTGAACAAAGTCAGCTTTACATAATTTATGAAGGAAAGAGCAATGATGAAAACACCGAAATAAATGACCGGAGCAACCAGTAAGTCAGAAAAAAATATTCATATGGAAACCCTCATTTCCCTGTGCATAGACTATTTAAAAAGCAGATGAAGAAAAATCCTCTCTCACACAGCTTTCTTTTATTGCTTGCTCCCCAGACAGACACAATGTGTTGTGGTTTTTGAGAAGTTGGTGATTTAGTGGACAAGTTGGTAAGCCATGTACTAAGCCCCCTCTCTCCTTTCTCAGCAGGTGCCCAAAGTGCTGGAGCATCTGGCAGAGAGTGGGCCCTGCCATCTGGTGATCTTTAAGTGTGATCATCCTCCACTTGATACTCTGAAGGAGAATACTTGCAACTTTCTCTCTAGAAAAGATAGTTCTGCTTAATATTCTTGGGGGTAGAGTGTGTCTCAGCAAGATAGGATTATTTTTTCCTTGCATTTAGGTTCCAGAAATGACCATCAAACTGTCATTTATAGGAACGTGCCACCATGATTTATATGGACAGAGGTCATTATAGTGATTCAGTGTTCCAATCATCCTGATAATGAATCCTAATTATTATACTCTTCTAGTACCTAAAAACAATTGCAAACCAGAATGAAAACTGTTTGAAGATCAAGAATATTATAACATTTCTATTTTTATCACAACTCTGATTTTTGAAGAAATAAAATAAATTAGAACTGCTAATTATGCAAATCACAGATGACCTTGGGGCTATAAAACGGACTGCAAAGGCAAGGCTGTTGTTAGCAGTTTAAGGCTTACAGCTCTGAGATTTGCAGAAGAATCTATTGGGAGAACAAGTCCTCAGCTGCCAAAATCAGAGATTAAGAAGTGATTACATTCCTTTCTTTTTTGAAAACTGAGACTCAAATTCAGCCCTCCCACTTGCTCTTAGGGGAACATTCACCCATCAGCCCTTGCCTGCTTATTGTTTTCCAATATCCGAGCTTCTGGTTAGAGACTCAAAGGCAAGAACGCCTGGGATGGACTAAGGCCCACCGACACCTGCTAAAAAGGGAGAAGCCACTTGGGTTAGCGACATCAGCCTCTCAGCATGGAGAGAAGGCCGACTTCTCATCCTAATCAAACTGTCCTCTGAAAATAACAAGAATTATTTTCTACCTATGCTGTCACTTACCCACTTTGCCTTCTGTTTTTTTTTTCTACTTCTAAAATGTTAAGTTCATTCATTTTGCACTCTACCATCATTTTATTTTAGTTTTCTCATTGCTCAGTCTACCGATCTGTCATTCTTGCTGCTGCTAATGCTGCTTTTGTTACTTCTAACCATCCCTTTTTTTTCTTTCTTTCGTTTTCCCCTCTGCATCAAGTACTGCCAGGCCTCTTCCTACCTCTGTATTAAATTTACTTCCAAACTCACAGAGGTATACAAGGGTGGAATATAATCCATCAGCTATAGGACTTAAAATGTTCAGTGCACTGAGGAGTTACATCCTCCCAAGGCCATCTTCAAGCCTCTGCTGACCTTCTCTGCCTCTTTTGTAATCTCTGTCTGCATTCCCCTCCCTCCTCTCTTCTCTCACTCTCTTAATATACAACTCATTAGGTGTCCATGTAAAAAAAAAAAAGGTTTTAAACTTCTCGTAAGTGATTTTTCTTTCCTCATAAATCTCCATCCTCCTGGATGTTGAAGAAATTTAAACTTTGCAATTAATAAACACTAAACTGTTAAGATTTATTCCTTTTCTACTAAATTCACAGTTTTAAGTTCACCTCTCCATCTGGGCTGTTTTAATACTTGATGTTTACATGGCTCAGTGTCTTTTAGACAAGTCTTTAGTCTGGCAGATGTCCATCCACTTCAAGATGGTGACACCAGCCTTCCTAGCACATTAGGATCACTTGGCTAGGGAGCTTTTAAAATCTCTGCTATCCAGGTCACATCCTACATCAGTCGTGTCCGAATCTCTGAGATTAGGACCGCAGAATCAGTTCATAAGTCTTCCCAGGTTTCTGCAAATTGTGATCAACATGGAGGCCCACTGTATCCAAAAAAATGCTATAGCTAACAGTGGCTGGGGCCATTCAACATACCCCTAAATATAGTTGGGTCCTTTTAAAGACCATAGACCCAAGTCCCATCCCAGGCTTGGGATCAATCTTGTCTTAATTTGCTGTAATTTTTGGTGATGTAAGGAGCCCAAGGATAATACTAATAAAAGTATTATAGTGTACTCCCTATAAGCCACTTACATTAATAAGTGCTTATGTAGCATCTTTATTGCAAGCCCAACTCGGCTAGTATCTCATTTACAGATAGAGAACTTGAGGCTAAGGGAAGTTAAGCAACATACCAGAAGTCATGGAAGTAATACATGAGAGCTTAACATTCTTCTGACACTAAAACCTCTGTTCCTGTAACCAAACACTGTATTCATCCCCAACATTTGATACTTCGAATGAAGTCACTCTGCTGCAGTGGCTCAAGAGAATAACTAGATGGTCATCACAGCTCCCTGATCCCTTCTACATTCTCCAAGGCACATCTCCCACCCTTTTGCATTTGCCTAGTTCAAGGTTTGACCACACCCAGTCCTCTTGCTCCATGCTCCCACACCCAGGTATTTACACTATACCTGACTATTAATAGCTTGCTTAGCTTCCATGAGTCAATTTTTCTTCCTTTGGAAGAGTCACTGGATGCTGGACCTGCTGCTATGCTGCCTCACACTACCATAAGGTCTTTGATAATGCCCTTGGGCAAGCATGCAACCATTCACTCAAGCTTGGAAAGATGACATTGTCACATTGGTTTTAATAACCAGATCCTCAGCAAGCACTTGGCAATTTCTTCTGCCTCAGGCACACATGGTTCTCTCTCCTTCCTTGTCATTAGCCCAAATGAACAATTTCGGAATATCTGCATTAGGAACTCTCAAGATTGAGTTCTGTTTACAAAGGAGAATATTTTAAGGAAATATTTACCCTATTTTCAAATAACATGGACTTGTGAGAAAATAAGACCCCATCAAATTATTTGTTCCAAGCCTCTCTGATCTGATGACGTTTTAATGCAAACTACAACAATATTTCCTCCAAATTCTTTATAGTTAATGTTGTTTAAATTATTCCCTATTATATAGTTTATGGAAATACATTCTCCCAGATAAAAATGGGAGTAATTTTTAGCAGAAGACTGCATTTAATATATTAAATTTAATAAACAAAGTCACATTTGTATGTGGGACATTTTCCCAGAACATAATGAAGTATGACAGGTTGGTTATGAGGAGTGCAGTTCCTTGATGTATGTATATATCAGCTTAAGAGCTTGTCACCTACCTTGACGCGTTAATTCTAGGACTTTGTGCAAGTGAAACTTCTTGTCATCTGCAAAACACTGTAAGCCATTTAACTCACGACAAGCTTTTAGATCACGTTGCTTCTACGACTGCACATGGTGAATGCAAATATACTTCGGCACTGGTTTCTGGCATCAGAATATTAACATTAGAAATGTTTTCTGCACTATCGTGTCAGGCTGTGTCTAGAAAACATGTGTTTGGTGCTCATAATCTCAACTTGTGCTAAGTTTTTTGTGGATTTACTGGATTCCAAGATGAATTTTAGAAAATGACTCCATACCCAAGGTCAGATTGCTTTTTAGGCAATAAATGATGAGTGAACTGGCATTTTACAAAAACCTGCTTTAGATAATGGGTTCTCTCTGCCCTGCTAACTGCCCTGGTTAGGTAATTAGACTTTGTGGTTAAGGTCAGATTCAAGGGAAAGAATTTACACCGCATTGCCTGAATCTGATCTAAATTGTATATAATGCTAAAAAAAAAAAGTAATTACCTGATGCACCTCTAATGTACACCCATCAGGGGAGAGACTGTGAAATTTTAAATTAAGGGTAATTTTTGAGGTTAACTTGGGAACAGATTCATGAGTGCTTAAAGTCCATTTTGCTTTAAATTCAGCAAGCTGTTTTTGTAATTTCTTACAGGTTTATAATATATAAAGCTTCCTTGATGCCTTGTCATTTCAGAAAGACCAAGCAGTATATCTCTTTCCAAGGCTAATCCCTTACTAGTTTGTCCAGTAAGACAAATATATCTTTGATACATTTTCTTTCACCTTCATCTTACTGGAACCCTTTTTATAACTCAAACATCCCCTCCTTCCATCTCCTTCTAGTGTTCTCTCTCTGCTAAATCCAGACAAGATTTAAGCTGAAAATACTGAAGTCATATGACCCCGGAAGCAATTGGCATAAACTCAATGAATGTTTAAGATAGCCCTAATTTTCTCCTGATGTTTATAGAAAAGAGACAACATCCTTGCCCTAAGAAACAAATTTACCAACTACCTGAGAGTTAGGACATGAACATATGAAAAAAAAACTGACAAGAAAATGCAAGAATATAATTGAATATAATAAAATTATCCACTTAAGTTAGTTACTTATGACATAGAATATACTAGTTATTTTACAGTAATTTATTCACTCTTCTCCAACATTTGACTACAACACCCAAGTATCCACTGAATGGGTTAAGCATACTGACCAGGCTTTGGCAAAAGAAAGTTTTATTAAAACAGGATATCAAATGATAATAGATCTCTGGAGAAGTACACAATAGTCTACATCCTGATGTTTAATTTCTCATTTTCTTCTATTTCCACATCAACCAATGACAAAGTCCTATCAGTTTTATCTCTAAGAACATCTTGAGTTCACCTGGTTTTCTCCACTTATACCCTATTTTCAACAATGCACCCATCACCTCTTTTTCAGACTACTGCAATAGCTTCCTAATAATTTCACCCACCTTTTCCTCCTCCCCCAAAATCACTTCTTGAACTGCTGCTTGAAATACAAATTGACTCATGTCAAAGTTCTGCTAAAATTCCCCATTGGCTCCCCTTTTTAGATGGGATGATATTCAAACTATTTGCCAACACCTGCACAGCCTTTCAAAAAAAAATGAAAAAAAAAATTGCTGCTTTTTTTCTCACTTGGCCTCATGTTTTCTCCTTTCTCCCTTGCCAAATGTGACCTCAGCATGTTACTTTTCTTGCAATCTCTTTCCTGAGCTTCAGTCATGTGGCTGAAGTCAAGTTCATCCCTGCATTGAGATCTTTGTTCCTGCCATTACCTCTGCCGTGAATGTTCCAAATTCAAATTGTCACATAACTAGCCCTTTGGTATACATCAGTTCTCAGCTCACATTTGAACTTCTGAGTGGTCTTCTTAATCTCTCAGTCTAAGCAGTTCCTTTCTACCCCACGTTATGTTTTTTTATTTTTTTTCAATCTATCATAACAATTGATAAAACTTTTATTTTTCTTTTCATGTATGTCTATAGTCATTTAGGATCTCTTTTCTATGGTCTAGAATATTAATTTATATAAGAACAGAGATCTTGCCTCTTTGTTTACTGTTGGAACCCAGGACACAAAACAGTACCTGGCATAGTCAGTTGCACATAAATATTTGTTGAATGATGCCATTTTCAGGGACACGGATGGAGCTATGCTAAGTGAAATAAGTCAGAGAAAGACAAATACCATATGAGATATCACTCGTGGAATTTAAGAAACAAATCAGCAAAGGGAAAGAAACAGAGAGGAAGAGAGAGAGGCACAAACCAAGAAACAGACTCTTAACTATGAAGAACAAAGTGATGGTTACCAGGGAGGAGTTAGGATAAATTTAAACAAAAGGAAAGGACACTTCAAAAGCAGTCACAGGATTTTCTAAATTAACTTCAGATTTTTGTCTTGGTTTCTAGCCATGCTGAGCCATGTTTCTGGGCCTGATTGTCATGAGAGGCAATTAGAGATCACAGTAACCAGTCAACCTAGTTGATAGACCCAAATACATGCTTTCCTCTGACAACATATTAGATTCATTCTATTCTTTGCCCAAATAATATCTGAATTGCCCATTGACATTCTGGTCAAATAACCTCAAAGCCTTAATTTCCAGTTTCAGCAGAATATATTGTGCTTAACTATGTTCCCTCACCTATCTGCCCTGCTTTATGCCTCTCTAGTTCTTGTTTTCTCCTCATGAGTTTCTCCTCATAGTCACTCTTACCAGCACCCTTAAGCCCTTTAGACTCTTGGCAATTATCCTACTAGGACCTAAACTAGGGCAGCCTGGGTGGCTCAGCGGTTTAAGTGCCACCTTCACCCCAGGGCCAGATCCTGGAGACCCAGGATCGAGTCCCACATTCGGCTCCCTGCATGGATCCTGCTTCTCCCTCTGCCTGTGTCTCTGCCTCTCTCTCTCCCTCTCTGTGTGTCTGTTATGAATGAATAAATAAATAAAATCTTTAAAACAAAAAGACCTAAACTAGACAATTTTAAAATATTACCAGTTGATGTCATAACAGATTGAAGATTTCTACCTTCAACTGGGTCCTGGGGTTATTTTTTTTATTTCTCCTTAGTTTATTTTCTTAGTTGATCCCCATAATGAATATGCAAAGGCAGCACTAGCATTTCTGTATTGGAGAGCCTGAGGTTAATGATGTTTGGAAAGGAAGACTAGGGGACTTCCTTTGAATTTGTATTTTCATGATAGCATTCTGTTGTTTAGGGAATGTATTACAGATTCAGGAAAATAGCAAGTTTCTGAAGATATTTTGAGTCACATTAACCCTAGAATTGAGAGATCATAGTACATATCAATTATTATTGCCATTATTACTTGAAGTTTTTATGGATAATTGATAGGTATTCTGAAAGGCTAAACTTCATTCCACCAAAGCCACCACTTAGATATACTATAAATTCTCCAAGTCTTTGATTCTCTTAGGTTTTCATACACTAATAGTGAGTCTCTGTCTCTCAAAGTAGGGTTAACCTTTATTCAGCAAATATTTATCAAACTGTTACTCTGTGCCAGCCAATGAAGCAAATAATGAAGATATCAGGCATAATGCTCAAATCCTATTTCTTTTACTTCTGAACTTATCTATTTCTTCACTGTGCAGTTTATATCATTACCACCTGTCTAAGAAGAAATATTCTTGCTCTACAAGACAAATCTCTCCAAATGCTGTTTGATCTTACTCATTATCTTGGTTAAAAAACTTTTCCCATCTGTGTTGTATTTTTCATCTTTCCTTTTTTATTAATTACTTCTCTTTGGTCTTACTGAGATGAACAAGGTATAAATATTGTACGGAAGATCTCCTTTAGCCACTTCTTTATTACCAATTACTTCTTAACGCACCATAATTTTTTGAGAAAGTATTATTGAAAAGATGATTAATAACTGCTGCCCTAATTCTACTTGACCTATCTGTATAAAATGATGATTTGCTTAGTCCTTCTTTTGAAATTTTATGTTCCTTGACTTAAATATTATCATTCATTCATTTATGTATATACCAACCCTTTGTTATGGAACTGTTGCTAGTTCCTAGTAAAATAATGATGAGCTAGATGAATGATTTAGCCTTTCAAATAACTAAAAGGGAGGGATCAAAAATAGTTATAATCAGTGTGATAAATATTTACATTAAGGTACATAGAAACTGCTGCAGGGGCAGAGAAAGGAGCAGCTGACCCTGTGTGCTAGTCAGGGATGGGGATTCTAGAAAGCATACTCTAAGAAGGCCCTTCTGAGCTGAAGCTTAAAGTACAAGCTTTCAGGGACATGCAGAGGGTAGAGGAGAGTTCATGTTTAGAGATGGAGCACATGTTAAAACAGAGGTATGAAAGCATGCTGAATTCAAGGATTGATAGCTAGAGATCCCCTCAAGATGTAACTGAAGAGGGAGTAGGGGTCACAACATCAAGGGCTATGTACAACATCCTAGGACACATAGGCTGAAGCAGGTGGAAGCTACAGAGTGCCATGATCAGATCTGCGTTATAGCTACATCACCTGCCCATAGGGTTAAAAAAAAAAATTGAGTGTGGTTAGGGGAAAGAATAAAGAAAGCATGTGACTGGTTTTCTTGTCTCTATTGTCAAAATAGGCAATCTGGGAACTGATAATGCCCCACTATGGTTTGCAGGTGGGAATTGATAGGGCTGGGATAATTTTAAAATAATAAGATCAAGAAGAGCCTTTAACTAATCCTGGGTTTCCTATGAAGCTTCTATGCTGGCTTTTCCCTTCCTATAAAGCTTTTTCATCTGTGCTTTACCCAATGTTTTCCAAACAGATCTGCTTTCCTCTAAATTTGGCCTATGTTTCCTTTGAAGTATCCTTACATCTCTTGCACCCCAAGAGGAATTCTTTTCTAGCTTAGGGTTAACCACCTCTGGAGAGGCTTTCATAGTTTTAACACTCATCACTTAACAGAACGTTCTATGTTCAGTATGTTCCAGCTGATTAATGGTTTTTTTTTTTCCTCTAAACCATGATCCCCTAGGATAGATCCTGAAATTCAGTAGTGCCACAATAAGTGTTTCTTGAATTGAATCTGTTATCTTGAACAAGAGGATATTGTATTGGTAAATATCTTAGGGATAATAAAGCCTTTGGAAATAATTGAAATAAAGGATGAAGGGAACTATCATGTAGGTTGTGGTTATACAGCTAAATGTTATAAATTGCTAGGAAATAAGAAGGCAGATGTTTCAGCCAACTATAATTTGACTAGGCTTAAAAAAATTAAATATTTTTCTATAGTCTAGATGGTGACATTATTCAGTCTTTAAATGGCAGACTAAGTTGCCAGGGGTATTGGGAATTGCACTTTGGCTATCATAAAAGCCTTAGAAGGAAATCTGCAATTAGTAGCATGGATGCCTCAGTCACGTAATATAAAAACTTAGAATGATTTATAGGCTGACAATTGGACTTTAATAATCTCTGGAGCTTTCAGAAATGCACATTCAATCAGGTCTTCTGCTTCTAGTGAGATGATAAACACCAAGCCAGGGTAGTTAGACAAATGACTGAGAGGCCCAGGAAATCATTACTTTGCAGTTAAAAATCAATCAGTCCTTGCCTATTCTTCATGGGCATGCTAAATACAGAAGACCAGCTGCATACCTCTACATACCCCTGTATGTCTCTCTATACTCTGCACCTCATAGCATATAGTTCTGACTCTCAGTCTATTACCTCCTTTAGCATATTTAAAGAAAATAATCTGCTGCTAATATATTTTGAATTCAGTATTTAGCAACCAGAAGAGAACTATCCCAATTGTTATAATCACTTATGTGGAAAATTCGTAAGTGATAAAGCCTTTAAATGTCCAAGATACCAAACTTGAGAAATGGGATGCTTGTTCCAACATTGAAATTCTCTTCTCTAGGGCAGCCCGGTGGCTCAGAGGTTTAGCACCTGCCTTCAGCCCAGGGTGTGATCCTGGAGACCCGGGATCGAGTCCCACGTCGGGCTCCCTGCATGGAGCCTGTTTCTCCCTCTGCCTGTGTCTGTGCCTCTCTGCTGTGTGTCTGTCTGTGTGTGTCTCTCATGAATAAATAAATAAATAAAATCTAAAAAAAAAATTCCCATCCCTAGTGCCTAAGCACTGCATACCTAGATGTGTTAGCTGTCACTGCATATTAGGGTATGCAGCAACCTTATTCTTCGTCTTGATTGCTCCTTGAACAGAAGCAGGTTTGCTGAGATAAATAATTGTCATATTCATAAGTATGCCTGGCACAAGTGATAAGAAAATTAACACTGACAGGTATTAGTGATTAAATTGTGTTTTTAATTGCTTTCTGAGAAACTTGTGACATTTTGTTCAAAATACAGCAAATCCAAGGAAAATACTAATGAAAAGTAAATCTGCGTAGGTAGTTACCTGAGTCAGGTAGAACTAAAGCTACCTGAGAACACCTACTCTCAAAAGTTCTACTTAGCTTCATACTCGGAGCCACTAACGGAAACGGTTTTTCCTTCAGAGTAAATGACTTCACAGATGAAAACCAAATGCCATATATTAGCAGAAAAATGAAGTTACATACATGTTTTTCATTGTGAGCCATTTGTCAAGCTGCTGTCCAAGTGAAGTTTATGAAGATGTCGCTAGAAATTGTCAGATTATTATAAACCTTATACAGATAAATGGGCCAAAGATGGGAAGTAACTCAAGAAGCTACCAGAAAGGAAGGCATTGGGTGCTAGGATATATACCATCAACCCATTATTCCATCTTCCCACCATACATTCCTTCCTTTCAAGAAATTTTGCTAGCTAACAAGCAAAACCACCAGCTACTTCCTTCATATATTAAAGACTAGTGATTACTTTCTAGTAACTTCTTTTGCCTTCAAGTCACATTATTTTTATTTCAACAAAGTTTTATATGCAAGATTATATTGGAGAATGAAAACATTTATTAAGAATTTTCTTATATTTGATTTCCCACTTAATATAAATTAGTGGAAAAATTGAGTATTCGTAGTTTTAACACGTTTTATTTTTTACCCTGAAAAAGGAAACAGGAAAAAAAAAAGTCAACAGTTCATTGGGTAAGAGATTAGTATTGTAGAAACTCAGGCTGTTAAAAGAAATTGAATTATCCTCATCACTTGTATGGAAGGAAATGGAGATTGCCCTACTAAATCAAAGCTACAAGAAGGAATAATGTATTAGCTGGGGGCAGCCTGCATTGTCTCCTTTTCCTTGTTCATAGAGAAAAGAAAGTTTGCCTAAAAAACACTTCCTTTACTTTCACACTCATATTGAAGTAGCTAGAATAACGGTCTAGAGAAAACCTGGAGTTTTCTTTAAGCATTATTGAATTTGTTTCTTTGCAGAGTACAGGACTACACAACATTTTAAAAGGGAAATGAAGACCTAGTGAAGAAAGGTCTAAGCTCTTTTCAACTCCACTAGTTGTTTTTTTTCCCCATTTCTTCAGAATCCAAAATTAGAGACACATAAAACTCAAAATATACCATATTTCTCTCTGAAGCTTATTTACCTCAGTAGAATCTAAGAATTTGCTTAGAGCACTAAAAATGTCCTTGAACTAAGATTCTTGACGTCAGCACCAGCGAGAAAGGGATTTCTGCTTAATGTAGTTTAGATCGCTGCAAGATAAAGGGTTTAACTTAACTGATGAGGTAGATGAATAGTTCATATGGGATATCCAGCCTTTGCTAGTCCTTATAGGATTTCTCTGGTGTCCAGAAAACCTGTGCGCGTTCTACAATGTGTCTTTTTTTTTTTCTCACGACCTTTCTTGTGGCATGAATAATGGCTCTTTTAGAGGTATAATAAAATAACAGGAGCACCAGGGGTAGATTATTTAAACTTTTACATAGAGAAGATTATAGACCTTGGATTTAAATCTTAATTCACAGTGAAAATTAGCAACCATCAGCATTTCAGTGTTTCAGGATGTTAATTGAGAAACAAATAACTCATAGGGGATCTTGGAATTTAAAGTGACCAGAACTTCTCTAAGAGGGCTACATTTCTACCTTACAATGAAATAAAATCCAGAGATCTGGGTAAACATGAGACAGTCTCTGGGACTTTCAGTGCTATTTGGACAGATAGTATGGTAATATGCACTTAGTGGTTGGTGATTTGGGTCAGGTTGCTATATAGATGAGGATTCACTATAAAATATGTAAAATCTTTGTTAGGATTTGATGGGAAAAGAAAATATTGAAGACAGTTTGGGGAAAGATAGCTGAGGCAGGTGTACGTGTAATAGAAATAGGCGTGTGATGTTGACAAGTTTCTGAAGTCAGAATGCCACGTACTTCCCCAACTGTCCAGTACTTAGTGAATATCATCATCTCTGTAGGGAATTGCCTACTATAGGAGTCATTCGTGTCTGGGGTAAAACCCAGGCACTTGTTTTTCTAGTTTGTCTTGGAGTTAACACATAGGAAAATTACCCACGTGACACCAATTAGACATAACTGGAGATTTCAGCTTAGAGGCAAACGATACGAAGTAGGAGGCTATGCATAAAATCCTCCCTGGTGAGGATGATGGAGGGTGATAAAGAGACTTGGAGCTTTCAGAGGCAGCAACAGTCAGGGTCTGCTGGACAGTTCCTTTCTCACCATTGACTGTATGAGGTGCAGAGCTTGGGCCTAGAGCAGTGCCACTGTGATCTCCACTGGGCAGTCATACTGGTGAATTTGGGAACTGATCATGGCTCTGTAGCCCCCAAACCTGATGATCTCATTCCCCTGGATTTCCTATAGGCTACCACTATGTTTGCATTTCTTTTGGCATAAATGAGCTAAGAGATATTCTCTTGATTACAACAAAGAACTTTAACTGATGCTGTGTCTCTAACAATAGAACATTATTTCATATTTCCTAAACTAGAGCTCCATGAACATAGCCTCTCATAAATGGAAGGCATTTTCACTGTTAACCTGTTTAGACCCACTCCCACTACATTAATTTTACTTACTTGAGGATACAAAACTGAGTTTCAGAAAGCCTAAGCACAGCAGAATTGCAAAACAGAACTTAATTGAAGTAAAAAGAACAGGGTCAACCTGATGATGTGAGCTAAGTTGCCTCCTTCCCTCAGCCTTAACTTTTCCAAATAGAGACAGAATTGTCAGATTTAACAAATGACAGTATAGCATGCCCATGCTTGGGACATACTTATATTAAATATTTTTGTTGTATTTATGAAATTCACATTTAACTAGACAACCTGTATCTTATCTGGAAAAGGCAGACAAAATGTGTGAAAAGGCAAAGATCATGAATGTGAATGTATTTTTATACCACAAAACATAATGTAATTATTAATTTTATTATTACTGCCTGAGGTCAGACACCTAGTTAGTAGCATGGCAATTTTTAATTACCTTTCTATTGAGATTCAAAGAACTTAAATAACTTGCAGGTCACAGATATTTAGCTCAGCCACAATGAACTATTTGTTAAATGAGTTAATGATTATTCCGAACTTCTAGTTTATTATAAATAACTTAGTACTTGTAAGACAGGTTAAAGTGAAAATCCACTCTGCTTTTAATTGATGTTATCCTGAGTACTTTTCTTAGAAACATTTTTCTCTGTTGCTGTAAACAATTCTAGACAGTTCCGGCATGCATCCCCAAATTTAAAAAAAAAAGATCATTCTGCAGACTTTAGGTCAAATAGTCCAACTTTGGGGCAGACAAATGTGATTTGAATCTTTTCTTGGTCATTATCATAGATCTTATCAAAAGCCACAGGAAGACAAGGTCATGGGCAGAACAGGTTTTACATATCATCCAAACCTGCTGAGAAATATTTTTCTTAAGACATAACAAATTAGTACCCGAGATTTAGCAGTGCCTTGCAAAATCTGCATGCACGAGTTATTTGCATTTCTGAAGATATGCAGAAAGAAACAAAAGTAAATAAAAATATGAAGTGTCAGCTCAGTTGAAAAAAGAAAAATGCAGATAGTCCTCTCCACTCAACATTCTCCCTGCCAACTCACCTCTGTTTATAGAGGTACATGATCCCCATTACAGATTTGAGCGATTGTGAACTGGGGATGTTACTAAATTCCACGTATTTTTAAAGAAAAAGCAGTCCTCTTTAAGTCAACAAAAATGCATTTGCAATATTGTGGACTTTGCTTTGAAACCTAGAAGGGCAGAGGGAGAGGAGAAAAAAAATGACAGTGCTTCGTCTGTGGTGACAGTGTTGCTTGATTCATGTAAACAAGTTTGACGATGACAAATACACTTTGTTTTGAAATACCAGCTAGTGTTGTCCAAAATTTAAAGAGCAGCAATTAAAAATTTTTATTAAGGAATTGATATTGCTACCCCAAACAAAAGGACACAAGATTGTTTAAATGTGAGGGATGTGTGTGTGTGTATGTGTGTGTGTTGGAAAGACATCACTATTCTATTTTTTTTGTTTTGTCATGTATGATCTATTGAAGGTGGGAGGGAATTGGAACAATCTGTTGCAATCTCTGAGCAGTCTTGGATTTCTCCATAGCTCATCTTTACAGGAAGGCTTATAGCCTTGACTGAGACCTAGAAACCATGTAATTGTGGTTGTCATAATAAAGCCCTGAAGGAAAGAGCAAGTCTAATGAGCCTGCCTGGCTTTTGCCATGGTAGCCAACTCTCTGTTCTATATCCACAGACTCACTTCAGCTTCCTAAAGGGAGTGTTGTATTTTGATGAGCAAAGTCTGTATTTGCCTTCACTGCTGACATGTATTTAAGCTGTCACTCTTCAACTCTTCATTTGGGTTACATCTTAACTTTAGCAGAGTTATTACCAACCAATGAACAACTCAGAATGTATATTAAGGAATTGTTTTAGTTTTAAATACATGCAAGCATCTATTTTAGAATAGGTTGTAGCCACTGATTATAGACATAGACATAGGCATATAGATATAGAGGTCGACATACAGATACATGTAGATATGAAGAGATCTAGTTATATATAGATACACAGATAAACATGTAGATAGATACAGATATGGAGACAAGTAGAGACTGTGATGACCATCACAGAAGGTTTGCAATGGCTGTTGGTCAACAGCATCAAACAGAAAAAAAGACAATAGGTAGGTATGGATCTCTTAAAGGAATATGACAAGCTGGGACAGAGCTGTCTCAAACAGGAAGCCAGAGACAGTCAATGTGGTGTTCAATCAGTGTTATTTTTATTTGGACCATTCTATAAGTTCAGGTCAATATCTGGAAGCTTGGTCTGAGCTATGTGTTCTGCTCTGCTTTCCTTTCTTACTATTGAACAATATTTCTAAAATGTGATTTGAGGACCCTTGGGGGGCTTTGAAACTTTCAGAGGGTCTATGAAGTCATCATTTTCCCAACCACCATCATATGCCCAAATTTTTTCACATACGTCAATCAAAATAACAGACCAGAAGCCGAAGCAGATAAGAGAATAAGCTCTTTTAAGTAAAATCTTAGAGAGTTGCAAAACTTTAAACATTGCAATTTTCCTCATATTTTTGTTTTGGAAAGTGTTACTTTTCATAAACATGTTACTTGTATTTATGCGAAATATCAGTAATATATATTTTGTACTTAATTTTAATTGGTAAGTAATTATATATGGCTCACATTAACAAAAGATTTGTGGGCTCCTCAATAATTTTTGAGAATGTAAAGAGGTCCTAAGACCACAGAATTTGGAAATTGCTATTCAAGGATAACATTCTATGCAAGCAAAGATGATCTGTGAAAAGGATAAACACAGCCTTTGGTCTTTGGGTTAGAGTGTATCTATCTTTCTACTTGATAATATGCATTTGTCTATTTATACATACGTATATTTGATGAAGTTGAATTTATTTTACATGGGCATAAACTCTTCAGTTGCCCCAGAGTCCTACAACTTCCTTCTTATTAACTGGCATTACCTCTCATTTATTTTTTAGCTCTGTGGCCCCACCAAGATTTGAGTTTGTAAACACCCTCAGAGAGTGTTCCCTCCCTCCTAAATCATTTTGGGATATTGAGACTTTCTTTTAATGATCTAATTAAGATATTGGGGGATAGCTAAAATCAAATGATGGATACCAGAAGTATGAATGCCTGGAGGCAGAAGAAGGTCAGAGTGTCAATAGAATTGAATAGTGGTAAGCATTCTATTACTATCATAATCACTTCATTTTTCTAGTGAAATTTGGATTTGCAGTTCAGGAGAGCAGAGTTGTAAAGAGGTTAAGCTTAATGCTGCTGAAAATTTCTAATCTTCTTCACAGTAGATATTTTTTCTCACAGTAGTTATTTTTTCTTGTCAATAGCATGAGATTCAAACTTGTGAACTAAAATGACAACTGTATAGAAACTAAAATAAGGCTTTCTAATGGATAAAAACCATAAGATTAAGAATCATGAGATGTTCATTCGGTCTTTCACTATTAACTGATGTGAAAACTTGGATAAAATACTCGACTTCCCTGAGCTAATTCTCTTATTTGAAAAACAAGAATATTGGGCTAAAATGATTTCTTCTAGTTTTATGATTCCATAAGCCTAGGAGAATGCATCTGCTTTCTCAGTAGCAAGCGTAGCTCTTAGTTTTCAGATTTGGTTTATGTTTTCTGGAAATTTAGGTTGTATTTGGAAATTGCTATAGAAGTAGCAAATTATTATCATTTCACATATGCAAATCTATTAAAGTATCATTATATGATGGATGTCTTCAATAAACCAACCAAGGACTATAGCAACACGTCATTTGTCCCATATTGTTAGGGAGTGGAGTGTTTCACAGGCATGCATTTTCCAAATGATGGACACATACCCCTTTAAGGTCAAAAAAATCTGCTTTTAGCACTTACTATGAAAATATTTCTCAAAAAAATGTTTTATATCCTTGTCTCTTTTAAAGTACAAGTTATAAAGATACATATATTCCTTTTTACAATTCAGGTCTGCTAAGTGCTCTTTACTGCCCAAGAGCCTTTTGTGTATCTAGGAGAATCTTCATAAATACTTTGTACTTTGATTTATGGTCAATGAATTGGGCTTGTAGGTTCAGTAAACAATTAATAGTTTAATCATTAAAACATGATAATGTAGCTAAAGAATCAATTTCTCTTCAATATTTAAACTCTGATTATTAACTAAACTGTACTAAATGAAAATCATGTCTGTCAGATTCTCTTTAACCTTAGAAACCAATTGACATAACTTTATAAAATAAATTATGAATATTTAAATATATTTCACAAGGTTAATCAGTCTTATAAGACTAGTAAACTACATTCTTTTTTTTTTTTTAAGATTTTATTTATTTATTCATAGAGACCCAGAGAGAAAGAGACACAGGCAGAGGGAGAAGCAGGCTCCACGCAGGGAGCCCAACATGGGACTTGATCCTCGGTCTCCAGGATCACACCCCGGGCTGCAAACCACTGCGCCACTGGGGCTGCCCGTAAACTACATTCTTTTAAGAATCTCCAATACCTGTAAAGAAAACACATGTAAATGTGCATGGCAATTTTAAAAGCATATGCAAAAACCTAGAACAAAAATACTATTGCCATTAGATTTGTTTATGGGTGTGTGTCTGTGTATATGCATGTAACCTCAGTGTTATAGTAATTATGACAGAAAAATCCCTAATTATGGCAAAATAATTTAGCTTTTAAGTGGAATTTTGAGTTGATAACTCTTTATTGGGCTTTTCCAATGTTCATCAGTCACCTACATTTTTACTACCTGAAAATGTTTTTGGGTTTCATCACAGTTACATGTCAGAGGGTCCTGTCATTTATATATAATGCTGTCCTCCTGTCTAACAGGCTTATTTAAAACTCCTAGGTTAGAGTATGTAACCATGATGACAGGTCTAGGTATTGAACAAATAGTGAACAGTATATACGTATGACTGAATCACATAGTATTCTTTTTCTGTATATATTTTTGGAAAATTTAACCTGTCTTTTCTTTTGTAGAGTATGTATTATTAATCACTTTGATAAGTTTGTTTTTGTTTTTTTAGCTAAGGTAACTACTCTAAATTTATGTTCAAATCATCAGATGTTACCCAGTGGGTGTTCAATTATTTTACATTGTTTTGCCTTTTCTAAATTCTCCAAACATCTTTTAGCTTATACTTGCCTTACATTCTGATAATAATAAGATAATGCAGGATCATCTTGATTTTTCTTTTTATCAGGATATGAAAACAACTACTCTCTAAGAATCCCTGATTTATTTTATTTTTTTTCCTGATTTATTTTAGTAGAAAATAGAATTAAGGACCAAATTTGTATAAGAGTGTATGTATGAGTGCTGGTGCTACAAAAATAATGTCACTGGAGACAAATTCAAAAATAGAGTTGGAAAAACTGTCCTTTTACATCATGACTTCATATTAACACCTACAACTCAATTTTAAATGTATTAAGCTCTTGAGATAGCATGCAATGTATACCAAGACCACATTTATATTGGTAACTTAGAGCATAAGTTGATTTGGAACCCACATTTGACCTACCGTACCCCTTCTGCAATAGTAAAATTTTTGTATCTTATAATTCTTACTTGGATATCATATCATTGTCGAAGTATTACTTTGCTCCTCTGTGATACTGTAAAATTGAAAGGTTCTGTTGGTATAGATATTTTTGTTCTTAAATGTAGTGGTCCATGGCTGCCTTGTTTTTGAGTTGATGTTTTCTCTGTTATTTTCCGTGCTTATTTTCACTGTGTGTTCAATCTTAGTATTTTTCTGAGTCAGTTCTAACCAGATGGCATCTAGGGAGGTCTGACATTCATCAAATGGTCATAGACCTGGGGTGGAATGGGTTTGTGGCGAACAATGGGAACCTGACCTGCTCTCGCTTGTGGATAAGACCACACAATTCAACTTCCTACTAAGTTCCTTTTCCCTGAATTCTAGTTTCTGATTGGAATTGAAAAGCTGATTTGACCTTCATCTCTGTGCTATGCAGGTTTTCTGGATCTTGTCAGATATAAGCCAACATTTCTCTGCTAAATAGGAAAAAGCTTAAAACAGACAAGGTTGGGCACAGGATGAAAAATCTACTAAATCAGAGTTACTCAGTTCATGACACCTGCCTTCTTGGATTTTGCTTTCTTGAAGTTTTGTGACACTGTTTTCCTCTGACTACCATGTTGGCCCTAGGTGGTAAGGTTCTTTTTTTATATTGTGGTCCTTAGTTCTCTTTAGCATGATGAAAATAGGCTGAAACTATCAAAATGATATTGCAAGTACTAGTAGGCTCTTAAATAGTTGTAAATACAGAACTTACAAAGACTATGTGTCATCATTTAGTTAGCAGATTAGATTCTAGTTTCCCCCTAATTAGTTTTCTTTCCAGAGGCACAGACCTCATGGCTTTCAAGAGATGGAAGTTCTACTTCCCGCTTATGAATAGCACTTTTCCAGATATGTTGGCCCATCTGAAATTTGTTGTCCAAGCAACTGAAGTCCTGTATCTCAGGTCCAGTTTCAGATTCAGGAGGATATATCTGATTGCCGATTAGTGATCCCCCTGCTCTGAGAAGGGTCCCTACCTTTTGTCCAAAGCAGTGATGCTTCATCCTAAACTATTTGCAACGATGTAACAAATTTTTTGTGCTTTAACCATAGCTTCCTTATAACCCAGTTTATACATAGTCTTGGGGAGTCTCTTCCCTTATAGAAGAATCTTCTCTCTTCAGGAGAAAGTAACACTGGCTCCTGCTTACTGTACCTAAATCAATTTTTGGGGTCCTAATATATATGCTGCTGCTTAAGATCACACCTAAATACTTTCCACTTAGAATCCCATTGTAAGGCCAAGTGTGTCATTTTGGATTCTCATGGAAGCTAGCTCCCACTCTTCAAAGCTTTTCAGGCAGACTCATAAATTGTATGATGTGGCTGCCCTTACTGGGATCATCTTTTGAGAATGGTCTCTTGTCTCTAACCAAGTGTGCTTCTCAACCGCTTTCACTTCTTTACACACAGAGAAAATGATAATGTCTGCATTATACGTTGGCTTCCAGGCCCCATCAAACAACACCAGTGACTGATGGGATGTATATCTAGGCATACCTATAATTCTATTTCAGGTCACACTCATTGAGAAAACCTGCTCTATTCTTTTTCTTGTCAATTCATACATAAAATCTAAGGAAATCAAATAAAGTTCTGGATGAAGACTTACAGCATCTTAAAAAAAATAATAATAAGGGATGCACAGGTGCTTTTGTGCAGTGCAGTGATCCATGGACCATTGCCTGCCTGAAAACTATTGTTAGTAGAACACAAAATAATAACGTAAATAAATGGTCTCTAAGTGTGTTCTTTAATCCAGTAGATATTTTTGGGAGAAGCATAGTAGTAATGAAAGCTCTATGTTGATTTACGTCGTGGCACAAGCTCTGACCAGCAAGGACACATGAAGAACAAAGCTGTGGGACTTAAATTAATTCCCTCCAACTGTGTGGTCCTCAGGGCTTGGGTTGATTACATTCAGGCACAACATCCAGTCCCCCTACTCTTTATTGCTTTCAGGTAGGAAAGAAAAGAGTGGCAAAAGCAAAACAAAAAACCAAAAGTGACTCTGCACTATGGCTTGATGAGTATTAATTCTGAGGAGAATAGCAGGCAGTTCTATGAAGCACTTGTTTCCTACATGCCTGGTGACGGTCTAGTCAGGAAAGCATAAGTTCAGGTGTTAACATCTTGTAGATTGTTATGCAAGCAGAACCTTCAACCAGCCAATTATTCCTCAAGTCTGTCGTTTTCCTGACCTTCACCTCTGTCTCCTATCGAGTTGACAGTGCCTCAGTTACCTGGAACGCTTTTTAAAGTACAGATTGCTAGGTCCTATCTCCAGAAATCTAGAATCATTAGGTCTCAAATGGAGCCTGGGTTGCATGAAGTTTTCCTATGTGATGTTGTTGCTATTGGCCCAAGAGCCACACAGGGAACCCACAAAGAAAGATTCCTATTTATATTGAGATCACAGGGGAGCCACTGAGATCACAGGGAGGCAGGGAGGAGGGGCGGTTTCTATCAGTCTTTCCATTTTGATTGGGAAAGACTTGCTCAGAATACCTGAACGGAATAAATAAAAAGGGGCAATGAATCAGGCTATTTGAGGATACAAGTGTCTTCATTTACATTGTGAAGATAATTCAGATTCTTTTCTGATAGCTCCTTTTGTGTTTGTTCAAGGCAAACTGAGCTGCTAGGCAATTGGAGTTTTTCTCCTTCCTTTTACCCACCTTCCACAGAGCTGCTACCAGGGAATGTATCAGCTCCAATGGTCCATTACAGTGACTCACATTTAATCGATTTTAGAAATTAGCAATTGCTTTTGGAGCTTTAGGGAAAGGATGTCTAGAATAATAGAGACCCGTACGACATTTTTAATAAGTTGCTATTTGAAAATGCGCCATCTATACTTTTCAAGTCAGTAAATATGACTGTTCAAGGGCCGAAACATCATGAGAAGCTTATGTTTTGATAAGAAGGTTTAAAATTGCTTTTTTTCATTGATAGGCTTTCTTCAGCACTATGTTCTCTAGGTGAGGTTTCACAGCCACATAATCTCTGGATCTGTGCACAGCACATTTGCTCCTGAGGTGTCTCAGAGAAGGAGACCTCACCCTCAGAGACCTCTTCCTTTCAGTATGAAGAGTACACGGCCCACTTAGCAATCCCTGTCCTCCTCTGCCAGCCTGTAGCTCCTTTTTATTTACAGAGTGATGCCAACAGCATTACTATGCTTCTGTGTTTTGTGAGTACTGGGGATCCTCCAGGTAGATGTCCTCTCCATCACCACAAATTTGAATGAATCCGCTTGCTTTGAGGTCTATGGCCCTGGCCTATAAGGCCTATGATCCTGTATCACACAGTGTCATTGTCAAAGTGGTTAAGTGGGAAGTATAATTCCTGGTCTAAAAATCGTTTGACCTCTAGTCTGTGTATGCCTATGTCTCAAAGAAAATAAATAGCAATTTACCGAATGACTATATGCTGCCTACAAAAAAATCAGCTATTGCCAATAAATCAAGAAGTCCCAAGCCATCTGATGTCAGACCCTGCAAGCTCATATTAAGAATGTGATTAAGACTTGTCCGAGTTTGTGAATAATGTTTTTGGTAGTATTACAAATAATTACAGAGGATTTGGCAGATAGGATAAACTATTTCTACATTATAACTTATAATGTGAGTTTTTAAGAAATCTAATATGGAGTTTGAGTATTTTTCTCTGAAAGCTCTTAACTCTTGAGTAGTTTTGTTATTAAATAAGAGTCCAGGAGTTCAAATCATTTGTAGTATAGATCCAAAATCCCTTGCCTAAAACTGGGATCAAATGTGGGTTGTTTTTTTTTTTTTTAAGGTTAACAAGAAAACTGAGGAAGTAGAGACATTTCCCATAAGCTACTGTTGCTATACGAGCACAGCCTCCCCCCATCATTAGCATCCCTCCCAAATGTGTTTTAACTTTCAGAATGTTTTGGATATCCGAAAGCTATTACAAACATAAACTGCCTATTGTGTAATAGCTCTTGTGGGGCCTGGGTGGCATCGCACAGTCAGATATTAATATTTCCTCAACTAAATGGATAAATAGTTCCATGAAACGTAATTATTTTAAAGAGCATAAATGGGCAACTTAGGTTCTCTTCTAAAAGAGTCGAGAAACACTTGGTTTCCAGAACACTTGGTATTGGATTTTTGTCTTAAAAATAAAGAATTGTGAATCTGCACCATGGTCATAAAACGTTATTATCAATTCACTGATATTGGCTGCTCTTGATAGATAGTAAATTATGAGAATCACTGCCTAATTGATATCAAAGTGAAAGCAGAGATTTCCCTCAGGGCAGAAACATGGCTTTCTATGTCACGTCATTAGCCACACGTATTAAGTAAACAGATGAGATATAGTTTCTGTTTATATAATCTTGAAAAATTTGTGTGCACAACCAAAGGATGTAACTTGGAGACCAGAGATATTCAGTAAATAGAATTTCATTTCACTTTTCTATTAGCAATTTTGTAGGTACTGAAAAGTACCACACTGGAAAGGCCGCTGCCTGTGTGTATATGATCCTGGTGCTCAAAATATATAGGTCAAGTTAGTGGTGTGCCCTCAAAAATGGTCCCTGAGCAGCAGGTCTTCCCGTTAGGTTGTGCCATTTCTTGTACAGGGGGAAGATAATTTGCTAAAAATTCAAAAACTTAGGCATTTCTTTTTTAGCCTGACTTTATCTGCTGTGTATGAGGCTGTCTGTATATAGACATGGATAAATCTCCTTGAATCTACATATCTCTGTACGTGTATGGCTACGCATGCTTCCTATCCCCAGTTTCAGAGTTCTGTGACAGAAGTCCCCTGATAATAGATTCATTCATCTTATTTCTGCAGGTTTTCCAGGACAGAGAAATTTGGTTTGTTCTTTGAAGATTTTGTTTGTTTGTTTGTTTGTTGTGTAAAATGTAAATAAATAGGTATTTGTCCAGATAACCTTCAGTTGTGCAGAGTCCAGTACTTAGGAATTTAGCAATGGGCAACTACCGGAAGGCAGACATTAATGGACAGCTGTTGAATTGCTTAGCTGATAAAGAGACTTCACCTTCGCTTTTACTTTTTCCTTTCTGTGTTAACCACTCCTTTGTCCAAAATAAGCAAAATCCTCTGCTTGATGGAGCATAAGTGTTTATAGCTCAAAGAGGATTACTATAAGATTAATTACAACAATTTCCAAGAGCAGCATAGGAAGTATTTATAAATGTATATGCATATGTGTGTGAATACACTATTACCCAGATAATATTTCATGTAAACTTGACTTTTACTTTCTTCCTCTATAAAGATCCGTGGCTAATGGTGTCTGCAGCCAGAGGCCCCATAACATTTCATCTCCAGATACAGTTCCTACCATTAGGCCTATTAAGAGCTGCAGATGTTTTGCATCCATGCCAACTGCATCAATCAACCTGGATCATGTTCTAAACTGAATTTCTTTGAGGATAGAATAGACACAGATGGTTCTGCTTTGGGTGTTCCCCTATGAAGAATGGCTTTGACTATGTTGATGTATGCCATTTACCACCTAAGAACACCTGTATACTTTTAGTTTATTTTTGAGTTCCTCATTCCTTAGTCTGCTTATTTTTATGTATTTCACTCTTATTGTGGGCCTAGTAGGTGTGTGAGATATTTTGCAATGGCAGTACATGTTTTGGAGTACGGAGATACATTTTTTTTAATAAAGTCCTTTGAATAAAAATTAGCTAAATTTCTCAAAGGCCTATTTTCTACAAGGAATAGCTATTCTTTATGACTAAAGAGGTAATTTTCAGAAAATTTGATGGTAGGCAAAAAGGAATATTACAGCTTACCCCATGGCACCCCAGTGGCAGTAATTTTCATGAGCTATTTCCCACAGCAAGCCACAGATTTTTGTGGAAACTTCCCAGCAGTGTTCCCCATAGGTCAGGTTTCATGGCCAAAACTGCACATCAGCATTCCTTAGAAGAAATGAACCTGAGGCATAAGTGATGAAGGCTATTTATGTCTAATGCAGAGTTAAGGTTGAAAATTAGAACCAAGACCCTGGTTAAGTAAAAGTCGATCTGTAGCCTGGCAGCACAGCCTGAGTCAGAGTCCAAAGAGAATGCATTAATCCAACAGACGTTCATAATGACAACCACAATATAGGATCAATCCAGAGAGGAAAGAGTAGGAGGCTGAGAGCCAATGGGTCTTTGTCAAGGGAACTTAAATGTTCCAAGTCCTTAACTTCCTATGTTCTTGTAGGTGTGAAACTGATTGCATAGAATGAAGCCTAGACAAAGCAGGTATAGGTAGTAGCCTGCCACTCACATCTGGTTCTGGATCCACATTCAGCAACCACGCTGGGGGGATAGATTGTGACCCATGATAGAGTACTATCTAGTAACCAAAAAGAAAATAAGTACTGATTTAGCAGCATTTTGCTATTAAATATCTGTGAGATCTAAGACAAGTTGCTTCATCAACCTTGGTCATGAGTTTATTTGTAAAATAAGGAGATCACGTGTAATTGAACCTCTTGTCTAACCTAATAGCGGTAGTAATTTAAGTCTTGGCCCAAGTGAACATGAAAACACATTTGGTTCTCTTTTCCTTCATAATGATTTGTTTCATGCTCTTTTTTTTAGGCTTAAATTGATGATTTTAAGAACTAAAATCATCTTCTGTGTGTTGATATTCAAGTTTGAATACCTACCATCTCATTCTGAGAGCATCTCCTATATGATGGCAACAAGGCAAACCATAATATAAATTGCTAAAACCAGTGATAAGCAACCAGAGAAAAATGAACAATGTATACGTAAAACAGATAAGAATGACAGCCAACTTCTCAAAAATAATGCAAGCAAGAAAAGATGGTGAAAGGAAATCTTTAAGATACTGAAAGGAGATTATTATAAATCTAGAATTCTATACTCAACTAAATAACTCTCAAAAAGAAAGGAACAATAAGAATTTTTAATGAACTTTTAGTTTTTATAATCGTTATAGATTTAAATAAAAATTGTTACTATAGTTTTAAAAGTTCCATACCCTGCACCCAGCGTGCCTTGTTAGTATCTTAGATTCTTATGGTACAATTGTCACAACTAAAGAATTGATATCTACATATTTCAAGTCCATATTTTATCTATATTTCCTTAGTTTTTACCTAATATCTCTGTTCTAGTCTGCCAGTGACATTTTCTCAGATTTACCTTGTTTTTATTTATGTTGACAATGTTGAGTACTGGTCAGGTATTTTACAGAATTTATCTCAAGTGTTTTTTTTTTTATCATACTCAGTAAAAAAGACTGAACATTTATGTTCCCCCACCAAATTCATATGTTGAAAGCTTATCCCCAGTGTGATGATTTTGAAAATGGGGACTTAGGGAGATGTTTAGGTCATAAGAATGGAGTCTTCATGAATGGGGTTAATGCCCTTTTAAGAAAGACTACAGAGAGATTCCTCACCCATTCTACCATGTGAGGACTCTGTGTAAAGACAGCCTTTTATGAACCAGGAGGCAAGCTGTCACCAGACACTGAATCTGCCAGCACCATGACCTTGGAATTCTCAGCCTCCAGAACTATAAGAAATAAATCTTGGTTGTTTATAAGCAACCTAGTCAATGGTATTTTGTTATAATAACCCAGACTAAGACACTCAGGTTTTATGTTCTTGGGAGAAAGAGATAAAGGGACCTAGTCATCATAGCTTATCAAGTATATATGATGTATCACTGTTGATTTTAACCTTGATCACTCACCTGAGATAACATTTGTCAGGTGTTTTCACTGTGAAGTTACTTTGTTCCCCATTTTCTATAATGTGTTTGTTGGAAAGAATTTGCCCATACTTTAAAAGTGGGGAGCTATGCTATACTCTTTGAGGTCAATATATCTACATAAATCATTTGGAACTCTTCTATATTAGAGAATTGTTTGAAATTATTTTGTGGAAATAAATACTCTTTTACAAAAGAATACTTATATATTCAGTTATTTATATCAGCACAGACTCATGGATATTAATTTTATACGTTGAGTTATAATGTAAAACTTCTTTATTCATATTTTTCTTTTGATCAAATTGCTCCAGCTTTGACCATGGTAGCCCATTCAGTTGGCTACTATCACTTTGACATAAATGCATCACTGAAGGGTGTTGTTTCATTTTGGTTTTTGACCTTTTATTTATTTATTTATTTCTGTTATCAGAAGATGCTCCAGCCTCATCTTGTATGTTTCCTACCCCAGTCCTAGAGTCAGCCATTTCAACTAAGAAGTCTGGTCCCTTTCATTAGATAATAGTATTAAAAACCAAGATCTGAGTACTTAGGTGTGCTTGTTGCTACTGGGATGTCATTGCTTATAGGCTGTCTCACCTGACACAGCAAGGAAGTAAATGTGTGTTTATTAAAATGTGTATGTATAAATATCTATGGATATTTCTATTTGTAACCAACTGTATCTATATTAAGCTAAACATGAATTAATACTGATGTCTCCAACTTCAGCATCTTACCTACCACATGGATTATTGTAGCCTCCTTCCCTTGCTTATTTGTAGCTTTCCACTCAAATAGTAAGAAACTTGTGTCCCTCATCAAACATATTCTTAGTTATTCAATTCTAGCACATGTGTATAGTGGTTTCATGATAGTTTATAAACTTTTGGGAAACAACTCTATCAATTACAGTACAGTGTTCATTACAGTTTAACTTACCTTTAGTCCTACAGACTTGACTCATTTTTACTGTTATTTGAGTCAGCAATCTTTTTCCTTCTACTCCCTTCAGGAATGTTATTTCATAAGTGTTTTATAAAATTAGACACGTTTGTCACATTTTGCATTTACTTGGGGATCCCCTGACTTCCTAAATGATTTTCTTAAATTTTTATTCATTAAAGTTCACTTTTGAGCTATAAATTTCTGTGGGTTTAGTCAAGTATATAGTGTCATATATCCAACTCATATCACACAGGATAGTTTCACTGGCCTAAAAAATTTCCTGTGCTTCACTTACTCACTATTTCCTTATGAGTCCTAAAACCACTGATCTGTTTACATTTTCTTTTTTCCAAATGCCATATAATTAGAATCATACAATATGCAGCCTTTTTTATACTGGCTGCTTCCAACCAGCAATATACCCTTATGATTTACTCAAGTCTCTTTGTATCTGAGAGCTCATTCATTTTTACTGCTGAATAGTATTGCATTTTATAGGTCCACTATAGTTTGTCAGTTCACCTATTGAAGAACATCTTAGTAGTTTAAATTTTTAATTATTATAAATAAAGCTGCCATAAACATTCATGTGCATCTTCCTGTATAAGCATAATTTTCACATTAGTTGAGTAGATACCTAAAGCATAATTCCTAGATCACAAAGATATGTAGGGTCGTATATACAAATATTCAAGACTGTAAGAATGCATTGCCAGCAGATTATAACCATAAGTATTATAAGAAGTGCATAATGCAGAAGGAAAATTCTAGCTGAAAATAGTATCTATACAAAGAAATAAAGAATATTTGAAATGGTGAATATATGGGTAAAAATATAAAAACCCATTATATTATTTTGAAAATCTCTTTATTAAATAATTATTTAAAATAACAGTGTGAGTCAGGGTTTGAAGTTAAAGTGTGAGAACAGTGCCACAAAGACTGGAATAAGGAAAGTGGAAGTGTATAATATGTTAGGTTTATGTGGTTTACATTTAAGACATGTAATACAACTTACAACTGACTTAGGAAGTTAAAGATGTATACTGTAAGCCAAAAAGCAACCAATAAAAACTAAATATAAGTAAAGTTAAGTCAATAAAAGATATGATAGAATCATAAAAAATAACCCAAAGAAATAAACAAAAACATGAAAAAAGAGAAGAAAATGACTGAACAATAGAAGATAAATAACCAAGATGGTAAATGAAAACTCAATGACATCAATAATTCTTTTAAATGTAAACTGTCTAAGCATCTTATTAAATGTAAAGATAATAAATATTGGATTTAAAAATGGGACAAAATTGTGCTTTATGATCTTACTTTAAAAATATAGACACACGCAGAATAAAAATTAGGAAAACCCTAGGTAAAGATACACTATGCTAACACTAATCAAAAGAAAATTGTGGTGACTATACTAGCATATTAGTATATAGCAAGGAATATTACCAAAGATGAGAATTATTTTTAATAATAACTCTAATAATCACATGTATATAACAACCTGGAATGTTTGTTTACCTAATAGCAGAGAGTTTCAACATACACAAGGCAGACTTCTGGCTTCCAGTCTGGTATATAAAATGCTTGGAAATTGTCACTCTGTCCTAATAATAAGTAAAAAGCTGAACAAATTTAAAAACCAACAACTCTTCTTAGATCTATCAGAGAAATAAGGTCTTAGTGCAAACCACTACCCCCCTAATTGAGACACAGATAAAAAGAATCACAACGTACCAAAGCAGAAACCCATGCATGGAAACACCCACAGGAATCAGTACTGAGCTTCTTTTATCCAATACATCATGTTTGGCTACCAAGAAAAAAATATTATAAGGCAAACTAAAAAGCGGAGAAACTCACAACAGAATCAGATTCCATATGGCAATGATGTTGGAATTATCAGAGTGGGAACTTACAACAATTATGATTAACATGCTAAGGGCTCTAAAGGATAAAGTAGATGGCATAGAAAAACAGATGGGCCTTATAAGCAGAGAGATGGAAACACTAAGAAAAAAAGAAATGCAAGAGATCAAAGACATTATAACACAAATTTAAAAATGCTCTTTATGAACTCATCAGTGAGTAGACATGGTTGCAGAAAGAATCTTCATGCTTGAGGATTTCTCAATAGAAACTTAACGAAAAGGAAAGAAGAAAAAAGTCTAAAAAAATAAAAGATATAAAGCAGAAACAAGATGAAGGTGCATATACAACTTTAAGACTATATGCTGAACTTAAAATGTTTTCATATTAAAAGGGTTCAAATCATGCAAAGTATTGTCTCTGACCAGAATAAAATTATAAATAAGGTACATACAAAAGAACAAAGTTGGGCCCTTTATGTACAGCATATACAGAAATTAACTCAAAATGGATCAAAGATCTAAATATAAGAGGAAAAGTGTAAACTGTTAGAAGAATGCATAGGGATAAGTCTTTATGAGGTGGATTTGCCAAAATATTCTTAGATATGACAACAAAAGAAAAAGTAACAAAAGAAGAAAAATAGATAAGACTTCAACAAAATTAAAAATTTTGATAAGCTTTAAAATTCACTATCAAAGTAAAAAGACAACCCACAAAATGGGAAAAATATTAGAAATCATATTTGATAAGACGTGTAAATAGAATATATAGAGAACACTTTAAACTCAATGATAAAAAGACGAGAGTATTTAAAAAGGGTTATAGGGGGATCCCTGGGTGGTACAGCGGTTTGGCGCCTGCCTTTGGCCCAGGGCGCGATCCTGGAGACCCGGGATCGAATCCCATGTCGGGCTCCTGGTGCATGGAGCCTGCTTCTCCCTCTGCCTATGTCTCTGCCTCTCTCTCTCTCTCTCTCTCTCTCTCTCTCTCTCTCTCTCTCGCTGTGTGACTATCATAAATAAAATAAAAATTAAAAAAAATAAAAAGGGTTATAGGATGTTGGGTCTCCTGGGTGGCTTAGTGGTTGAGCATCTGCCTTGACTCAGGGCGTGATCCCAGAGTCCCGGGATCAAGTCCCACATCGGGCTGCCTGCATGGAGCCTGGTTCTCCCTCTGCCTCTGTGTGTGTCTCATGAATAAATAAAATCTTTTTAAAAATGGTTACAGGATGTGAATAGACATTTTTCTGGACAAGATATACAAATAACTAATATGCACATGAAAATATGCATGACATCATTAGTTATCAGGGAAAGGCAAACTAAAAAACCAATGAGCTCTCATTTCATACACATTAAGATGATTAAAGTCAAAAAGTCAAATGACAAGTCTTTTTTAAAAATAACTAAATAGATATCATGATGACACCAAACTCATATCTGTCAATAGTAACTCTGAACGTGAATGGGCTTAATGACCCCATCAAAAGGCGCAGGGTTTCAGACTGGATAAAAAAGCAGGACCCATCTATTTGCTGTCTACAAGAGACTCATTTTAGACAGAAGGACACCTACAACCTGAAAATAAAAGGTTGGAGAACCATCTACCATTCAAATGGTTCTCAAAATATACCCTAAAAACTATAGAACACTTCTGAAAGAAATTGAGGAAGACACAAAGAGATGGAAAAATATTCCATGCTCATGGATTGGCAGAATTAATATTGTGAAAATGTCAATGTTACCCAGGGCAATTTACACGTATAATGCAATCCCTATCAAAATACCATGGACTTTCTTCAGAGACTTAGAACAAATTATTTTAAGATTTGTGTGGAATCAGAAAAGACCCCAAACAGCCAGGGGAATTTTAAAAAAAGAAGACCATATCTGGGGGCATCACAATGCCAGATTTCAGGTTGTACTACAAAGCTGTGTTCATCAAGACAGTGTGGTACTGGCACAAAAACAGACACATAGATCAATGGAACAGAACAGAGAACCCAGAAGTGGACCCTGAACTTTATGGTCAACTAATATACGATAAAGGAGGAAAGACGATCCACTGGAAGAAAGACAGTCTCTTCAATAAATGGTGCTGGGAAAATTGGACATCCACATGCAGAAGAATGAAACTGGACCACTCTCTTGCACCATACACAAAGATAAACTCAAAATAGATGAAAGATCTAAATGTGAGACAAGATTCCATCAAAATCCCAGAGGAGAACTCAGGCAACACCCTTTTTGAACTTGGCCACAGTAACCGGAGAAGGACAAACAGTGTATGTTCTCATTCATTTGGGGAATATGAATAATAGTGAAAGGGAATATAAGGGAAGGGAGAAGAAATGTGTGAGAAATATCAGAAAGGGAGACAGAACATAAAGACTTCTAACTCTGGGAAATGAACAAAAATATTTTTATTGGAGTTCGACTTGCCAACATATAGTATAACACCCAGTGCTCATCCCATCAAGTGTCCCCCTCAGTGCCCGTCACCCCATCTGCCCGCCCACCTCCCCTTCCAATACCCCTTGGTCATTTCCTAGTTAGGAGTATCTCCTGTTTTGTCACCCTCTCTAATTTTTCCCACTCATTTTCTCTCCTTTCCCTTATAATCCCTTTCACTATTTTTTATATTCCCCATATGAGTGAAACTATATGACAATTGTCCTTCTCTGATTGACTTACTTCAACTCAGCATGATATCCTCCAGTTCCCTCCACATCGAAGCAAATAGTGGGTGTTTGTCATTTCTAATGGCTGAGTAATATATTCCATTGTATATATAGACCACATCTTCTTTATCCATTAATTTTTTGATGGATACCGAGGCTTTTGTGGATGGATACAGTTTGGCTATTGTGGACATTGCTGCTATAAACATTGGGGTGCGGGTGTCCTGCCATTTCACTACATCTGCATCTTTGGGGTAAATCCCCTGCAGTGCAATTGCTGGGTCCTAGGGCAGATCTATTTTTAACTCCTTGAGGAACCTCCACACAGTTTTCCAGAGTGGCTGCACCAGTTCACATTCCCACCAACAGTGCAAGAGGGTTCCCCTTTCTCCACATCCTCTCCAGCATTTGTTGTTTCCTGTCTTGTTAATTTTCCCCATTCTCACTGGTGTGAGGTGGTATCATATGGTGGTTTTGATTTGTATTTCCCTGAGGGCAGGTGATGCGGAGCATTTTCTCATGTGCTTGTTGGCCATGTGTAGGTTGTTGTCATCGTCTTTTTTTTTTTTTTTTTTGTAGATTTTATTCATTCATGAGAGACACAGAGGCAGAGACACAGGCAGAGGGAAAAGCAGTCTCCCCGCAAGAAGCCCAATGTGGACTCGATCCTGGATCCCTGGATCAAGCCCTGAGACGAAGGCAAACGCTCAATTGCTGAGCCACCCAGGCATCCCAGTGTAGGTGGTCTTTGGTGAAATTTCTGTTCGTGTCTTTTGCCTATTTCACGATTGTATTATTGGTTTCTTGGGTGTTGAGTTTAATAAGTTCTTTATAGATCTTGGATACTAGCCCTTTATCTGATAGGTCATTTGCAAATATCTTCTCCCATTCTGTAGGTTGTCTTTTAGTTTTGTTGCCTGTTTCTTTTGCTGTGCAGAAGTTTTTATCCTGATTGTCTCAATAGTTCATTTTTGCTTTTTTCCCCCATGTCTTCATGGATGTATCTTGCAAAAAGTTGCTGTGGCCAAGTTAAAAAAGGGTGCTGCCTGTGTTCCCCTCTAGGATTTTGATAGATTCTTGTCTCACATTTAGATCTTTCATCCATTTTGAGTTTATCTTTAGTGTATGGTGTAAGAGAATGGTCTAGTTTCAATCTTCTGCACATGGCTGTCCATTTTCCCAGCACCATTTATTGAAGAGACTGTCATTTTTCCAGTGGATAGTCTTTTCCTGCTTTGTTGAATAATAGTTAACCAGAGAGTTGAGGGCCCATTTCTGGGTTCTCTATTCTTTTCCATTGATCTAGATCTGTTTTTGTGCCAGTACCACAGTGTCTTGATGACCACAGCTTTGTAGTACAGCTTGAAATCTGGCATTGTGATGCCCCCAGGTCTGGTTTTCTTTTTTAATATTCTCCTGGCTATTTGGGGTCTTTTCTGGTTCCACACAAATCTTAAGATTATTTGTTCCAACTCTGAAGAAAGTCCATGGTATTTTGATAGGGATTGCATTAAATGTGTAAATTGCCCTGGGTAGCATAGACATTTTCACAATATTAATTCTTCCAATCCATGAGCATGGAATGTTTTTCCATCTCTTTGTGTCTTCCTCAATTTCTTTCAGAAGTGTTCTGTAGTTTTAGGTTATAGATCCTTTACCTCTTTGATTAGGTTTGTTCCTAGGCATCCTATGCTTTTGGGTAATTGTAAATGGGATTGATTCCTTAATTTCTCTTTCTTCAGTCACATTGTTAGTGTATAGAACTGACACTGATTTCTGGGCATTGATTTTGTATCCTGCCACATTGCCGAATTGCTGTATGAGTCCTAGCAATCTTGGGGTGGAGTCTTTTGGGTTTTCTATATAGAGTATCATGTCATCTGCAAAGAAGGAGAGTTTGACTTCTTTGCCAATTGGAATGCCTTTTATTTCTTTATGTTGCCTGATTGCTGAGGCTAGGACTTCTCGTACTATGCTGAATAGCAGTGGTGAGAGTGGACAGCCCTGTCGTGTTCTTGATCTTAGGGGAAACGCTCTCAGTGTTTCCCCATTGAGAATGATATTTGCTGTGGGCTTTTCATAGATGGCCTTTAAGATACTGAGGAATGTTCCCTCTATCCCTACACTCTGAAGAGTTTTCATCAGGAATGGATGCTGTATTTTGTTAAATGCTTTCTCTGCATCTAATGAGAGGATGATATGGTTCTTGTTTTTCTCTTGTTGATGTGATCTATCACGTTGATTGTTTTACGAGTATTGAACTAGCCTTTATCCTAGGGATAAATCCTACTTGGTCATGGATTAATTTTCTTAATGTACTGTTGGATCCTACTGGAGATAACAAGTCTTGTGGAAGATGTGAAGAAATCAAAATTTTCATTTACTGTTGGCGTAAAGGTGAAATTGTCTAGAAACTTGGAAACACTTGTAGTTCTTCAAATAATCTTGTTGCCAAATGACCCAGCAATTTCACTCCTAAATATTTACCCAAGATAATTAAAAACATGTTTTTACACAAAAACTTATACATAATGTTTACGGTAGCATATTCGCAATAGCCAAATGGTGGAAACAATCTAAATGCGAATCTAAATGCAAATCTAAATGTGAATAAAGAAAGTGTGTTATATCTTTAAAATGGAATATGACTTAGCCATAAAAATAACGTAGTACTGGTATATGCTACAACATGAATGAACCTTGACAACACTAAGTTGCAAAAGATCATGTACACAATTTGATACATAGGAAAGTGAAGAGTAGATAGATTAGTGATCTCAGGGCTAGGAGGGGTATGGAAAAAGAATAATAACTAAAAGATACAAGGTCTCTTCTTGAGATGAGGAAAATATTCTAACATTGAGGATGGTGATGATTTCATATATCTGTGATTATACTAAAAAGCATCAAATTATACATATTAAAAAGATGAAGTGTATAGTAGTTAAATTATATAGCAGTAAAACTGCTTAGAAAGATCAAAACCTTCCACAAGAAAAATCCAAGCCTCTATGGCTCCTTTGATGAATTCTACCAAACGTTTAAGGAAAAAAAAATAGTACTAATTCTATACAAATTCTTTGAAAAATTTGAGGAAGGAAACTCCAACAACTTGTCCCTGAAGCCCTCATTACCCTTTCATGACTGCCAAACTATATGTTATGTGCTAAATTTTTATGTTCCCCCAAAATTTATATGTTGAATCCCTAACCTTCAATGTGATAGTTTTTAGAGATGGAGCCTTTGGGTAGATACTTAGGGTTAGACAGGATCATGAGGATGAGGCCTGTACGATGGGATCAGTGTCCTAGTAGAAAGAGACAACAGAGATACTGTTCTTTTTCTCCCTCCATACATGCTCAAAAAAAGAGGTCATGTGAGCACAAAGCAAAATGATGGCCATATAAGCCAAGAGAAGAAATTTCAGAATGAAATCTACCTTGCTGGCACTTTGATCTTAGACCTCTCAGCTTCTAGAAATATGAGAAATAGATTTCTGTTTTTAAAGCCAGTCTATGATAGTTTTTTTAAGGCAGGCCATAAAAAAAATTTCAAGAGAAAACAAATTCTAGATCAATTTCCCTCATGACCATAGATGCAAAAATACTTGACAACATTTTAGTAAATCTGATTCAACAGTACATAAAAAGCATGGAAAACATGACCCAGTGGAGTTTGCCATAGGAATGCAAACTTGGATTGATATTCAAAAATTAATACCTTTCACTATAATAGTAAAAACTGAAAATAAAAAACTATCATTTTAATCAATACAATAAAAGCATTTGACAAAACTCAATATCTACTTGATATTTAAAATAAAAACTAGTGAATTAGGAATATATGGGAAATCTGAATCTGAAAAAGAATCTTCACAAAACCTACAATTACTATTCATTACTAATAGTAAATGACTAAGTGCTTTCCCTCTCTATGAATAGGAATGAGGCAAGGATGCACACTTTCACCATCTCTAACATTTTACTAGTGGTGCTGGCCAGTCCAATACAGCAAGAAAAAGAAAATGAACATACTGGAAAGGAAGAAATAATAACCGTATTTGTAAATGCTGTAATTGCATAGATTGAAACTCATAAGAAACCTACAAAATAACTAGAACTAATTAGCTTATCAAATATACAACAAATTATTTCAAAATTTGTGGTGTCAGAAGTAATCATTTCTTATCTAACAATTCAGTGGGTTAGGACTCTAGGGAGGGTGTAACTGGATGCCTCTTCCTCAAGATCTTTCACAAGGAGGTTATGAAGCTGTTGACTTAAGTTATGATTTCATCTGAAGGCTTAACTAGAAGAGGATGTTCCAAACTTTTCCGCATGGTTATCAGCTTGATTCAAATACTTGTGGGCTGGTGAACCAAGGGCTCCACCAGTTCTTGCTGAACGTTGTTTGGAGGCTCATAGACTCCTTCCCCAACCCTATCCCCATCATGGGACTTTCTTCATAGTGCAGCTCATAACATGGCAACTCATTCCCCTCAGAAGGAGGGCTTCATGAGGGAGAGTGAGAGAATGGATAAGAGGGTACAGTCTTTCTGAAATGTAATCTTAGAAGTGATACTCATCAATAGTCTCACATTTTCTTCATTAGAAGTCACTATAACTGACACAAAAAGCCACTAATGCCTGGAAGTGGAGGTCATTTGGAACCATTTTATAGGCTGCCAATCACAAACACCAATTCTCTTTTTTGTATTTTTTGTTTTATTATTTATAAGCAGTTATAAATTGAAATTAAAAACATGAATAATGACAGCATCAAAAATTTACGAAATAGGAATAAATATGACAAATGATGTTCAAGACCTCTACACTCAAAACTATGAAATGCTGTAGAAAGAAATTAACAGAGACTTCAAGAAATGCAGAGGTAATGTTCGCGGATGGGAGACTCCAATGTTATTAAAATGTGGATTCTTCACAATATCTATAGATTTAAGACAATTCCATGCAGAACCTCAGCAGATTCTGTAGTCCTTGACAAACTTTAAAAGTTACACGGAGGGCTGTCTGGGTGGCTTAATCAGTTAAGCAACTGCCTTTGTTTCAGGGCATGATCCTCAGGGCCCTGGGATCAAGCCCCACATTATAGGGCTCCCTGCTGAGAGGGGAGTCTGCTTTTCCATTTCCTCTCCCCTCATTCCTCACCCTACCCCCATGCTCATGCGCACCCGCTCTCTCTCTCTCACTCTCTCTCTCTCACTCTCTCTCTCTCACTCTCAAATAAATAAAATCCTTTTAAAAAAATTACTTGGAAGTGAAAAGAGAAGACCTAAAATAACCAGAACAGTTTCAAAAAAGATAAATCCTGAACTTATCTGATTTCAAGACTTAGTATAAAGCTACCAAGATCCAAGGTAGTGTGGCATTGGCTTAAATATACAGTATGGTTCAATACTCCAGGAAAGGAAATACATGGTTAATTTATTGCCAGTAACACTTCCAACCCAAATCAATGAGGAAAGCAGTTTCTTCAGGCATTGCTGGAACTAATACATATGCAAAAAAAAAATAATCTTAACTTTTACCTTATGCTGTATGTAAATAATTCAAACTGGGTTATAACCAAAATATTAAATCTTTGACTATAAAAGTCCCAGAAAAAATAAAGGAGAAATGTTAGTGATATTGGGCCAAGATTTCTTAAACAGAGTACAAAGAACATGAATTATAAAAGAAAACAAAGATAAATTGGACTCATCAAAATTAGAAACTTCTGCTCTTCAAAAGGTACTTGTTAAATAAAAAGAAAACACTAAGCACAGAATTGGGAGAAAATATTTGTAGAACATATTAGGAGAAGGACTTGTGCCTAGAATACATAAAACACCCTTAAAACTCAATAATAGAATGAGAGCAAGCTGACAAAAAATAAAAAACAGTTTTGCAAAAACACTTCGCCCAGAAGATGTACAAAAGACAAATAGGCACATGAAAAAACTCCACGGTTTTAGCCACTAGAGAGATAGAAATGAGATTCCATTATAAACCCACTAAAAAGACTGAAATTAGAGACCGGAAAAAGGAAATCCTGCCATTTGTTACAAGGATGGACCTCAAGGGTATTATCGTAAGTGAAATAAGTCAGAGAAATACAAATACTATATGATACCACTTATATGTGGAATCTTAAAAAGCTGAGCATATGGAGACAGAGTCTGGAATGGTGGTTACCAGGGGCTGGGAGTTAGGGGAAATGAGATGTAAGTCAAAAAGTACAAACTGCCTGTTATGAGATAAATAAATTCTGGGAATTTAATGTGCAGCATGGTGAATGTAATACTTTATTTGAGAGTCACTAAGACTGTGGATCTTATGTTCTCACCCCCAAAAGTAATGGTAATTATGTGACATATTGGAGATATTAGCTAATTCTATGGCGGTGATCATTTTACATTAAATGTCTATCAAATTAACAAGTTGTACACTTTAAACTTACACAGTGTTATATGTCAATTATATTCACAACAAAGTTGAGAATAAACTAAAAGACCGAACCTACCAACTGTTAGCAGGTATATGGAGGAATTGGATCTTTTATACAACGCTAGTGGGAATGTAAAATGACACAACCACTTAGGATTGTATTTTAGCATTTTTTTCAAAAGTCCATTATGCACCTACAGTATAACACTGCTGTCTACTGCTAGGTACTTATGAAAACATAAAGCCATGCAAAGACTTGTGTACAAACATTCAGAGCATCTTCAGTAGCCACAAGCTGGAAGCAAAGTGCCAGTAAATAAGAGAACAGAGAACAAATTTTGATATATCCATACAGATAGGTGATATTAATAAAGACTATTATTAATATTAATATTTAATAATAAAATATTAATAAAGATATTAATAATTATTGATCCATGAATCAATAGGGGTGAATCTCAATAGGAGCTAGGCAATAGAGTATAGAGCACTTTAGACATGATTAGTTTATCTACATCCATTTTACCTGAATCAGCTCCTTTAAAAATAAGAGTATATACTGTATGATTCCATTTAAATAAAATTCTAGAAAATACAAACTGCTCTATAGAGACAGAAAAGAGAACAATAATTTCCTGAGGATGAAAGAAAATTAGAGGGATAGATGGATGACGAGAGATACTTGGAAACTTAGGGAGATTACAGATAATATCTTGATTTTTGGTAATGATTTCACAGTTATACAAATCAAACACTCAAAAAAAACTATACATCTTAAATATGTTTGTGTTATTATAAGTCAATTATACTTACGTAGTCGGTAAAAACAAGCCATTCAGAACATTTAATTCAAAGTACAGAGTACTGAGAGAACCACCCACCCACCCCACCCCACCCCCAGAACCATTTTTCACTATCTCCTGACTACCAGGCACCATCAACGTTGAATTTCAATAAATGATTTGTAATGGAAAATAAAAATAGATGGTGTTGGCTAGTTGAAGTATAGCCTCAGTTTGGGTGGCCGTAACAGAATATCACTTATAAATGGCAGAAATATATTTCTCATGATTCTGAGGGCTTGAAGTATGGCCAGCCCTTTTCCAGGGTGCAAATGGCTGTTTTCTCCTTGTCCTCACATGACAGAGAGGGCTGTAGAGCTCTCTGAGTCCCCTCCCTAGGAGCATTAATCCCATTTATGAGGGTCCCACCCTCAGGACATGATCACCTCCCAAAGGCCCCCACCTCCTAATGCCATCACATGGTAGCGGGCTTGGGGGATGAGGGGGTTTCGAATTTCAACATAGGAATTTGGATGGGGGTGGACACAAACATTCTGTCCAGAACAGGTATCTCAGATCATCACGAATTACTCATTTGTTGATTAAATCAATGGCATTTTGGGGTTTCAATTTAGCTAATGCTAAGAGACTTTAAAATATCTTATTTTCCTGAGATCTTAAAATATTTAAAAATGCCTATATATTAATGGTGATACTGAGAAAATCCCAGATTGAAATATGCATGATATACTCAAATTATTGTTTATATTTTACTTTGAGACAACTGCCTCTTGGCATTCCTAATTACAAAAATACAATATTACACAATGAACAACATATAACCACCCAAGTGTACTTTTATCTACTCTCACTCGGCCTTCTAATCTTGACTTTTATTTTCCCCTCCCTTTCCCCTCCTTTTGTTTTCTTCCTCTCTTCCATTTTTTTCTCCTTTCCGTCCTCTCTCCCATGCTAATTCTTTCTTTCAAAGCTCTTTTCTCCTTTAATATGATACACAAATTGCTTATTATGTATATCATTACCTGTTCCCCTCCAATAGACTGTCAGCTCTATGAGAACAAGCATTGTATATATTCTCCATTTGTTTAGCTACCTGCTTTTAGGCTACTCCTTTCTAGGCTTCCACTAGCAGACTACAGCTATAGATCTTATTGTCTAAGCAACAGAAACTACTTTAAACCAAAAGGGGGGGAGTTAATTGAGAAAAACTTGGTGTCTCTTGGCACTGACATTTGAATGACCATGGATGTGAAGAGCAGGTGGTGGCACAGTAAATTCCAAAAAGTAGGCTATCAGAATTAGTGTCAGGTCACACCTCAGCACCACTCTGATCATATGCCCCTCTCTACCAACTGAGTTAATCATTTGTACTCTCCAAAATGGTGTCACTTACTTATGATTCAAAATTCTGGGAGTGAATATCTTACCAGCTATGTTTGTATTTGATGCCTACCTGTGTGTAAATATAGCCACAGGTGGAGAGAGCAAGAGGCAAAAGGGCACTGAAACAAGGAAGAGTATCTTCAATCAAGACTATAATCTGTGGTGTCCCCTAAAAGTAAGGTTACTGTGTAATTAATTATTAATTATTAAGCGAGTCTACATTTAAGAGTAGAAAGGACACGGTGAACATTTACTCAGGATTAACTGGTACAAACAAGGATAGCCTCTGTACTATAGGGATGTGCAGTCAACCAAACAAAGGGATGTTAGGGTGCTAATATGAAAAAGGTGTGGTTGGATGTTAGGGCAAAAAAGGTCATAGTTTTGCTGTTGCTGTTTTTTGTTGTCATCATTGTTTCCGATAATTCCACTTTCTCGGGATTGGAAAAAGCATCTTGTGATGGTTTGCTTCCAAGATTCTTCTCATGGGAGCAAAGTGGGAGTTCTTCACTTGGTCTGTGGCTCTTTTCCATTCCTGTCCTGGCCCTTGAAGACACCAGGGTCCATAATCCATCACAATTCTCTCATCTAGAACAGAAAGAATGGGAAGTCCTACAAGATCACGCTGGACTTTTCCCCGGATTGGTCGCGCCTTGGATGGTTTTCTACTCGAAGGCTGGAAGCTTGATTGTGCAGTGCTTTGAGTTTCTCCCCAGCTCTCAATCCCTTTCTCTATGTAGTGAATTCTACTACTTCTCAGCTCACTGGATTCTCCAATCTTTTTTTGTAGCATGGCTTTTGGGTCTTTTAAGCAAAAGTATTTCTTTACTTGACCAAAGATAAAGGACCTGAGCCGCACTTTTGGGAATAGCTCATTGATCATAGGTACCTATTTTTCTAGTGATTCATTAAAAGTGAAAGTGATTTATTGTAATGGGATTATGTGGTTCCCAACTCTGAGAGAATATTGAATCCAGAGCGCGACACCAATCATAAGAATAAAATGTTTACTTTCCTCTTCTTGACCAGTGGCAAATAGACAAACGTGCAAGAGCCAGAATGGATAATCTATCCTCAACTGGTAATTAGTCACTTCACTGTAACTTAAAAAGAAAAAAAAAAAAAAAAGAAAGGAGGGGGAAAAAAAAAAGTCCTGTTAGAATTTCTCACCTTTAATAAATCAAGAGTTCATATGATAGCTATTTAAGCTAATGGGTAGCTTGCCTTTTAATGAGGCTTTATCATTAATTAATCTCCTCATTTAAGGTCTGTGGACTCCTCGTTTCTAATTGCAGCCTCCAGTTTTACAGGTAAAGCCAATATTTACCCCTGTCTGCCCCCTGCCAAAAGCCCGCAACAGACATCAGCTAGTAAATATTCATTTATACTGACAGCAGAAACATTTTTCACGATACTCCAAACCTGCAGTCTCCCAGCTGTCAGCTTGGTGGTGAACTATTAGAACGCCAAGAGCTGCTGACTGGGGATGAGAATATTGGAGTTGAATAAAATAATACAGCAATATGAAAATAGGAATGTACTTTTTTATGTTTTTTTGTGTCTCTTTTGGGGGGAGGTGGCAGGTGATAATCTCTCTTGGGGAAGCTTTGTCTTCAATTTGTACATCATTTTTGCCATTTGTTAAACAGTATCTCTCAAGCCCCTGTCAAGTGCTTATACGTGGATTATCTCTTTAAATTCTCACAAAAACCCAATGAGGAACACATTCTTAACTATATTCACTTTCAAATAAGGACACAGAGGCTTAGAGAAGTAGAATAACTTGCTCAAGTTTATCTTTTTAATGGAGGAGCTGATATTTGAAGCAGAAATGTCTGACTCTAGAGCTCTTGAACATAGGAAAGAAGCTCAGCTTATTTGGTGGGTGGCTGAGAAGAACTTGCGTGGCGTGTTCAAAAAAATTGCAAGCGCTGTTCTTTAAAGACATCATTCAAACTGGTTGCATCTGTTATGTTTGTGTATGTGGGTCTTGAGGTTTCTGTGTGTCTACAAACATTTAATTTTCTCCTACTGTCTTAGCCTAAAAATAAAATGGCTTCTCATGAAAGGTGATAGCTCAAATTCCTCCATCTGATGGCCTCCATCTATGTAAATGATAGATATTTCATTCAATTTCATTCAATTCCTACTCCACTATTTTCAGAGTCCTTGATGAATGTTCCCTTAAGTGCTCACCAGCATGCCCAGGTGCTCTGGTGACTTCATTTTTTTCTCTTCTATGCATTCCTCTCCCTCCTTGAGAAATACTAAGACCTCACTTCTTTTCTGGTCCTTCCTGCAGTTTCCGTGTACAGTTCCTTTAAATGTTTCTATTGTTTCCAGAAGCCTACAGGGACTCAAGAGCCTGACAGGCCCCAGCACAGCATGTTTTAAAGATGATCCTGCAAATATTAACTTCAAGATGACTGAAATTCGATTATACCAAAATTCCTTCTGAAAGCATAACAAATAATTTATAGATTTCACAAAGTGCAATTTAATGCATGTGATTTTTCTCAAGGGCTTATCAAATAAAGAATTTGTGGTTTGTTCCTGACATAAATGCTCCCTGCAGTTGAATCTTTATGAATATACTGTACCCAACAAGATAAAGTATTTTAATGATGGCAGGCTAGTCAATTATTCCACCCATGTATTGTCCTACCTTATAGGCCAGATTTGCAATTATTGCCTGCTTTACATAGATTTTTTTTCCATGTGTACCTAATGAGGGTTTTAGTATGTTTGTGGGCTATGTCCGTTGATGAGTCCTTGATATATGTTGTTTATTGATGGGAAGGTTCATCTTGAAGGAAAAAAAAAAGCAGGAGGGGCTGCTCAGTATATGAGTCAACCAAGGTCAGATAATTCACACACACACACAGAATGTAAGGTATTAGAACTGTTATCCATTTTTAGATGCAAAAATGGAGGTTTTGTATATATTATATATCTGAGAGTCCTTTAATATAAAGTCTATTAGATGAGAATTAATTTTACTAAAAGACCACATTTACTTGATATACTAGGTTGCTTTCCCTATTTTATGAACTATATCTCTCTCTCATGCTCCTGGTCACTCATATTTAAAACTTCAGGATCAATTTTGACTTGCCTTTACCTTTCTTATCTATCTCTTTCAATATATTTCTCCTTGTACGTGATGTAATGAGCACTGGGTGTTATATAAGACTGATGAATCACTGACCTCTACATCTGAAACCAATAATACACATGCTAATTAATTGAATTTAAATAAATAAGTAAATAAATAAAACAAAAAATATTCCTCCCTTTTTTTTTTAAGATTTATTTATTTATTCATGAGAGACACACAGAGAGGCAGAGACACAGGCAGAGGGAGAAGCAGGCTCCATGCAGGGAGCCCGACCTGGGACCTGATCCCGGGTCTCCAGGATCACACCCTGTGTTGAAGACGGCGCTAAACCACTGAGCCACCAGGGCTGCCCTATCCCTCCTTTTTATTCCATGTCCAGCTTAACTGAAAACCTCTCCTTTATACACAAATGTGTGTAGTAGCAACTTAATCTGTTAAATACTCTTTACTATTCACTTGATCAGATTTATCTCCCTAAACTACCAGTTGTATCAAACCACTCAGTCAGGAATTGCCTCTACTTCCCTGTTGTGTATAAGTGAATGTTCAGTGGCAGGCCTAATATTTAAGAACGTGCTCAATTTTTCTTCTTTTTCCTCAAATATAAATTTCTTCTCAATTCTTTTGTCAAGCCTCTATTCTGTACATAGCATAAAAAATCATGCTCATAGATGAGGCCTGAAGCCTTTGTTTTTGTTAAAGCAACCTGTGCTTCCTTTATCATTACACCTCTTTTCTGATATTTTAATTGTCTATTGTGGTATATTGAGTAACTGCCTTTCTCCAAGATGTCTATGTCATAATTCCTGGAATCTATGTATATGTTTTCTTATGTAGCAAACTGGACTATGCATTTGTGATTGTGTTAAGGATTTCAAGATAAGGAGATTATCCTGGATTACTGAGGTAGGTTCAATCTAATGACATGGGTCCTTAAAAGAGGAGGACCTCTGCCAGCAGAGTTCAAAATCAGAGGGAGATAGGACTACCCAAGAATGGTCAGGAAGATTCAATCTAGTTGACTGCAAAGATGGAGGAAAGGGACCGTGAGCTAAGAAATGCAGGCAGCTTCTAGAAGCAGAAAAGGCATGGGAATCGATTTTCCCCTAGAGCCTCTAGAAGGAAGACAGCCATGCTGACATTTTGATTTTAGCCCAGTGAGATCCGTTCTGAACTTCTGTTCTCTAGGACTGTAACGTAATAGATTAGTGTTGTTTTAAGAGACTGTGTTTGTGGCAAGTTGTTACCAGAGCAATGGAAACTAATATATCTATTAACTTGGTACCTTGCTCAATGGACTTTGAGCTCCTTGAGGTGAGGACTGAGAAGCAGAGTTCTAACATCCATTTTCTCATTTGTTTTTGGTAAGAGAGTTCTAGTCTTTGTTGCACTAATATACTAGGCCCAGCTTCCTTTGCATGTAAGTGTGACCATGAAACCACATTATAAAAGGAAGTGCTTTGGCAAACTATCCAAGAAGATTGACTCTCTTAGGAAAAGTCACTCTTGTGTCTCTCCTGATTCTTTCTGCCACTGGTCTCAAATACAGAGAGGCTTTCTGGAGCTCCTTCAGCCTTTTAGAATATGGAGCATAGAAGCCACCTCTGAGGATGGCAGTCCCAAGAGATAGGTATGGTGGAGTCACCATTTCTGCCCTGGACAGTAGACCCTTGGTCCTCTTTTACTTAAAAGAGATTAAAAATTAAATCTTATTTAAGTTCCTGTGGATTTGCCCTTTTTTCATTTATATGAAGCCAAGTCTAATAAATACTAGCACAGATTTAGTGTTGAATCTCCATTGGCTCCTGGCACAGAATATTTGCTCAGTGCTTATTAAGTAAATGTTCAAAATCTTTTCTACCGAAAGCACTCAACTTTCACAGACAATATTGCTTCAAAAATGTAACCATTTTTGTCCAAATTAGGATAACTCTAACCTTTTTCAGTGGGTTGAATAGGGTTCCTGCAAATTCATGTCTACCCAGAATCTCAGATTATCTTATTTGCAAATAGGATCTTTGCATGTTTAAGTACTTAAGATGACGTCATGCTGGATTAGGGTGGGCCTTACAGCCAGTGACTGGTGTTCTTTGAAGAGGAGAGGATGCAAATAGACAAAGGGAAGAAGGCCGCATGATAATAAACACAGAGATGACAGTTATGGCAGCTGCCAGTCAAGGGAGAAACTCCCAGAAGTGCAGGAACCACCAGAAGCTGGGAAGATGCAGGGGAGCAGTCTAGACCTAGGGCCTTCAGAAGCATCTGGCCCTGATGACTCCTTGACTTCAGACATACACTCTCCAGAACTTTGGAATAAAAATTTATTGTTTTAGGCTGCCCAGTTTATGGCAAGTTGCTATGGCTGCGCTAGGAAACTAACACATCTTCCATTGCATGAATACATGCATGATGCTTAGGATAGTCGCTGCTGTCATAAATGCTCCGACATTAGACCTTTTTTATGTCTTACTATCGCTATCATTTTTATTAGTAACTTCTATGTTATTTCCTGATGCTGAATCTCATACTTTTGGTTGAAATTGTTTTCAAGTATAAATATTTTGTGTCTTCAATTAGACCTGAAGGTCCTTGAGGGCAAATATTGCTGTTTATACTTTTTTATCCCCATTTCCATTGTTTGACATGTAACATGGGACCAGGCGTGAGAAGGCAGCAGCCTTTAGAAAAGGGGAAATGCCCCGTGGATGATGTTCTCAAAATAACTAGAATCTGCAAAATAGTTTCAGCCTCAGGGAATTTGGCAGACAGTTGCCAGGGTCAAAGATCCCTTCTGACTGACAGAAAACTAGATAAGAACAAGGCTTGAGTTTCTCTTGACACCAGCCAAGTGGGGAGGATCAGACCCTGGCACAGCTCAGTCACCCAGTGATTTTTTTTCACCAGCTTTTTTTTTTTTGGCGGGGGTGGGGGGGTGGCACGCAAACTATTAAAAATGTGTGCACTTTTTAAATAAGTGCTTTGTTTATTTAGAACTCTGCTATAGCCAAAGTACAAAGAAGCACATCAGAATATCCACATATAGCTGAACACAGCCTAGAGTAGCAAGTCATTTTTTGTAAAGCAGCGTATTTTCTATTTCCAAACTCACTTGTCCTTAGCTACATCACTGGGATGCAGACTTTTCAAACTTCCTTGCCTTCCTTTGTTGTGAGATTGTGTGCCTATACCTTGCTCTCAGGCAGGGCTTGCTCTAGAAGTGAAACCCTCCCCCCTAAAAAAATATTTTCATGATGTTGGTGGACACACACCAGTCATTTTAAGAGTCATATCATGGATGAGGGACATTTCCAAAAGGGCTTTTCCAAAAAGAGATATGGAAAAGAACAAGAATGGATTTGAATTCTCAACATTTTAGATTCAGGGAGCTGGACGATGGGTCAAGACTAAACTAGTAGAAGATTCTCATTACACCTCAAGGCCAAAAACTTAAAATGAGCTTAAATTTGGCCTCTGCTAAATATGTTCCAAGTAACTTTCTCATTGCTTTACATATATTAACTCATTTAATCTTGTGATAACTGATGAGGCAGTCCTATTTGTTATTCTCATTTTACAGGTTAGGTAACTGAGGCACAGAAGTGTTCTATATAATCCTTCTAGGATCTGCTTCACCCTCTGCACTTTCAATCTCGGCTCTTCATCCCCAACAAGGTGTGATTCGGCTACTTTATTTTCCTGGCCTCAATTTCCTCCCCTGTAAAATGCCTCTCAACCTATAAAAGGTAGCTCAGAGAATAGAAAGAATGTCAGTTTCTGCCCTGGACCCTTTTAGTGTTTGTGGTGATTTAGTGCGGAAATTAAACTGGATATGCAGATTAACATACAAGTAAACAGATTAAGTTCCAGAGCAGAGGCAACAGCCCTGCCTCCAACATTTCCAGTGTTGAGGCAAACGTACAAACATAGGCCCACATACCATATGTCTATACCCTACATGCCTTAAATGTATAAATCAAGCTAATTAAAATATATTCTAGCCTCTTAACTTGATAGGCAGATTTCCATAAAAACCTGGAAGACCAGATTCAAAGTTAGAATTCTCTGACGTCTTAGAGTCTCATGCCAGGGCAAGGGTACTCAAGGAGAGCCAGGAGCTGTGTCCTGACTCCTTAGTCTTTGGCCCCTGTCCCACAGTCTGCTCTACTTCTCTTTCCGTTCCTGTCTCTGTCCTGGAATGCAAGGGGCCTTGGACACTCATGATAGACACATTATCTTACAAGACTATTTTCTCTGACATCCCTTCCTAATAGAGTTGCCAGATTTAGCAAACAAAAGTAGATAATGCCCAGTTAAATACACATTTCATGTATGCAATGGATATATTTTTAGTATATAGTCCATGCAACATTTTGTTATTCTTTTGAAATTTAAATTTGAGTATTCTGCATGTAATCTGTATTTAACCCTACCTAGAAGTATTTGCCCATTGGCCACTGGTACATACTCTGGTGGCTATTTCTAACCCTCCATTGGAATGGAGGAGAGCAAAGGTACACATAAATCTTGGAATGGCTTTGGGGCTGCTTGGGCATGTAGTTCTGTGGTCTAGGGTACTCCGAGTAGGATTCAATAAATGGAGGGCATGTGCCCCTTGGAGAGAGACAGAAAAACAGCACCAGAAACAGGTACTATAAGTACAAGGCACACTTATTTTCCAGGTCTATAAATAGAATATACAATGCACAGGGTGACTACTAAACACTGATTGATAGGATCTGAAATCATGGGGGAAGTGGCTTTTAATTTGAGTCTTGATTGAGACAATTGAGGTGAGTTAAGGGAAGGATATTTATTTTACATTATCCTTCATTTTTAAAAACATCAAGCCCTTATAAATATGTTTTTAATTCCTATGCTTTTAATGTGTATGAACACTAGGTATAATTTGCCTTCTCAAAAATGATGAAATTAGCTTGAATGTAATGAGGGGAGCCAGCCTTTGAGTATTTGTTGATCTGCAGCATGGGGCACAGAGATGGAACAGAATGTAGGGTGCTAGAAATTGCAGCTCTTTCACTAAGCTGGGGCAATGAATATGGGAACTCAGGGCTGCCAAGTAGCCAAGATTTTAGAAGACAAGATCGTGGAAAACGAAAAAATGGGCAGTGTAACTTAAAGTTCCACATTCAGCTTCTCAAGGCAGTTGTACACTCCACGGTTACACATGCTTAGGATGAGATACAGAGAATTTAAACAGAGAGCAACTGCTAAGAGACTAAACATGTTAGAGAGAATTAGCAGTCTCATGGTGTTGGGGAGGCAAAAACGAGAATAGAGAGCTGCCAAAAGAGAGAGCCCTGGTACAAACCCCAGGCACTCAATTAAAATCACAGAAGGGCTATGCCCTAGAAGAAAAAGGCAAAACAGAAATAGACCAGCTTTCACAGAATCAAAGTGATCTGTTCATATTCTGTCTGCTGTTCAAAAGAAAATTAAACCTTCCCTAGAGGCAGATGACACCATCCAATGTCACCATAATTTTTTGGTACATAGTATATAGCATTCATTAAAGAATTATTAGCCATGCCAGAAAGCAGAACCCAATGATACAGAAAACAATCACAGATAATAGAAAGTTCCCACAGATAGCCTAGATGTTTTGGATTATAGGATAAATATGTGTAAGCTAGAGAAAATTATCTGCAATGCATCAGCCCAAGAAAGACACCTATCCAGATTGTACAAATAATTTCTAAAAATCAATTCAAGAAAAAAAAACAGCCAATGAACAATTTGAGCAAAAATCTCAGAGAGGGGTCGCAAAAGAGGGTCCCTAAATGGCCATTAAACACATAAAGTGATGTTTAACATTATAGTCCCAAACATTCAAATTAAGCAGCAGTGAGAAACCCTCATACCAGAGTAGATAAATTAAAAACTGACATCACTTACAAAAAATGTTCTACTCTGATGTGGGAATAATGTGAGTGTTGTTATTACAGTAGTAAGGACATTGAACATCAGAACTACCCTCTTAACACGTTTAAGTCTATAATGCAGTAGTATTAACTATAGCGATGATGTTGTACAGCAGATTTCTAGTATTTAATCATCTTGCAAAACTGAAACACTATATCCACTGAACAGCAACTCTCCATTTCCTGCCTCTCCTCCCCCCGACCAGCCACTGGAAGGAAAATAGAGGTAGTGGGCATGAAATACACTACTATGGCTCAGATACTGATCTGTATTCTTGTCTGGGAGCTGAGAATGTGGATATGCTCACTTGTGGCAGTTCATCAGGCTGTACAAGTTAGGATTTGTTCACTGTATACAATGCTAGACTTCTACTTTTTAAAATAATTACCAAATTACTCAAATTAATTAGCCCTCATTGGGCCTTGCTAATGCTGGAGTTCATTTAACAGTATGTTATTCAGTGCTTATCAACTGAACTCAGTGTACAAAGTAACTGGACTTGGAAGTACTATTCCCTAATACCTGTTCAGTTTGTACCATCAAATTTTATTCTACAGCTACTCTGTTGGCAAAAATAGTGCTAAGGGTTAGAGTATAAAAATAAGTAACACATCCGAACTATCCAAATAGCATGAACACTAGTTCTAGGAGGCACATATGAACAGGTAGTTTTAAATTAATAAAGATGCAGAAATAGGAACAAGGTGCCATGAAAGAGAGGAAACTGGAAGCTTGGTCTGCTCTTGTGAAGTATCTGTGAATGTTTATTTCTATGTGATTTTCAAAAAAGAATTTCTAGAGCAGATGATTTCTGGTCTTAATCTTCAAGATAAAGAACAATTTAAGCATGTAAAGAAGAGGAATGAGAGAATTGCTAAGAAAGGAAGACACATGAGTAAAGATGTTGGACTATTAATTTGTGGTATAAGAGTTGAATTTACAAGCAACTTATTAATATTAAAGCATACGTTCTAAGGAAGCAGGTGTTATGAAAAATAGATGGTAAAATGGAGCCCTGGCATAATGAAGCTCAGAGCCACTCTTTGTAACTGTTGTTGATTGCATGAAGGTGTAATATTTAAGGGAACACATACACAGAGTGGACATAAATTAGCCTGAAGCAGTGTTAGGTTATCCATATATAAGCTCAGAAAAGCATGCAGGAAGACATGCTCCGGCACAGAAGTGTGCATGCTGTTGTGACCTTTTATAACCTCATTCTGGAAATCCACTAAAGTTTCTTTCATCTACTGCCACTTTGGGACATCTGGTTTCCCCACTTCAGACCTGACTTGGTCACTTCATCCGCAGGACAAAATATAGAGGCAGGCATGGAATATTAGGATTGCTGAGGTATATGCATCTGGCATCCAGGGTGTGGGGGAACAGGTAAGTATTGTAGAAACATTTCACATTCATGGAAAGTTACCCAGCTGAGAGAGGGGTTCACAGGGCAGTGGCTCCCACTGATTTCTAAGAGTAAAGCATTGGATTGATCAGGCTGTGAACAATAGAACATCCTTATTTTTTTTTTAATTTGAGTAAGATCAATCTTTTCTAACTTAAACAAAAGCACCCACTGAGCAGTAGCAGCTCTTCTTGTTAGCATGCCAAGAAGTTTGAAATTTTGGCTCACATGTGAGAAATTTGGAAGGCTTTTCACTTGAGGTATATTGTTGTGTCAATAATTAGGAGACCATACATATATGTAGGAACAAGGCTAGAAGCAGGGATATGGACTAGGAAGTTATATATAATAGAGAGAAATAGAGATTTTGACATCTGGCAACTATAGTAAAAATGAAGAGAAAGAGATGGACTTGAGAAATGTTTAAGAGAAAAACTTGGTGAGATTAATTGGCCGTAGATGGTTATGTGAAGAGAAGAGAGTATAGAATGATTTTTGGACTTTTCAAATCACATTAATTAGGTAGGAGTGAATGGAGAAAGAGCAGTTCTGTGCAGAGAAGTTTGGCTTTAAATCAATGAGGTTCATGTATTTATGAAATATACAATGTATTATTTCATGATTAGACCAAGAGCTAATGACCAGAAATATAGGGGTATAACTTGGTGATGTCATGGAATCCAGGGCAGATACAAGCAGAAGCCTGTGTTCAATAGTGTCAAATATCGAAGATGGTCAAGTAAGATTGAACTGAGAGTGAGCAGTTCACTTTGACAATTCTTATGTCCTTGGGTTCTCTTGGGAGAACTTTTTCAACATAATGGAAGGGATGGAAACCAAATTGTGCTGGGTAGAAAATCGAAAGGAAAGAAAAAGAAGAGACAGTAAGAGAAGGCCATCTTCTGAAGTTATCTTGCCAGTGGTAGAAGATGACTAAAGCCCTTTGGATTGAGTTTATACAGTTTTATTCTGTTTATTTTGTTTTGTGTTTAGACTGGAGGTGACAGAGGAGACACATGAAGGGGACACAGTTGATTTAGAAAAAAGGAATAACTTATGAAACATTGTCTAGGGTCTTGGAGAGGATGGGAGGATAATCATGATGACGTTAATGGTGATGGTCATGATAATTATTATAATGGCACCATCTGTCATTCATGGAATTCTAACAATGGGCAACTTCATAAGACAGCTAGGATCATACCAACTTGCGGAGGAGAAAGTGAGACTTAGGGAGGTTATATAATTTAGCCAATATCACACAGCCATGAAGTGTCAAAGTTTGGATTTAAATCCAGATTTCAGGGATGGTAATGCCCATTCCTTGATTACCGGTATATTCTGTCTGCCATAAATCAAGCATATAGATAGATGAGGCTTATGGAAATACACTTCATCCCTGAAAAGGAACAAACTTATTCCAGCTTCTTTCCCCTATTTGGTAATAGGTATATGTTCAGAAGGATCATATTAAATTCTCTGGGATACTGTATTTTTTGGCATTTGAGATGCCTTACATTTCCTTGTTTAATATTTGCTTCTTTGCCTTACTTTGCAAGATGGTACACATATCATTTTTAATTGGCATGGCCATATGCTTTATCTTCCAAACCAAGACAATTTTAAAAGCACAAGAGAGCACTGTTAATACAAATTAAACCAAACGGGCATCAACCAGTACTGTTCTAAGCACACTTTGTTTTAGTTGTAATCCCCACAGCTTTTACATATACCCAGTGTGGTGAGGAGTGAATTGATATGACTGATGTTGTTTAGTTCAGAGCCATAAATTATATTCTATCTATGGGAAACCAACATTACTTTCATAAAATCTGTCCCGTAGCATCCATCTTTTATATAGCTAATGCCTTTTAGCCCCCAAAAAGATGTCCTGTGAATTATGTTGTGTTGAGAATTAAAAGGAACCTGAGACAGAAATCATCTAGTCCAACTTCTCTTCATTTGACCAAATTAATATTGTTCCAAAGATTCCACTTACCTACTAAGTGACTTTACTATACGAAACTCTTCAAGGGGATCCCTGGGTAGTACAGTGGATTAGCACCTGCCTTGGCCCAGGGTGTCATCCTGGAGTCCTGGGATCAAGTCCCACATCAGGCTCCCTGCATGGAGTCTGCTTCTCCTCTGCCTGTGTCTCTGCGCCCCGCCCCCCCCCCCCGTGTCTCTCATGAATAAATAAATAAAATCTTAAAAAAAAAAAAAAAACTCTTCGAAATAGCTTTAAAGAAGCTGACACATTGTATGCTCTCTAAGATATATTTTGACTTATACACTTTGTGATTATAACACTTTTAAAAAAAAATCTGCCTACTTAAGTATAAGGGTCTTTTTTCATAGATGTAATCCAAATGTTGACATAGATTTTTTTCCCCTCTATTTTGAATCGAAATGAATCAGGGGCAGCCCGGGTGGCTCAGCGGTTTAGCGCCACCTTCAGCCCAGGGCCTGATCCTGGAGACCAGGGATCGAGTCCCATGTCGGGCTCCCTGCATGGAGCCTGCTTCTCACTCTGCCTGTGTCTCTGCCTCTCTTTCTCTCTGTGTCTCTCATGAATAAATAAATAAACAAATCTTTAAAAAAAAAAAGAAAGAAATGAATCAGGAACAGAGTAGCTTTGTAAAACTGGACTTTGCTGCCCTTTGGGTGCCCTTATTACTGTCATCAGTGACCACTTACCTGTATCCTGGTATTTATTAAATATAAGCAACTTCTTTGCTCTCTTCCTCCTGATAACTGTGTTATTATTACTGGTAACTTAACACAGATCATCCATTCAGCACTTAGCTACTCTGCTCTTGGCCCTTCTTGGCTGCGTACTCTTTCTCCAATTTATAGTACCACAGTATAGTACCCAACTGCTCAGGCCAAAACACCTGGGAGTCATCTTTGGTTTTCCCTAATACTTCCCACATCATCCCACACATAACCCAGTAGCAGTTCACCGCTACTTACCAAAAGTATCTTGAATCCTGTCATTTATATAAAGCATTGCCTCTATCACCTCTTGTCTGGTTATACAATTTTGTCAATTTCCTGCCTCCATTCTTGTCCCCATAAAGCCCACTTTCTACTCTGTAGCTTGAGTGGACTTTGAAAAATAGGATCTATATTTTATCGAACACCTTGTAATTATCTACAAACTGCCCATAACCCAACTCTTACCTGGTCTTCGCATGGCATTGTGTTACTATGCTTTTTGCTATTCCCCAGTCAGAGCTTGTGCCTTCTCCAGGGCCACTGCACTTATTCCCTGGCACAAATTCCACCAACATATTTTATACCTGGTCCCTTTTCATGATTCAGGTGTCTTCAAATGTCATCTCATCAGGATAAGACTGACTGCATAATACAGAAAGAGAAAAGAAAGCAAGTCAGTCAGTCTCGGTGACTATCTACCAACCCTGATTCGTTTTCTTAATGGTACTTTTAAAATGTGTATACTTAATTGAAGTATGTCTAATCTACATGAATGAAATATCATGAGAGCAAAGGCATCATATAACTTGTACATATAGACCCATTGCCAATGGCTGGACTGGAGGAAAACTTGGTAATACTTGTTGAATAAATGAACAAGGTAATTCCAAAAACAAAATGAGATCTCGTATGTGAAGGGCCCACCATACAATGAATCCTCCCACGAGCATCTTGCTAAAGAGGGAAGTGTATCTTTTACATCAATTTTAGTTGTATATTTTCATTCTAAGACACCATGATCAGGCAAATAAAAATTAACAGTCTGAAGTCAAAATGTTTTATTTTCTTGATAAAAAATATATATATAGTTTCCAAACATCAGATGTTTAGTTAGCAAAGAATAGAGTCACTGTGTCACTGTCTTGGGGTTAAGTCCTGGGCATTCTGAGATGGCATATATAAATGGAAACCAACCCAAATGCTCCCCTGTGTGCCAATGTTCTGACAGATAGCACAAATGTGTCTAGGGATAGGCAATTCAAAAGACCTAGAATGTCCTACCAAGGAGATCAGGCTAGAGGGAGATGTGGGCACATAAACATTACAGTGTAGTGTGAGAAATACCATGGTAGAAGGAGTGATTAAATACTCAAGGTTAACATAAAAGATGAAGAGATGCAAACTAGTCAGACATAGAAATAGGGGAAAAGGTGGAGAGGTAAACTAGTATGTAAAAGTCACAGAGACAGGAAGTCGCATGGTGCGTTCAGTTAACCACAGCTGTGTAATACATCTTAAGTATGATACGAGAGGGAAGAGCAATGCAAAATGCATCTGGAGATGTAGGCAGGGGTCCTGGCCCCATTACTGGTGCACAGGTACTACTCAGTAATAATTCCTACTCCCATTCAAGATACCCAATCAGGGAGGTGTATTTTCAGTGAAGCACTTTTCAGATTAAACCAAATTTCATTCTTAAGTGAAGAAATTAACCTCTTGAACATAGGATTTCCTTTCATCTTATTATCCTATTGCTTTAAACACTTAAAGCATCATTTCCCCTTGTTTTATGCTTAAAATTCATTCTTTAAAAAAAGGATTCTTTATGTCAAGTGTTTTTAGAGAGGTTTGATAGAAGTGCAACAGTTTTCAACTTACATGAGTTGGCCTTCACTGTGGGTAAATATCTAAAGAAAGTGTTCTTTGTCCTGCTTTTGCATAGCTATTCCTTTATTTTTCAACTTAATATAAATATGTCCTACTTTATAAATGATAGATTGTCTCTAAAATCCCCACTGATATTTAATTCTATGTTCCCAATTCAATGTTGATTATACCAAACGATTAGAAAAAAAGTCTTATATTCTGTTTTTAAATCTTTTTCTTCTGTTTTTTTTTAATTTAAATTCAGTTAATTAACATAATGTATTATTGGTTTTAGAAGTAGAGGTCAGTCTTATGTAACACCCCCCTGTGCTCCTTATATCAGGTGCCCTCACCCAGTTACCTCAACCTCCCCCCCCCACCTCTCACCCCTCCAGCCACTCTCAGTATGTTCTTAAGTCTTAACCAACAATCTGTAAAATTTGCCACTGGAATTATTTCTATTGTAGGTGCCTTAACTGGCTTTAATCTGTGCTTATGTTTGCTTTTTTTGGGGGGAGGATTTTTTGTGCATTTTACTCCCAGTCTATTTCATGTCAGTAATTTAGGCTTCCCAAATAGTTTTGAGTGCTAAATTCTACAAATCTCAGGGAAACTAGGGTCCTAAATTAAAAGCCAATAGTCTATGTGACATAGTGTTTATCATGGTTCTATAGAATTATGATCAAGAACAAAATTAGTGAACTTCTTAATTCAAATAAAAGATGTGTTTTGGTCAATAGTTTGCGAATATGTAGTCAGTAAAACAGGATGATGGGTAAGTCAACATTTCCTAAGGACTGATTAGTTTATCAGATGAATAGTGAAGATCCAATTATATGACTTCTTAGAATCACTCAAAACTTTCCAGTAATGAGTTGTAGGAGGAAAAAAGGGAGAGGCAAGCAAGCATCATTTAATTGAAGAGCATAAAAGATTCCCCTCTAGAAATATGACAGCCCAGCTGTGTATGTGTATGTGTTTTTATCTCTATAATGATTTCACAAGCTGAATATTGGAACTTCAGTGCCACATTAACTTTGATTTAAAAATGAGGGACTAAAAAAAAATGAGGGACTAGTCAAAGAAAACAGCATGAAGGACAAAAGACAGGAAAGCAAATGGAGGGTGTGTGTGTGTGTGTGTGTGTGCGCGCGCGCGCACGTGCAGGAGGGCATGTGCAAGTGGATTTAGTGTAAAGTCTGCAATCTGCCTATAATCTCAGTGGTTTCAGCCTGGTCAAACAATTTATGATATTCTTGAACAAAAGTCGTGTTCTAGAGGAAAGCATTAGGCGATTTTATGAAGTTTGGGTGGTGGAAAGGCTATAATCTCTGTTGCTTTCCGTCTAATTAAAACACTCTGAGGTTTTTTTTCCCCTTGTATTGCTCACAGAGGCAGTTTTAACATCTGTGATTGACCTCTCGACTACTTTACAGTCCCTTTTCTTCCTAAGTACTTGGGTTTAATGCACAAGTGCTTTCTTCCTTATATCTCTTCTAAACCATACTTTTTCCAAAATGGTTTTTTTTTTTCCTTCTAAGTATACCAAATTTGGGAAGTCATATGCAGGAAAATTTTTCTTTAGATATTTTTCTTTTGACCTCCAATATCCATTCCTTTTGCTAATTTTTTCTTTTCTTTTCAAATGCTAAAACCATTTTGTCAAATGCTATCAATGCTACAGGTGACAGGAAGGGTCTAGAAAACCACCCATTGAAACTTTAATGAAAACCTCCACCTATTTCGGAACTCTTTTAGAATCCATTGTTCTTCATGTAAAATAAAAATACAGTATTTCTACTAGTAATCTATATACTTTAGAGTCATGACTTATCCAGAAATTTTGAGGTTTCATAAAAATAAAATCTCAAGATCATGGTTCCTTGAAGTCTACCACCAAGACAATTGTTCTGGTGTTTGTCATGGGTTAAAAAGATGAATAAGATTCTGTGTCTGTTCTTAATGAGCTCACAGTTTATGTGGGAGACAGACATAAGAAAAAATGATTATAAGGTACCAAATAGGTGTGACATGCAACTGAAGTGGTGACAACTAACTTATTCTCTGAGAATTGGGAATGACTTCTTAGGAAAAGTGATATTGAGTTGACATTAGAAATAAATAAACAGAAGCTTTACAGGAAGAGATAAGTTTTGGGGAACAGCATTCCAGGCTCATGAAACAGTCTGTGTAAAGCTATGGAGTTGTCAGATCTTGGTCTGTTCAGGAACCAGGAGGAAGTTTATTGCTCAGTGATTGTCCAGGTACTTCAGTGGGAGGAAAAAATGGCCTAATGGATCTTCCAGTGACATAAAGGATTAAAGGTAGTCCTAAGGGGGTGGGGGAGTTAGTAAATGATACAGTGGAAAACTTGGGTGTTTAGTTTATTACCTGGGAAACTCAGAATGATCTAGTAAATAGCTGAAAATTAAAATGTTTGCTTACAAATGCAATTTTGTAAATTTTTATAAAACATGGTACATATAACTATATACTAGTAAGTTGAAATACATTGAGAAAATAGCAATTTGAGACTGTCTCTTACATAAATATGGGTTCAAAACATAAAAGCACGTTCACAATGGAGAGCTAATTGCTGAATAAAGAAAATGGAGGCATGTAAAAGGAATTTTGATGTCTAACAAATTTGAAAATCATTTTAATGATTTTGAAAATGCCATTTATTTTAAAGTTACTCTGTTTCCTCAAAAATCAGACTCTAAAAAATTCACAACTGCAATACTTAGTGAAATGTCTATCCCTGTTTATGCTAGGATTATCTCAAATCTAAATTAATGGAACTCTAAATATTTTACTGTATTTTATTCTTAAATCACTCTCCAATTTAGAGAGCACATAGATAAAGGTACTCTGAAAAGCCTTATAATTTCAAGATATTGAGCCCAAAGGAGAACTTGAAATAGAAAACTATGATGAGGAGGGAATGTGTAGACTTTCTTTTCTCTTCCTTATAATCCTGGGATAGTCCATCCTGTTCTCTTTCAGGCCATCATCACCTCTGAATAAGAAGATAGGAAATAAGGAGGAAAGAAATTGTGAGGTAGAATTTGCTCCTGATGAATTCTTTCCTCTTTGATGCCACCCTTCTCTGAGCTGCTTGCATCTTCTTGCAGTCTCGTGCACCAAATGGAGGAAATTCTATTTTCTCAGAAGCCATTCTTAACCTGAAGAGAGAAAGGAGACTGGCTTCAAGATGGCAGCAGATAGTTGAGAATCTCCTATGAGGCCATCTCACTTGTTTTCAATCAAAAGTATAAGCAATTTTCACATCACTTCAAGCTAGGCTAGGTTATAGACTACTGGGATTTGGACCATTCCTCAACCGGAGGCCAAGAAACTCGAATGTTCTCAGCATTCAGGCATATTCAACAAATTAGTAAAACAGGGAAAGGGCTACAGAGCAGTTCCAACTAGCTAGACACATACCTGCTTACTTTTAAATAATACCTTTAAAATAATCATCTACAGATTAAATGATTAAATTCTGCCACTGGCCTTTGGTTGGGATCTTAGTCAAGAGAGCCGATACCTCTCTCTCACTCACTTCTGGGATAAGTCCCTTCCCAGGAGAGTTTCCTAACTGCTATGCTTCTAAGGCTGTCTCTTCTTCTCATGATCCCTTTGTGGTCCTGCGTACTCCCAGGAAACCCTGATAAAGTTGCCTCTACCTTATTTATACATTCACCTACCTTGTATATTTACCTGTGTAAGTGTTTATTAGTATTTTTTTGGACTCAGATTGATTGTGAAACTAGAATCCGGTCCTAGCCGCAGGCAGCTTGAATATGATAAAGATTACAACTTAGAGTAAGCAGGTTGATGGTTCCTTATAAATAGGGTTTGTTACATTTGATTCTTAGAGCAACCCTAAGAAGTGGGTCAGGCGAATATTATCTCTAAATTATACACTGAGATTAAGCAATTTTTCTAAATTTCCCTAAAAAGAAAGGAACCTTGCTTTAATTTATTCCATTTCATTTCATTTCTCATCACAACGAGTGTACTCTTTAGTCCCCTTCGCCTTTTTTTCTCCATCCCCCATCCATCTCCCCCTCTGGTAACCATCAGTTTGTTCTCTATAGTTAAGAATCTGCTTCTTAAAAAAAAAAAAATCTGCTTCTTGATTTGCTGCTCTTTCTTCTTTTTCCCCTTTGCTTGCTTGTTTTGTTGCTTCCACATATGAGTGAGATCATATGGTATTTGTCTTTCTTTGATTGACTTATTTTACTTAGCATTATACTCTCTCACTCTTTCCATCTTGTTGCAAATGGCAAGATTTCATCCTTTTTTTTTTTTCTTTTGGCTCTCATCTAAGTCACAGCATTTTTTTTTCTCCCTGTTATACCAACATTCTTATTTTTTCTTCTCTTGTTTGTTTCTCCTTTTGCTATACTTCTATATGCTTCCCTCTCTTGCTCCCCACCCCAACTTTGCCTCCTTCCCATTTTCCCTCCTAGTACTGTTATAGCCTGCACTTGTTACCTGTAAAAGGCAAGACACTAACCTAATAGGATACAACTTGCCCATGGTAGCTGGTTGTGAGAGTGGCAGGTCAAGGGAAATCAAGCCCTCAGCAGAATTTAGCAGGAATGCTGAGTCTTAGACGAGCCTTGATTAGGCATTGGGATGGCAGATAGATTTTTGAGATTTGAATGCAAACTTTTTAAAGAACTCAATACTAAATTAGCTTGGTGTTTAAAATACTGCATTGAGGAAGACATAGACATGGCCAACATGCACATGAGAAAATGCTCTGCATCACTGGCCATCAGGGAAATACAAATCAAAACCACAATGAGATACCACCTCACCCCAGTGAGAATGGGGAAAATTAACAAGGCAGGAAACGACAAATGTTGGAGAGGATGTGGAGAAAGGGAACCCTCTTACACTGTTGGTGGGAATGTGAACTGGTGCAGCCACTCTGGAAAACTGTGTGGAGGTTCCTCAAAGAGTTAAAAATAGACCTGCCCTATGACCCAGCAATTGCACTGTTAGGGATTTACCCCAAAGATTCAGATGCAATGAAACGCCGGGACACCTGCACCCCGATGTTTCTAGCAGCAATGTCCACAATAGCCAAACTGGGGAAGGAGGCTCAGTGCCCATCGAAAGATGATGGATGAAGAAGATGTGGTTTATGTATACAATGGAATATTACTCAGCCATTAGAAATGACAAATACCCACTATTTGCTTCAACGTGGATGGAACTGGAGGGTATTATGCTGAGTGAAGTAAGTCAATCGGAGAAGGACAGTGTATGTTCTCATTCATTTGGGGAATATGAATAATAGTGAAAGGGAATATAAGGGAAGGGAGAAGAAATGTGTGGGAAATAGCAGAAAGGGAGACAGAACATAAAGACTCCTAACTCTGGGAAACGAACTAGGGGTGGTGGAAGGGGAGGAGGGCAGAGGGTGGGGGTAAATGGGTGACGGGCACTGAGGGGGACACTTGACGGGATGAGCCCTGGGTGTTATTCTGTATGTTGGTAAATTGAACACCAATAAAAATTAATTTATTAAAAAAATAAAAAAATAATAAAAAAATAAAATGCTGTATTATTCCAGGTATTGGCATTTTTCTGAAGGTAGGAAATCCCAATTTTCTATCCATGAGCCTCATTTCATCCCTCCACATTGCCCTGTGAGGCTGCTCCATGTTTTAGACTGCTCTTACAAGTATTGGGATAGAATTAAATTGATGATCATCCATGTGCAGAGAAAGTGTGATGGAGTATTAGTTTTCTGCACTAGTTCATCTCTTAATAGAGAATTCAATGCTCTCTTTTAGTCCATTGCAAATTAAGCAAAAATATCTCCACTTTACATAGGGAAATCCACAGCAAGGGGCAACACTTCAATAAAAAGAGGTGTGAAGCAAAGTATAAGACAGCGTACCAAGATGTACAAACAAACTAATCATCCCGCCTTGTATGATTTTTCTCTCAACCTCTTATCCAGCTAGGGGTCCCAGTTCTCAGGTGGAGACTAATCTAATTTCACCCTCACCAACTAAAGGCTGTAATCAATCTCCCTGCTTCTGGCTAACTATTCACTCTACCTTCATTTTGCTCAAACGTAATATTATAAGAAATCCCTGATTTCTCTTATTCTGAGTAGAGAGAGACCATCATAGTTTAGTTGAGCCCAAGTGGGCTAGATACAGCCACTTTTCTTAAGATTTTCAACAGTAAATGGGAGGTATGAAATTCTCAGCCCAAAAGCTAAGTGGTTAAATCATTTGTTTTTCTAATACAGTAGGAGATTGTGCCTTTTATAGACAGACACCATGGCCATGCCATTTAAATTCTGATTAGCATCAGCATCCTAATAAGGAATGTGAGTCAATTGTGCTGTCCAAGGGAAGAGAATACGGAGGGGGCTGTGGCACGTGTGTTCCGCACAGGACAGCTGACCTGTCTCTTACTTGCTTTGCTATCTTCATGTCTAACAACTTCTTTCTTTCTTGTGTTTCCTTTGATGGGGAAAAAAGAGCTACTTAGCACACACATAATCAATTTCAGACTTTTATGGACATTTCTGAGAAATCCCTCTCATTGAGGCTATATATAAATGAATTTGTCTACTTTCACCATTTTCCCAAGTTCTGTGCTAATGTTTCGTTCTCTGAATGTCATCCTTGAAAATTATTCCTGTCCTTTATTCACTCCTTCTCATGAGAAGTTCAGATGTGGAATTATGCTTTGCTATTCACTACTATATTTGAAACTCCTAGAGAACTACTTCTCTTCTTTGTGGCTACGTCCATTCACATGGTCAGCTGACTGAAAATTGAAGTGCTAGATGGGCTTGGCAATTCAAGCTATTCTTTCTTTCAGGGGGATCTCCCTTCTCATGAAGGCAATCCTTTTGTAAGTAGAGAGACACATTACCCTGTGCAATTCAGCTCACATTTATCCTTAGCTTAAAGATTGGTTCATGCCTAGAGACAGCTCTTCTGACAGTGAGTGACAGTTAGTGTCAGAAGTTCAGGAGGAGGTACAGTAAGATAACTTAGAGAAGAAAATTGCACCGCAGTTCAACCTTTACGGAGCAAAAAGTGGCATCTCAGGTATTGAATGTGTCCAGAAAAAAAAAATAGGCTTAACTAAGTTTTATAATAAATCCAACATTTTTATTCTAATAAAAATGTTAGGATTTGTGAAATAACATTTACTCAATCAATTTGTATTTTTTTGAGTACTTGCTCTTTGCACTGTGCCAGCTATTATAAGGCTGCCAAAAAAAAAAGTCATAATAACTGGCCTCAAGGGAAAGAAGAATAATTAATACACTGAAATAATATTAAACTATATGAGTAAATAACGTCTTGTATAGTATGGAAGATATCATTTATCAATTAATTCAGTACATATTATTGAATATATTGGTATGCCAGTCAATGTGCTTTAATCTTGAAAAATAGAATCTTGTTTGGCCTTTACAAAAATTAGATTTTAATGTAAACTTTCATATGGAATATGAACTTAATCTGGATCCACATAGGTAAGACTTGGATGAGGTAGAGATGGAGAAGGGGGTAAGAACGAACAATTGTAGGTAACATAAAATGCGTTCCATATGCTAATGTTTATTTCCCACAAATAACATCATTCAATCATAATAGTCCTGCAAGATACATTCTTTCCTTTTTTACTAACGAGGGGAAAAAAAGCCTTAGGAGAAAGATTTACAGGGCATATGTATGTTATCACATAGCCGGCAATGAAGAATGGATTAGAAGCCAAGAAGCAATAAATAGATAACTACCACAGCAGGTAACTCAGCACCTGATAGATTGGCTTTCTTTGGGTCATGTGGCTCCTAAAGCAAGAGCCTCTTTATTTTTATTTTTTTAAAGATTTTATTTATTTATGAGAGACACACAGAGAGAGAGAGGCAGAGACACAGGCAGAGGGAGAAGCAGGCTCCATGCGGGGAGCCCGAGGTGGACTCGATACCAGGTCTCCAGGATCAGGCCCTGGGCTGGAGGCAGGCGTTGAACCACTAAGCCACCCAGGGATCCCCAGCAAGAACCTCTTTAAAGGGGCATTTGGGTAGACAGGTAATATCATGACTGTTTTGTATGCACTTCATACGGTAAAAATGAGAATTATGTTTAAGCCTTTGGAATACATGTTAGTTTGACCGGTAGTTTGTTGCACCATTGAATAAAGAATCCTGTTTTCTCAGGACTTTGTGGATTAAACACATTTTGTATTCAGTAGTGGATAGTTTGAAACTTTGGTTCAATCCAAGTGACTTGAAGCCACTTGCTCAGTGACTAATTTTTTCTCTTGTAGTTATTCTATCCTAATTCATATATAACCCATAGAATTAAAGGTTTTTAGTTCCCACTTCCCTTTACTTCACTTCTACCTGTCTAATGAAACAGGCTCACTCTGGTATCTCCTACAGCCTGCTTCAGGAGGACATCCTACATATACAGTTTTCTTTAGAGGAATGTGTTTTCTATTGTAGATTAATTTTCTTCTGCATAACAATAATGAAGTTAGTAACAATAAAGAAACCCTAAAATTTCTCCAGTGTTTATAGTTTGCCAATTATTTCCATGTACATTATCCCATTAGTAAGTCCACAATAAAAAAATAATTGGAATTGGAATCAAAAGCTTAGAGTTCCTTCTCTGTCACATACTCATTGTTTGAAGTCATCCAAGTTGTTTATGCAATCATGCTTAGTTTTGTCATGTGTAAAATACTTATAATAACAGCTGCCTGAATATAATACAAGGATAAATAGGATAAAATTTAAAAGTGCTTTGTAAATTCTAAAGTGTTTTACATATATGACTTATGATTGTCATTATTCCATGAATGAGTATTTTACTAAGTGGCAAATTGAAGTGTATCTATATAAGTAATGTGAAAAGAAATTAATGAGATCAGCTACTGAAAGGAGACAGAATAGGAGAAAGGAAGAGAGAAGAAATTCAAATAATAAGGGATGCCAATGTTGATTGACATTCCTGGACAATGTTTGGAAGTTTCTATTTAACCATTTAATGAAATCAGGGAAAAATCATCTTGGCATCCGTTAAGGGTCCCCTAGGCCGGTGTATTCCTATGCCTTTTGAGAAAGTAGTTCTATAAAGTAGCAATTTATCTTTGTTATCTTTATTTTTTCATTGAGAAAAAAAAATCTATCCACATTGCTTTAGAAAAATAATAGTATATATAATATAAAAATAAAATAGAAACTTGAAAGGTTCTATACTAGGCATACTAGAATTACAAAGACATAGCAATCAAGACAATGTTGTACTAGTATAAAGAGAGATGTATAGATAAATGGAGTAGGACTGAAGGTCCAGAAATATATCCGTAAATCCGTGGTTAATTTATTTTTGAAAAATTGATTTTGACAAATTTTTGACAAAAAAAAATCATGGTAATATATAAGAATTAAACTTATTCTAAATAATTAAACATAATGTTTAATATCATAAGTGACCATGATTATATTATACTTACAAAAATTGTAGACACTGTAGAGAAGGATCTTTTATCATGAAAACTGGTCCTTCTCCCCAGAGGGGAACACTATCATTAATTTGGTCTTTAATATTCCAGATCCTTTGAAATTTATTTACCAACAGACACACACAGGTATACATACTATCATGCTATTTATATTGTTCTATATGTTAAAGGAACAAAAAATGTTGCACATTTGTGCAAGTAAGCACAGTAAATTTACCTCATTCTTTTCTACATAGTATTTCATAATATAGATATACTGCAGTTAATTACATGATTCTTCTATTGGTAAACATCAGAATTCCCCCCCAAAAGTATATTTATTACATATAATGCTTTAATAAAGGCTCTTGTATATATCTCCTTAAGAATTAGGAAGGTGTTTCTCTGGTAACAATATAGTAAAAAGGAATTTCTAGATGGTGGACTATGTGCAGTTTAATTTTAGAAAGTTATTTTCAAATTTTCTGAAGTAATTAAGTTAGTATATCCTCCCAGCTATGTATGAGAGATGACTGTCCCCACAGCCTCACTACTAATTAAATTAATAAAATTTTAAATTGTTCAAAATCTGATGGGTGAAAACCTACCTTATTGTTATTAATTTTCTTTCTTTGATTACTAATGAGCAGGAGTATTTCAGTGTGTTTGTTCTGTAAACTGCCTATTCACTACCTTTGGCAATTTGGTTTTTTTTTTTTTTTTCTCTCTCTTTTTAAGATTTATTTATTTGAAAGAGAGAGCATGTGTATGCAGGCAGGCAAGTGCATGCAAATGAAGTGGGGAGGTGGGAGGCAGAAGGAGAGGAAGAGGGGCAGCTTCGGTGGCTCAGCAGTTTGGTGCCTGCCTTTAGCCAAGGGCATGATCCTGGAGTCCTGGGATCAAGTCCCATGTTGGGCTCCCTGCATGGACCTGCTTCTCCCTCTGCCTGCCTGTCTGTCTGTCTCTCTTTGTCTCTCATGAATAAGTAAAAAAAAAAAAAAAAAAAGGTGAGGAAGAGAAGGAGAAGCAGACTTCACACTGAGTGGGAACTGAGCTGCAGGGCTTAGTCTTACAACCCGGAGATCATGAACTGAGCTGAAATCAAGAGTCAGACATTTAACCAATTGAGCTACTCAGGCACCCCACCTTTGACAATTTTTCTGTGGGGAGTGTATTTTTTCTTAAGGACTCTAAGAATTCTTATGTTCTGTATTATTATATTCTGTTATATATAACATTATGTATAAGATTATATATATTTGTGGGCCCTGGCTCAGTGGTTGAGCCTGCTTTGACTCAGGTGATGATCCTGGAGTCCTGGGATCGAGTCTCATATCAGGCTCCCCACAGGAAGCCTGCTTCTCCCTCTGCCTATGTCTCTGCCTCTCTCTCTGTGTATCTCACAAATAAATAAATAAAATATTTATTTTAAAAAAAGGTTACATATATTTGTATATACTATTATATAAGCATTGCCAAAGACTAGAGTTTCACAGCTGGAAGAACCTAAAGTTCTATGCCATTCCCTTTCCTTTTATATTTGAGGTAATTAAGATGAGGAGAAGGAAGATGTGTTCCCACATGTCAATAGTGAATTTAATGACAGCATCTGATATTGAACCTGGATTTCTTTTTTTTTTTAAGATTTTATTTATTTGTTCCTGAGAGAGACAGAGAAAGGCAGATATATAGGCAGAGGGAGAAGCAGGCTCCCTGCAGGGAGCCTGATGTGGGACTCGATCCCAGGACCCCAGGATCACAACCTGAGCCGAAGGCAGACACTCAACCACTGAGCCACCCAGGTGCCCCTTGAACCTGGATTTCTAAATGCCTGGGACACTAAATTAAGCAGATAATTTTGAATCAGTTGAATATAAACTTAGTTATAGATTACATTTAATAATCTGTTATCTAAGCAATAGAAACTTGGCTCACACAAATTTTGAAGTTACAAAATTACCTGACTTGAAAGGCAGGGCATTTAAAATACTTCTTGAAATTAAAATAAACTACAAAAGAGGAAAAAAATCAAATGATTTTGAAGAGTCTATTTTCAATAGTTCAAAGTGTTTTATCAAGTTCTAACCTGATGTCTTATCCATTTAAAGGATCAATTTTATTCTATTATTTTCAAAGGAAGGAAAAGTAATTTAAAAGGGACTAGGACCATCTAGATTTTCTCATACTCCATAGAGGTTAGAATAACCCTTAACCTAGCAGGATAAAGCTTGGAATTAAAAGTAGTTTATACAAAGGACAAATATTCTCCATAGATTCTAATTTCTTTTGAAAGTTGCCAACTTACTTCCACTAGAATTTCTTTCTAGCAGTATTGTTGCTCTACATTTTAAAGTAACTTTGGGGAAAGAATAGAAAGAAAGCTGCTTAACATTCACATTGTTGTTCAGTGCGATAAGTTGCACATTGTTTTGTCTGTTTTACTGAAGTTAAAATGTAGTTTGAAATTTAAGGGAGTTTTGAAGTTAAAAGGTAGCCAAGTAAATGAATATATCCAATGGCTAATACTGAAGTTATCATATAGCTTTCACATAAAGTCAATTAGAGAACATACCTATCATCCTTAATCACTTCAGTGGTTCACATCGGTCACTTTACCAGAGATATTTTGACATTTCAGAAGCATTGTCATTATTAGATGATTATAATAATAATGCAAGCAACAGCTCTTATTTATCAAGGGCTTTCAATTTGCATGGCACAGTGCATAACATGGAAACTCAATCAACAAGCTACTTACTGTAATTTGTATCATCTATAGATATGGAAGCTAAGCTGAGAAAAAAAACTAATAAATAGAAAAGCATTCTCTCTGTTCCTTTTGAATTCTGCAACTTGTCTGATTTACTATTTCAAATATCAAATATTCAAATATTTATTTCCTACCTTGTAGATTTCTACATTCCTCTGCTTTCCTCAATCCCTCATTATACAAAAAGCTGCAAATAGAACATATGCATATTTAACAAGTTAAACTCTTTATATTTAATAAATTCCTTCTGCGAAGATATTTTATAGAAGATAATGGCTTTGTGTTGAATATATAAATATTCAGTATTAATAAAAATCCATTTCAAATGTTATAAAGACTATAGCATACGCTGATAGGATTTTGGTTTATTTTGGTAAAGATTCTACTGGAAAAAAATAATTTCTGAATGATAGTTTTCTTGGTGAATATTGTTTTCAGTAACAGAATACCTAACATGCTAAGGCATATGCATATAGGGATTTTTTGGTTTTATATAAAAATTTATGAGAGGTAAGTTATTACTGTAATTGACTCCTGCCTCCTTGCAATGTCTTCGCTTCTCCTTCATGGTAAAGGGAGGAAAAACTTTCTTAGGCCTCTGTAGATGACTCCTACTTAGACCACCAAGGCAGATGGGAATGAAGAAACCCATTGTTATAATCTGTTTCAGCCAAGTATGCATGATCCATCATCTGGGGCTACACTAAAACCAAGCATGGTTCTGTTAGCCAGGAAGAAGTGGGGGGATAGATGTCTCTCAGAGAGTTCTCTTGTTCAGAGTATTCTGACTATATACCAGCAAAAGAAAAGCATTCTGATTTACAATGCTAAAAGTCAAAAACAAGACACATATTATAGATAACACACTGTACTAATACTATAAATACTGTACTAATACTATATACCTATCAGAGACAGATATTCTTGAGTTAAATAACTTTGGACAAACTGAATTAATCTAAATGAGCCATAGTATTTATAGAAACAAAAGTACTTGCCTTACAGAACATAGTATGAATCAGGTGAGCAAATACATATGCCATTCCTGGTATCTATTATATGTTTGCATTATTGAAAACCTAGATGTTTAGATGTTATAAAAGACTTTAAAATTGAATAAAGGCTCAACATCAGTAGATGACGATATGGTGCTCGACTAAAAGTCAGATGTGAATATTCCCAGTAGCTATGACTTCTCCCCATGAAGGACCCATAAAGGACCATGTTCCTTTTATCATTTAGCTTTACCATCTAAAAATACCTTATAATCATCAGCATCTAGCTAGTACAAGGAAAAACAGAAGACAAAGAAGACCACTAATTTCCTAAAAATTTTAGCACCCCAAGTGATACAAATTGATTTTGACCAGAACTAGTTACATGGCTACACCTAGATGTACGGATTTTCTGGGAAATGTAATCCTCGCTAGATAGCCACCTCCCAGAACATACATTCAAGAAAAGGGAATACACATGTTGATGGCAACTAGTCATCTCATCTGTAATGCTTAGTAATTTTTAGTGGTTCCTTTAAGATGTATATTCCTTTCTTACTGAACTAGATTCCAATTGAGGCAAGCAATATAAGTTTTTTATTTACTTATGCTAGTCACACAGACAGAGAGAGAGAGGCAGAGACAGGCAGAGGGAGAAGCAGGCTCCATGCACCGGGAGCCCGACGTGGGATTCGATCCCGGGTCCCCAGGATCGGGCCCTGGGCCAAAGGCAGGCGCCAAACTGCTGCGCCACCCAGGGATCCCGAGGCAAGCAATATGAACTACTAGGGATGAGTGCAGCCTGAGTCATAAGGGTAGCTAATGAATATTCACATGAACATAGTTTATTAGTAGTTTCATCGACTCAAGCTGGATTGCCTGAATCCGAATTCAGACTCTACAAATTCCTGGTTGTGTGATTTGGGGAAACTTACTTAACATCAGTTTCTTCCCTCTTTAAAAATGAGGATAATAAGGTTACTTGTTCTATATAAATTATTGTGAGATTAAATATGGATATATTTGAATAAAGCACTTAGAACAATAGTTATTGACACATAGATACTGTATACTATTTACATTGAATTTGGTTCCATATATACCTGTGTATATACATATATACATACCCTCACAGATATTAATATGTAATCAACAAAGTATGAGGGGAAAAAAACAAAGTTTAAGAAATGAGAATCATGTTAAATAGTATTTGTCTAAATGTATTTACTTAGATGATGGGAACACAGAAAATCTTCAGACATGTGGAATTAGAATGTTAAGGACTAGTGCCTGCTAGACTGGAGGGGTCAGAAAAAGGTATTGGAGAAGGTGGTTTGTGACAGAGTACTCTGCAGCCAGCCACACAGAGTTGCCTAGGGAATGGGATATTATGGCAACAATCTCTTGAAGAGGAATGGAAAATAGAGATACAGTTTAAAGAAGAAGATCTTGTTGGATATAAATTGGATCATATATGAAGTAAAATGCCAAATGAATTTTTTAAAAACACTTTTCTTTTTTCACTGAAGGGAGAAAATAAGAGGATATAGGAAAATAAGTATATAGGAAAATAGGAAAATTAAGGCAACTTGTAATTGAGAACTAGAGACAGTTATAAAGAAGCATTGAGGACCTAGAATTTGAAATTGGAAGTGAATGCTGAATGAAAATCTTGAAAACCACCTATAATTAATGATGATAATCTTAGTAAACTCATCATCTATAGTGAATATTGAGTAAAATGTATCTCATATAAGAATCACATAAATAGGTAATCTAGCTTTTAAAAAAATAATTCACACAATTCTTTCTGCTGATAAGGAAATCAAGATCAATACTTTTTCTTCTCAATAGTCAGCTATTTCACATTAAAATGAATAAAAAGTAATTATATTATTAAAACAAAGAATCTGAAGTCAGAAAAATCTGGCTTTGAATATTGAGTTCAAAACTTACATATGATGTGGTTTGTTACTTAACCTACATATTTTTATGATGTTCTATCCTTAAATTATCAGAAGCTCTTACTAAAAATGTCTGGAGCTAAAATGAAAATTCATTGATCAGGGCAATATTTTCAGAGAGAAAGTAAAAAGAGAATCAAGTGCCACAATCCAGGATCCAGATTCTCCTGAATTTTCTACTTAACCATCTTCCCAGACCTGCTTTTTGTCTTCAGACGTCTTCCCAATCATAAAGTTGATGTAGGTTTCCAAGGCTTTCATCCCCATACACCAATGTGAAAAGTTGGAAAGGAGGCTCTTTTCTTCTGATCACTTTTAAGAGTAAAATTTCCCAGAACTCCCCAGAAGTTTGCACCTAATGTCTTATAGCTAAATTATATCTCTTGTGCAACATCACTAGCAAAAGGAATGATAATACTATGATTGTTGAAAAGTAACTCAGTTTCCCCTGGAGCATAGAGCCACTAGATGACTAACATCAGGGCACCACTGATGTAGATCTAGGGAGGAGGTAACTTTTAGGTTGGGACATTTGGACATTGCCACAGTCTTTTGACCTATAATACATTCAACTTCAAAAAATATAAATATTATAGCTTCTATAGTTGAAACTATAGTTTTGAAAATATATGGAACTCTCCATAATTTTCACTTTCTATAATCTACAGGAAAAAGAAAAAGAAAAATCTATTCTATACCTCTCCCCCAACCTCATACCTATAAGTATCTTATTCAAAGTTCCTTTAAAGGAAAAGCAGTCTCTACATTTTGCTTCACTCCCAGGGAAGAACATGCCTTTAAATTATTCATCTAAATCTGAGGGAAAGAAAAGGGAGAAACACACACCAGGCTTCCTAAGTTCAAATCCAGTGTGTAAATGTTTTTGATTTATACCTGAATCATGGTTCAGAAAGCAGGTTAGTAATAAATGCAAAGTAATAGCTCAAAGTAATATAATGCTATTAGCCAGGAAGCAAACCATGCTGTGGAAGAAGACAGTAGAAGCCTCTCCTGCTATCTTTGTGAGCAATATCATCTAGCGTGAGCAATTCTTCTTTCTAAAAAAATTGGATAATGATACTCTTAATTCCAATGCTTTAAATTATTCATCTGGAGAAGTGTATTTTTTCCCTCATTTAGCAAACCCTTAATTGTCCTCTCCAATGGTAGCAGCAATATATGCCAGCTTTTTTGATGAAAATAGAAGCTACTTTGAAATTCTTCTGGATAATATTGAAGACTTTACACACATTTTGGATTCTGGCACCTGTTCTGTTCTTATGGTAGGTGGGTTTTGTGATTTGGAGTGAGTTCTAAGTGTTTGACTTGTCTTAATAGTCGGGATGACCTATAAACTGGAAGGTGTTTTAGGATGGCTGATATCCCCCTGTATGCGTGTGAGTGTTTTCAAGCCTGGTAAAATCCATGTGTAGGACTAAGGAGCAATGCGAAGAACAACCTGAAGAACACTGCAAAGACCTGCGTGTGTTTAGATCAAGAGTTTAGTTTCTAACCCCTATAGATTTGGGTGTTTCATGTCTTGAGGGGAAGCTATTGCCAAGTTCTCGTTTTGATAAATTCATGTTGTTCTGAGCAACCTATAAAATGGCCATGAGTTTTATCTGTGTTCCTCACAGGAAAAAGAAAGACATCAAGCGCTGAAAAGGGAGAGGGGAGCAAATAGAAACAAATAAAATGTAAGCTATTATTTTATTGCCTTACAGAGACAGAATGTTTTGCTATTGTGTGGATTAAATATACCACTAATTCTCATCTTCGATTCTGAGCTTTGCCTTACCACATGCCATTCTGAATCTCTGAATTATATCTGTTATGTACTATGTCCCTCAAAATTAGGATTTCCCTGGTGTATAAACTGGTGTATTACATAAGAACATCAAAAGGACAGGGGCACCTGGGTGGCTCAGGGGTTGAGTGTCTGCCTTTAGCTCAGGTGGTCCCGGAGTACTGGGATCGAGTCTTACTTAGGACTCCTCTCGAAGAGCCTGCCTCTCCCTCTGCCTATGTATCTGCCTCTCTCTGTGTGTCTCTCATGAATAAATAAATAAAATCTTTTTTAAAAATCATTAAAAGGACAAATGAATGTGTATTAATACATTATGATCACCTGCAGAGGCAGATGAACCTTTCACCCAAAATTTGGTTTTAGTGTCAGGACCTAGGGCACCACATACTCATCAAGAGTGACAAAAAGGTTTATCACTTACAGCATTAAAGTCTCTAGAGAGAGCAGGGAAGGCCTTGCAAAGAGATCCAAATGGCTTGAGAGAAAAAAGAAAGGAGGCCAGTCTGGCCTCTTACTGTGGCTGTGGGTTGGAGCTATTTAAGAGATTACAGTGCATAAACAGGGGTTTTCATGGTTTGAGTCTGTCACCAGTGCCAAAAGGGGAACCTGGGCTTACTTGCTAGATTGTCAGATGTGGGGCACAAGGGGAAGAAGAAAGAGTGACACTGAAAAGCTGTTTGCATCAAAAAATGGAGTCAGACTCCTCATTGCACAATATAAATATGGAAAAAGATAGGTTCTCTTCCTTTATAACAATGAGGAACAAATAAATGGATAAATATGGTTGGTCCTCATCATTCATGGTAGTCATAGTCTATAAAGTCACCACAAACTCTGAATTAGTGGATATCGAACCATTACACCTAGGGGAAAATGTACAATTAAGTTCCTGAGAGCCTCTGGTCACAACAGACTGAGAACTACACAACATTGTTTTATTTGTTTCTGTTTAAAGACACTTTATTTAATATATATTATTGACACATAAATACTGAACTTGGGGCCAGCAGTACTATAATGCATGCCTGAATTAAGCTTAGTTAACACATATATTTTATCCATAAGGAATATCACAGCCTTCTTGCACCTAGGAACACTACACACAACTTCAGCACTTTGCTTGCAGGCCATTTTAAACAGCAAAACCACCAACAAAAAGTACACATTGTGAAAAACTGATATTTAATAAATCATATAAAGGACTAGTTCTTACGATGTGAGAGCTGAAATAAGGCATAGCATTGCCTTATTTGACCTCTGCTGGAAATCTTTGTGTCAGGCAACAAATTTTCCACCATTCTGTGCATGTCCACAAATAACCCCACATGCCCCATGTATTGAATTTAGGGTTACAAGTAAATTTTAGCAAATAGGCAAATTTGAAAATACGGAATCCATGAGTTTTTAGGATGCCTCATGGTAATGAATGATTATATATTTTTTTTAATTGAGCCATTTCAGAGAAGATGTACCCATTCTTTCTTCTTTCCATTGTTTTTTTGTTTTGTTTTTTGTTTTTGTTTTTTTTTGTTTTTTGTTTTTGCTTTACTCAAGAAGTTTCAGTAATTCTGAATAAGCAGCATGGTGAATGGAATCATTTCCAACTGGTGGGAGAAAAGCTTTTGAGTAGTTCCCATGTAAAATCACTGAACTGTTTACCAGTTGTGTAATTTTAAGCAAGTTATTTAATATCTCTAATCTTCCGTGTTCTTACCTGTAAAATGGAAATACTACTTACAGTACATCTTAGTGTTTTTGTGAGGATTAACTAAGCTAACACACAATATAAAGGAGTTTTATCACAGAGAGGTATGTTTAATATTTTTAAGCTAGCTACATTATTTTGAGAAGTATTTTTCCACCCACATTTTCTTGGTGAAATTCTTAGTGGCTCTCTCTTTCACTCTTAAAATGTCCTAGTTTGAATAATGCAATCACTTTGCTCTACCAAGGAACTAGCAAGCCTTATTTGAGCTCTGTAAGAATAGTGGCATGGTCAACTGTTAAGTAGGTCATCACCACGGCATAGAGAACACAAAGCACATATGCAGCACATTGACATGATAGGATTAAACAATTTGTGGTAGGTAAGATTTTCATTCTTTATTCCACGTTTATGAAGTCCAAACCTATGGAAACCAGTATAGTCCTGAGAAAACTGGGATCAGTAGCCACATGAAAGAAAATATATTTCCTATGACTAGATTCATCTTTTACCAGGTTCAGCTTCTAGGAATTAATCAAAGTTGAAAGCTGTTTATGAGTGTTCAATTAAAGCTATTTTATAATCAGTCCCTCTGGAAAGAGAAACCGTACTGGGTATCAAAAAGAATCTTGCAGTTGATAGATTTTGTTCAATAGTATCTTTAGAAGGTAGGTAAAGTGTTTGCTTGTAGTGTCTTTTCTAGGTTTTACAATCAGTTGACTGTGTCTGCTTCAGAGGGGAAGTTTTCCATTTTTGTTGAACACTTTTCTTGCCATACTGAGCCAATGAGTTTAGAGATTCTACAAAGATCTCAAGGCATTAATTATATAGATGAGTCCTCTTTGGGGGAATATAGGTTTTGCTTTAAAGAAAGCTTAGCATTTTAGAAGCTTTTGGTTATGACATTTTATTAACATTTTTAGAAAATTATTCCATGGCAAAAGAAAAGAACAAAATATATTTCCAATTTAAACAGCACATTGGTCTCAAAAAACTGAATTATTTTTTAAAATCAAGTTACTAGAGGGATTTGCCAAATGAAGAGCATCTAAAAATAGCAATAATAAAATGAACTAATACCAGCATATTTATTATATATTCCATTAGGAGGTCTACATTGACAATGAAATGTTTCTATGCTATATAAATAGTGAGAATTTTTAAAATAATGTAGAGGAAAATTGTGTATACAATGTGCTATTTAAATTACAACTCCTAAATATTATATATGTATTTTTCATGGAATCATATACATATTAGATTTTTTTTTACATATTAGATTTTTTTGATAAAATACTTTCTAAAAACAAACTTAACAGGTAGTGTAGCTATCAAATAAAGAACATCTACTCACCTCAAAGAACATCTACTAACCTCATGGGACAAGTTCCTTTGGAGAGCAGACCATATTGAGAAGAGAGGAAAAGCATTCTTTAATTTTAAGGTATTTATTTTGTTAATGAGTGGCCTGAAGCAAATTTGAAAAACTTACCTCAGGATTTGGAGGGTGGCACTACAGGGTTGGTGCTCAGAACACTGAGGACATGGTACAGAATGAGTGCTCTCTCTAGTACTTCTGAAGGAAAATACTAAGGCTGGTACTAGAGTTGCTGAAATTCAGACACTCAAGACTGGAAACAGTTGTTGTTGCTGATACCGATAGGGGTAACCAACAGAATGGACATCCTTTCCTTGTACCACGTTGCAGTCTTCCTCTGGGAGTTCCTCATGATAGAATCTAACCAGAGCTTAACTGGAAAATGAGTCTGACATGTGGCTGGATCACAGAATGACAGGACAGGGCAGACTATAGAAAGTGTATTTATTGCTGAGTGACAATGGATAATTGACTGGCACTGCTTTGTAACTCATGTTGTCAGGACTGGATGAGACAATGTGTGCAAAGTGCTGTCTCTGGCATATAGTTGATGCTTAATACCTACTAGGGGGTGTAACTAATAATGAAATACTTAGCAACTACCTATAATGCAAAGCACCTTAGTAAGTCCTGTGGCTGACACACAAGTGGCACATAGCCTATATTTCTATCGCTATTTAATAAACTACCCTCAAAATACAATGGCTTATAACAACAGGTGTTTTATTATATCTCATGAATTTGTAAGTCTGGAATTTGAGCAATACCCTGATGACTGGCTCTTTTGCTCTACCTGTCTATTACCAGGGTCACTTGATGGTGTTCAGTTGGTGGGAAAACCATAAGATGATTTCACTTATTTGTGTGGCACTTTGACAAGAAACATTTGTAAGGGAGAAAACAGTGGAGTACAAAGAACCATGAAGAAAATTTGGGGCATTATGGAAATACTGATTATCCTGATTGTGTTAATTATTTTATAGATGCATACTACTTCAAAACTGATAGCATGTAATATGATTACACGTCATTGGATACTTTATTATGCTTCAATTATTCTTTAATGCAACTTTTAAATAAAAGCTGAGAAATACTAGACATTACAAAATCCCAAACAATCATCAGAATCTCTTTATTTCTTAACTGCCTGACACATTTCACTGCTTTGCCCACATTTTTTGGCCTCACCACTCTTTGATCCTCCTTTTTATATGACAAACAATTTTGTAATATTAGTTTTTAGAAAGATAGAAAGGTAAGTCCATGTTTTCTCTAGAATGGTTAATCAAAGCCAATTTTGATAGTATAAAAGAATTTTTTAACTTCACAACTCATTATTAAGAATCTAAAATTTTTTACGTTAATTGGCATATTTGGGGAGAAAACTTTCTTTCATCTATAACTTCATGCAGACCTATTTGCCATTTTTAGAGCTGTTACAGGTTTGTGACCTACAAAAACAGAAGTTCTGCCAAATCTATTTTGTGTGATTGTCAGCATAAAGAAGAAAATATGTGGTGTATTATAATCACCTGTGTTGCATTATATATGTATATTCCTGACAGAAGAGAATTTCAATTTTGACTGGATATTGATGAGGAACACTAGGTGAATAATCATCTTATAGTTTCACACATCTAACAAGTGGAAAAATTCTCCAGAGAAGGCAAGCTCCTGGGTCCCTAAATTTAAAACATTTCTTTCTGCTCCAATAACACAGCTTTTGTTGCTCGACAGCATAGGGTGTCTTCATATCATAGAAAGACCTCTGGCTCTGCACCTCCTTGTCTGGCACCTCATAATACCAGATGAGTTGACTCAGTGTGTGCTATGAATATTCCTGGAAATGATCTATGGAAACTATTATGTGAGGACTACTAATAACTTCACAATATAAGAAAGTGACTGCAAACCCCATAATATATTCTGTTAAACCCAAGCCAAGTTTATGTCTATCACTTACTCAACTCTGATCACCAAATCTTAGAAACACTTGGGGCTACTTCAAAGTCATCTGACACACAAGGAGAATGGTGATGGAGAAGAGATAGATATCAGTGGTACCCATTTGTGGTTAAAATACCTTAATTTTGCAAGATTTACATATATATTTTATAAATATATGTGTGTGTATACGTGTATGTGATGAATTATTTTAAAGCTATCTATTCTCACATACCTCTTAGACATTGTACTGTATACTTTGAGAAATACATGTATCCTGGGCTGAACAACTGGTTTCCAGAATCCTATTGGACATAAGCTAGGTCAGATTTGAGCCATAAAAGGGAATGAAAAAGTTTGGGTTGTTTTATGTGAACATTTTATACACCAAAGGGCTTTAAAGCTTCCATTTATTCTTAGAAGGCCCTCTTTTGTCTACACTCACATACACATACCCTACTGCGGAGAGATATAGGCTCATTTGAAATTAATCTTTAATCAGACCTTATTTTTAAGCAAGAAAAAATGTTGGCGGACTTAAGACCGTGAATTTCTTAAAAGAATTGACAGAACGGGAGTTATGCAACAAGAAGGACTGTAGAGAACAAAGAAATCTGCCCACAGAATCAGGTGGTGCATACACTGCTGCTGCTAAGTCCTGCACTCAGCTTGCAGACCTGCCTTATCTTGTTGCCTAACCCTGGATACTGCTATTGCTGCCCTTGGAAATTCTTTGATGCTGCTGCTGCTATTCCTGTCACCTGCATCAAAGTATATTCCCCGTGGTGCATTCTCCTGTTTAGTGACTCTCTCCCAGTTCCAGGCTCAGAAGTAGTACATTGTAGATTGAGTGCTCATACCTGTGATACAAAGGAAATTAATAAATGTGCATCTGGCATTTTCAACATCTGTAGTTAAAGGCAGTACTACTTACTTTTAAGACTCATATGTGGGGAATTCCCCAAAAATAAGAACAGAATTCAGATTCTGGGCCTCACAAAAAAAGATGATAAATATTACAAAAGCATGTAACCACAAATAAAATACTGGTTCTTGCACTTCTGACCAATGGTGACCTGGACACTTAGCCTTTTCTTCTAGTAACATAAAAGATAAATGATCTATAAAATAAAGGTAATCACAGACATAATCATAGAAGGGTTTTTAAATAAAAGTTTAAAGCCAAAGCTGAGTCTAACATTTGTATGGAAACAAATAACCAAGTAATCAAAACAACTAAAAAATTACCTGGTAGAATTTACAGAGCCTGATTTTAAGACTTACTATAGAGCTACAGTAATTAAGATGGCAGTTAGCATGGTATTGACATAGTGATAGGTCACTGAACAATATATAGAATTCATAAATTGATCCACATATATGCACCTCAATTGACGTTTGACAAAAATAAAAAGTAATTTATTGGGGAAGGAGAATTTTTAACCAATACTGAAATAATGGGATAGTCACATGGAAAAAAAGACATTTCACCCCTATCACACTCCATATAGAAAAGTTAATTTCATATGTATCATAGTCTTAAACTAAAAAGCTAAATTCTAACATTAATTAAAGAAAACTGGGTGGCTCAGTCATTTAAGCATCCAACTCTTGATTTTGGCTTAGGTCATGATCTCAGGGTTGTGAGATCAAGCCCAGAGTCAAGCTCCGTGCTGGGTGTGAAGCCTACTTAAGGTTCTCTCTCTCTCCCTCTGCACCCCTCTATTTAAAAAAAGGAAAAAGAAAACACAGAAGAATATTATTACAACTTGGGTTCAAAGATTCGAAGCAGGATTCAAAAGGCAACAACCACAGAAGTAAAATTGAAAAACAGACTTCATCAAAATTAGAAATGTGTGCCCATCAAAAAGACATCATTTAGAAATGAATAGGCAACACTTGTGCCAGGAAAACATATTTGCAAAACCTATATCTGTCAGATGATCTAGTATATAGTATACAAAAACAATTTCTGAAACTCGACAATAAGAAGATAAATAACCCAGTAAACAATAGGTAAAGGCTGGAAGAAATACTTCACGGGAACACATCTAAATGGCCAATTCGCATATGAAAAAGTGCTCACCAAGATTTGACATCAGGGAAATGAAAATTAAAAATTAGAACCAGAATAAGCAGTAGTATGTACCTGCTAGAATAGTTAAAAAGGGAAACAATCCAGAAATGTCACTGTTATGAATTACTAGAGAGAAATAAAAATGTATTTCCATATAAACACAAAAGCATTTTAGAGCATTTCTTTCCATGATGGCCCCAAACTGGGTGGGATGGTGTTTTTTTTTTTTTTTTTTTTTTTTTTTTTTTATGTGTCAACTTGACTGGGCTACAAGATATCCACATATTTGATTAAACATTTTTCTGGATATGTCCATCAGGATATTTCTGGATGAGATTAACCTTTGAATACGGTAACCTGAGTAAAACAGATTGCCACCCTAACGTAGGTGGCCCTCATCCAATCCATTGAAGATTGACTAGAACAAAGGCTCAGCAAGGGAGAATTCTCGCTCTGCCTCTCTTTAAGCTGGGACATCAGTCTTCTCCTGCCTTTTGACTAGGACCTGGATTAGAATTTACATTGGCTCTTCTGGTTCTTAGGCCATCAGACTCAGACTGGAACTATATATCATTGTTCTCCTGGGTTAGAGACTCTAGCTTGCCAACTAAAGCTGTGACTTCAGAACTGGAAAATCCAAAGGACAAACAACACCAGAATAGATAAATTGTGGTATGTTCATACAGTGGAATACTACTCAGCACTCTAATGGAATAAAGTACTGATACCACAACAGTATAGATCAATTTCATATTATCTTGAATGAAAGTTGAACATACAGAGTAAATACTGAGTGATTCCATTTATATGAAGCTCTGCAAGAGGCAAAACTATAGTAAAGGAGGTCAAAACCAGGAAAGTTGTTGCTTCCCTGGGGTTGTAAGAGTTGACTGGGAAGTAGTATAAGTGATTAATAGGTTCTGTATTCTGATAGGAATAGGGGTTATACTCAAAGGTGTATGCATTTGTCAAATATCACTTAATGTTTAGGCATTTATAAAATATATGTCCACTGACTATATGAAAATCTAAGAACAGTTGTGAAAATCAGTCAGTTGGAAGATAAATAAAGGGCAGAAACACCAAAACCAGAAAAGGAAAGCCAGCAATGTTCAGTGATTTCTTTCCTAGAAATTGATATGAAATAGCATTTGTGCAGCATTGACTAACTTGAACTCTCACGTAACCCTTAACCCTTTTACAATTTCCTTTTTATGGATTAAATTTCAGTATTTTTCAGTACCAGGAGGTTGGAGTTCTAATTTAGGATCCATCCAATTAATCATAATATTACTGAAGTGATTTTATCTTTCTCTGGTTTTACCTTGTTTGTCTTTGTTTAAAACTCAAGATCAGGTTTCCCAAAGTCAGTTCTTAACAACAGAGATTTCAAGAAAATGTAGTACAAGTTACATTGTAGAAGGAGCAGAAGAAGAAGTGTTCTGAGGTCAAATATGTTTTTAGGCATAAAGAAAAGAAAATTATGTTTTTATGTCATCTCAGTCCTCGTCAGAACCTTTAATTCAGCAGTAAAAGTGGATCCAATCTACTTTCACATTTATAAGTGACTCATAAATTCTTTGCACAAGTTAGTTTATTTAATTTTTGTAACATAAGGCTAATTGTCCCTGTGTGTATGGTACTTACACCATCTTAAAAACAAGAAGGCTCGGGGAGAATGAGGCAAATAATTGTCAAAGGGCATTATTACTAGTAAAGAGAGTTGTGACTTAAAACCTAGCAGTTGGACTCAAGCCTGTGCCTGTAAGCACCATGTCTCACAGAAGATGTGGCAAGAGACAAGAAGAATAATTACATATCAAACAGGAGAAAAGAGGTAGCCTTGCCAACTCTTGAAAGGAAAACCAGCTTTCACTTACTCAAAGGGGAAATGTTTTCCAACGGTTGGACAAGTTTTCTGTTGAGGGTTGGCAATGAACAAGAAGTTCAGGAAAAATCTTGAAAATGTACTAAAATCCAGTAATCATAGGAGTACCAGAGATCCAGAAAAAGTGTTTGGCAGTGATGTGGAGGTAGCATAGGGGATTGGCTCAGATTGGGAGACATCACAAGCAGGACATGATGGGCGTCACCTGGATGGCTCAGTCAGTTGGGTGTCTGAATCTAGATTTTGACTCAGGTCATGATCTCGAAGTTCTGGGATTGAGCTCCATGTTGGGCTGCCCGCTCATTGGGGAGTCTGCTTGAGGACTCTGCTCCCCCTCCCCCAGCCCCTGCTTGCTCTCTTGTGTTCTCTCTTAAAAAAGGGGCGGGGGGAGACATCATGGGAGTTTCAGGGATAATAACAACTGAGAAGCTTGACCCTGGGTGTGACTGATGAAACAGGTTGATGAGGCTTGTGGGGAATGGTGCAGAAGAAGTCGAAAAGGAACGGACAGTGACATCTGGAGTGTAGATCCAGAATCCTTTGCTCACTGAGATGGTGGCAGCAGGTTTCCTTAGACCAAAGATAGTGGGAAAGGCCAGCTACTCCCTCAGGCTGTCTGGAGGATGGAGAAGATACAGGTGATACCATCCAAGGAATACAATCTTGGCAGAATGAAAGGATACAAACACTTTGGCTGGCAGAGCAGAGTTAGTTGGGATGGAAGAGAATAAAAAGAGCTGCCCTCACAAGTAGCAAGCTTTTCATATTGAAAATACTGTAAAACAGTTGCCAGAAAAGAAATGTTTTTGTGTGGAACTCTGAGGGCAAACAAGGTTATGTGGGTTTCTTAATTATTCAGAAAGCACAAGAGAGAATGTGATAAGTGAGAATGGAGAAAATCCCTGAGAGTTGGAATTCTATGAGGCTAAAACAGGGTTAGGGAGGCATAGCAACACAGCTGCTGAATATTTAGACTTAAAACAGTATTCATAGGAATTCTGAGCTTCCTAGCCCTTTGGACTGAATTCCTCATAAAGAAAAAGGGAAGGTAAAGTAAGGCATGTGGAGAGAGCTGAAGCTCAGGCATAGCTGTCTCCCTTGTCCTACTCTCTCCAGAACAAGTTTCAGTCTACAGAGATAGTGTTTTCCTCAGTCAGCTCTAGACTGGGCTAAAGATTCTTGGGGGATCTGAGTCAGTCTGAATTTCTCCTGAAGATCCTTTCTAGGCTTACTTTGATCTGGAGACCTCTGAAACTCATTGGATTTCTCCCAGAGTCACCCAAACTAGAAATGCGTTAAGGCTAGTTAGAACCCTTTGAAACTCCATGGATTAAATTTAGATACTCTTTTTTTTTTTTCTGTTCCCTAACCATCAAGAGTAATGAACTGAATCTTTTTTTTTTTTTTTATTTATTTATTTTTTTTATAAATTAATTTTTATTGGTGTTCAATTTACCAACATACAGAATAACACCCAGTGCTCATCCCGTCAAGTGTACCCCTCAGTGCCCGTCACCCATTCACCCCCACCCCCCACCCTCGTCCCCCTCCACCACCCCTAGTTCATTTCCCAGAGTTAGAAGTCTTTATGTTCTGTCTCCCTTTCTGATATTTCTCACACATTTCTTCTCCCTTCCCTTATATTCCCTTTCGCTATTATTCATATTCCCCAAATGAATGAGAACATACACTGTTTGTCCTTCTCCGGTTACTATGGCCAAGTTTAAAAAGGGTGTTGCCTGAGTTCTTCTCTGGGATTTTGATAGAATCTTGTCTCACATTTAGATCTTTCATCTATTTTGAGTTTATCTTTGTGTATGGTGCAAGAGAGTGGTCCAGTTTCATTCTTCTGCATGCGGATGTCCAATTTTCCCAGCACCATTTATTGAAGAGACTGTCTTTCTTCTAGTGGATCGTCTTTCCTCCTTTATCGTATATTAGTTGAGCATAAAGTTCAGGGTCCACTTCTGGGTTCTCTGTTCTGTTCCATTGATCTATATGTCTGTTTTTGTGCCAGTACCACACTGTCTTGATGAACACAGCTTTGTAGTACAACCTGAAATCTGGCATTGTGATGCCCCCAGATATGGTTTTCTTTTTTTAAAATTCCCCTGGCTGTTTGGGGTCTTTTCTGATTCCACACAAATCTTAAAATAATTTGTTCTAAGTCTCTGAAGAAAGTCCATGGTATTTTGATAGGGATTGCATTATACGTGTAAATTGCCCTGGGTAACATTGACATTTTCACAATATTAATTCTGCCAATCCATGAGCATGGAATATTTTTCCATCTCTTTGTGTCTTCCTCAATTTCTTTCAGAAGTGTTCTGTAGTTTTTAGGGTATATTTTGAGAACCATTTGAATGGTAAATGGTTCTCCAACCTTTTATTTTCAGGTTGTAGGTGTCCTTCTGTCTAAAATGAGTCTCTTGTAGACAGCAAATAGATGGGTCCTGTTTTTTTATCCAGTCTGAAACTCTGCGCCTTTTGATGGGGTCATTAAGCCCATTCACGTTCAGAGTTACTTGAACTTCTTCTTAAAGGGGAGTTTTAAGAGTCCCCCTTAAAATTTCTTGCAGAGCTGGTTTGGAGGTCACATATTCTTTCAGTTCCTGCCTGTCTTGGAAGCTCTTTATCTCTCCTTCCATTTTGAATGAGAGCCTTGCTGGATAAAGTATTCTTGGTTGCATGTTCTTCTCATTTAGGACCCTGAATATATCCTGCCAGCCCTTTCTGGCCTGCCAGGTCTCTGTGGAGAGGTCTGCTGTTACCCTAATATTCCTCCCCATGAAAGTCAGGGACTTCTTGTCTCTTGCTGCTTTAAGGATCTTCTCTTTATCTTTGGAATTTGCAAGCTTCACTATTAGATGTCGAGGTGTTGAACGGTTTTTATTGATTTTAGGGGGGGATCTCTCTATTTCCTGGATCTGAATGCCTGTTTCCCTTCCCAGATTGGGAAAGTTTTCAGCTAGGATTTGTTCAAATACATATTCTGGCCCTCTGTCCCTTTCGGCGCCCTCGGGAACCCCAATTAAACGTAGGTTTTTCTTCCTCAGACTGTCATTTATTTGCCTTAATCTGTCTTCATGGTCCCTTAATTGATTGTCTCTTTTTTCCTCAGTTTCCCTCTTTGCCATTAACTTGTCTTCTATGTCACTCACTCGTTCTTCCACCTCGTTAACCCTCGTCGTTAGGACTTCTAGTTTGGATTGCATCTCATTCAATTGATTTTTAATTTCTGCCTGATTGGATCTAAATTCTGCAGTCATGAAGTCTCGTGAGGCCTTAATGCTTTTTTCTAGAGCCACCAGTAGCTGTAGAATAGTGCTTCTGAATTGGCTTTCTGACATTGAAGTGTAATCCAGATTTTGTAACTCTGTGGGAGAGAGGGCTGTTTCTGATTCTTTCTTTTGAGGTGAGGTTTTCCTTCTAGTCATTTTGCTCAGTGCAGAGTGGCCAAAAACAAGTTGTATTGGAACACGGGGGAGTATCACTGGTCCGTCCAGCTGGTCTTCTGGGGGAGGGGCCTGCTGTGCTGATTTTCAGGTGTTAGCACTTGGGGGAGCTGCTCTGCCCCTGCCTGCTGCAGGGCTCAGCGGGGGTTGTTTACCCCGTGGGGCCCCAGGAGGAACAGCCGCAGTTGCTATGGCAACTCTGGAAGCCTGGATTCAGCCTCCGCAGGAACTACGGGGCTCGGGGCTCTCGGTTCTCCGTCCGCAGGGCCTGGAGGCTCCGGGGCGGGGCCGCTGATCTGCTCAGCTCGGGGCAGGAGCGTCCTCGCTGTCCTGGGCCCTCCCGGCCTCTGCCTGTCCCGGGGGAGGCCGGATCCTGGGCTGTGTCCCGGCGCCCTGTGCTCCGGGGCCTGCGCTGGTGGATTCGCGCTCCCGCCCCGCAGCCCCCTCCGCGGAGCCGCCGCCCGAGCCCCTCCGAGCTGCTCCGGTCGGTCCCGCCGTGCGCGCTGCAGCCCTTAGGGAGCTCGGAGCACTCTCCTGCGCTCGCAGGTGTCTGTTAGTGTCCCCGGGAGCCCGAGGGCATCCCCGCCCTCCTGGGTCCTGCTCCACCTCCCTGCGAGCCCCTTTCCGCCCGCCCGGGAAGGTTGGTGCAGCTCCTGCTCCTCCGGGACGGGGCTCTCCTGTCCTGGGGACACTCGCCCCGGCCTCAGCCCGGCTCCTCGCGGGGCCCCTCCCCCTCGGAGGCCTTTTGTTCCTTTATCTCTTTTTCCCCGTCTTCCTACCTGGATAGAAGCGCGGACTCTTCTCACTGTAGCATTCCAGCTGGTCTCTCTTTACATCTCAGGCCGAATTCGTAGATTTTCAGGATGGTTTGAAGGTTATCTAGGTATTTTGGTGGGGACAGGTGATTTGGGGACCCTGCTCTTCCGCCGTCTTGCCCCTCCCTCTAATGAACTGAATCTTGACTTATTATCTCTTTCCTACTTTTAAGACCAAGATTCTAAAAAACAAAAATCATAGAAGTTGGATTGATATTGACTTTCAGAAAATTAATGCCCTAAATGTGTTTCAGAGGATTTGATATCTTGTAGGAAATCTGTTTTCAAAAAGTGAAACATCTTCAAAATTACGCTAAACCCCCAAGCACATTTATTCAACTAGAAGAGATGCAAATTTTCTTAAATTGGGTTCAATCTGAATGTTAGCAGAAGAGCATGGGAAAGTAAAATGATCTGATTTAAGTTGATGAATAACTGTTTTATTTTTAATCTAAGAAAGTTGATAGGAAAAGAGATGGATTGAGAGTGAATAGAAACAAGTTAAAAGGATAATTATGGATGGAAAAAGATATGTCATTCAGACCAGGTTCTTACTAAGGAAAAGATATGTATTTGAAACATACATGAAAGAAAAATAGCCCTAGTAAAATTGAAGAGTGGAGAATTAAAGAGAATTTATCAGGAAATGGGGGATTTTATATCACTATTTCCTTTTTGCATTTAATGTGAAGTCAGGAAAAAAAAGAGCTGCCTAGGGCATAAAGCATATTTCTTAGCGTAGCTGTGGAAGAGACCATTGTAAGAAAAAGATTGGAACATCCTAAGGCAAAGCAAGTGTAAGTACCAAGTCCAAATAACTGTGATTCATGACTCTGAAAGGACAAGAAAATAGGAAGAACAAAGTCATGCTTTGAATTAATTGCTTTTGCCATATCTCAGAAGCTGGATGAATACGCTACCTGGCTCTTTTACAGTGGAAAATGACACAAGAAAATTATTCTTAATTGGCGTATGAGAAGGGAACATGAAATTGCAGATTGGAAGTGTTTTTTTTTTTTTAATTCAGTGAGGTTAGAAAGAATCTCAGGATGATGTTACAGAAGGAAAATAAGAAACAGAATGGTGAGAGGGAGAAACCAGTGGATACCTTGCAAAAAAATGACATAATTTTATAATTGGAAAATGCTTCAGAACTTATGGACTCCAATTTTCTTACAGTTTATCAGAGAGAGCAGAGTTCAGAGCTCTAATCTGGTTCCTTGGGCTCTCATCTCATTGGCCTCTGGCCACTCGACTACTTTCCCTTCTATCCGGAGGTCTCTGCAAAGGTAATAATAGGGTTCTTTGTGCAAGAAGATGCCTAGAAATTATTGTTAGAACATAGGTGTTCCAAAGCCTATCCCTCAGCCCTTTTTGCTTCTACTCTTCAGAGCAAAGTTAAATTTAACTTTTTAAACTTAATTAAAATTGAACACACCCCCAAATCCCGTGTCTTAGTCATAACAGCCACATTTCAAGTGTGTAATTGCCAAATGGGGCTGATGATTACCCTATTGGCCAGTGTAGACAAAGACAATTCTTGTTATCACAGGAAGACCTGCTGGAATCAGACAGCACTGTGTAAGTGACTGTGGTTATATTCCAGCCTGTGTGGCTTTTAGGTGTGATTTTTACCTAAAATTAAGGCATCTCTTCTATTTTCCAGAGAGTTGTCCATAGGAGTCAGCAAATGTAAACTTTAGTTTTTCCTCTACCATAAAACAATGGACTAGTGATGTCATCTGTATTGATTTCTATGTTTTGTCTTCATCATCCGTAAAACAGAGAAAATAGATGTTTGCTACTCACAGGTCTGTTGAAAAGGCCGACCAGAAAGCTGAAAAATATCCTATAATAACGAAATTTATTACTATTGTGATGATGATGATTAAAGAGGATGTCACGTTTTAAAACCCATTTAAAAGAAAACGTGGGCTTGGCTTTTCTTTACTCCACTTTAAAAAATATTTGCCATTTTTGGAGTCCTAGCTACTCTTCTGCTGTTTTTAATAATGTTAAGAGTAAGCAGTGATGCAAGTCTTATATATCCATTTCTTTTCTGAAAAAAATATATAAACTAATATTTAGGTTAAGGATAAAGGCCAGAGTTGGAAACAGATCTGACTGGAAATTTTAGAGTTGACACACAAAGTTAGATTATAATTGAAAAGGCTCTGATCTCACAGAACCATATTAATGACATATTTGTTCCCCAAACCAGCAATTTTAATTAAGGAAAAGCACAGACAGGGAAGCTCACTTTTACCTATGCAGGTAATTGGTAATGCAGCTAGCCAATTACCTGCAAAATACTGGAATAGTGGACCCTTGATCCAAAACATTTGGAAGCTACCAGACTCTGGAAAATTGGCTTAAAGGCAGCTTTTAGCTAAAACTACAATCATATACTTTGAAAGGCTCCCTTTCTTCTTTTCCACTCATCCATCTGACATACACCATCTGTCAGATCATGCTGGGTCTCCTCTGTCAGCCTTCCGCTCATCTTAAAAGAGAGACGGCTTTTGAAGGTTTTTATTTCTCATGAATTTCCCCATGAAAATGCAGAGGGTTTCTTCCTGGTTCAACATTACATTTCTTTCTATAGAAGATGAGGAGCTAGTGTCTATCCACAGGAGTAGTGACTCCCTCAGGCTAACCAATCCATATGATTGATCATAGACATACCCTGCGCCATCAAGGACCTGCTCAGGAGGTCTGTATTAGTGCTTCTCAACGTTTAATATGCATAAAATCTCCCGGGGATATTGTTAAGGTGCAGATTCTGATTCGGCAGGTCTAGGGTGGGACCTCAGGTTCTGCATTTCTATTTGACAGGTGACACTCATGCTGCTGGTCCATGGACCATATTTTTAGTAGTAAGAGTAGAAGGTGTTAGAAAAAGTTTAACCATTTGAAGTGATTTCAACAACAAATAAAAACAGTGATAATCATGTAATTTGTTTAGCTCTTTAAAATATGATTTTACATGTGTTATCTCAGAGTACAGTATGCTGAAATTAGATGCTCTGGCTATATTGCTGTTTACTGACCTAAAACTTAGTGGCTAAAAATAATGACATTTATTTATTTTATTCACTGACTTGACATTTGAACAGGGCTCAGTGGGCACAGCTTGTCTCAGCTCCACAAGACATCACTGGGGGAAGCTCAAATGCTGGGGAATGGAGTCATCTAAAAGCCTGCTCATTCATTTGTCTGATGGTTGATGCTGGAAGACAGCTGTCACCTCAGCTAGAACTGTGTTCAGACCATCTACACATGGCCTTTCCATGTGGCTTCTTGACTTCTCCATAGTATGGCAGCTGTGGTCCGAGGATGGGATCTCATGAGAATCAGGTGGAAGCCTAGTAACCTTTAATCTTTTAGCCTCAGAAGTCACATAGGGTCACTTGTGGCATAGTTACAGACTTGGCCATATTCAAGGAAGAGAAAGACCACTCCTCAATGAAAAATAGTTAACATTGCATTTTAAAAAGAGGGTTTTTTTTTTTTTTTGGTGGAGTGTACTGGTTTGGCCACCTTTGGGAAATGTAATGTTGCAGCAAGTAACATGATTCGATTTTATTGATGACTTTGACCATTGACAGGGGTATCACTCATTACAGGATTCGGTTGACATAAGACAGCTTAGAGGTCTATTTAAATATGTTACTTGGATTTTTTAAAAGTATAGAGAGGCATACATAGGTATATATAATGAAGTGTAGTATTTAAGAATGTGGGTTTGGGCCCCAGCTTCCCTATTTCCCAACTTTATACTTTTGGACTAGTTGCCTAATAATTATTATCTTTGCTTCCCTTTGTTAGTAAAATGTGGATTTTTCTGTCTGAAACAGTTCTTGGCATGCTTAAATGAATAAAAGTTTGTAAAGCACCAAGTCTCCTTCCTGACTGATAATAAGTACTTAAGAAATGATAACATTTTTATTACCATTGTCATTTCTACTGCTATTACCATTAAGAAAACAACAAGCCTTCTTTTTCCTTTTTTCATTAAAGTAAATGCATTTTTGTTTGTCTTTCCCTTGCCCTTTATCCCATTATGATTAAATGGTATCACTGAAAAAAAAATTTGACGTAGGTTAGAGCTAGCTATTGCAGGAAGAACGAAAATATGACAGCGTCAATGTTCTTTAGTGATACTTGATATATATGGAGCTTCAGAGAAAATGCAGTTTTAGAATTGACTCCAAAAATGCATATCTGTGTATTAATGCCTTGATTTGATTTCTAGATCTTGCTGGCGAAGACAATGAAATTATTTCTTTATTCCGTTTATTCTGTAGAACCTAGTGAGTGATCTGCATAGGTTAAGTGATCAGTAGATTTTATACATGGATTAACCGATTTTTAATTGCAACTCATTCTTGCTATTCATAAAGGAACTCTTTAGTAGTGTTTTAGGTAAAAAAATAAGTAACATAAGGGTGATTTTCCATAATCGTCAAAAATCCAATACTTCATTCCAGAGTTAATATTATGTCACACTAGTTATCTGATCTTTTGGTTGTGTTCCTGGTTTTAATTATGAAACCAGTGAGTGAGGATGGGTTCAATCAGCATCCAAAAAAGAGATAATGCATTTGAGTGAGGAGAATTGCTTAGTCTTTGTTCACAGATTCTCTAGTCTCTTCCAGAGCTACTGATAGCGAATTATGTAGAGTCAAATCCTTGAAATAAAATGAGCATTGGTGATGTATGGAGAATCTGTAATATCTATGTATGTTAAAAAATACCTCATTTGATGATAAATTCAGTGTGGTGGAGGCATTTCTAATATCACTGATTTTTCTCTGGTTTCTTACATTTTCCTATTGGCTTATGAACAAATTATTTTGTTCCCAAAGAAGAAAAACAAAAAAATGACTTCCTTTCTCCCACAAACACATAAATGAAGTCATAATTGAAAACAAAAGAAAAAGAAGAGGTGAAAACTAGCCAATATTATCATTAGCTTCTTTTACTTGTTAATGTATTATGATATAAAAAAGTGCCTCTGTGCCACCTACTTCATAGTGAGAATTCCACTGTAATGGACTCTAAATACACAGATGCCTGGCTGCTGGACAGTACTGCACTTGCCAATTCAGTGAAAGAGATTTTATTTTTAAAAAATAGTCGTTTCTGACAAGTTGCAGGAGGCTGTGAATGCTAGATCGAGTGTTTTTGCTCCTCTTACATCTGTATTTTCACTGGTCTCTAGCTGAGAACAATATATTAAGGAGTTATTTAATTTCTGTTCAAATCTAGATAAGCAAATCTAAAAATCCCCCAAAAACAAAAGTATTTTACTCCTCTTTGTTGCATATGTTTTCTTTTTTTTCATAATAAATTTGTTTTTTATTGGTGTTCAATTTGCCAACAAATTGTTGGCACATATATGCCAACAATTGTTATTCTGTAAATAACACCCAGTGCTCATCCCGTCAAGTGCCCCCCTCAGTGCCCGTCACCCATTCACCCCCACCCCCTCGCCCTCCTCCCCTTCCACCACCCCTAGTTCGTTTCCCAGAGTTAGGAGTCTTTATGTTCTGTCTCCCTTTCTGATATGTTTTCTATATACAGCTGAACCAAATGTCAGGGCATACTGGTATTCCCATAAAAATTGAGGAGATTTAGAAATCATCACTTCTGAATTTTGAGAAATGATTTATTCTTTATTTAAAAACCTCTACTGTTCTCCCTTTCAGATTATTTCTTTCAATTCATCACTTTGTCTGTTTTAAATGGTTAAATATGTATAGCTTTTAACCCATCTTTCTTTTAAAAAAAAAAAGATTTTATTTATTTATTCATTAGAGACACAGATCGAGAGAGGCAGAGACATAGGCAGAGGGAGAAGCAGGCTCCATTGCAGGAAGCCTGATGTGAGACTCGATCCCAGGACTCTGGGATCACAACCTGAGCCAAAGACAGATGCTCAACTGCTGAGTTACCCAAATGTCCTGTTAACCCATCTTTCTTTTTCTTAATTTACAGTTTATTTACAGATTTTGTTTTCTTCTTTTTAACCCATATTTCTGAAAGTGTGTTCTAATGAATATAGATCCATTCTTATATTCATGTTATGTGGAGAAAAAATTTGTTGAATTAGTGAAGTTGAGGAGTCAGTAAATAAATAGATTAATTAATTAATTAATTAATTAATGTAAGCAGGACTTATGCTGCAGTCCGTCTTGAGGCTCTGTTGCCCTCGAGTATAGTAAGAACCTCCAAGAATCTTTGATACACATTGGCAACTTGGCCCTTGCCTCTACTGACAGTATTTTTGGGGAAGGTCACCACTGGTTCCCAACCTGCCAAATCTAGGGCACATTTTTAAAGATGCCATTATTGGAGTTTAATTGACACCATTTGTTATTCTTGATTATTAAAATTGTCTATCCCTTTGGGTTCTTGGTACCAAATTCTTCTGATTCTATAGTATATCTTACTATTATCATGTCATAATTATGTGTCTTACCATATCACGTATACTTACTATGTCCTACCATATCTTCTTCACAAACTCCCCTTGTGTTCACCATTAACTAGAGCTGTTTTATCAGGCTATCTCCTCAGACTACTCACCATCTTGCTCTATACCCTCTTCTTGTATCTTCTATCTGCTATAATTTCAACATCTAACTACTGCTTATATTTTTATCTTAATTCTAGATGTCTTGGTTGCACTTCACATTCATTCCTAGCTTCACAATCAACTCTCCGTGGTACATGTTTACCTTAATATATTACAGAAATCGCAAACTCAGCATGTCTAGAAATGAATCAGTTAGCATCTCATTCTAAGTCCTATCCTTTATCCAAATCTAACCTCTGTATTTTCTATCCCAACATCACTGTCATCCCAGTTGATCAAGCTAGAAACCTAGGACATAGTCTTGACTTCCACCATTCACATATATCCCACACCACATTGAATTTCAAAATTGACTTCAATTAAATGTGGTTGATTCTGATGCAATGTGCTAAGTATTATAAAATAATAGCTAGAAGGCTATGTGTTACAGAGGAAAGAAAGGCATTGTACCTTTATAAGGCTTTTCTCTTCTTCTTTCCTATGTCCATCCTAATTCAGCCCATCTGCATCTCTTATCTGAACTAGTAGAATAGCTTCTTATCCCTTATTTAACTTTGTCCCACTCAAACATATATCTGACCATGCCACTGCCCAGCTTAAAGCTTTACAAGGGTTTCTTATCACCTAAACCTCCTGATCAAGAGCTCATCCTGGTCCACCTGTCCAGCCTCATCTCTTCCCCTTATGTTCCATTAAACGTGAACTGCTTGTTATTTGCCACATTCGGCACACCACTTCTCATCTTCATGGTCTTGTTCATGTTTTCTCCTTTAATTAGAGTGTTCTTTCTTCCCACAGTCTCTCCTTCATCTCTCAAGACCCACTTGAGCAATCTTTAATAGGGCCTTTCCCCAGGCCTTCCTTCCAAAGACTTTACAAGCAATCCCTTTCCTGTTCTTCTATGTGCATAGCTGTATTAATAAAATTATATTTCAGTAATTATTTCTTAATACCTGTCCTTCATAGTGGATATAAGGTCTTGGAGAGCTGAGTTTTCTTTTTAGCCACTTTTTCTTAGTATCTAGTACAGTAAAGAAAATTCCATTTACTCGTTCATTCATGTATTCATTCAGCATTTTGTATTGAAGACATAAAAAGATGCATTAGAGTCCTCCTTTCAAAGAGTTCACAGTCCAGTGGAGAGTCAGGAAAGTATACAGATGTCTCCACTACAATGTGATAAATGCTGTAGAATGGAACCTAGAAAGCTATGTAGCACAGAGGGGAAGAAATCTAAAATTTCCACTAACTTGGCCAGACCTATCAGAATACAGAAATAATATAAAATAAAACAAGTGTGCAGAGACAATATAAAATAAAATAATGTGTTAAAAATCATTTTGTATGATTTACTTATTTTTCATCTCATTCTCTCCTCAGCTCCTTTTATTTGATTCTTAATTATAATAAATAGAAAATGGTGTTTGTATGAACCAGGGGGGATGAAAGCCTAATTTATAAAGTGCTGATTATTGCCTGGGTACATGAATCACTTTCTCTTGGCTAAAATTCCTGGCGTGGCCTACTACAGCATCTTCAAGGAAGAGGTGATGGCATGGTTTTCTGTGGTGGAGCATACAAAGTTACCCTTTAAAAGGAAGCTCTATGTTTTCTCCTTTTACCATGCTTTATGCATTGAGAAAACAAATTGATCAGTTTTAGCTAAATATGATCCAAAATGGTTGCTTAACCACTTACAAATGGACACTTTGTGAATTGTCTGAAAAGTTGAGTAAAGTATCAGCACTAGAGATTCCAGGGACTAATCATGGACTAATCATGCCCAGCAAGGGTACTGGTATGTGAAATAACTGTTTCTAGTAACTGATGGCCTCTGTTAAATGACATAGTTTCCTGTTTGAAAGTTTATGTTCATATCCAGTTGGGAAAACTGAACCTAGGGAGTATGTAACTTAGCTTTTAAAAGAGCACCAACAGATCTTGGAAAGAAATACTTTTTAAGCAAAGAAGAGAAAAAATCGAAATAGAAAATAGGTGATACTTTCATCACAGAACAAGCGATACAAGCATGACTTGTTTAAGATGTCAGGTTTTATGAGTTCCAAAATAGCACTATTAAGTGTTTAATGATCTTCTTCTGAAGACAGAAATGAAATGTCCCATCAACACATGGATTTGAAAGTACTTGTTCATTTGTACGTAACATTTTGTGTCTATCACTTAGTCTCCTCTAGTTTTTTCTCTAGCATGAAAAATATAAAAATAAGCCAATCAAGCAGGATTGTTCATTTAGTTCCTTTTGTATCTTTTGTCACAGTTTGAAGATCGACAATTCCATTTCTTTACCTGGTAGCTTGTCAAGTTCTGAGAATTGAATTCCATCTCCTCGTTTCAAAATGTTCTGAAAATAAAAACAAATGTGTCTTCACATTGCAGATGTTCATATCTTTACTGTATTTGTCAAATCTGTTGACTAAATATTTTCTAATTTTTACAAAAAATAATTACATATGTTCTTGACTAAAAGAGAGAAGAGGCAGTAATTTCTTAAAAACTGTTTAATATCGTTGAGTAAATGCCTATAAATTCAGCATATAGCATATTTCTCACAACTTTGATTTTAATAGTAGTAAATGGAGGTACTGAGACTGTGGGAATACAACTACTCTTGGTTGATAATTTGTCACATCTAAATACTGGCTTTCCCAAAGCTAAAGAATTTGGCCAAATAGTATGCTTAAACCAACACTAACACACCTTTTTGTCCAGGACTCTTTTATTACAGTGTTTACAATTTCTTTGTAGATATAATAGCCATAATTTTCTCCTCACCATTTACTTGATTCCTACCCAGATACCATTATTTAAAACATCCCCTCAAATTTTTTCCATTGAATGTTTCCCTGTAACACAATAATAAAATAAAAGTTCAGAAGAAAATAGGGTTCCATGATCAAATAAATTTGGAGTATGCTGCTAATACATACTACACCTTTGAAAATTCATAAAGCAGGCTGCCATATTATATGTTCTAACACATTTTATAATAAAGGAAATTTTTAACTTATTAAGTCCCAAATTTTCCAAAATAACTTGATGATAGAGTGTTTATAAACTTATCCTGGGAGATAATGATCAATGAAACACACTTTGAAAAACAATGCTATATCATATATGAGATAATTGTAATTGTCACCAGAATTAAGAATTTGCTCACCATCAAAACTTTCTAATTTCTCGTTTTTAGTGGTCTCCTTTGGTAGAGATTGAGTCAACATAAAATGTATACTGATCCTTAATTAACAGTGTATACTGGTTTCAGAGGAACCAAAACCAACCTTTCAAGGTGCTTTCATAGCTATCACCATGAGTGGATCTTCTATAAGCCCTTTCCACTTTTCATAAGGTCTGTGATGTCTGAATGATTGACTATATGCTAAGGTTTGTGAATGCCATGGGTATAAACCCACTCCTTACTACTTTTCCTGTTAAATTCCCTGGCCAGATACAGGATGCTATTTAAATACCCTAACACTGCAGAATCATTGCTGGCAGAGTATGGTAGGCAAGGAAAGTGTATACATATCCATAAGAAGTATCTAGCCCAGGAAGAACAAGTTTTCTTGATAGACTCAAAAAAATAATGAACCTATGACCAGGTTCCCTTGAGTCTTGATTCCATCTACACTGATCTCTAACTTTGGTAGAGTGGGCATTGAACAGTAATAGTAGTCCAATCAGCTATGTTATAAAGAAGTCCATTTCATCAAGCACTTGTAAACTTAGATTTCAACCATCATGACCACTTTATTTATGAGCTTTTGAACCAAGGACAAGAGTGTCCATTTAAAGAGATTTACATCCAGAAATAGATCATCTACCTACCCGACTGTTGAGAGTCTCTTCTGCAGCTGGTATTCTTTGATGAACATTCACATGAGATATAGATATCCTTACATTCTATACCCATTCTAAGAAACTTATTACCAAGTGTCTTTTGGAGAATTTTTTTTCAAAGCTTCAATCTCATTATTTCCAAGTCCCTGACCAACCTTTGGCAAAGAACAATCTTATGTGTTGCAGTCTTCCACTTCCACCTAGGGAGAATATCATGTGGGACCATTTTTAAACCAGTTCAGATATGCTTTTCCTAGTTCACTAGTTTTAAGGAACTGAAAAAAGTGAAGGAAGAAATGACAGGCCGAGTGGATGCGCTGGTAGTATTAATCATCTGTTCATAACACTTCGTGGTGCCTTCTTGAGGCCTAAACTGAGCCTGACTGGGTATGAATCATAGCCATTTGATGATGGGGGTATGGTTGAGCATGTTTCAGCATTTAGAGAATCAAATAATACACTTTATGTCGCAGAGCTCTGGTCTCATGAGCATTTGGTGCCCCAAGGGCAGACATGGAGTTTCTACCAGGATCTACTTGTAATAATAATTGAAAATATGAATATGGTATTGTACTACTTGTCAGATACTTTCACAAACACTTTGTATATATTAATTACTTAAATCATCACAGTGACACTATGAAGCTAGTGCTATTATTTTCCCTATTTTTCAGGCACAAAATATGGCATGGTTTAAGTATCATGTGGGTGGTCATACAGCTATTAAGGGAGAGATCTAGGATTCAAACTCAGAGAATCTGACTCCAAGGATTACACACTTAACTCTTCATTGCACCATGCAGCCAGGTGTGATTTATTGAAAGCAACTAGTTATTTGAAGAAGCAGGCATGACTTTGCTTTAAAACCCCCAAGGTTACTCTTGTGATTGTCTTTTTAGGGCCTGCCACAGATTCTCTACTGTATTCCCTTCTGTCACAGTCGCTTTGAGCGGGGTCATAAAGTTCAAGTGGTATTAAATTCTAAGTATCTGGGATTCTTATGAGCTTCCAAGTAACTCTTAAAAATTTACAAATCAAGCATTAAAACTAAATAACATTATGTCAAAATAATATTGCTCAATAAGCTATCACTACATATATTTCCTTTAAGTAATTGTCCAATTTTTTTTCTATAATTGCTTATTTATTAACCAAACCATGGCCTTGATTTCATTAACTGTAACCTGCCACTCTCATTTCTTTGCCTCTGAATTGATAACAAAATGCAAAAAAAAAAAAAGTCTTTATCACAGGAAGATCTTCTCTCTCATATTCTCTTTTTAACATACTGTTCTCTAGTCTGCATTAGGATGCCATGGCTGACAAATGTCTCATACAATAACGGACTGTTTGCAAATCTTAGGGGCTTTACACTCAAAGAGAGGATGAAGATATTGCTCTAATTTTTGTCCTTCTGTCTTTAAAATACAGCTTTCTCTAACTTCCATAAGCAGGACAAAAAGTGGACAATTTCTATTACTTAGGACAACTACTTAAAGCCCTCTCCCTCAAGATTCAGAAAGAAGTTGATTTTTTGAATTTGAGAACAGGGTGTGACAGTCCAAAATGTTTTCAAGGAGCTCAACTTTCTGGTTTCTTTTTATTTCACAGCTTTTAGCAGTTTAATTTCAATAAGAATGTAAATATAGAATATCACAGCCAAAACTACAAATTTGTTGGATTATCTTAGCAGAGCTTTCTTACCATTGACTTGCCTATCAGTTTATCACCGTCAGGATTTTTCCCACCATGGCCAGTTGATGCCAAGTCATGGTGCCTACCCTCAGCCTTGCCTTGATCATTGAATCAGTCCTCACTAGTATTTCATAGTCTTGGAAGCCAAATCATCAGACATTTAATCTCATAAATTGATCAAATTACATTACAGATAGTTGTGTGCATGTCTTTTTCACTATATTTTGAGTTATCTTAAAGTAGAATCATGTCCTAGTCACCTTTGAAATTCCTACAGTTTCATATGTGTTAGAACATCATAACAACACAATTAATACTTATTGAGTTAAGAGAGACCTGGAGGCAAAACCTACACCTTTATAGATCATTTAATCAGCAATAAAAGAGGAGGTGATTCAGTCCAGTGTTGGTGTCATTTGGAGAGACCTCAGATTCTTGCCCATAGGCAGTTTCCTGCTTGCCATATTGTCAGCCAGACATGTAGGGACAAACATTGTGCTTATTTGGTAATTTGATGCTGAATTTTGTGAGTGAGGTGTTGTGATTTTGTATCAGAGTTTGATTTGCAGTTGCCTTGGAAAACAGTGCTTACAGAATGTCAGTTAAGATGTGTATAAAGCTTTTCTAGTATAGCATCTTCTAATTTTTGTGGATCTGTTCTATGACCTCTTGTCATACCAAAAAAATTGAAGACAAATGATCCTTCTTGCCTTTTTTGAGATTTATTCTTCTAGTTAATGTTGTATTAAACTTTGGGAAGAAAATTTATTTCCTCAAGATCAATTATTCCTTAATTTATACATCTCTTTTTTAAAGATTTTATTTATTTATTTATTTATTTATGAGAGACACAGAGAGGCAGAGACATAGGCAGAGGGAGAAGCAGGCTCCCTGCAAGAAACCTAATACAGGATTCAATCCCAAGACCCCGGGATCATGACCTGAGCCTAAGGCAGATGTTCAACCACTGAGCCCAGATGCCCCTATACATCTACTCTATAATGGGCACTGATAGGTAGTAGATGCTAGAAGGGCAGGATGGAAGTACAAATATTAATAACATAAAAATTTATTTTTTCCTAATCACCTCCAAGGAGCTTTTGCTTTAGTAAGTGGTAGACTATAGACTCTGGCTCTCACTGCTCCAGTTGTACCAATAATTTCCAGATTGGATTTTTCTTTGGGGGAGGGGTGCTATGTTTAGTGGAATACTCATGCACTCGTGTGACCTGTATAGAATTAGTGGGAGATGAATGGTAGAAGTAGATTTGTACAGAATTGTACCAAATGGTTCTATTCTAGAACCTCTTTGTCAAGATGTCAAAAACAAGACTGGTGTCTTGCATCCCTATTTTTATCATGGTAGGTTATCAGAATAATAAAATATAAACTATAAATTAATGGAATTTGATATCCAAATTAAATGGTCACATAGTCATAGAATTAAACAGTACTTTTTAACAGAAACGCTGTTCTTTTCAAACATTTTCTTCAGTGAGTATATAGTCCTTTCTCATTTATTCAAAGTTTGTTGCAAGCTCATCCCATCTTATTATTTATACTAATAGGGAAATACTGTTAGATTTGTGATCTTATGTTGCTAAGTTATATATCTACTGCATTACCACAACTCCCATGACATATCTGAACTCCTTCTGAGTATTTGAAAAGCTGCTTCTGACATTGGGACTCTTAGTGAACTACTTTTTTCATCATTTTTTATCCTATAATACATGCCAAATCATGGATTTTAAACAGATAATCTTTACTGTAAACCTTGTCAATAAAAAGATAATCAAGAGTAGTGAATTGTCACAAGAACATATCAAGGGTGAAATTTCATGTTGGTAAAATATTGTTTTTTTAATATGATAATGTATTATACACAATATTCCTTAAGTGTTTTTGAAGTCTCGTTATATACAAAGTTTATTATCTGTGAAAATAAAGTAATTTGACAGGTTCAAAAATATAATACTGATCCATCAGCCAATTATATGTTATATGATCAGACCTAATCATTACAAAACAGGATTATAGTTGAGGGAAGAAAAATACATATTACCCCTATGTTCGCCCATCTGATTTTTTGTAAAGCACTATAAATGGAGATGAGAACATGAGCAACCTGAAAGAGAACTGCAGTCCAAGTTGGAAGAAGAGTAAGACAATAGAATTTAAGTATGATCCACTTAACGGTTATTAATCTAGTTTATACTAAAAGGTGCTATGAGGAATACATAAAATTTCTATCAACAAGTAGTTTCAAGATTTAATTGAAAAGTAAGTTAAAAACAATTTAAAAGTGAACTATGTAAGACAACATAAGCTCAAGACTATCTGCCAGTGATCCTGGAATCCAAAAGAAAAAAAACTACAAAGAGAGAGAAAAGCTCATTTTCTTTTAGAAGATTTTTACATTTTAGTGGGAATAGGAAGATGGTACAGAACATTTAGGTTTATTAGAAATCACCCACAGGGATGAAATATTTCAGGCTTTGTGGTAAAAATGAAATGATCACTTCACTCAATACCTATACAAACAGTACGTTCCTTTGGCACTGTTAAATTGAATTGCGTGTCTACAAAACTGGCCATACAGGAAGCGTAATCATTCACTAGGACAGCTAATGCTAGTATTACATTTAATTCTAGTTCTGCCTCCTTCAAGTAATATACATTCTAAAGAACATCTCACAGATATTATTAAATTGCAGGAATAACAATAAAGGGAATTTGCTTAGGAGAATTAAGTGAAAAGGAAATGGGGTAAAAAGGTAGAAATCTGGGCTAGTGAGAATTTCTCACACCTGACAATTGGGAGCTAGTTTTTTTGAGACAGAAAGTGAAGAACTTAAGGTAAAGAGCCTCCAGAGAAGAGAAAGGCCTTAAGTCAGTTCCAGCAATCTAGCTTTATGCATGTGACTTTACACCAATAAATGCTCTTGACTTTAAGCTGCTTTTCTTTTTTTGTTCCTCTGAAATATAAAATTCATTTTGTTCTCCTCTGTCCATCAGCCAACTGCTAGAACTGCATTTCTCCATGGACTTTATATACATAGATATATATTAAGGCTGAGTGATGGTGTGTTTAGCAGCTGAAAATATACTAGGAACAACCACATCTTCCATGCTCTCATAGGATCTCTCCTGAGGCAGATAGTTCTTTTCATCTCATTTGGATAGCCAAATTGAGAGAGAAAATGCTAACATTGGCTGGATTCTCTCAAATATTACCTCTGAAAACTTGTTACTTTCTGACCTGTAGACTTTATATTGAAGTGGAAAGTCAACATTGTGCTTTTTGTGAGCCTTTTCACGCCTTGTCCATGAGGAATGCAGATGGTCACTCTAATCTTTCATTACCATCGTTATTCTTATGGAGAAGAAGTAGCAAATGGCACAGGTTTAAGTGTACATAAATCTAGTCCAGCCTTCTTGTGAAAGCACTACAGCCAAATGTTCCACTCGGGCTAATTTGTTATGTTACAGGGGAGAGGTGAATCGAAATAGAATACCTTGTGATAAATTGGAGACAAGGGTCAGAGTGCTATCCTTTATGATCAAGGGAAAAACTAGATTCTAGCCATTAGTCTTCCTGGTTCAGGATGGCCTTGTAGCATAGCACTGCAGGGTTCTTCCATAACCTGAATGTAATGCTAAGTAAAGATGCTATCACAGACCAGAAAATCTTAATCCAGAAAATCTGTACTTGGGTAGCAGTAAGGGATATAATTTAATTGTTTGGATTTGGTTTTATGAGTGATCTCAACAATAGAATAGGCCATGACTTAAGTTTCCCTTTTAAGCTTCTAGAAACAGAGTGTATACAATGGATAGTTCATTTGTGTTTCTCACATCTTTTATATATCTTTAATGGCATAAAATGGTCTGCAAGTTGAAATAAAAGCAAGCAAAAGTAAAATTGTTGCTTTGTGCGGCTAATGTATGTATATATGAAAAGCTGTCAGCTATTTTGTGGCATTGCCTAACTGATGCTCTTAAATGGTCATTCCTCACAAAAGCCCTCTTCTATATGAAACATGGTCACTGAGCATATTTATTCGTGTATAGACAATTTTATGGAATATAAAACAGTGAAGGAAAACACCAACTGTTGCGTGCTAGCCAGGTACCTAGAACCCATATGTACTTTATTTGCTTTTTTCTGCTTAATCAGCCTATAACTTAACTCTGTGAAATGTATTTATCTTTCACAAATTAATTTTATTCCTCAAATGTGTATGTGGTCCTATTCCCTATTTTTTAAAGTTTTAGATCTTTACATATGTTTGGTTTCAGTTTCGATGTGATATTAGTAATTGGAAGATTCTACATATAACCAGCAGCCAAAATACCACCTCAGTGAGAGACTCTATAGGTAGAAATTGGAAGCTTCAATATTCTAAAGCCTGAGTAAGGCAGTAAAGTTCCTTTTCCTCGTCTTCTCTTTAAGCATCGAGACATGTTTGTTCAATTTATGTGGTCATTGTATTTTTTTAGAACTATGTCTGAAGGAAAAGAGATGATTTAGCTGATCTTTAGACATCTCATTCTGCTGAAAACATAAGGTCTAAAGAGAAACTTGATAATATTCTAAATACTGACTTTAAATATTTCAGAATTTTCTCAAGTATTTTAATCTACACAAATTTGATTTCATTTTTTGATTTATGCTTGTCTTTATAATTCAGCTGATATGGCATTAGTAGAATTTCATTATGTAGTAGTTATTTTGATAAAGAAAATAATTAAATTTAACTTCAATCAAAGATTGTATTCTAGTGTTTTCCCTGTTGGATGTTAATATAAACAAAATCTCTTCTAGTGTTGTGAGCTGAAAAAACATAGTGAAGGTTTAATAAAAAGAATAAAGGATAGAGGCTGGATGGCTCAGTTGGTTAAACGACCAACTCTTGATTTCAGCTCAGGTCATGATTTCAGGGTCCTGAGATAGAGCCCCCTGTAGGGGGCTGTACAGTGGGTGTGTACCTTGCTTAAGATGACCTCTCTCCCTTTCCCTCTGTCCCTCTCCTCTCTTTCTTTCTCTCTTTAAAAAGTGAGGGGATGTTTCTTGAATAAGGATGATAAGAAAAGCTGTGTGACTTCCTGAGCTAATTGTTAATACTGGGTGGGGAAAATTTCCTCTATTTCTAGGAAAAATCAAGGCCAATTTTCTATTCAAATGGTAAATGTTGATAATATGCTTGACCTTCATAAATACACAGCATTATGTCACCAAAAGACTTCAAAGATGTATGCTTCTCTAGGAGAATTCTCTGGAGGCATGTTTCCTTCAGTGATGTGGTCATAGCAGTACTTACTATTGGCCCAAGGATAACTATATGATGTCTCATTTCATCTCTAGTAAATAAGGATGGTAGGCTAGTTCTCACAAGTGATCCGTCCCTAATAGTCTACAAAATGCACAGCTCTCTGGCTGAATTGATTTTAGCACTAAAAGCACAGCAGAGGTTAGTGCAACTCCATTCATCTAGCAAATGCTGAGTCTGTACTGTGTGCAAAACTTTGTTCTAAGTACTAAAGGTAACATGGTAAATAAAAGGATGAGATCCCTGATCATGGAGGTAACATTGTAGTGGGGAATAAAGATCATAAAGATGTACATAATAAGCAAATTAATTATTGATTGCGTTAAGCGCCTTGAAGTGAACAGAGCAACAAGTAAAATAACTGAGGTAAGTCACTTCAGATAAGGTCAGTGAGAATGCATCTCACAAGATGAGCCACTTAATCTAGGATCTGAGGGATGTCAATAGATGAAGGAAGAAAATTCCAAGAGAGGAAGTAAGTGCAGAGTCTCAAAGGCTCAAGCGTGCCTACCTGTCTGAGAAACAGAAGGAGGTGGTGCCCCCCTCAGGTACAGTGAACCAGCAAATGGAAATGAAGAAGCAGCAGAAGATATAGGACCCCCAATCTGGGCTGTGGCAAGGACTCAGGCTGTTCTAAGAGCAGCGGGATGCTGTAGGATGCCATGGGGGGATATTAAGCATGGCAGTAATGTGCTAGGTTTTAACTTTTTTAAAGATCATACTGGCTTTTCTGTAGAGAATGCCTTCCTCAAATTTTATGATACCCTGCTTTGAGCCCAATCGCTTACAGAGATTTTAGCAAAACAGCACTTAAAGGTACTACTTTAAACCCTTCCCTTTGCTTTAAACAAATAATTGAGTAAATTCCACAGAAACCTAATATAAGAGCCAAGAAAGCATACTTGATGAGGCCTGGTGTCTGTGTGTTCAAGAAAATTTCTCTGCCACAGCCTCTCTTGTTTTCTAAAGGGAGGAAGCAGAGGGGCTCGGTAATGTTAGCAAGAGCAAGGAGGAGCATCTTCATCTCAGTTTTGGCTTCTGAATTGGAATGAAAATGAGTGTTTTTCCCTAAGGCCTTTCCGTACTAAAGATGAGCATTAAGCCTCCTCAACTTTCCAAGCACTCTCTGTCTCACATTTTTGAGTTTCAGTTTCCCATGGGTGCTTCCTCATTGCTTGAGTTGTGAAGGTCCTCCAACCTCTTCTAACTGGGTAGAGACCTCAGTGAAACTAGGGTCACCCAGCAGAGGAGAATGCTTTCTGTCTCTGTCTCTGTCTCTCTCTGTCTGTCTCTGTCTCTCTCTCTCTCTCTCACACACACACACATTCATGAGTGTGCACATGCAACTATTCTTTATCCCCCAAATTTTAAAAGTCAAGCCACATTTTTAACCCTCCCTGCAGACTTACCACTCTCACTTTCCTGCATTCCACCAATACGGGCCTCTAATTGCTTCAACACCCTGCAGAGATGGAGGTGTTTTTGTTTTTTGTGGGTTTTCCCCCCCTTTACTGACCTCAAGAGAGATCTTTTCTACTACATTTCAGAGTAATTTCACTTCTAAAGTTAGGTAATGAATCAACGGACATGAGATTTGATTAACAAAGGTCCTACCTACAATTTTATTGAATCTAGCAATTGATGATAATTAGTTATTTTAATATTTAATCTCAAGCTTGCAACATTTTATGAGAGGTGAATCGGTAAGGTTTCAAATCTTCACATTTTACAGATTTTAGAACTGGAGGATTGAACTGAGTTTTCCAAGGCCACAAGTAAGTGTTTTGGAGAGCCCAGGCACCCTGCTGCTAGAACTGTGCTCTTGTGACCATATGCCACAAAATAAAACTGCTTCTAAATTGGTTTTCTTCTCATCTAGAGGTTCAGAGTGACTGGGACTTGGGAAATTATTATTTATCATACATTCTGACAGCATGTTGCTGCCATTCTTATGATTTACTATGGAATGGAGAAAACATTGCCAACCAAGCATGTCAAAGCCACATCTCATTATACATTCCATTTGCTCTTCAGAGCATGGCTCCTAGTGTATATGTACATGTGCAATTTCTATTGTAGCAATAAAATAAAATAAGCCAGTTTGGCTCTTTTACCTATTGAAGGCCTTCAAATGTATGCGACCTCTGGGATACATCAAATGCTTGCCTGGATTATAGCCATTTTTTGGATTACAGGATCTTCTGATATTGACAAGGATATAAAGAAACACAAAATAAGGAATAGTTGCTTATTGATGCTTTATTCTTGCTGTCTCTCCAGAGCCCCAGATTCATCTAATGCCTGTCTTTAGAGTTGAATTATATCTCGATTTCTGGAGAGACTTCCTCCACTGAAATGCTTAAGAGGATTACCACTAGCAGTACTGTGCCCATCCTATGTGTTTTGCAAGTACAATGCTCAAGTAGGAGTTTTCCTTTCTTATTTTTAAATTTTACCCTATCAGTTCTTGCTTGGCAAAGCAATGTTCTTGAAACAAGTGACTACTTGGGAAGAATATTCCATATTAGAGAAAAATTAAGTTTATCTCAACAAATACTCTGTTCTGGCCTTTAATGTCAGCTACTGATTATGAAAATAAAACTATATTGGATACATTTATAGGCAGTTCTTTGGGGTACCTAGAGTGCTCAAAAGGCTTCTGTGTACAGGGATAGAGAGCAAAGCTCGTAGTCATTGTGGCTTCATTTTACGCTCAGTACCCGTGATTCAGCATATGATGTTGCTTCGCCTTTTACTATTTTATTGCTCTGCTACTGAGCATATTATGCATTAGCACTTCAACGGGGAAATTTAAAGAGTGTTATTCTATTTATTTTAAGTGTCATATAATTATGAATTGATTTACTAGCCATTGTAATGCTACAAATGGTAATTAATTTATTTGCATAATATGTAGTTTCATAGAAGTTCAATTATAATAAAGCATTTGCTAAATGCACCGTGAAAATAGTGTTTCCAGAGAGAGTGAAAGTCTGAGGCTGAAATCTCTTTAGTCAGTATGTGGTTGTCAACACGGGCAATCCCTTCATTTCAGGATGGAAGGGAGGTTTCCTTAGCCCCATGGCTCACTTTCCATATTTTTTCCTTATTTTAAAATAAGATATCCAAGACCTTTGAGATATCTAATAAGTACACGAAGTAATATGAAGTTCAGCATATTGATGCAGTTAATAACCAAAATCCCTTTAGTCAAAATTGAGATAGAGATACTTAACTGGTTACCATTTTGCCAGAACAATGAGCTAGCAGAGGGCAGCCCTGGACCTTGTACCCATGTCTGCTTCCCACGGATTGCTGGCTCCCTCCCTCAGATAAGACATGGGTGAGGGATCCCTGGGTGGCGCAGCGGTTTGGTGCCTGCCTTTGGCCCAGGGCGCGATCCTGGAGACCCGGGATCGAATCCCACATCAGGCTCCCGGTGCATGGAGCCTGCTTCTCCCTCTGCCTGTGTCTCTGCCTCTCTCTCTCTATCATAAATAAACAAAAAATTTTTAAAAAATTTTTAAAAAAAGACATGGAATGGAAGGTGGGGTGCCTATAATCCTCACTGTCTGGAAACATGGAACCAGCACTAGGAAAGTGCACGTTCCTGGTTCCCAGGCAGTAACTAAAGGGTACAAAAAGCCAGACTGTCTCATATCAAAGAGTTCTTGAGGACTCTCCCACTAAAAACAATGCTTTCCACACTTACCCATGAAAAAGAAGAACACAAGGGAGAGAGGAATCCCTCTCTTGGCATATGGGTATGCCTTGCATGTCAGTCACTACCTTGACCCCAGCCTGCCTCTCTGGGAAGGAGGGGAGATGAAAGCACCAGTGCTTTTCTTGTCTTACCAATAAAATCTTGTTAGTAGTTCCTTTTCAAAAAAAAGTCTTTTCCTCAAACCATAGCATGTGACAGAGTGGAAAATGTCCTGAACTGTGATAAAAGACATGTGACACAGACCATGGCCTTTAAGAAAACTACCTGGTTAGTCAATTTATTATTATATTTATTATTTGTCTCTACCTACTGCAATCAAAGCTCCATGTGGCAGAAATCATTTCACTGAATCTCCTAAGTGTGGTATGTTGCCTTTTTATTTTCATTCATCTTAAAGCCTTTTCTAATTTTTCTAATGATTCCCTCTGGATCCAATGGTTATTGAGGAGTGTGCACAACCTAACTAAAGTGGAGTCACTTACGTTAGAAACAAAATAGAAATGATCAAACCAGGCACATGAAGGAAACAGAATCCTTCCTTATGAAGGTTTATAGCCCTTCTTAGAAATCAGCATAGGGTACTAGCCAATTCCCAAATGCCAAAGCTATCCATGTCATCTCTGGACTTCCTTGTTCCCCTGACTCAGTGACCCTGATCCAAATGAGAAAGAAGACCCCTAAGCAACCAGTCAGCTGAAAAAGCGAAATAACTTTCATATGTATTCCATAAAAATCCCTTAGTTGGTGAGTAACTGGGAATTTAATGACCCATAGCCTGGAGTTTCTCTGCTTGCAGGTCAAAAGCCTCACATTTAAATTGAGCTTTCTGCTTTGTTTTATCCAAGTGCAGACTTTGCTTTTTGACAAGTGTATTATTTAATTTCCACATATTTATGACTTGTCCAAATTTCTCTTTATTATTGATTTCTAATTTACTTATATTTTGGTCAGAGAACATAGTATGATTTCAATTCTTTTTTTTAAAGATTTTATTTATTTAATTCATGAGAAAGAGACAGAGAGAGAGGCAGAGACACAGGCAGAGGGAGCAGCTCCATGCAGGGAGCCCAACGTGGGACTCAATCCCAGGTCTCCAGGATCAGCCCGGGCTGAAGGCGGTGCTAAAGTGCTGAGGGCTGCCCCTGATTTCAATTCTTTTAAACATATTAAAACTTGTCTCATGGGATAACACATGTTTTATCTTGGACTGTGTTTCATGTGCACTGAAGAATATATATTCTGCTATTGTTATGTGGAGTTTTGGGTAGCTGTCTGCTAAGTCTAGCCGTTTTTCATTAAGTTGTTGATCTTCTGATGCTTATTATCGCCAGACTCTCTATTATTGAATATGAGATACCGACACTACCAACTACTGAATATTTTCTCTCTGTAGCTCTGTCGGATATTACCACATGTATTTTGAAGCTGTGTTGTTAGTTTCATATATGCTTATACTTCTATGTCTTCTTGATGGATTGATACTTTAATCATTAGGAAATGTTTTTTTTCTTTTTCTCTAGTAGCTTTTTTTTTTTTTTTTTTTGGTCTTAACATTGCCTGGTATTAGCATAGCCATTCTAAATTTCTGTTTACTGTTTGGTCGATAGGTTTCATTCTTTCACAGTTATATTTTTTAATCCATTCTTTTAATCTCTTCCTTTTGATTGCAGTGTTTAATCCATTTCCATTTAAGAGAATTATTGATATGATTTACATCATCCATTTTGCAATTTATTGTCTATGTCTTATGACTTTTTGTTTCTGCCTTCATCTATTAATGCTTTTATTGATATTAAAGAAATGAATTTACTTGAATTATTTTAATTTCTTTGTTTTTCATTTTCTGTATTTTAAGAATTATTTTCTTTGTGAATTCCAGAGGATTAATACCTAGTATATACCAATTTAGTTTAGAAAAAAATGTTTTTTTATCATCTTTTTCTTCCTAATTTAAGAGATCTATATAAGGTGATAATTATAAATCCCAGTAGATGGGCACACAATTTATATAGACAGAATCTGTGACAATAATAGAATAAAAGAAGGAGAGGTCAGAGCTATACGGGAACTCTGTGATGGCTGGCTATGCCTTCTCCACTCTACTAGGCAGTTCACAGTTCCACCTTAGGTTTCACTGCCTGCTCACACAGAGCCTCAACATTATCCAGAATTGAGAGTTTAGGGCCTCCTTAGATGTTTGTAGGGCATACATATAGCCCTGCCCATGTGCAAGGACTTCTAGATTCCCAACTATGAGCCGGAATTTTTTTTATAGCACCTTTTGAACATCTCTATCTTCAGGTAATTATGACAATTTTTCTAGTATTCTCATGACTTTACAGAGAGGTTTCCAGATATCTTTATCCCACCATTCCTATTGATATTCTCTAACATTCGATATTTTAATGTATAACCAAATGATTATGTGCTGCAAAATTACTTAAATAGCAAATTTCTCTCCCCTTCCCCCCCCCCACTAAATGGCAATGTAACTGGAATGACTATTTCTTATCATTCAACTAAAATACATGCTAGATCTCGACATCAAAGTGCAAAGTAAATGATGGTTGAGTATATACAGGATTTCAGAGAGACATTCCTGTAGATGGAATGTAGAACCTATATTCTGATTAATCTTAAAGTTCCTTCAAGTGCCTATTGATTAAACAAGCCCATTGCAACACTCAGAGTCTTTAATCTTGTTTATTATAAGAGCTAATTTGTGCACTTGGTGACTCTACATTTATGGCAGCTTCACATGTTCCCTTTAAAGGAAATTTCACATGTATGAGAAATGCTCTGAGTAGTTGAATTCCGCCATCATTATCTGAGGTTTAGTTATTCTCTGTCAATGACATTTTTCCAGTTAAATCCTCATTGTCCTCGGGAAAGACTCCATCAGTCTCTTAGCATGTAACTTCATTCAGTGAGTTAGAAATGAATTAATGTATTTTCATCAAATGAAAGTATTGTGTGGTTACCTTAATGATCATTTAGCTTGATCTGCATTCTGGAAGCAACGTTGTTATGACAGAAGACTAACAAAGCTGACACTGCTTAATTTGTTTTGATTTGTCACCATTCACTTTATTTTGTGATGCAAGTCTATGCTACAGAATTTATGAAGTTGGACTTCATTCTCACAGCAGTAAATTTCTTTTAAGTAAGTGGGATGTAGCTAATTTCCTCTGACAAGGAAGTTGGGGTACCCCTAAAAATAAATATCCCAAGTGGCACCCTTAGTAGTAGCTCATATTCCACATGGTAGTAGCAACTGAGAAAAGGGATTCATTACTGATGAAAGTATTTACTGGGTATGTACATATTGTTTCCATAAATGATAAAATGGCTATATTTACTACAGAGCTACCATTACCCTACATATAGGCTCCATCTGGCAACATAGTGTGATAATAAACTTGGGGCAGCACCGAATGGAGATTAAAAGTAGGGTAACCATTTATCCTGGTGTTCCTGAGATATCTCAATTTACACTTACTATCCCAGTGTAATTATGCCCAGGGCCCCCTTTAACTCTCAAAATTATCTCAATTTGGGTGGTAAATTACATATAGTCACCCTAACTAAAAAACACAGTCTCTGAAAATGGTCACTGTGGACTCAAATTCATATTCTTTTATTTAATGCATATGTGATAAAACAGTTTACATTTAAGAAAATATATTGTATTTATTTATTCATGAGAGACACCCAGAGAGAGAGAGATGGAGACATAGGCAGAGGGAGAAGCAGGCTCCCTGTGGGGAGCTCCATGCGGGACTTGATCCCCAGACCCCAGTATCACGACTTGAGTCAGAGGCAGATGTTCAGCCACTGAGCCACCCAAGTGCCCCAACAGGTTACCTTTTTTATGCCTCAATTTCCTAATTCATAAAAAGATAATGGCAGTAGCATCTGCCTAATAGGGTTATGTTAATTAAATGGAATAGTACCCAAGTGCCATATATTTAATAAAGAATGTCCAATACCACATGCAACAAATACAATTTCTAGGCTACATTCATTAAAAAGATTTCTCTTGTCCAAAGATTTACTCCAAATGAATTTTTAAAGAGAGAATAAAGACCAAGGGTCCACCGACTGATGAATGGATAAGAAGATATGGCATATTACTCAGCCATAAAAAAGAATGAAATTGTGGCATTTGCAATGACATAGGTGGAGCTAGAAAGTATTATGCTAAGCAAAACAAGTCACTCCAGGAAAGATAAACACCATATGACTTAACTCACATGAGGAATTTAAGAACCAAAACAAATGAGCAAAGAGAAAAGAGAGGGAGAGACAAACCAAGAACAGACTCATAACTATAGAGAACAAATTAATGGCTACAAAGGGCGGGGAGTGGGTGGTAGATGGGTGAAATAGGTGATGGGGTTTAAGGAGGTCACTTGTGATGAGCACTCAGTGTCGTATGGAGGTGTTGAATCACTATATTATACACCTGAAAGTAATATTACACCTTATGTTAACTAGAATTTAAATAAAAACTTTAAAAAATAAAGAATAAAGACAGAGGGGGGATCCCTGGGTGGCTCAACGGTTTGGCGCCTGCCTTTGACCCAGGGCACGATCCTGGACTCCCAAGATCGAGTCCCATGTCGGGCTCCCAGAATTGAGCCTGCTTCTCCCTCCTATGTCTCTGCCTCTCTCTCTTTTTCCCTCTCTCATGAATTAAAAAAAAAAAAAGAAGGAAACAGCACTAACAAAGTATAATAAAATATGAGTGAATTTACTAAAAAGAATAAGACGTATTTTTGTGAGCAGTGCTGAACTATATTTTCCCCTCCGGGATAGAAACACTTTAAATTAAATATCAGAGCAATATCCTAATATTTTTGTTATCAATTCACAAGTTTACATCTATCTGGATCAGGTGCTATCACAGGCTCTCCCAAGTTTGCCATACTATTATCTGAAAATCTTAGGAAATGAATAGCACTATCCCTTTACTTGGAAACCTCTGAAGTTAAAATTGTGCCTTCTGGTCCCTGGAGTACACAATTTGCATTCTACTGATTATAGTAACACCATTGTACTTAAAGCTTCCCCCTTTGGGTGAATGTAAATCTCTGTCTATTTGATCCCTTGCAGGGAGCTTTTCATTTCAATAGAAAATACAAAAACAGTCTTTTACCTAAAACACACACACTTGGAAAAAGTTAATACAGAACTTGGAGGAACATAACTCAAGAGTCTTATTGCCTTGCCTGATCATAAGTGAAACGATACTAAAGTGTATTTTTTTATTAACTTGCATTGGAGAGTTTTTTTCCTAATTCGTATATTCGGCTCACATTCTAAGGATGCAAAAGCGCCTGCAACAAGGCTTCGGTAACTTCTCTAATACATCAATGCCAGTCAAGAATGTGGCAGTAGGCAACAGCAAAACTAACTCTGCATTGCAAATTGACAATAGGATTTTGTCCTTTTAGAAGTAAAAAGGGAGTCCGCTATTCTCATTAAAGACATAGCTGATACGTTCATTGAGTGAGAGGTAATTTTTAAGATAAAGTGACAGAGCTCTACTTCACTAATTTACCTTGGTTAAGAATTCATGCATGATGTAGGCATTGGTGTTAGCTCAAGAGAAGTAGAGGAGGTGAAATTAAAACTGCTATTCAGTAGTTTGATTATTTCCTTGCCCCAGTCTTCTTGGAAATTCTTCAATTCTCCCTTTTGTCAATAAGACTTAAGATGGTGCAAAAAGCAGAAGTTTATCTTTCAAACCTTCGTGAATCCAGAGTAAACTGACTACCTAATGGTAGTAAAGACAGTAAAGATAGGTAGTAAATGGTAGTAAAGATAGGTACAAGTGACCTCATCAGAGACATATATGGCAAATGGGACATGAGGTGATGATGGTTGTCCTCACGGACAAGGCCTTATACTTTGGGTACATGGTGTCAGAGAAAGCTTGGGGGTTCTGTCGTTGTTTAGGCTGAATGAGTCCTAGGCTCCACTCTGTATTTTGCAATGATAGCAACAATGACCAGTGCAAGTGTGCCAAGGAGTATGTGTACTGAGGAGTATTGTATAATAAAGGTATCTAGCATACTGCTTCTTGAATTAACTGCTATTTGAAAAAAATGAAACTATTTAAAACAAACAATTATCTGACATGGCTCTTAGAGCTCCTATAGAAGACATTTAGATGGCAATTTGTAAATTAAAGATATGTGTTAGATGTCCTGGGACAGCAGTGGGCACTAGACTACTAAGGGACTCTATAAAAGTGAACAACTGTTCTTCCAATGAGATAATGATATATTTACCTTATCCACCAAAGGACTGGTTGCCTGATCCAGTTATACTATGTGATGGTCTATGGTATTCACTGTACATTAAAGATATAGACAATATTCAAGGGCAGTGAGGAAAAGATCTTGGAAAAAAATAATTACATATAATTTGCTCTATACAACCTGCAGTGACAAGAAAGGTAACTCCCATTTCTTCTCTCAGTTGAAACAATAATCAATTGATTGTCAAAGCAGTATGGTATTATAAATAAAAGCATGACCCTTGGATTTAGGCTTTCCGGATTTATGTTCCATCTCCATTCTTAGCAGCTGTTTTTTTTTTAATTCAGTTTTTGTATTTTAATTCCAGTATAGTTAATATACAGTGTTATATTAGTTTCAGGTGTACAATATAGTGGTTCATATACTGCTCAGTGCTCATTGTGATAAGTGTACTCTTAATCCCCTTCACCTGTTTCACCCATCTCTTACCCACCGTCTCTTTGTTAAGCTTCATTTTAAACAAAGTGCCCTCAGTTAAAGTTATTTTTTTTCAACAAGAATGTTGTTTACTTGAAGCACATTTCAGAATACACGGTTCTAAAAGGTATATATAAAACACTGCACCCAAGAAAAATAGAATATACATCTTTTTCAAGTACACAAAGATTTCCCCTCGTTAAATCACATAAAAAGAGATATAACAAATAATACAAATTTAAGAAGACTGAAATCATACCAAGTATATTTGCAACCACTGTGATATAAAACTAAAGGTCAACAACAAAACAAAGCTGGAATATCTACAATGAAAATATTAAATATTTAATACATAAACAACACACTACTGCACAAGCAATGGGCCAAATAACAAATCAAACAGCAATCTCCTTGTGGTATTAAGTGGTTGATTTGAAATTTTTCTCTTAATACAAGCATTTATAGCATAAATTTCACTCTACATCTGCTTTTGCGGAATCCCACAGGTTTTGGAATATTGTGTTTTCTCTTTCTTTTGTTTTGAGACATATTTTGATTCACCATTAAGAGCTATTTGATCTTCAGCAAGTTACTGCAACTCACTGTGCCTCAGGTTCCTTACCTGTAAAATGCAAATAATCTTAAATACAAAGAGATGCAAACATTTAATCTTGAGTATTACATCAGATAATCCACATAAAAACACTTAGAAACATACATGTTATGAAATCTCCAAAAATTAGCTTTTAAACTTTGATCAGGCTCATTACAGACTATGCGTAACAAAAATGGCAATATTACCTGTTTGTATGTACAGATAAGTCACAGTATCCCAGTGTCAATGTTTCCAGTCCCCAACTCCTTATGATGCAGGCAGGCTGGGTCAAAGGACCTGGAGAGACATCTCACAGGATCGGTCAAGAGGGTCTTTGGCTTCATGCAGGATACAAATCAAATGTGAGCCAGAGAAAGTGAAAGCAGAGTTTATTGAATAGCATATGTGACACAGAATAGCAGTAGTCATGTCTGGGAGACTCAGAAAGGAAAGGAGAATGAGTCTTGTGGTTGCTGAAGGGTTTGGGGTTTATATTGGAAAAGGGATCTAGGGCACATGTTTCTTCAGGAATCCAGGGTAGGGTGAGTGTCAGGTAAATAGCAGGTGTCATTTCATTAATCACTGAACACACTACGGAGTGTTGAAACCAGCATCAGGCAAGGTTTGTTCGAAGCTAACATCCTGGAACATGTTTGGAATCTGGCTCTTCTTAGATGTTATCAGGTGTTTGGAGCCTAGGACAAAACTCAGAGAATGATTAACTTTTGTTTGCTTTCCCCTTGAAGTGGGAACATAGCTTATTTGTCCATTCAGAGGCAAAATATAGAACATGAGTAAATGGCAGAAAACAGAGATGGAGCCTTTCTAAAATGGAGTCCTTTCAGCTTCCCTACCTCACTTACGTCAACAAGGTGATGATTTTCAGTGATATCTGAGAGAATATCGAGAGTCAGATGACATACATAATTGTACAACTCTAACGCTAAAGGTTTTTTTCAAGGGTGTAGGATGTGCAGAGTTTTCTGTGGGGCTCTACTGCATGGAGCCCAAGCCTGTCCCCATCCCTGCCTGCCTTTCCTTGACTCCTGAACACAGTATCTTTCCATAGTTTCCTAGGAGTGAGCATCTCTTGACCAGCTCTTTCTAAGAGTATTCTGATACCATAGTTGTTTTGTTTTTAAGAATTTATTTACTCATGAGAGGCAGAGGGAGAAGCAGGCTCCATGCAGGGAGCCTGACATGGGATTCGATCCCTGGTCTCTGGGATCATGCCCTGGACTGAAGGTGGTGCTAAACCGCTGAGCCACCCAGGCTGGCCCTGATAAGCATGGTTGTTGAATCCTAGTAGCATAGTTGTTTCCTTTATGACAAAGGGCTTTTCCCCCAGAGACCACATGCCAAGGCAAGTTGAGTGTAGCCCAACCTCATAATGTACTTGGAACGTTCCCTGCTCCTGCTGACCAGCTAGGCCCTAAAATAATCTGTCTAGCCCATTCTACCACACTATTTTTTTTTTATTTTCACCTTAGTGCAAGAAACTCTTGTGTATTTTCTTTCCGTCCTGTCTCTTTTGGGGTCCTTCAGCCCATCAAACTAGTCTATGCATTATTGACCAGTCAAACCCTTTCCCCCTGATCTAACCCCCGACATGTGTTTCAGGGTTCCTTATCATTTTATAATGTTAGGAAGTAACCTGAAGATTCTAGCAATTAGGGGGTTAGTGTACATAGAGTACACAGAATGCTTTTAAGCGAGTGCCCAACTCCACTTGTCTCAGATAATCTAACCTCTGACTCAACCCAAATATTTGGTCTAAGTGAAGCAAAAATAGTGTGCTCCATGAGTTTTCATCAATAGATATAGCTGTATGTTTTATGTGTTATCCAAAATGACTGAAGCGAACTGACTGGACCAGTGAGCAGAAGGCCAAACACTTGGAGCTGGGTGTGACTCCTGGTATACACGTGAGCCTAAAGAGAGATGGAAGCAAGCTGGAGGTGATGTGATGCACCCTCTGGTGGATAGCAAGAATGGAATATTGGTGACTGTTAGAAGGAAAGACACTGGGGAGGACTAATGAAGAAATGGTAAATCTATGAGAACAAGCAACTAATGACCAGGAGCTGTGGAGTATGTATTTATATCTCTTCTCATCTGTAAAAGAAATACCTTTGTGCATAGTCATGTAATGATAATGTTAAACATATGGATGCAAGATATACACATATTTAAGAGATATGACTCATGTTCTTACATATATTTCACCAAAATTAATAGGTATTTAAATGAAGATATGTTAATTCTATTTTCTTCATCTTTTCCCTCTTAAATATAGAATTGACTCATTTTAGTGGCTGTACCAAATGATTAATCAGATATCCTAAAGGGAAACTCTGTATCTGAGAAATCCCTGAGGAAATTCAAGATTTATTTGCGCTAATGAAATTTATATAATAGCAATTTTTAAAATAATGAAAAATGCTGCCTTGTCTTTTTTAAAATGATGGTAATATCACCATTATCATTATTAATAGCATCCTTTCTCTCTGCTTTTTTAGGAAGAGATAATAAACATTAGTTCATGAAAAGATAGAACAAGATCTATTAAAAGTATTATCTAATTCCTATTATTCTTTTTCCTGAGGTTTTTATGAGCCTCTCACATTTATTTAGTTCTAATATAAGTAATACATTTGATCATTTAAGAATATCAATCATCCAGCTGACATCACAGAAACAAGTTAGAACAGTAGACCTAGAAAGTGTTTAGTCCAATTCCCCCACTTTCTAGATAAAGAAATTAGCTGAGAGAGAATGAGAGACTTGATTAGGGTAATCCAGTGAGACTGTTGGTACATTCCTCCCTCATTTCAATAAAGTAGTTCACTCATTTGGAGTTAATAAAAGAGCCTGAAATTTCCGATTCATGGTCGTGTACTACAACTAATTTTTCTTCTCCACTGCTTTCAAATTGTCCCATTTTAAAGATTAACACAACTGAAGACTGCCTCTAGAAAGAAAATAATTCTCTCAAGAAATCAGGCCAGGAATAATTTCCACTGGATACCAATACCTGAGTATTCCTGCTTTTTTGAGCTGTGCATCTAGGGAAATTAAATGTAATCAGTTTTTCCCTGATTATAAGGTTTTTCTTTTTCTATACAGCTGATTGCCAGTGATAATTAAATTACCACTTATCACAGGAGAGGTCGGGGGTTTGTTATTCTGCTCTAGTTTTGCATTTCCCGATCTCACTATACATTTAGGAACTAACAGCTTGAGTTCCTTCAATTCTTCCTTCCATTATTCTACTGAAATTTAACTTTAAAATGTGAAGGGCATTGATTCAGGCAATGAAGATTTGTTTTATACCAATTAGGTACTGGTTTCAGAATCATCTTTGATACAATACATCTTTCTTTCTGGCTTTTCATGTCTAGAATCCAAATCCACTGAGTCTCCATTTAAGAAACACTTTCTGATAAATTTCCTCTCTATTTCTACTATCACTACCCGAAACTGGTTTTGTTTGTTTTAAATCACAACTAGTGCTCCAATCTTGTTTTCCTGATTCCCGGGTACTACACCAGACTTGATAATCTGAATTCCATGGGTTGAGCCTGGTCATTCGTTTTTCTGAAAACAACTTTCTGCCATTTTGCCATTTTAAGTAAAAGCATGTAATTATTAAAATATTCACTGAATTGTTTTCTTCTCCAAGATTTGCCCAACATCAACTCATTCTTTACTTTCTATCAGAAATACTGGGAAAATCTCTAGTGACCATAAACTCTTACTCATCATGCTTTTTCATGTCCAGAAATTTTAGGATGGCTCCATTAGTAAATGATCAGTTACGAATTCCATAGCTGAAGCCCTTTGTTTCATAGTAATGTCAGATCTTTTTCATCCAGACTTTTGCCTCATTACTCTCCAGCATTCACTTTTAATAAACTCCTACTTATCACATGTATTTTCTCCATATGTTGTCCCTACGGGGGCTTCTTACCTCTGCCACCTCTCACCTCAGCTCTGTGTATATTTTCTTCTTCCAGCAAGACATGAATCACTTTTTATCTTTTGAAGATAGGAACCATATTTTATGCCTTTTTTTATCTCCACCATTCTGAAAACAATGTTATATCCAGTAAATCCTTGTTAAAATGAGTATGCTCTCAAGTCAAAAGTATGGACAGGCCAAAGCATGTGGATTTGACTAATTAATGAGTACTTTTATATTATTCTCAATTTCTCAAACACTGATTTAGTTCTTCCTTTTGTCTTCGTACTCATTAAATCTGTACCTATCTTAGTCCCCATCAAATTGTGGTTTGTTAACAGACAATTAATAAAATCTATGTTAATTATATAATGTGATATACAATTTTCTATAAATATGAGCAGTTGCCAAATGAAATCCAGAAAGATATGTTATCATTCTAACAAAGGTGAGGGTAAAATTCCTATGTTTACTGCTTATTTTTTTATTCCTTAATGAGGCAGTATACCTAGGAGAGCATCTATTAAGTGGTAGACAAAATAATAAAATGTTACTTTTAAAACTAGGCCAACGGGAATTAAGTTCTTTAATATGAGATGAGATGGACTCTTAGTAAAATTGCTAAACTATTTGATGAAATAAGCAAGTGAAAATAATTCTTCCAGTGTTCTTGTGTTCTGAGCTTTAGGGCAGAGCCAACACCTGAGTGTTTGCTAGATTGATCATGAAAGAGACCCTTGGGCATCAGGATTTTCCCTGATTAATAGTAACTTTCCTTCAACTAAAGACACAAGGAAAAACATATTTGTGAGGAATAAGGAAAATATCTAAAGAATGCAACAGAGTCAGAAATGAGATTGGTCTTAATCCAGAGGCAGTGCTGCTAGGAAACCAGGGAATAGACACACTGGGTACATGATATCACACCGATGACTTTTATCTGTTCCCCTGCAGTGTTAGTACTCGCTCCAGGGATTTTAAAGATCAAGTGTCCCCTGGACCCTTTTTCCTTAAAGGAACTGTCTTAAATTCTCTAACTTGGGTTTATTAGAGTTTCTAGAGAGCAGCGTAGCTAGAAAGGGGCAAAGATGCTGAAGTGTTGAACAGGTGTTTACTACTTTGGATTGCAAAGCCAAAAGCTGGATTTTTTTTTTAAGATTATATTTATTTAGTTATTCCTGAGACACACACACACACACACACACACACACACACACAGAGGCAGAGACACAGGTAGAGGGAGAAACAGACTCCATGCAGGGAGCCTGATGTGGGACTCAATCCCTGAACTCCAGGATCATGCCCTGGGCCGACGGCAGGCATTAAACTGCTGAGTCACCCAGGCATCCCTAAAAGCTGGATTTTAAACATGATATCTAATAAGTTTTGGGGACTGGGTATTAGCACCCAGTAATAAATGTTTATTTAAGGAATATTTGACATCAGTCTGAGGGGAGGACAACTTTGAATTTCGGGATAAAAATAAAAATTGGTAAGTAGATACCAACTATGTGGAGCTGAACTTCTGGTTACAGGAGAATAAAGAATTTGGAGCAATTATTCAAATTAGGACAAATTAAAACACCAAAGAGCCTTTTTAAAAAAATAAGGAATTAGGTGCCTAGATAGTTCAGTCAGTTAAGCATCCAACTCTTGATTTCAACTCAGGTCATGATCTCAGAGTCATGAGATAGAGCCCAGTGTAGGATACTGTAGGAGTCTGCTTGAGATTGTCTCTCTTTTCATCTGTCCCTCCCCCTGCACATGTGTGCATGTGCACGCATGCTTTCTCTCTCTTTCTTAAATAAATGAATAAATCTTAAAAAAAAAAAAAAGTAATGACTTAACAGGCCAAAATCCTGGAGCAGGTGAGAAACCAGAGAGCAAGGTCAAGTGACCTTTCCCCAAGGACCATTTTCCCTTTTGAGGAAAAAAGATGGCTAAGAAATTTAAGGCTAAGCTTTTGCTTTGGTGGTCTAATCAGTCTAAGAGAACATAACTTGAAACACAGGGTCTCCCTAAATAGAGAGTCATCTGATATATCAAGCTTCTGAATGACGATACTGTCCAGAGAAACTTAAACTGGAAATAAACTTACATAAACTTGAAGCCAACATGCTCACACTCTAGATGAACTGGGAAGTGTCCATACAATGGTAAAGAGCCCTAGACAAAAAAAAAAAAAAGAGCCCTAGACAGATGACAGAAGTAAACAGTAATCTTCTCGGTAACAATGGAGTTTTATTATAAACCTCAAAGTATTCCTATGAATAATTTTCTCAGTAACAATGGAATTTTATTAGAAACTTCAAAGTATTCCTATGAATAATCTTTCAAATAAAAGGTGACTGAGCTCCTGAGTGCATACAGAAACAAAAAGCAAGAAAAGCAGCAGAAAAAGAAAGAGGCTACAATGATTGGACACATATTAAAAATAAATGATAATATCTTTAAAGGAATCAAAGACATGCTTCAAAATATTTGCAGGAAGTTATAAAAAGTAAGATAGGTTTGAGAAATAATGGAACAAGTTCTGGAAGTAAAAATAAAAATAACCCAAATGAAGGACTTAATTGATGGATTTCATTCCAAATTAAACACTGCTGTAAAAAGAATTAGTGTATAGAAAGATAGGTCAGAAGAAGTAATCTAGAGGCTTGCTGCTCAAAGTATAGGTTAGAGGCATTATTTAAGATGAATATGGCTGAAATTTTACAAAAGAAATGAAAGATACCATTCCAAGTCTTCAAAAACTCTGTAGAATCCTACTCAGGATAAGTAAGCAGAAATGCATACTTAGGTATATCATAATATAAAACTGCAGAAAACTAAAGACAAAGAATATAATCTTAAAGCAAGCCAGAAAATCAAAGAACAGAAAATAGAGGCAACAATGAATTGATTCAACTACATAATTATCATTCTACCACACATGGTTTTAATTATTTATATGGTTTATTTTAAAGGCAACATATGGCATCTGAAAAGTTGGCATATTAACACAAGAACTGGAGTCAGGGTGCCGGAGTTCAAAGCCTTGATTGTAACAAACCAACCGCATAACCTTGAGTCATTTACTTAGCCTTTAACTACTATCAGTACTTTCCTCAGAGACTTACGTGATCATTTAGACGTGGCAACGCAAATAGAACCCTTACCACAATACCTGGCATACAGAGACTACTCAATAAATGTTAAGTATTATCATGAGTATTATTTTATAATGTATTTTAAGCAGTATTCCCTTGCATTTTATAGTGCATAGAGTTTTATAGGTGGTTCTTTAAAAGGGGTAAGACATCTAACTTTTTTTTTCCAATTTGTACATTAATGAAATATTTTATTTATGAGGGATATTAGCTTGTTAAATATATCCCTGGTGGACATGTGAAAAGTGCTCTGAAAACCAAATCACCATGAAAATCCTAGTTGTAACTTAATTTATGCTACATAAAAATTGTGTGTGTGGTAAGGCTTGATATGATCATTACACAGATAATCGTAACAAATGCTTACAATATGCTCACCATGTGCCACGTTCTGCTCTAAGTGCTATAAATGTAATATTTCCTGACAAACTTATGATGTAGGTACAGTTATCATATCCATCTTACAGAGCATGAAATTTAAAGCACAGAAAGGAGTCCGCCCATGTTAGAGCTGGGAGTTAATCTTTGACTGCCTGGCTTGAAAGTTTTTGCACCTTACCTTAAATGAATAAACTGAGCCCTAGAGAGTCTTCCTAGGATGTAGTGAATTAGAATTTAATTTCTGTGCTTTCAGTATTCCAGGAGTACTCCATTACATCTTTCATCTAACGGCTTATAAGGGGTCACAGTGAGGCTATTTGGCTTATGCAAAAAACTTATAACATAAAATACTACTAAATTAGCAATTCAAAACACTTAAATTGTTTTATACCTACTTCTTCCCCTTTCTTGTTTCCCAAATTATGTCTTAATTCAAAATTTGAATAGGCCCTGGTAAAATGTGTCTGCAAATAGTTATGAATTAGATAGGGTACTATTTCACAGTGATGTCTGAATATTGCCTTTCCAAGTTTGATGGAATTTCTATGTAAAACAATTTTAAAATACTATTTTCAAAGTCATTTTAGGGCAGCCTAAAATGTTCCTTAGTCTCTTGTTTAGAACACTACTATGCATATGTAGGTAATTATGAATTGTATATGGATTGGAGAAGTTGGATTTAAAAGAATTAGAATGAGTGAGAACATGATGGAGGTGGCCAAAAGAGGAAACCTACCAAAATAAAAAGCATCAGGAAGGAGCACTAGAAAAATGGCAAGAATGTATCAAAAGAACCAAAAAAATCAAGTTAGATGTGTTTTAATGGTGTGAAATGCTACTGAAGCACTTTTCTTGCTTATGATTGCTAGCTTTACTATTCATTAAGTAAGTTCTTATTTCTGACAGAGTGTGATGATTCATTATCTTCAAATGGCAGGGATGGCATCAAGCCTGACATGTCCTGGGCAGTGAGAAAGCTATCATTTCCAAAAAGCTAGTTAATCCCTCCCAGGCAGTCACCAGGCCATTAGACAATGGGAAAAGCAATACTTTCTGCTCTACTTGGCATCTATTTTGCTTATTCTGAAAGGAAAAATGTTAGCTAAATTATAATCTGACTTGGCCTTTATTTAACAGTTTGGGGGGTGGGGTGGGTGACAATAGCTTCAGTGGTAAGCACAACTGATAGATTTGATCACTGTTTTTGCGGGTGTTTTTTTCTAAGCCATTAGTGAGTGAGAGCCCTTAGGAGAAAATACTAGAGTATAAATTTAAAATGGCAATGATTCATAAAATTTCTTTCTCATAAAAAGGCCATGCTTTTGTGGAGCTCTCATTTTGCTTTCATTTATGCCTAGTTAGCAAACCATTATTGAAACATTCTTTTGAAGAAGGCAAATGCTCACAGTATCAAGTGTGGCAAAAAGAGAGGAATGACACCTTGTCTTCCTTGTCATGGAGTCTAAATTCTTAAGAAAGGGATGATTAACAGATACTCCAAAGATTCACTTATACATCCAACTTCTTCAGTTGTGTATATTTACCTTAGTTAGCATCTATTATATGCTTTGCACTTTGTTATATACTGAGGTGACAATGACAAATGAGACATATGACACTTAATAGAAGAGAATTCACAGATGAATAGTGAAGCTGCTGTGTAAGCAAGCAATTGGGATATAGCGTGATCCAGTATCAGGAAGTATGTGCACCAGCAGTGACGGCCAAAGGAGGATGTAATCAACTCTCCAAGGCATGAGGAATAGGGAGGGTAGGGATGACCTGATAGAAAAGGAGGTGTCCTCTGATGGTCCCCTAAAACATGATTTGGAATGTGTTTGCAAGATAAACAAGGTGAAGTGGGGAAACATCCGAAGCACAAAGAAAAAGCTAGTCGAGGCAAGAGAGAACATCTGGAGTTCAAGGCAGAGTGAGCAGTGCAGTATGGCAGGAGCAGAAAACATCAGGGGAAATAGGTTGTTAGGAGAAATCACAGAGGGTGACCTTGAAAATGTGTCTGGTTTTGAAAAATAGATGGCAGACGTGTTTATTTTTAAAAGGTTGTTCAAGAGAAAACTTGAGTCAAGGTAGATCTAGGATGTTTCAAAAGATACCGAATTTTTCCTTTTAGATCAGAGAAGATTATTTTCATACATTCTCTTGAACATTCTTCTGTCCTGATATTCCCTAACCCCAGTCTACCTATTCTTAAAGACTAGGACCCCTAAAGCTTGCTGAATATCCCAGCCCACACTTTTCTCTCTTCTCTGAACCACTAATTGTCTGAGACAATCCTTTGATACTTCAGCATCCTTGTACTTTTAAATAAGCTTCTAAATTTGTAGATCAAGAAAATAAAGCCTAGAGAGATGAAATCACTTGCTGAGAGTTTTTGGTATTTTGCTTTACATTTCAAGTTAACATTTTACATGTGTAAATCTTGTGTCTCCAACCAGATTATAATCAATAAAGGGCGGACTTCCATTTTTTGAATTTTTACTTTCCCTTCTATGATCTCAACTAACTGTCTGGATGATGGGTTGTCAATATGAGTTTGCAGATTGATGGGCAGGGACACTTGCTTTCTTGAATACTTTGCTTTTAAAAGTGAGGAAAAAGGGCTTTGGCCATTCAGAAAAAAATAAACTAATATTTACTATTAAAAAAATGAAACTCACCAAACTTTAGTCTGCCTCTCTGCCTTTAGAACCTCCTTGTCTTTGTTCCTACACTAAATAAAAACCATCTTCTTTTGGAAGGAAAAGACAGGGGACTTATGCAAGCATCCATTAACCAGAAAATTATTGTTGCCCCTCCCCAGCTTACCTCTGCCATGAGACATCCTGAACACAAACATGGTTTCAAGACTATCCATTATCCATCTCTAAGGTGTCAGTTTGCAGGCTCTTGCTTTTACACATACTGAATTTCATGTGATTATTCCTACACCTCACCATTTCTAAACTGCCCAGATGATCTTCTGAGTCTCCCATATCACTCTTCTTGACTGAAATATCCTCTAAAAACCTTGACTCACCTTTACATCTATGCTTTTCTCAAAGGTATCTTACACATGAAATTAGCTCCCCTGGTCTATATTTCATCATAAATATTAAAGCATTTCTGCCTTAAGAGTTTTGCATTATGTAGTTGTCTTGTTCATTAGATTTTGAAACCCTTGGAACAGGAGATTATCAAGTCCACTAAAATCACCATGTACTGATATTCAGGGAATGATTTTCTTTGAGTCTTAACTTCATGAAGCCTGTTGTTTATTTCTGAGTCTATTTTCCTAAATAAGCTTGCTACTAATAGATTTGTTAACATTTCTTCCTTCCCTGTAGATATAGACTTGGAATCCACATCATATTGTCTTGCTGGGCATTAACATTTCCTCTATTTTTCTTGACCACGAAACATATGAAGTTTTCTTGCTAAAGAGCTTTTATTTTGAAGAGTTAATCCTCAAACATGGATGGATGTTTAAAAATCAAAAATTTAATTAAAAGTCTCTAGGAAGAACTAGCTAGATGAAACTTCTTAAAAAGGTCTCCCTTTCCTACATTGACTTGACTCTGGATTTTAGATTGACAGACCTATACACCTGATATTGTCATTCACTAAGAGTACCTCCTATCTCAGGGGTAGACTTAAATTAAACAAGCTCACAGACCAATGCATAAAACCAGAATGCCTATTTATTGATTTACAATGAGAAAAACAACTGTTACGTGGACTGGAATACTAATGCCAACATTCTATTCCAGAAAACCATATAACAAATCCTACTTGGGAAGGTAAATTATAACGTGAAGATTGCTTAGTGAGTATGAGATCAGAACAGGGCAAGATGAAGACCTTTTGAGGCCACAAGCATTTTAGCATACCTCCCCGCTTCCCTTACGTTATTCAAAATTAAAACAACACAAAACTACAAAACTGTGAAATGTCCAACGAAGTTTCCATTTACCCCGTGATGAAGACTTTCATACTCTCATATTTGAAACATCAAATATGCCATTCTTTCAAAATTAATTTTCTTGTGATCTTGGTTTTTCAGTGTCCTCAAACACGCAATTGGTCATCTGGGCTCAAAACAAGAGGAGCTAGCTCTAGCACTTGGAGTTTTGAATGCAACAAGCCTGGATGCGACTGATCAAAACTCTCTCCTCTAGACACTGCTTAGATAGATGCTGCTAATGTTTGCAGAGTGACTCTTCTTTATGCTTGCATAGCCTGATTCATCTTTTTCTGATTGACACATTCCTTAAGTATGTTAATGTATTCAATCAATTTATAGTCAAGGAAGGCTGATCTGAGAATAGTCTGTCTAAGAAGAGTTTGCATATCTCTGATCTGCTCCATTGTGCATGGATTTCATAATGTAGAGCTCATTCAAAGGGCAGTGAATTCCACCCACCCCGTAACAATCACTACTGTAAGGGGAGAAAATACACTATATCCTCATAGCACAAGCAAGGCCAAAAGACCTGTATAGGGTAACTAGTCCCATCTACAGGTATTATGCAGGGTAGGATCAAATTCATATTAGCCTGTGCGAGAACACAGGCAACATCACAAATGACCACCAGCCTGAAGGCAGGATTTTATGAAAAGGGTCCTAAATAATTAACATACTCATTGAATGAAAGATAAATGAGTGTTAAGAAAAATACTTAAAAGCTTTCAAATAAGAACAGTTAAATAGGGATCCCTGGGTGGCGCAGCGGTTTGGCGCCTGCCTTTGGCCCAGGGCGCGATCCTGGAGACCCGGGATCGAATCCCACATCGGGCTCCCGGTGCATGGAGCCTGCTTCTCCCTCTGCCTGTGTCTCTGCCCCTCTCTCTCTCTCTGTGACTATCATAAATAAATAAAAATTAAAAAAAAATAAATAAATAAGAACAGTTAAATAACTAGCATTTTTTATGCATTGCACATTTAACAACTTAGATAAAAATGTTAGATTTAAGAAAGGCTGAGGATTTGTCTCCATAAAATATTAGT